>NC_040907.2:155223805-155829273 GCF_004126475.2 Phyllostomus discolor
AAAACTATTTTTCTCTAAAGTATGTATTAGGGAGTCGGCCCCTCTGATGCCCCCAGTCTGTTCATTCTTACTTTACAGGCCTGTAAACCACTTGGTTTGGATTTCAAGCCAACAGCATGATAGAGAAGAAGGGGCCACTGGAGTCAGGCATTTCAAGGAGGAGCAGCATATCCATTCTTTCAGGACAAAGAAAACCAATGAGTAGGAAACACGAATTCAAACACTGCTCTTTGGGGTCATTTAGGGCAAAAATAAACATCCAGGTATACCCCAGTGGACCTAAAAAAAATAAAAGACATCACAGAATTATAGAAAAAATAATTGGATCATTATCATAACCCACAATGACTGAGAAAGGTTGAATTATGTTTAATGTCCTAATTAAGAGTGGGACAACCCACTTCAGAAAGGTTTTCATTCAAAACTATTATATTTTTTTAAATGAGTGCTCTGACCATTCAAATTGTATTATACATTGCTTTCCCAGTTATCTAAGGGGTTATAGGGAGGGCTGGTGATTAATTTGTCCATACGATTTAAAAGGTAGAGAGTCACATGGTATGGTATTAACAATAATAAAAGCCACTAACATTTATTCAGCCATTCCTGTGTAACAAGTACTGTTCTAATGCCTATTATCTAATTTAATAGATAATGGAAGCATACAGTAATGTGAGGTGCATTGAATCTGAATCCCAAATTGATAATCTCAGAACACCTCAGTAAAGAATAAATGTTGTAATTTTCCATATGCAGAAAGGGAAGTTTTAAAGAAACTAAAATAGCGAATGGACCGAGGCATGTTAGATATTTGTAGTAGGACCAGAAATGCAACCCAAAGACCCTAATGAAATCCTTCGCCTTTCCTCGTGTATTTCTCCTGCTTCTTTTTATCATGAGAACACTTCTTTCTTTTTCTCCTTTTTCCCTAATCCTAGATTCTTTCCCTTTCCCATAGTTACTGTAGATTCTCTTACTCCTCATGCTTTGCTATTATACTTGCTTATAGGTGAATTTTACCTCCAATAGCAACCATCAAGTAAAAATTCTTGGTAAAAGGCCCTTTAAACCTTCGTGATCCCTCAGCACACTTTGGAACATCTCCATTGCTGCCCAGTGTAATATGTATTTTCCCCCACTGCTCATCATTCCTCGTTCTGTAGCTGTCATTTAATCGAGTCTCTCCTTTGCAGCATTCCTGTCAATATTTATAGAACAGGTAGGTGGTATGAATTCTAATTTTTTCTGCAGGTTCTCTCAGTTTGGAAGTTGGCACCCCCCGATGTATGAATCCTGCCTTTCACCGTGGCTTTGTCAGCCTCACACAAGGGGGGTCACAAGGGCCCCTCAGCACATTCTTCTTGAGGTTTCCAATAAGTTTACCTACATCACCATTTCATAAAGTTAACTCTCAGTCACTGTGCTCTTTGTGTCGATAACATTGCAGCTGAATCACCTGGGTTATCCTCCCGCACCTCTGCAGGTCAGGAGGGAAGAAGTGCTCATGTGGCACCATTTAGCAGTTGTTCCTTAAGCGTCCGCAGTGTCCGCTGTGCTGGGCTCCGGCTTCCAGGGGAGAACCAGCTGTAGGGCCCCCGCTTCCACGTAAATTACATGGTAGAGCAGGAGTTCTCAAAGAGGATCAGTGTATCCCCAGGGGGCGTTTAGCATGGTCTGGAGGCATTTCTAGTCGTCACCATTGGGAGGGAGAGAGTGTGCTGCTGGCTTCTTCTAGCGGGCAGAGGCCAGGGGTGCTGCTCAGCACCCTGCAGGTCACAGCACAGTCCCCGCAGGAAAGCATTGTGCAGCCCAAATCGTCAACAGGACCAAGGCTGAACACCCCTGTGATAGAGGAAGGTGACAGATTACATTAATAAACTAGTAAATGAAGAAGAAAAAAACTTCAGATAATGATAAGAGCTAAGAGCAAGCGGCCACTTTGAAGTGGGTAATTTTTTAAAAATTTGTTCTCCCACTGGAGGTATCTTTTTCCTAAACATCATCATCATCATCATCATCATCATCATCATCATTTAGAGAGAGGAGAAGGGAAGGAGAAGGAGAGGGAGAGAAGCATCGATGAGCGAAACATTGATCTGTTGCCTCTTGTGCGCCAAACCTGCAGCCTCCCCCTGTGCCCTGACAGGGGATGGAACTGGAGACCTTTCACTTTGCGAGATGACACCCAACCAACTGAGCCATACCAGTCAGGGCACTTTTTCTGGTTTGTACAATGTTCCCGCGTGGGCTAGCAGCTGCCCTGGCTTGAGGTAAAATAATGTGCAAGATCAGTGTGGAGAGAGCACTTAAGTTGGACACCAGGAAGAACTGTCTGAGTAAAGGCCATCTGAAACTGAGTTTTGTGTGACATGGAGTGGGCATCATGGATGTAAAGACACTCCAGAGCATTCCAAACAGAGGAAACAGCTAGCCTAAGGGGCCTGGGACAGCAACTTAGTAAGTCTAAGGAGCAAAAGAGAAGGCCAGGGTAGCCGAAATACATTGAGCATGGGGGAAAGTATAGGCCATATTGAGCTTTAACTTTATTCCACAGGCATTGGAGGATTTTAAGCAGGTGAACAATGGGATCTGCTGTGTTTTTAAAAGATCATTCTGGCTGCTCCAGAATCACAAATGTAAAACTATTGTTTTCTGTGCCTGGGTTTGCACCTGGAAGAATTTGGAGCAAAACTATTACATAAATGTAGTTCCTTTTTTAAAAAAAACATTATAATTTCAATCTGCCATGTGGATAAAACCTTTTTTTCTGGTGTATTTCTTCTTTCTCCTTATCTGTCATGTAAAATGTTTTCAGTAAAGTGGTTGAGGAGCAGACTTCCAGGAAACCCTCAAAATGCAAGTAGGCAGAGAAGACTTGCTGTCCTCTCTGTGCTTTCGACAGTTGGGATTTTCTGAGTCTGAGTTCCTAGCGGGAGACTTTGGGTTATGGAAAGGACATACAAGTGAGTTAGCACCAAATACAGCAAGCAAGGGAGGGATGGGAAGCGTGTGCCCTGTGGTAGGCGATCCCAGCTCTCACCAAATCTCCTGGGGACCATTATGAAAAACTGCAGATGCTGGGACCCCACCCCAGAACAAATGAATCAGATTCTGGGCTGGGTGGGGTGGAATGGGGGGAGGTCTGGATGCTTTAATATCTACTCGGGGTTGAGAATCCTTGCCTTATGGAAATCTCAATGAATTTCAGCTGGTTTGGCCTAAGCAGATTGGATATGTCACTTTTCAGGATAGCATCGGGCAGCTGGAGAATGATCTGAGGAACACCAAGAGTGAGATGGCACGCCACCTGCGGGAGTACCAGGACTTGCTCAATGTCAAAATGGCTCTTGACATTGAGATAGCGGCTTACAGGTACTTCAAAGGGCATGCCCACCCAAGCTAATACAGTCACCTGGGGCAGTGTGACCCAAACAAGTGGCTGTAGTCTTTCCTGTTTTTAAAAAATATATTGATTCTAGAGAGAGAGGAAGGGGGAGAGAGAGAGAAACATCGGTGGTTGTTGCCCCACTCATCCATGCATGCACTAGTTGCGTCTTGTATGTGCCCTCACTGGGAATTGGACCCACAACCTTAGTATATTGGACCAATGCTCCAACCTACTGAGTGACCTGGCCAGGGCTAGTCTTTCCTATTTCTTACGGGTGAGGGAGGGTGAGGAAATATATCACTGGCCCCTTCCGGGTGAGCTGACCCCTCTGTCCCTTGACTTGGTTGTATCCTAGCTGTTCCTTGCTGGTCCTGGTTTTTCTACTTACCTCTGCTAGGATGTAAGGGAATAATGTGAGTACACAGGTTGAAATAAACCCACCAGACTCTAACCTTAAAAGCAGGCTTTATACAACATAGAAAGTCCTAACAGGTGAGGTGTCCCCCTGATTCCTACTCAAGGCAATATTCATGTGAACATTTACCTTTAGAAAATGTAATAACAGCAGCTCATAAAAGTTTTGACTGACTACTGTGAGCCAGACACTCTATTAGGTACTGCATTATAAATGATCCGGGTCTCAGGTCTGATCGTTCCCATTCTGCAGATGAGGAAAGTTGAACCGCAGACTGTGTAAGTTGCTCATAGTCACCGTGCTGCTAAATGGAAGAGCTCAGGTTCAACCCCAGATCTGTCTGAGCATTTCTTCTTCTCTGCTTCTTTACACTATGTATACTACTCCAAGGCAAAGCTCCAAGAGTATTTGATAGTGTTTTGAGTTTCTGATTTTTTTTAAAGATTTTTATTTATTTATTTTTAGAGAGGGAAGGGAGGGAGAAAGAGAGAGAAACATCAATGTGCGGTTGCTAGGGGCCCTGGCCTGCAACCCAGGCATGTGCCCTGACTGGGAATCGAACCTGCGATGTTTTGGTTTGCAGCCCGAGCTCAATCCACTGAGCTACGCCAGCCAGGGAGTTTCTGATTTTAAAGAAAGGATGCTAAAAACTATTAGTTTTGAGAAACAAGTTATTAGGGTCACTCTTTCATGATGCCATTTAGGCCAGCCTGAGAAAAGTCTGGCATCTGAAAGAGGCTCGCTAACTGGTCTTTGGCATCGCTGGTTCCACTCCGTCTGTGCTCCCGTACACTGAAAAAGTACAGATCCCAAGTTCAGGCTGCTCTAGGCACCTCTTCCCCCTCTGTGGACTTCGCACCTCCTTATTCCAATTGCACGTATGATGTTGATTAGCAAAGTTACTTTTCCCTGGAGCTTTGTAGACTCTAAGTGCCAAAAATGGGTGTGATGAGGCCAAGGGGGATCATAGGTTTTTCCTTGCTTAATTCGTTTTAGGATATAGGGTAGCTTTCCCTTTGACAGTGATTTACACACAGCTGGTGTGGAAGATGTGTGTGTGTTGTATACGTGTGAGTGTGTGTGCACGTGCTGGGTAACTCCAAGTCTTTGAGTCTTGGAATTCAATATTTATTCATCTCAGTCTCATGAATCACTGTGAAGGCTTATAGAATCTGAAATGAATAAGAGCTGCAGGGTTAATGAAGTTCTTTTTTAAAAAAAAGTTGTGAGTTGGCTTCCTGAGATTTTTTTTCTCTGTTCGGTTTACAGGAAACTGCTGGAAGGTGAAGAGACACGTTTTAGCACCAGTGGATCAAGCATTTCAGGGCTGAATCCACTTCCTAATCCAGGGTATCTGCTCCCACCTAGAATCCTCAGCTCTACAACCACCAAAGTATCATCCACTGGGCTGTCTCTTAAGAAAGAGGAGGAGGAAGAGGAGGAGGAGGAGGCTTCTAAGGTAGCCTCAAAGAAAACCTCCCAGATAGGGGAAAGTTTTGAAGAAATATTGGAGGAGACAGTAATATCTACTAAAAAAACAGAGAAATCAACTATAGAAGAAAGCACCACCTCAAGCCAAAAAATATAATTCTGTTGCTTAAAAAGAGTTCATGCTTAAGAGGGGATAAATTGCATTTGACTTGTTAAACAGCCTATTCCTGAACCAAAACACCTATCGCCACTCTAAAATGTCTGCAAGGCTTCAGTCTCACATTTAGCATCGAATACCTACAGTCTCTAATAAGAAAACCACCCCTTAGATCGGAGCAAACTGCATTCTAGAGCCATCCCAGAGGCGTTACCTAAGAACCCAGCTTTCTCACCTCAAGCTCAGACTTTACAGTGATAGATGATTCAGGGACAGAGGAAGTACAAACTAAGGTGCTAAATCTGTGATCATTGCCATTTGCTGTGAATTGAAATTAAAGCCTAACTCACTCACTATAACCATCCATTGCCCAGATATACAATCTCATTCTAGAATATGAAATATAAGATCACTGCCAAAGATAAACTAATGGTCCACACCCGGCACCACTCACTCTGATAGAACTGTGTCGCAAATGATAGGTGTTTGTATAAAGGACACTTCTCCTCCTGGCCGCCCCCCTCCGCAATTCCATAGATCCTTTTCTTCTATTCAGAAAAAAAGAAAAAGGCTACTGTAGTATTTTTCCCTTTTAAACACATTTAGGTTCTTGTCAAAAGAACTTACCTGCTTTAGCTGTCTTTGCTGAATGGGTAAAACTTAGATGCATGTTGACCATATCTATGATCATATCTTTCCAATTCTGTAGGTTGAAAAAAAATGGCAGTGATAAGTTTCAAGGGTTGCCCCCAACACATAAAATAATAAAGACTCCCTAGATGTTAGGCTTTCCAGCTTATCAAATCCACTTAATTAGGAAAAAAGAAAACCCTACTCAATTGAGAATGTAGCTTTTCACCTTAATGTTAGAAACACAGTTATAGTTACCCCAAGCTTTGATTAAGGTGACCTTAGATTTAGTAATAGAAGCTAGAAGAGGTGAGTATTTGTATGAGTGGAAAGGTGAAGGTCTCATTTATCTGTGTCGGTTCATTTGTGGTGATATAGTTAGCTGTTTCGTGCCCTTACCTTTAGACAGAACCCACGTGTTCCCCCCCCCACTAGTCTAGGTCCTGAAGAGGCCTTGTTTTCACTCTCCTATGCCTTCTAAAAGTGTTAAGTGTGGGTTATGTTATCACCAGGACACAATGCTACTGCCCCAAAGCAAAAGAAGTTTCTTCTGGTCAATCAATACCACCAGCAAATATAAAAAAGAAATCTTTCTCTTTTCTAAATGAGTCTTGCCCAACAGTTTCCCCACTGCTGTGCGGTTGGTGGGCTCTCCCCTGCTGCAGAAAGAGACCCTCAGACCGGAGAATGTGCACGCATGCTCCCGCCCACATGCTAGGAAGTCGACTCTGGAGCACCCACTTCTCAGCTGCCCGACTGTGTAGCCGCTGCATTGCCCAGTCTTCCACACGTGCCAAGTTTGATGCAGAACTAATTCTCTGCCAGCAGCCACTTCACCGGAGCTACAGAGTTGCCATGTGTGTCTCTGTCACACTTCTCCATTAAGAGCTCTGTGGTGATAAGGACGCAATGCTTTTACCGAACTTTCTTACGCTAGCACACGCTTCCATAGCTCAAGGAACTTGAAAGATACTTCTCTCCTCCTCCTCTCCCCCACTCCATCCCTGTCTTTACTCCCCACACTTACTGTAAAAAGTTAGTAAATTAAGAATTAAAAGTCACATGAATCCCAGCAAGGTAACTTGTGTTTTGTGGTTTCTGCAGCTTCAACTGAGAAAAGCACTGTTTTGGTGCAGCGAGACAACTGCCCTCCCCAAATAATTCAGAAATCTTACATTTTCTGTCCTGTGCATCCACATTTAGTTGTTTCCCAGCCCCTGGCCAAAGCCGAGGGGCTACAGTCTGCGCGTGTTTCAGAGTGGTCAGAAACACAGTGCACTGAGTGAGCTGTCCATGGCAGGCAACCATGGTGGGGAAATCAAACCAAATGCTGAAAGACGCTACATTCTGCGCCTGGACGACACTTTCACTAGCTTACCTGGGTGACAGTTCCGAGAACAAACTGGCAGAACACACATGGTATAAAGTCCTCCAAAACAGTTAAGAATCTTGTTTCTTTGAAAAGGGGGTTAATCTTCTGCAGAACCCAGGTATTTGGGTAGAACATGGGTAGCAATACTAGAATCTTCCTCTACTGTAATGATTCTTAACCTATTTGGGATTGTGAACCCCTTGGAGAAAGTCATGAACCCTTTTCCCAGAAAAAAATACACACTCAAATTCTGTACAGATCAAGGGGCTTGTGACTCCTTCAGGACCATCTGCTTCTGGTGCCCAGAAGTCCGTGGACGCCAAGCTGAGATTCCCTCAAGCTGCGCCAGGTTCCAGGACAGAGACTGCAATGAGGTGTATGAACGCAGCTCAGCAGGTGCTCACGGGGGAAGCTGAAGCTTGCCGAATCCTGAACCGTACTGTCGTTCTCGGTCTGTCTGGCTCGGGCACTTGTGGGCCACTCAAAGACACATAACTGGCTCTGCGGCCAAAAAGGGATCTGTGAGTTGTGCACTAACAATGAGAGTTTTATTGTAATTGAAACATCTTTTAGGGCCTGTTAAAGAACAACAGTTGCATGGATACTTGGGTTTGCAATATAGACGTTTGTTGTTGCTTCTAAGAATACTATTTAGTTAATGAATCCTTCTCTCTGCCAAACCTGAGTCTTTTCATTACATTTATATAGTCTCTGGCTCTGGCTAATTCGTATCTCCTGTTATGAATGAGTTGCCCCTAATTGTCATGAGCTCATTTTTAAAAGAAAAACATTAAAAGCATCTTTTAAGAGAAAGACGCATTAGAAGCATTTTAAAAGAAAGACATTAACTTTGGGACATTGACAGTGATAGGGAAACGTGAGGCAGGGGGAAGGGAAGGAAAGTGAGCGACACCGCCAGTCACATGGAGCAGGACCACAAGGGGAGCCGATGAGACTCGAGGAAGCCTGTCTGCAGAGCACATTAATGATATCCAAACATGGCTTTAGATTCACTAGATAATGAGACTTTTAGATTCGGTAGATGAAAAGAATGGTTACTTTGGCCTTGGCTTGTGTGGCTCAGTGGATTGAGCACCAGCCTGCAAACCAAAGCATTGCCGGTTTGATTCCCAGTCAGGGCACATGCTTGGGATGCAGGCCAGGTCCCCAGTTGGGGGCGTGCGAGAGGCAACCACATATTGATGTTTCTCTCCCTCTCTTTCTCCTTCCCTTCATCTCTCTCTAAAAATAAGCAAATAAAATCTTTAAAAAATGGTTACTTCGTAGATCAAAGGACTTCTGTTGACCCCCTGAAAGATGATTAGATTGCCCTCACGTTTTATGCTGATACTGTATAGGCTTACTAGGTGGGGGTTGGGACTAGCTACAATTTATAAATTCTTTCTTACAATCTTGAAACTTACTCACTTATAAATTATCATTATAG
The DNA here is from genome assembly GCF_004126475.2 of Phyllostomus discolor. Taxonomy (NCBI): domain Eukaryota; kingdom Metazoa; phylum Chordata; class Mammalia; order Chiroptera; family Phyllostomidae; genus Phyllostomus; species Phyllostomus discolor. Next base: position 155,232,646 of record NC_040907.2, read on the forward strand.
CTATAGTTTGTTCAGTATCTACTTATGTATCAGACACTGTCCTAGGCAGTGAACATAGTAGCATTATCTCATTTAAAACTCACAACCATTCTTTAAGTGTAATATTTGTATATCTGGTTTACGAATGAAGGAATAGAGTCTTGGCCCTGACTGGTGTGGCTCAGTGGGTTGGGCATCATCCCAACCAAAAGGTCATGTGTTTGATTCCCAGTCAGGACACATGCCTGGGTTGCAAGCCAGGTCCCCATTGTGGGTCATGCAAGAGGCAACCAATCATTGTTTCTCTCACGCGTTGATGTTTCTCTCCCTCTCTTCCTCCATCCTTTTCTCTCTCTCTAAAAGTGAATAAATAAAATCTTTTTTAAAAAAAGAAATAGAGACTTGGAATGACAAGGTTAATACCCCTGCCCAATGCCACACAGCAAGGAACAAAGCTGGGATTTCAACCTGGGTTTTCTGGCTCTGTAGGGTTTGCTTTTCTTTCCCATGTTGCCCCTCTATGTAAACGAAAGTCCCCCCACTCGAGGGAATAGAAATGTTTTTGTCTTCTTTTTTACCCTTCCTCACCAGGTTTCACTCGAGGCTTCTCAGCCTCAGAAACCCTGGGCAGAGCCAAGTCCCACTGGTGAACTGCGTACTTTGCGGACTTCCTGCCCCTGCCGCCTCCCTGCATTGCAGTGCGGTGGCGGCAGCTCAGAACGGAGCTCTGGGCCCACCCAGCCAAGAGGCATCTCTGCTCCTGCTAAGAGTTAAATGGAATTGGGTGCTAGTTACCTACGTTTTTTAAGTTTAAAAGATAATCCTGCAAGAAATTCTGTAACTCATTATCAAAGGGCCTAGAACGGACAATTCCTCAAGAGGTAATAAATCCAGGATCCTTGGGATTCATTTCACTGTACTGGCTAAGGGTGGGGAGGGCAAGATTTGAGCAATTGTCTGGAAACTTAGATTCCAAGTTTTATATCCAGAGGTAATGCAAACTACATACAGTCCTGGGGATAAGCTTCTAGGACTTGACTGTGAACACAAACGGAGAGCCCAGAACCATGGCTCTGAAGGCAAACACGAAAGAGTTTTTTTACGAGGGGGAGAACCCCCCCAGAACCGAATTATCTTCTTGAGGGCAGGGCCCTGACAGTACAGGCTTCCTCCACTAGGTGAGTGTTCTAGAAACCCATCTGTATGAGTGCACCGGATGGCATTGTTGTGAGAGGCTGCGTTTGGCTTCAGTGAACTTTTCTTTGAAGACTCAACGTGTTTGCCCATTGCATGATGGGTGATTTACAAGCACCTCTGCCCACACCGCGCTGAGTGTGCAGCAGTGTTTGACCAAAAATGGCATGACCCCTGTGGCCCACGCTCCCTGTTTGCCTGATCTCACTCCAAACGACTTTTTTTTGTTTGTTTCCCTGGATTAAAAAAGTCCTCAAAGGGAAATGTTTTGCAGATGTGGAAGAGATGAAACAAAAAGTGGCAGAAGGACTAAAAGGCATCAAAGTCAACGAGTTTAAAACCTGTTTTGAGCAGTGGGAAAAATGTCTCAATAGGGGTATTGCATCAAACGGAGAGTGCTTTGAAGGTGACTGAAGTTTAAACATGTAAGAATAAATACATGATTTTTAATACATAAATTCCAGGGTGGGGGGTTGGGGTCCCCACTTGTAACTGTATTGAATATTTTTAAATCCATTGGAGCAGAGAGCAGAAGGGCAGTGCCAGGGCTGAGAGGGGGAATGGGAGTTACTATTCAACGGGAAGGGAGTTTTACTTCGAAGTGATGGAAATGTCTTAGAACTAGAGAGAGGTGGTGGCTGTACAACGTTGTAAATGTACTAACTGCCACTGAATTATTTACTTCAAAATGATTAGTATTCTGTCGTGTAAATTTTACCTCAATTAAAAAAATCCATTGATAGAGAATTTATGGGACCATCAGAAAAATATAATTACAAAGTCTACTCTACCTTCTGCTCCAGCTGAGACCATTATGCACAGCCGCCCTGGGTCAATTCCAGTTAGAAGCAATTCCATTAGGACAACCGAAGCCAGAGCTAATGAGTATTGATTTCAAAACAGAGCCTGAAGAAAAAGTCCAAAATCTCTTTGAGCATAAATCACTTGTGAATATCCATCACTGATTTCCAACCAATATTATTTTTATTATCATATCATCATAAATCTCTAAGGCCCTGAAAAACATCTAAATCATAAGAACGAATTTTTTAAAAAATCACATAAATTGGTGTATCTGAAAGCATGGCAATTTAAAATGGAAATCACTGAGGGGGCTTCACAAGTTCTTAAAATAGAGCTCGTATGTGAAATAGTATTTTCCTTTATAGAATATACGTGACTGGCTTTGCTGCATGCTCAAATTTCATGTACAGGTTAGATGGATGTCATTGTGCCTTTTGTGACTTTCAGATGTCGCACACGAATTTGCCATTTGCAGATGGGTGTGTGCTCCTGAATCCAGTCGAACAAAGGACTGCGTTCACTACATTACCATGCCCCCTTAAAGGGTGAAAAGAAGGGTTACTTCAGAGATCAAAGGACTTCTCTCCTCTTCTATTGATCTCCTAAAAGATTAGATTGCCTTCATGCTGTATGCTGGTGTCATACAAGCTTACTGGGTGGGGGTTGGGACTAGCTAAAATGTATAAATTCTTTCTTACAGTCTCTTGAAACATACACACACACATCTATACTCACACTGGGATTGTAATAAAACAGAGTGAGTCACACTGCAGACATTTAAAGATTTATATTTTTACAACGCTTCAGTAATTCTGAATAAAACTAAATAGAGAAAGTTCAGGCTACAAAGAAAATTGAAGATTGATCTTAGAGGGGTCTCCAGGCTCACTTCTTCATTGATTAATTACTGCAGATCACCACATGGCTGCTCATCTCCCCTAATGAGGCGAGTGGTCTTTGTTCTGTGTGAGTCTGAGACATTTCATTCCAGCTCTATCATGTGCTCTTAGAGGTTATACAATGCTCAGCAGAGTGTAACCAAAATCATTAGTATGAGCTCTGGAGTTTGGGAATACAAACAGGAGCAGGTTCTAGTCAGGTGGTTATTAAACAGGGCTACAAAGCATTTTCCCTTAGAAGGTCTTATGTTTAACTCACTAAAGTTCATCTGCTTTGCTATAAATATGAATAAATGAGAGATGTAACTTCTATCTCTCATGATTTCCTGGCATAAGGATTCACACATGACATACAGAATTTCTGATGCCCTTTAGGGCTAGACAATCTTTTATCTTATCTTGAGCCAGACTTGAGCTCAACAGAAGAAACTCCTTTTTGCCCATGCGTTCCCCAGGCTACAAAGCAGAAGCAGCTGTGTCAAGGTTAGAATAGGGTCAAAGTGCCCTGGCTGGTGTGGCTCAGTGGATTGAGCACTGGCCTGTGAACCAAAGGGTTGCCAGTTTGACTCCCCATCTAGGGCACGTGCCTGGATTGCAGGCCAGGTCACCAGTCGGGGGCGTGCAAGAGGCAACCACACATTGATGTTTCTCTTCCTCTCTTTCTCCTTTCCTTCCCCTCTCTCTAAAAGTAAATAAATAAAGTCTTAAAAAAATTGACTACAAATGCCAGCCACTATTCTAAGTGTTTACATACTCATTAATTCTCATAACAAGCATTCAAGTTAGGTATCATCGCCCTCATTTTCAGGTAAAAAAAAAAAAACTAAAAGAGAAGCTACCTAACATGTCTAAGATCACACACATAGCTCACAAGAGGTGATGCTGGGAGTCAAAGCTATGCAGCCTGGCTTTACAATTCATGTTCTTAATCACTGTACAGTACTGCCTCTCTGTCTTTTTATGGGGAAAAATTCATTTCATGATGACATTTGTCTTCTCTACCTTATTCAACCAGCTTTTCTCTTGGGAAAAATGTTATCTGAGAAAAAATCTTTTCTCATTTACTTGAAAATAGTATCGCACTAAGAACCCTTGTAAAAACCACAGACACCATCAAAACAAAATAAAAATGCAGTTAAGATCAAACCATAATATCCATTTTATGTAAGTAAGTACTTGGCAAGCTTTCAGATCAATATGGCATTTCATTTGTGAGTGGACCATTAATCTCTAGAGAGGATAAAAGTTAGATTTCATCAGCCCAGTTTTGAAGAGAGGCCAATAATCAAATTCATGTACTCAACAGCATATTTAAAAAGGATAAAAATGAGAACCTACTCTCCGGTCATAGTCTACTGAAGAACACAAAGGCCAACATTCAAGGCATGTAAAGAAAACAAAAATATATGATGTCATCCTAAATACCATCCAGAAAAACTTGACTTGTTTGAACATTAATAGGTATGTTTCCTATACTGTTTGAAATCTTTATCTAATTTTTAAAAATTTTGGGAAAAGTTATGCTCGTAATGAATAACATACAACCACTGGGATGACTAAGTAAAGTAATGGCCCCGGCTGGGTGGCTCAGTTGGTTGGCATGTCATCCCACACACCAAAACGTTGTGTGTTCAATTCCCAGTCAGGGCACATACGTAGGTTGTGGGTTCAATCCTCAGTAGGGGCATATATGAGAGGCTATTGATTGATGTTTCTTTCACATCAATTTTTCTTTCTCTTTCCTTTCCTCTCTAAAATCAATACACATATCCTCAGGTGAGGATTAAAAAAAGAAAAGTAATGGCACAGAAAGTTATTCACAATATATTAAGTGAAAGGGAATTACTAGGTATATTACAGTTCCATATTTGTAAAAATATAATTGTATAGATTAGAATATTTAACCACAAAATACACTAAATGTTAACAATTTTCTCTGGGTCATTTTTGTTTTCTTTTAAGCTCCTTTATATTTTCTTTAAATATTAATAGCTTTGTGATAAGAAATGTGATAGCTTATTTCTTTCCACATTTTTTATTGTTGTTCAAGTAGTTGTCTCCATTCCCCCCCACCACTGCCCCCCACCTCGGCCATCCCCACTTCCCACCCTTGATCCTACCGCTCTTTGGTTTTGTTTATGTGTCCTTTATACATATTTCTGAAAACCCTTCCTATTTTTTTATTTATTGATTTTGAAGAGAGAGGAAGGAGGAGAGAGAGGAACATGGATCTATTGTTCCACCTGTCAATGCACTCACCGGTTGATTCTTGTACGTGCCTTGACTAGAGATAACCCTAACGCAAACCCTAACTGAACCCACAACCTTGGTGCATCCGGACGACACTCTAACCAACTGAATGACCTGGTCAGAGCATAAAAACATGCTTATGTAAAAATCTGGAATTATGCATAAGCGTAGAAAAGAAAAATCCCTCAACTTCCATCAATTGGAAGTAGTAAAACTTCAACATCTGGGTGCAAAACAACCAAAAAAATGATGAACATTTAGAATCAGCATCTGCTCAAAAACTGTTACCAGGGGTTTCCAAGATAAGAAAATATACCGTAGAGGTTACAACAATTAGAACTCTAAAGGAAAAAAATTGTTAAATAATTAGCCACACATCTGACAAGCAATTATAGCCTGGCGATTCTACAAGAATGTGCATCTAGGACTGAGTCACAGAGTATACACTTTGGGCAAGCTGAATAGGACAAACAATGGGTCAGAGGTGTTACTTCCAAGAATTCAGTCACTTGAGGAGAGTGACTGTGAGTGTGCCAGGCCTGTTAGCTTGGAACCCTGAGGGTGGTCTTGGGTATCCCTGACACATGTTAAATGGAACAGGAATATAAATATTAACTACTTGTGCAAGAAATAGTTAAGAGGCAACGAATTCCATAGTTGCTATTCTGTCCACTGTCAAATAACAGCATCTAGTCTAATTAGTTAAGGTAAAGATGTTTATAAAATACCTATTTGAATGCAAAGTTTAACTTTAATTCAATACCTCCATCTCTTAAAGAGTTTTGGTTATTTTTAAAAAATCCACAATAAGCACAAACATTTCAAAATAGGTTAAAATAAATTTTTATTAAAAATTTGTATTAAATGTTAGAAGAGATTTATACACAATTCACAAATCCTTTATAAAACAATTGCCAATTTTTACCCAATTGTAATTGTTTCTATGCAGACTTGGAAATACAGTCTACAAAATATTTCTTTTAGAAAGCTATCAAAATGCTATTCCTAGGCAAAATAATGTTTAAAACTGAAGTCTCTGTGTGTGAGTGAGTGAGGTCTCAAGCACCCGTATTCTTTATCCCAGTGACAAAGTAATGGGAAAACGAACCATGAACTGACTTACTGAGGAAACAATGAGTAGGTATTCTGTAAACTTCTCAAATTTTTTATTACTTTCAGAAGCAGTGTCATTACAAGGTATCAATAATCATACTATGTACTCAAATAAAATGAATGTTAATAAAATTAACATTCTAGGGATAAGAATATTGTCACAAAGAGGCACCCCTTGTTGTAAGATATGTTCAAGAAGTCTTTATTACACTGAAGGCTCATGGTTTGGGCCAATAAACCATACAGGAGACAATCTCTTCACACAGAATAATGATAACTTATCCCTTTTAGAAGTGAATAACATCTGTTTAGTAGTGTTGCTGGTAAAAAAAAAAAAGAAAAGAAAAGATTCAAGTTCAAAATATGACGGCAACACACAAAGTGGCCAACAGTTTTGGTCTTTGTGTGGAGGGGTGCCATCTGCACAGTTTAACGAAGACTGAGTTTTCATCTTCATTTCAAAAGCACACTTCTTTCCTGCCCACCTAATGCCACTCCAGAGAGTAGAATCCTAACCACCAACTTAAAAGTGGTATGGCTCAATGAAGAAAACAGTAACTGATTTACATCAAAGATGTGGAAGCAAAATCAGTATCAAAGTATTTGAAATCACAAGGAATTTAAAAATACTTTGAAAATTTCGCCCTGAGCTGTGGATACTTTTGATATACAGCCGCTAGTAAAACAGATGCATCCCATCATTCCAAGTTGTACTTGTAAATGTTATGATGCTCGATGCTGAAAACGGGTAAGTTATGTCTCCTCACAAAGCGGTAGCAATTACGTTTCGTGAAAATCTTTGGTGAGACGCAATCCCGCAGAAGCCACCTTGGTTTGTCTCCCCCCTCCTAATGCTCCTAGAATCTTCAAGTAATTTTCAGAGGGGAAACCACAAGACCATAATGAAGGACCAGAAGACCATCCTGCAAAGAAAAAAGAGTGTTTTGCAGTTATTTGAAAACTAGTTATATAAATAATCAAGTCAAACAAATGGTCTGTTTTTCATAACCCAACACTAATGTGAAATTCCTGAAAGAGAATAAAAGGTCCAACATAAATAACCAACATAAATAAACTTGCTTTTTCACTCACCCCATCACCAAACACTCCCTGTCAACATGCCTTTTTAATAACTCTCTGAAGACTACCAGGTATGCATAGTTAGCTCGGGTTGTTTGTGGTTCAACAGTTCTCCAAAAAGAAGTAAAAGAGATACACCTTTCCTTACGCACAGACTACTCAACAGACCACCCAGGCATTAGGCTTCCCTAAAAAAAAGACTCAATTATTATAAAGCATCATGGATCTGCTAAGAAATGAAATATTTACTTCCACATAAATGCAGCCCACTACTGTTCTAAGCGAGAAAACTTTAGAACTCTTACCCATTTAATATACCATAATTTTACTTCCTTCTTAAAGACTGTTCCATACAATTTACCTTTTGTTATCCAGAGTCATCACTATGAACGGTAAGTACACTGTACTGTAACACACTGATGTCCTCAGTCAAGGATTGTTAAGCAACTTAAACCAATACTAAATGACTGCAGATCGCATATTTCTGAGTCTTTTTATCTGCTTTTTGTGGTCTATCCCCTATGTTGGTATCGGGTCTTAATGCTTTGTGCTCTTACCAAGGTGGCATCCAGCAAGCAATCCACCTTTTTAAGGAACTATTTCCTAATCTATTATGAAACTAGCTTTAAAGAAAGACTCACTGGGGAAGTGTGCCACTAGCAACTGGCCTACTTTGGGCAACAAAGAGGAGGAGCGAGGGCATGCGTGCCTTGCAGTTCCAATCCTGCTCCAGCTATCCCTCTTTCCTTCTTTGCTAATAAGCCTTTCCGTGGCTCTACTTCCTCACTTCTCCCTCACTACTCGACTCACTGCAATCCGGCTTCTGTTCCGGGCAACTCCAGTGAAAACTCACCAGAATTCTAGAAAAAGGTTCACAAATTCAAATGCCCACAAAGGCTAGGAAAGTAACATAAATGAACATGTGCATTAGGTATATGAATCAATAAGTAATGCTAAGATCAGAAGTAAACCAGAGAACACATGCCTAGTTAAGGAATTTTAACTCAATTTAAAACACAGAATAGGTCAAATAAAGCGTAATTCCATATCACGTGTGGTGCACAGACCATCAGATCTGTTCTGGACCAATTAGCCTAATAAAAGTAAATGAACTTGTATTATAAAACAAACAGAAAGATTCTATTAACAATTTCACATGATGACAAATGACATTTTAGATAATGCTTTTTGCATATAGTTATCTTTCAGAAAGGAAGACATTATTTGCAAAACAACATATTGATATGTAGAAATATAAAACAAAGTATAGCTTACAAGCTGTTTCAAAATCAAGGCCGTATCCAGCAAGCAATCAATCCACCTTTTTAAGGTACTATTTATACATTTACAAAATCAACTTTAATACATTTATATTATCACATTTTATCACTTACGATTCAAATCTACATCTGTATGTCTATTACACTTGTATTCCATATTCTAGCCATCTCCTGCTTGGTCTTCCTCCTTTCCTGCTACCTTCTATTTTCCCAGCATTACCATCTTTTCCAAAGAACCCTGCCTTCTCATGATGTATCCAAAGTAGGACAGCTTCAATCTTGTCATTTTTGCCTCCAGTGATGTTTCAGGCTTAATTTGCTCAAGGGCCCACTTGTTGGTCTTTCTGGAAGTCTAGAGTATCCACAGAACTCTCCTCCAACACCGTATTTCAAATGAATCAATTTTTTCCCTATTAGCCTTCCTCATTGTCCAACTCCCACATCTGTACATGCTAACTGGGAATACAAGGGTGTAATGACCTTAGCCTTGGTCTCTAATGACACTCTTTGCTTCAGTGATCTTTCCTAATTCTTTCGCTGCTGCCTTTCTGAGACTCAGCCTTCTCTTAAATATTGAATTTCCATACAATGAAATATTAATCATCCATAAAACAAAATTCTGATACATGCTAAAACATAAATGAAGCTTGAAAACATTATGCTAAGTAAAAGCCAGTCACAAACACCACGTATTGTATGATTCCATTCATATGAAATGTCCTATATAGATAAATTCAGAGATAGAAGGTCGAGTACTGGTTGAGAAAGGCTGGAGGATGGAGGTATATGGACAATGAATACTAACGGATACGGAGTTTCTTTCTGGGGTGATAAACATGGTCTAGCCCTGGCCGGTGTGGCTTAGTTGGTTGGAGCCATCAGCCCATAAACCATCATCCCCCAGACCATGGTCAGGGCTCACACCTAGGTTGTGGGTTCAGTCCCTGGTTGGTGCACATTCAGGAGGCATCCTATGTTTCTCTCTTGCATTGATGTTTCTCTCTCTCTCTGTCCCTCCCTTCCCTTCTCTCTAAGGTCAATGGGAATGTCCTTGGGTGAGGATTTAAAAGAAAAAAATTTTTTAAAATTGATTGGATGATAGTTTGACAACTCTGTAAATACACTAAAATTTATTTTTTAAATCTGTTTTTTAAAGATTTTAAAATTTTATTTTATTATCTTTTAGAGAGAGGGGACGGGAGAAAGAAAGAGAGGGCGAGAAACATTGATGTGTAGAGAAGCATCGATTGGTTGCCTCTCACATGCTCCCAACTGGGGACCTGGTCCGCAACCCAGGCCTGTGCCCTGACTGGGAATCAAACCAGCGACCCTTTGGTTTGCAGGCTGGCACTCCATCCACTGAGCTACACCAGCCAGGGCTAGTTCAAGTAATTTTTAAGAAAATTAAAGAACATTTATTAAAATTTTATTGACAACACAGAACTTCTTTATTTCATCAAATAACTTGCCTGTTAGGCACTAAGTAGGATCAAGTCTGAGACCTACCTGCATCGCTGTCTCACCCAGCGCACGTCGGATTTCCCGCAGAGTCTGGTACCGCTCCAACAAGTGATCGCCACAGATGATATCCACCTACAGGCACGGGAAGCACCAGATGCTTTACTACTTCAAAGCCCATATGAAAAACTAAGAAAAATCAACATAATTATTGATTTCCGTATTTCCAATCTACACTTTGGTATGTTACTTTAGACTGATGAAACGCTCTCAGGAAAGATTTTAGAAACCTTTGACAGGGGTAAATGACGTAAACTGGAAAGAGCGGTGGAGGAGCAGGACGCCAGCACAGTACGGCCAATATCTGAATGATTTCCTTGAAACGCTGAGTACAAGTTAAATTGCATTCGATGTACTTAGCATAAGAAGGTGCAGAAAAGTATGGTTTTTAAAAAACGTTCCAGCCCTGGCTGGCGTAGCTCAGTGGATTGAGCGCGGACTGGGAACCAAAGTGTCCCAGGTTCGATTCCCAGCCAGGGTACATTTCTGGGTTGCAGGCCATAACCCCCAGCAACCGCACATTGATGTTTCTCTCTCTCTCTCTCTTTCTCTCTCTCTCTCTCTCCCCCTTCCCTCCCTAAAAATAAATAAATAAAATAAAAAATAAAAAAATAAAAAAAATAAAAAAAAAACAAAACGTTCCAAGATAGAATGATTAAAAGGGTATACAGTACTTAAAAAGGCAATTCTTAGTTATTTGAGCAATTCTCTTACAGGGTATATCCATTTTCCAATAGTGGAAAATCTGACAGTGGCAGAGTACATACTAAAACTGTTTCATGGATGGAATAATCTTAACAAGGTCTTTTTAGCCCTTAAGTAATGCCACAGCTCTAAGATAAATCTACTGTTAAATAAAATGCTCTAGAAAGAATGGTACTGTTATATAGCTATATAGTATAATGTAGTAAGATTCCAGTATACTTTCTTGCTAAGATAAAAAAGCAAATTTTTAATCTTTGTCTTTCATTGAGTGCTTCTGTCTCATTGCCTTAAAATGGGATCAGGTCCTCAGCAGTCTTATTACTATACATCCCTTAATTTGCTCCATCTTCTAAAGTACTTAGTTTATGGCATGACATTTCCCCCTGTCCTCTAAACCAGAGTAACACCGCTGACTCTGACTTTTCCTTCTCCTTTCTTCTCACATGCAGTCAGTCAGTTACTATGTCCTGATGCCTCTTAGCTCACAATACCCTAGGCTTAAACCACCTCTTAACCAGATCTCCTACCTTCAAATTCTGTTTACTCTAAAAATTCTATACAGTCAGCATGGTTGGGGAAGAGTGGTAAAAGCAGGTGCATTTAACTGAACAGCCACTATGTACACCATATGTTATATTATGCATTTGACATGTTATCTCACCTAGTCCTCACATTCCTGTGAGCTAGGTATCACAATTCCCATTTTACAGATAAGAATACTAACAGGTGAAGGCATTCAACTTTCCTAAGGTCACAAAGCTAGTCAGTAGCAAAATCCAGATCTGAACCCAGGTCTATCTTTCTCCAAAGCCTAAGTGTATGTCGGGGGTCAGCAAACTCTGTGTAAAGGGCTAGAAAACAAGTGTTTTAGGCTTTGTGGGTCACAGGATCTGTCACATCTACTCAATGCTGCCACTGCAGCATGAAAAGCTGTGTCTGACTGTGTTCCAATGAAACTTGATGTATAAAAACAGGCCAGATTTGGCCCATGGGTCATAGTTTATCAACTCCTATGCTATCTCATAATGCATAATCTCCAATAACTTTTGTGGTTTTTGCATACCAGTTTTTAAAATAGGCAGAATAATAACTTGTTTGCAAAATGACTTGAAAGCAATGATAGATCTTGCACACAGACCCATGAAAAATCAAAGAATTTGGAAACTATCATGTTTTTAAGTATTCAGCAATGCAGAGACCACTGTTCTTAGAAGACTTCATCACATAGTATACATTTATGGTTTACTACATTTTTCAACTTAATCTTAACCCCCAAAGGTTGACCAGTTACTGGAGTTTGATATGTATGGTTCCAGATGCTACGTGTGCATGTTGGGTTTTTTGTTTTTTAAAAAATGGGATTATGCCACATATTATTCTACAAATCCCCTTTTATTTTTTTATTATTGTCTTTTCTGTTACAGTTGTCCCAATTTTCCCCCTTTGCCCTCCTCCACCCAGCCTACCCCTTCTGCCACAGTCAATCCCCACACCATTGTCCATGGGTCATTCATACAGGTTCTTTGACTAACCCTTTCCCCTTTTTTCCACCAGTTCTCTCCTCCCCCCGCCTCTGGCAGCTGTCAGTATATTCCATATCTCTAGTTCCATTTTGCTTGTCAGTTTATTTTGTTCCTCTTATAGGTGAGATCATACGGTATTTGTCTTTCACCAACTAGCTTTTTTTACTTAGCATAATTGTCTCCAGTTCCAACCATACTGTCACAAAAGATAGGAAATTCCTCCTTTTTTTTTTGCTGCATAGTATGCCATTGTGTAAATGCACCACAATTTTTTAATCCACTAATCTACTGATGGGTACTTAGGCTGTTTGCAAATCTTGGCTATTGTAAATAGTGCTGTTATGAACATAGGGGTACATAAGCTCTTTTGAATTGGTGTTTCAGGATTCTTAGAGGATATTCCCAGCAGTGGAATCACTGAGTCAAAAACTAGTTCCATTTCTAATTTTTTGAGGAAATTCCATATTGTTTTCTACAGTGGCTGCACCAGTCTGCATACTCACAAGAGTGCACTAGATTTCCTTTTTCTCCTGATCCTCACCAGCACATGTTTGCTGATTTATAAATGATAGCCATTCTAGTTGGTGTGAGATGGTACCTCATTGTGATTTTAATTTGCATGTCTCTGATGGCTAGTGATGTTGAGCAGCTTTTCATCCTATGGGCCTCTGTATGTCCTCCTTGGAGAAGTATCTAGTCATGTCCTTTACCCGTTTTTTTAATTGGATTGTTTGTCTTCCTCGTGTTCAATCGTCTGAGTTATTTACATATTTTGGAGATTAAACCCTTGTTCAATGTATCATTAGCAAATATGTTCTCCCATACATATTCCCTTTTATTTTTATTTAAAAATAAAACCTTGCCCTGGTTGGTGTGGCTCAGTGGATTGAGTACTGGCCTGCAAACCAAAGGGTCACCGGTTCGATTCCCTGTCAGACACATGCCTGGGCTTCAGGTAAGGTTGTCATTAGGGGGGAGACACTCAAGAGGCAACCACTCACTTATGTTTCTCTCCCTTTCTCTCTCCCTCCCTTACCCTCTCCCTAAAAATAAATAAAATCTTTTTTTTAAAGTTTTTATTTATTTATTTTTAGAGAGGGAAGGGAGGGAGAAAGAGAGAGAGAGAGAAACATCCGTGTGTGGTTGCTGGGGGCCGTGGCCTGCAACCCAGGCATATGCCTTGACTGGGAATCGAATCTGTGATGCTTTGGTTCGCAGCCCACGCTCAATCCACTGAGCTATGCCAGCCAGGGCAAAATAAATAAAATATTAAAAAAAACAACAACCCTTAATATACCATGCATATCTTTTGGAGTACATACTTAGCTTTCTCTCTTTTTAGTAGCTACATAGTGTTCCATTGATAAGGAGTTAATATCCAAAATTTATAAAGAAATTATAAAACTCTATACTAAAAAATCAAACAATCCAATTAAAAAATGGGCAAAGGATCCAAATAGACACTTTTCCAAAGAGGACATACAAATGGCCAATAGACATATGAAAAGCAGCACATTACTAGTCATCAGAGAAATGCTGATTAAAACCACAGTGAGATACCACCTCACACTTGTCAGAATGGCTACCATCAGTAAATCAACAAACAACGAGTGCTGGCGAGGATGTGGAGAAAAGGGAACCCTAGTGCACTGTTGGTGGGAATGCAGGTTGGTGCAACCACTGAGGAAAGCAGTATGGAGATAACTCAAAAAATTAAAAATGGATCTGCCTTTTGACCCTGTAATCCTACTTCTGGGAATATATCTGAAGAAACCCAAAACACTAATTCAAAAGAACAGAAGCACCCATGTGCACTGCAGCATTATTTACAATTGCCAAGATATGGAAGCAGCCCAAGGGTCCATCAGTAGATGAGTAGATAAACTACTATGGGACATTTACACAATGAAATACTACTTGGCTATAAAAAAGAAGAAAATTTTACCCTTTGTGACAGTATGGATGGACCCGGAGAAAATTATGCCAGGTGAAATAAGCCAGTCACAGCAAGACAAATACCATATGATTTCACCTACATGTGGACTTTAACGAACAAACTGAACAAACAAAACAGAGACAGACTCATATATGGAGAGCAGGATGACAGCTATGGGTAGGGGTGGTGAGAGGGTGCAGGGACAGAGCAAAAAGGGAAAAGGGCTCATGGACATGGACAACCAACGTGGTGATTGCAGGAGGGAGTAAGGTATAAGGGGGTTAAATGGTAATGGTAAAATATAATAATATGAGGAAAAAAATAAACCCATGTTTTTATACAATAAAACCAATTTAGAGCTCTGGCAACCAAATTTCTTAGAACACCAAATGTGAAACCTGTACATGATAACTGTGCTCTGATCAACATCTACCCAGAAGATGTAATCTATAGCCTAGAAAAAGCCCTTTTGGGTGCTACTTTGGCTATTCTATATAATCAGGTTCAAGTCTTGTGACTCCTGCTTTTAGAAATAGTAGGCTGTTATGGGATCATTCCATATTCTTTGTCCAGGAGTCTCTAGACAGTTGTTTACTTCTTTAAAAAAAAAAAGATTTTATTTAGTTTTAGAGAGAAGGGAAAGAAGGGAGAAAGGGAGGGAGAAATACATTGATCAGCTGCTCCTTGCATGCCCCCTAGTGGTGACCTGGCCCACAACCCAGGCATGTACCCTGACTGGGAACTGAACCAGTGACCTCACGGTTCGCAGGCTGGTACTCAATCTACTGAACCACACCAGCCAGGGTACAAACAGTTATCTACTTCTAAACAGAGGACTAAGAATAACCTCAAATATTTTATGGCTACAAAGTGCTAGAAAAGTCATATCTACTTTTCAGATGCCAGAGATACAGCTAGTATTATATCAAGCTCAGTAAGAGAAGTTACATTTCACTGGATTTAATAGATATGTAACATATATTTAGTTCCAGTAGAAATTGATACTAAAAATACCAGCAAAACTTCAGCCAGCTTTAAAATATCTATTAACTTACTAAACAGCAAAGAGGCATTTTAAATAAAAATTATTCTATGAAATTTACACATGATGAATAAAAAGAATCCCTTTTTATCCTGGATGGTGTGGCTCAGTGGGCTGAATGCCAGTCTGCAAACCAAAAAGCTTGCCAGTTCGATTTCCAGTCAAGGCACACACCTGGGTTGTGGTGCCACGGCCCCAGCTGGGGGAGTGTGAGAGGCAACCAATCAATGTATCTCTCATACATTGATGCTTCTCTCCCTCCCTTCCCCTCTTTCTAAAAATGAATAAATAAAATCTTTAAAAAATCCCTTTTAAATCTGACTAGTGAAAAAGTGAAACTATATAAATGTGCAATTTCACTGGCCCATATTTCTAGACCTATGAGTATATTTACAGTCTGTGTTCAAAAATACATGAGGGTTGAGGTTTTCAACAAGAAAAAATTACATAAGTAGAAGGGAGACTGTTTTTCAGTCCTTAAAAGACTGACAAGGTCTACAGTAGATAGATCTGCACTTTCCTAGGTGTCTGGTAGATGGTCATCAATGGCAGTGAGACAGACATAAGTCAAATGTGACTGAAGGTGGGGTGGGCATCCCTGTGCACCAACATCAAAGAGCATAAACAACACTTACAATACCGTAAGATAAAAGCCACTGCATGAAATCCTAGAGAAAATCCTTGCTTTCGTATGCTAAAGGTAATCTCGCCACTTTACCTGTCCTTTTACACACATGTACCCTACCTGACAAGCTGGATCAAGATCCATTTTTCTTCTGAGAAACTTTTCTACATGCCCAATAGTTGCTTCTCCTGAAACTCGGACAAACTTCTTTTCCAGTGGCTATAAAAATAAACAAATGAATAAATAAGTACTTTCAGATTAAATATAAAATGTATAAACCCTAAAGCAAATTTTATAGCAAAGATCGATTCCACAGATTTATGAAAAAATTACTATATAATTTGAGTTAGCTATTAAAGAAAATTTCCTGCTTAGCTTCAACTCTCTGAAAAGTATGTTAACAATTTTTTAATAGAAAGGCTTAGTGGTTTATTTTACTAACTCATCAAAAATAAAACAGAGTAAAATTTATTGACAGACTATCCAAAATTAAATGTCTAAAACCTGGTTTCTACAACCAAAAAACTCTAAGAAAAAAAATGGAGGAACTGCTAGACCAAAAAAGGATATAAGGGCTACAAATAAGAGATGTAGCAACCAATTACAATGTATGGATCTTATCAGGATCCTGATTTAAACTAACCTATAAAACAATTTTTATGAGACAATGTAGGAAATGTAAATAGTATATAGGTATTTGATTAAGGTATTACTGTTAATTTTTAGAATTTTAGTTTCACTATTATGTCCGTGAAAAGTCCTTATTTTTTAGAAGCAATTGGAGTGATTTACTGAGATGTGCTTCAACAACACACGGGAAGGAGAGAAGTGGTAAAGGCACAGATGAAATGAGATTGGCCACGAGTTTGTACTTGAGTGATGTGGACGTACACGGGCATTCATTGTACAGTTCTGTCTACTTTTGTGTGAGTCTGAAATTTTCTGTAAGAGGGTTTTCCTATTTAGGTGGAAAACGGAAAGAGTAACATCCAGACCTATGTGGCTGGAATCTGATCCCACGGTGTGAGGTAACAGGTGGAGAAGCCACAGGGTTTTAAAGTAGAAACTGTGCTTACCAGCTACCCTCTCTGAGGAAATTTTAATACTATCAAATGCAAAAGAAAAGCTGGGGTGATTAGAACTAAAAGGGTATCTTTTAGGAAAACTTGAGCAGTGTTTTCCTAGCACTACCAGAGAGGGAACCTAGAATGGCTACCAAGAGGACTGAGGCGGATGAGCCACATGCTTTTTCCATGTCACAGCGCTCAGCTTCCTTAGCTGGAGTTTGGTTTCTGAAGATCTTTCCAGATGACAGAGCTATCCCATATCACCACAGCATAGCAGATATGACAGATGTTACGTGCAGGTGCTCCAGAGATGGACGGGCTGCCTGGGTTTAAACTCAGTTCTGCCATTTTCTAGCTGCGAAGTTTTCGGGCAAGTTGGTGGACCTTTCTGTGTCTCCACATCGATTTGTAAAACAAACAGGAACCTACCTCATAGAATTGTCTTAGGAACGTGATATGATGTATGTAAATAGCTATTAACACCTCCTGGCACACAGTAAGCACTAGGAGTTGTTGTTAATGAAAGACCATACACTGCATTTTATTGTCGTGTTTCTGTCTTTCCCTTTAATCTAGAACAGCTCTGACACTTTGTTTTTATGTTTCATGGTACTGATATTTGGTATGATACCTGGCCATTAAAGACATCTTTTAAGAATACTGAAATATTTGCAGATGAGGTAGCAAAATGATAGGGATTTGTTTCAAAATACTGGAAGTGAGGAGATGAGGGTATAAGACAAAATTAAACTGGCCATTAGTTTATTGGTAAAGCTAAGTGATGGATACATGAAGGTTCTGTCTACTTTTCAAATTTAAAAATTTTCGTAATTAAAAAATTTTAAGAATGACTCCCAGGAAAACTTTTTGGTACTAACATACTGCTTTGTGAAATGTTTTTAAATCAAACAAATAGGGTTTATGATTTTCATGTTACAGATCTGCATGGTGAAAAGTTTAATAACTGGGAATCATTCTAGTCAGATATAGTTATTTAAACTCAAATATAAGGCATAAACACAGCTTTTTTAAGTAGTAGAGAATACTGAACTGTGACCAGAACTCCATAAAAATACAGAATTAAAAGAAAAACAATAAGCCTGCCAAGTAACAAGTTGGGGCAGGTTAACCTGAGCTAAAAACGTTACATGCAAATACAATTTTAAGCTCACATTTAACTCTAAATGCCAACTATGCAAAAAATGCTTTGAAACATTTTTTATCACCAAATTAACATAGCTTTTAGCTTTAGACTTCTCAAAGTTACTCAGTTATTCTTCCTTAGACTACTGTTCTGAATTAATAACAAATCCCTACTTAATAACTGTTCTCTCATAAAGCTATTTTATGAGAACATTATTGAATGTACTTCATATTTCAACAATTTGTATTTATAAAACACTATTGTAATGGAAGACAATCACCATATGAATGCTAATCTGATTCTTTTTTTTAAAAAAAATTATTTATTTTTAGAGAAGGAAGGGATAGAGAGATAGAGAGATAGAGAGAGAGAGAGAGAAATATCAATGTGTGGTTGCTGGGGGTCATGGCCTGCAACCCAGGCATGTACCCTGACTGGGAATTGAACCTGCGACACTTTGGTTCGCAGCCCGCACTCAATCCACTGAGCTACGCCAGCCAGGGCTGCTAATCTGATTCTTAAATGTGTGTGTTACAGGGTCCTCTTGTAAAGTAAGTGAAAACTAAAAGTAAAATACCTTAAAATGTCCTGTGCCTTCATTAGCACTGAAAAATGAAAGCAAAATTAATCAACAAAATATTTTAAACTATATGTGAAATCACATAACATAGAAAAATAACACGAATACAAACATTTGAAGAATGTTAATTTAATCTCACAACAGTCATCTAAGGCTTTAGGAAATAAATGTAGCTGTCATTTCTGCCACCTAGTGGTAAGGAAAAGACAGTAGTATTTTATATTACTTGGTGTCTTTCAGGAATTTCTTTTCTTTTTTTTTCTTTTTGTTTGCCATTTATTAGAAAAAAATCATTCCATAATCTGTTCATTTTCTGGCAAAGATGTTGGAACTTGCAATAGTTTTTTGGTATAGGAGTTTCTAATTTCAGAAGTATTAAAAGGTATAAGGTTTGGACATTATCAAAACTCGTTATGTTCTTGCACTGGATCTGGTTAATAATGAAGCTTTGCCTGGTGCACTGACAGCTTTGGGGAAGTCATGGTTACTTATTAGAATCTTCTTAACTTTTCTGTATATTCTTCTTTTTCTTTTTAATCCTCACCCAAAATATATATTTACCATCGATTTTAGAGAAAGAGGAAGTGGGGATCAAACCCACAACCTAGTTATGTGCCCTGAGCGGGGATTGAACCTGCAACCTTTTGGTGCATGGGACGATGCTTGGCCAGGGCGGGATATTAATATTTAGATTTCCCCACATGTAGCATTCTAACTTTTTCCAGCTTAAAGTAAAACTTCTTTTTGTCTTTTAGTCTATCACAATTAATGTGTTTGTTTCTCTATAGTAACCTTTACAAGATAGTTTTTTCTTTTTTAAGAAACAAAAGCCAAGTTTATTTATTTATTTCTTGCACTTAAAGTAGTCCTCAATGTCATCCTTGGCTTGAGACTCTTTGTCATAGTCCTTAACTGCCACATAACTGCAACCAACCACTTTACAGGGTTTTCCTCTGTTGATTTTACAAAGGTTGACCAATTTCCCTAGTTTCTTGTTGTCCTCAACCTTAATTAGGCTGATCTGGTGTTCAGCACAAAGGGCCTCCACCAATTCAACATACACAAGCTTATCACAGTTGGAGGCAAGCACACAAAGGTGGGCCTGGAGCTTGTCTAAGGCTTTGGTGGCTTTGGGAGACAGGCCACAGTGAGAGAGGATGGTCTTCAGCACAGCACCTCTTGTAAAGCAGTACTGACATACATTACACCTCTAGCAGCAGAGCCTTTCCTAGGCCATGGCAGTGGGTTACAGGTGGAGCTGAATCTTGACCACACCCAAGTTTCCACCTCTGTGCAATCCCGCAGTGGCAGGGAAAAATGTACAGGATAGATTTATAATACTCATATATTGATAACAGTTTAGACATGTTAGGACTACCACATGTTGATTCTTACAACAATCCTGGGAGTTGCTATTACAACCCCCAATTTAGAAATATGGAACCTGATGATCAGAGAAGTTAAGCTACATCCCAGGAGTTACATACCTTGAGTTACACTCTTCAAAGCCTATGCTCTTTCTATACACACTCTACTGCCTATCTGAAGTCATTTCTTTTTATAATCTTCTACTTTAAACATAGGAAGTGAAGAAAAGAAAGAAGTGCAAGACTATCGTAAGATCACAAGACATGCATACCCAATTTAGCAGGGAAATCTAATTTCACATTCCAGTAGCTGAAAAGTCACTGTCCACAGGCTGAACCTACCTCAGTTGTTTTGATCTTCCAGTTCCAGTAGGGCCACCAGCTGGACCAAATATACCCTCATACTCACATCAGGTTAAAACTCATCTGCCACTTGTCCCCTGCCCTGAAAGAACTTCCCATGGGTTACCCTTAGTAGCCTGACTTTTGTAGTGAAAACTTGGAGATTTAATCTGGGGACTGGGGACTTCAAAAGGACTCTTTGCCAAATAAAGCTCTTTCAAAAGGAATCCCTGTAGCACTGAAAGCTCTCCTTCCCTTGATCGTTTGAAAACAGATGAAGGACTATAATAAAAGGCAGACTGACTACCCACCATAATCACCAAGTCTAATTCTACTGTTTTACAGATAGGGAAGCTGAAGCTCTGGGAAGTTAAAAGTTCCATGAGGGGAAGGGTCATGGCTAACTTATTCAAACTCTATTCCCAGCAGCTAGTAGAATGCTATGCTGGTACATGGCAGAACCTTCATAAACATCTTGTGAATAAACAAAATGCAATCCGTCTAAGTTTACAAAGCTAGATAACAGGGGAGCTAGAACTGAATTCTAGATCTCCTTACTCCTACTGAGGGCTCTTTTATTCTGTAGCAGGGCATGTGTCAAGAATGTAACAACTTGGGCAAATGGTAATGACCACCTTGAACACAGTGGTCAAGTCTCCCTTATTAGGAAAGCCTGTCATGCTTAATTATTGATTTCTGCTGTGAGCAAAGAAAGAGAGAATGGTGGCATGCTTGTCACATATTTGCCATCTTTGCATTACTGCCACTTTTCAAAAGTGCATCCCTGCTATTTTCAAAAAAGGTCTACAAATACTGATTGTCAGTACCTATTGTATATTAGTGGAAAAGATTACATTTCCCCAAAATAATTTTTTAGAAATAGAAATTCCTTTCAATTTTCAAATTTTCCTTAGACTTACTAAAAATCAAGCTACATGGTAAAAATGCAAATGCAATGAAAAGTAAAACTTTTTCTTTTCTGGACTCAGGCTCTAGTGCCCTTTCCTAGAAGCAACTGCCATTAACATTTTCTTACTGTCCTTTTAGAAATGTTGTATGCATGAAAAAAAAGGTTCCCAACCCCGCTTTGTATAAAAACATAAATGGGCACATGCAACGTATTCTCTTCTGTATCTTGCTTTTTCACTTATGACACTTTACGATCTTCCCATGTCAGCATGTATGTTACTATATGGCACATGTTCACGTGCTATATATGACTATTTAGCCAGTTCCCTTTTGGATATTTAGGATGAAACACGTTCTTTAATTAACTAAATTGCTGGTTTAAAGTTTGGTATTACATGGTTTCTTCTCTTTCCTTCAAGGAGATCTTTGTTTCGTCATATCAACCACTATTATGTGGGCTTTGTGGTTTTTGCCTCTTAGAAGTTCTTGATTTCAGTTAAGAAAACAGGATAAATACATAAATAAATACAACACAGCACAAGCTACATATCAATTAAATGACACAGGCAACCAAGACTTACAAGGAGGAAGTCACTGAGAAGTAAAATAGTCATCAGTGACACAATATGGGATAATCCAGATTTTCCAAAAAGGCATCTTAATTTACTCTGCAAACTAATGCAGGTATGTTGAAAACTACAGTTTGGTACGCGCCAACTCTGAGGTCATGACGGTCTGTGTGACAATGCTGCAGCACCGTGGTGCATACCATGCAGCGCAGTGTTTGAATGATGCAATTTAGATGAGTCAGAAAGATGTCCAACTGCTCTAGAATTTGGCAAAACCAAGTAAAGTTGAAGACAAACATATCCTAAGACTCAGAAAATCTACATAAACTCTTAGAAAACTATCTCATATATATGCAAGGATATATGTACAAAAATACTTAAAGTAACACTGTTTACGATAGCAAAAATCCCCTGGAAACAACTTAAAAATTCAATAATACAAGAAAAAATAGATTATGGCATGTTTAAGGAAATACGTGGCAATGGTGTAATGAACTAAACATTTCAACATGGATAAATCACACAATGCTAAGTGAAAAAGGCAAGTTGGAAAACACTGTGATACCATCTCAAGTTTTTAAATGAACAAAAAACAATTTTACATATTGCTCAGGAAGAGATACTTGTGGCAAATACATATTAAAAATGCAGGGGAATGACAATCATTACTTTTAGGAGTGTGGTTATTAAACTCTAAGGGAAGGAAGGGTGAACAGGGAGAGGTAGCCAAAAGGCTTCTGCATATTGACATGGTTTATTTCTTAAGTCAGATGGCAGACATACAAGTGGTTATTAGGCCTTTTTCTAAGTCTTAAATATTTCATAGTACCTTTTAAAAAGAAATCAGAAAAATTTGATATTACTTGATTTCAGGATGATTTCATAACGTTGGGACTTTAAACATTCTTCAAGATTAAGAGGTCGAGAGGTTTGGGTACTCACCCAATGAACTCTAATAATAAAGACATATCAAGTTCAGGTGGAATCCGAAACACTGATTCTAAGACTTTCTTAGATCTTCCTTTGCTTGAAGGGACTGACTGTGGAACAGCTGTTTTGGTAGCCAAACAAAAAAGCTGAGTTAGAATAAAAATTTTTATAAATTGAGACCTTTGAAAAATAATTACACAGATATTATGTCGACCACTTAAAAGATCATAAAGCACTCAATTTCCTTCTCTTTAATAACATCAGCTAACCTGTCACAGCCAGTGAAATAAGAGGTAAGCTGGGGACCACCCCACGATGGAAGGCAGACACATGAGGCTGGTTTATCAGGGCCACAGAGAAAGCTCACCATTAACAGCACACAGTTGTAGATAACTCTTAACAAGCACTATACGCCAGGGAGCTCAGGGTGCATGTTCAGCACTTTACATGCATCATCTCATTTAATCCTTGTTATAATCCCATGACATAGGTACTACTGCTACTTTTTAAAAAACTGTCTTTAAAGAAACTGAGATTACAGTTTAGTGAGATTAGGCAATTTGCCTAAACTTAATCCACATAGTAAGTGGAAGAACCAGGATTTAAACCCTAATCTAACTGCCATACTGTGACATTACCACCATCACAAAAACTAATGTGTGAACCCTGGCTGGTGTGGCTCAGTGGACTGAGCGTCGACCTGCAAACTGAAAGGTAGCTGGTTCGAATCCCAGTCATGGCACATGCCTGCACTGCCAGCCAGGTCCCCGGTTGGGGGTGTGTGAGAGGCAACTGATTGAAGATCCACATATCTCTTGCACAATGATGTTTCTCTCCCTCTTTCTTTCTCCCTCCATTCCATTCTCTTTCTAAAAATCAATCAATCAATCTTGAAAAACAAACAACAAAAAACTAATGTTTGAGCAGTTACTATGTTCCAGGCACTGTTTTAAGTGCTTTGTATCGAGGAAGCTGAGACCGTGAAGTAATGTGTCCAAGTCACAGAGATAAAGTGGTGATCAGAATCAAACTCAGACAATCAGCTCCAAGCCTATACTCCTTACTTCTTATAAACAATGAAATTAGATTACACTTCAAAATTTGAATACCTTCAAAATCTTTCTCTTTGATCATAAAATAACCAACTATCACCAAAAAAACCCCAAAGGGAGTAAGTTTTATTGTTACTGTTCTTTAATCTATAAATACATTATAGTATACATCCAAACTTACCAGGTTTAGGTACTTCTAGACCTCTTTCTTTATAGAAATCATGCATTTGCTTTTTTTCTCCTAAAAAATGATAAAACACAGACTAAATTACACTTAAAATGTAACTAGGAGAGTCAACAGAGATTCTGGGGTTCACAACTATGTAATAAAATAAACTTACTTTCCTCTAGATTGATCACTAATTTGTACACTATGTCTTGTAACTGTCGGTCCAACCTAATAAAAGGAAAGGATGGAGAATACCTCAGAATTCAGAAAAATGCATTTGGTACAGAGTGAATGATGCTCTTTGTAAGTACTGTTTTCTCTTGGAAGTGGATACTTCTCAGAGGCAAGTTACTTTTAGGTAGCACTCATAGTTCTCATCTAAGAGAACCTCAAGGTATATGTAATCATAAGTAATCAGAGATCCTTCCATGGTTTGCTAAATTGTTCCATGCGTGCTGTTTTTATTCCCTTGATAAGAATGTGAGCTTAAGGGCATATACTGTTTTTTTTGAACTTCCATGTATCACCTGCAAAGCACTTGTTTATAAAGGGAGTAAAAACATAACAGTATTTGCTGAACAAACACTAAATTAAAGCAATCCACATTTAGTATTTTTCTCTCCTTAGGAAACTGTGCATGAACTGAAAATCTGATTAATAAGCCACAATCACCTACAACAGATTATTCTAGAGGCCAGTTGTTTTAAGTATTACTTGTAGAAAACAGAATTCTAAATACACTGAAAATGACAAGCCTAAACTGGCCTCATTAACTTGAGTGATAGAATTAAAATCCTCAGAAAAAAAGAACTGTGTCTCTTTTTTTTAAAGTCCCCAGCAGATACCACAGTGCCTGGTACACGGTAAGTACTCTATATGCATTTTTTAAAAAGAATAGGTAGCTACCTTTCTTATAATAGAGATAGGTCAGGCATTTATTCCTCAAAACACCACTTCAAGCTTTCAGAAAAAGTATACTTAAAATATAAATTGTACTTATATTCCTCTTACCTTATGTTATAAAGAGGTTGTGTCTGATGTACTACTATGTTGCATTTTGGACATCTGTTGCTATAGTAAAAATGTCTTACAATGCAGCTTTTACAAACTGTTGAAAAAGAAGATGTTTAAATTAGGATGTTTTCGAGATGTTTCAAAATTTTAATTCTTATTCATAAATGTGAACTGTATGCTTACATGTATGCAGACACTCTGTAATGGTCGTTGCATCTATTAAGTAACCTTTGCAAATGGAACACAAGATGTACGGGGTCAGCTCCGAGAGATTAATCAGGCGCTGCGAATGCAATGGAAACAGTTTTAAAATACAAGTCCTTGACTTCTCAAAATTTAAAACCAGACTTCCGGCAAGATGGAGGAATAGGTGGACGCACCGTACCTCCTCATACAACCAAGATTAGAAAACCAATAATTTACAACAATAATTTACTATCAGAATAACACCCAGATCCGGCAGAGGATTTATCTGAATGGAAGTCGGGCAGCCAAGAAGTTGAAGTAGACGCGTTCATCCGGACTGGTAGGAGAAGACGAGCCGGCGGGTGTGGGGCTGGCTCAGGTCGGCGGCGCGCGGAGGTCGGGGGAAGGTTTGGCGCGAAATCGGCGCAAAAGCCATCGGACATGCAAGAAGGCAGCGGTGATCCCTGAGTACGCAAGCTGCGGCTGGTAGACCCAGAGGGGCAGCAATTGTGGACCAGGGCAGAACTCGCGGCCTGGAAGCCCAGACAAGGGTCTGAGTCCAGGGGAACGGAACTACCGCCATTGTTTTCTCCCGCCCTGCCCCCACATATAACGTCACAATCTAGCGACGGGGTGCCCAGCCCCGGTGAGCACCTAAGGCTCCGCCCCCCACCGTAACAAGAGCAACCAGACCGGAAAAAAAAAAAGGAGAGACAGGGGAAAAAAACAAACAAACCATGTTTTCAACAGAGCAGATCAGTCCCCCAGGACTCATCCTTTTGAGCGACCAAGAATTAGCCAATCTATCAGATGCGCAGTTCAAAACACTGGTGATCAGAAAGCTCACGGAACTGGTGGATTTTGGACGAAATTTAGATGAAAGAATGCAGATTACCATAAAACAGATGCAGGAAGACACGCGGAGGAGAGCCAATAGTGAAAGGAAGGAATATGAGTCTCAAAACAATACAGTGGACCAAAAGGAAGATAGAATCAACCAAGCAGGAAAGCATGATGAAATAAGAATTCAAAAAATTGAGGAAAAGATTAAGAGCATCCAAGACATCTTTAAACGTTCCAATATCCGAATTATAGGGGTACCAGAATCGGAAGGGGAAAAGCAACAGATTGAGCACGTATTTGAACAAATAATAAAGGAGAACTTCCCCAATCTGGCAAAGGGAACAGTCTTCCAAGAAATCCAAGAAGCTCAGAGAGCCCCAAAGAAGTTGGACCCAAGAAGAAACACACCAAGGCACATCATCATTACATTAGCCAAGGTAAAAACGAAGGAGAGAATCCTAGAAGCAGCAAGAGGTAAGGGGACAGTCACCTACAAAGGAGTTCCCATCAGACTGTCAGCTGATTTCTCCAAAGACACCTTACAGGCAAGAAGGGGCTGGAAAGAAATATTCCAAGTCATGAAAGACAAGGACCT
This sequence comes from Phyllostomus discolor, assembly GCF_004126475.2. Classification (NCBI taxonomy): domain Eukaryota; kingdom Metazoa; phylum Chordata; class Mammalia; order Chiroptera; family Phyllostomidae; genus Phyllostomus; species Phyllostomus discolor. The sequence goes on from NC_040907.2 coordinate 155,259,361, forward strand.
ACATCCCAGATTGCTCTATCCAGCAAAGCTCTCATTTAGAATGGAAGGGCAGATAAAGTGCTTCTCAGATAAGGTCAAGTTAAAGGAGTTCATCATCACCAAGCCCTTATTTTATGAAATGCTAAAGGGACTTATCTAAGAAAAGAAGATAAAGAAAAGACATGTATAGTAAAAGGACAGCAAACTCACAAATATCAACAACCACACCTAAAGCAAAACCAAAAGAAACTAAGTAAACAATTAGAACAGGAACAGAACCACAGAAATGGAGGGCACATGGAGGGTTAGCAGCAGGGGGGTGGGAGGAGGAGAGAGGGGGAAAAGGTACAGAGAATAAGTAGCATAGATTGTAGGTTGAAAAAGATAGGGGGAGGGCAAAAATAGTACGGGAAATGTAGAAACTAAAGAACTCATAAGTATGACACATGGACATGAACTAAAGGGGGAAATGTGGGAGGGGGGTACAGGGTGGAGGGGAGAGAAGGGGGGAAATGGGACAACTGTAATAGCATAATCAATAAAATATATTAAAAAAAAATTTAAAACCAGAATTCTAAGATCTCATTATACGGAGATCTCATTATAATGAAATCCCAAGATCTCATTATAACCAATATGTAACTTAATCTGCATCAGGAAAACGTGTTACAGTACCTCCAACCCTTCAAAATACTGCTGGAAAATACAATAACACGATATAAATCGACGTTTCAAATACATCCCATTCTTTTGGATATAGTGTATATTGCCAGATGAAGAGCATCTTACTTTATGAATTACCATAAAAAATGGGCAAACTCTCCAGATATTGGTCCTTAAGTGAATTAGTTCTGACTGGCTATGTGAATTATTACCTAAGTTGATGAAATGTGCACTACCACGTTAAAAAAAAGAAATCTCCCCAATAAGAGACTAACTCCGGGAGCAAGGGCACGGGACCCTCGGCGCCTACCCGCCCGCCCGGCACTCAGTAGCTTCAGTCATTAGCTAGAAAGCGAGTCAGCCGGGCCCGGAGAGCCTCAGTGATCTGCAGGAACCTCACAAAATGACTCCGCAGGGAATCGCGCGGGACGCAAGGCCGGTCCGCGCCACATGCCTAGGCAGGCAAGGTGCGGAGAGGTGGAGCGCGAAGCCAGCGCCGCAGGCTGCGGCGGCGAGGGGCCGCGCGGGCCGGACCCCGAGGCCGCCGGGCCCGGCGTGGTCAGCAGGAGCACAAATACCTCTTCCTCGTCCTCGGACTCGGGCCGGCACCCCTCCAGCCTCAACGAGAAGTGGCTCATCTCTTCCTCCTCCTCCTCCTCCTCGTCGTCCTCCAGCTCCTCATCCTCTTCCAACTCCTCGTCCTCGTCCTCGAAGCGGCCCCTCAAGCGGCCCAGGCTGCGCTCCGGTTCCAGCTCCGGGGGCCGGGAGCCCGAGCAGCCGGGAGCCCCCGCCTCGGGCAAAGGCGACGGACCCTCCTCACCCACTGAGAGCGCCGGGGTGAGGGCAGGCGGGGAGATTGAAGGTGGGGGCGGCGCGGCTGCGGCTTCCTCCACCTTGGCGGCGGCCGCGCTACCCCTCGTCAGCACCGAGACCCCCTCCATGCCCGGGTCAGTGGCCAAGCGAGGTGCGACCAGGCGGCTGGATAGCGCGGGAGTTCCTCCAGCCACCTCCAGCGCCACGCGCAGGCGCGCGAGCGCTGCAGGGCCCGCTGGGAAATGTGGTTCGCCCGCCTCCGCTCAGCCGAGACGCCCGCGGGCCGCTCAGGTGTGTAGGGGCGGGGCTTGCAGGCCGCAGCTGGGACAGATCTAACCCAATTTTTCTTTTGGAAGGCAGGCGTCGTCTTCACTGCCTTTTAAAAACGACGAAATTGGTACCATTTCAGACAGCAATATTCGTCTGCATGGACTGATGCGCAGAGCACTGAACTAGGTGCTATAATGATGTTGCATTACGAATGATGATTTCGGTTTGAGTGCCAGTTCGGCGTTTCTTCCCTCCAAGTTTATTTCCATTAGGGAGTGTGATGGTTCGTATTTGAAATATGTTAAGTGTATTTATTTGGAGGAATTAAATCTTGTATTGCCGTAGGATGGAAATTTAATCACCGTTCAAAGACCATCCATGATTCCCCATCACATAAAGGAAGCTCAGTTATATTTAGTTCAGCAAACAGTTATCGAGGGTCTACTGTAGCAGGAACTGAGAACTACCCGCGCACCCCATCCTCACCCCGCGCAATTTCATTAGGAGAGAGATTTGGAGTTGGTGAACTTGATCCTTGCTGACTAAGAGAGTGCCAGCTATTGTCGCTATGCTTGCAAGCCAGATTCAGGAGTGAAGTGTTCCTTAATGAAATAATGCTGAGGGCAGAGGGTGGGGGATACATTTGAGAGAGAATATGTTGTCGCTGAGTAAAATTAATGCTAATCTGGGAGTGGTGTACGTACTTCTTAGGGAACTGGTGAAGACAGCAAGTCATTGTGTTCCTTCCCGGGAAACCACCAGATCTGGTGCAGACCCACTGCCCCTGAACTAGACCTGAACTCTCCCTCTGCAGTCCCCAAAGTCTGGTAAAACCTGTGATACTAAAGGTGGCAAGATCCAAGAAGGAATGGAAGGAAGAAAATGTCTCCTCCTGCATAGAACACTGTAGATCCTGAAGGGAGGGGAATAGGAATGGGACTAGGTATTGAAAAGTTGTTGGAAGAGAGAAATTGAGACAGACCTAGACACCTGAGATACTCTCCTAGAAAGGCCTAAAACAGGAAGAGCCTCCACATAACTACAGCAGATAAAGTCATAGTTTCTAATCTCTCAACATTGTAAGAGCTACATGATAAAAGAATTGCTTGTGCTGTGCATTGTAATTATATAATTTTGAAGTCATATGAGATGAACATATTAATAACATTACTAAAGTTTTTTATGTACAGAATGTGAAATAGTGAAAATCCTCAATTTTTTAAAAAAACTTTTAAAAAAGATTTTATTTATTTATTTATTTATTTATTTATTTATTTTTAGAGAGGGAAGGGAGGGAGAAAGAGAGAGAGGGAGAGAGAGAGGGAAACATCAATGTGTGGTTGCTGGGGGTCATGGCCTGCAACCCAGGCATGTACCCTGGCTGGGAATCGGCCCTGCAACACTTTGGTTCGCAGCCCGTGCTCAATCCACTGAGCTACGCCAGCGACGCCTCCCAATTTTTTAAACAAAATCTAGAATTGCATATTTTCAAAGCTGGTGAGCTAAGTGAACTATGAACTTTCATTACTGCCACTGGGTGGTGGCAGTTTACTCAGTGAACAGAAACACCATCAGGCTTTGTCACTTCTGTGTTGTGATGGCTCGTTTTCAGTGTTAACTTGCCTACATTCAATCACACACTTACTGGGGATTGCTGTGAAGGTATCTTGTAGATGTGATTGACATCTGCAGTCAATTGACTTTTAGTAAAAGATATTATCCTCTGTAACTTGAGCAGAACTCATCCAATCAGTTGAAAGGCCTTAGAAGCAAAACTGAGATTTTGCTGGGAAATAAAGAAATTACCCCTGTGGACCACAGCATCAGCTCTTGCCCAAGAGTTTCCAGCCTGTAGGCCTGCCCTACGGATGGCAGACCTGCCTAGCAAGCCCCCACAACTGTGTAAGACAATTCCTTGCATAAATATTACTGGTTATTCTCTCCAGTAGAACTCCGACTGATACATATGGTAGATGGTTTAATTATGTGATGTTTGCAGTATGTGAGGCCTTCCAGCATGCATCTCTTTCATAAAATGAGAATTTCTTGTATCTCCATTGAGATCCATGCATGTTGCAATATTCAGGTTATATTTTTGGGCACTTGCCAGGGACCTTTACATTTTGACAAGGCACCCGAATTGAGTCATGCCCTAGATTGAGGCAGACCTTCACTTTCACCCTGGATGCTAACTTATTAGAAGGTAAAACAGCAAAAGTGGATCTAGCACAACCAGTAATTGTACCCCACATATCACGATTAGACTGAGAGAGATGCTGTAGTACAGGAGAAACACCAGTAGTGAAGTTATTTGGGGTGGGGGAGCTGTTTTGATATTTCAAACAAAGTCATATCTAAAAATTATTCTATAAAGTTCACACACCAATTCACTATCTCCTTATTAGTGAATATAAAATAAGAGGAGATAGCAGAGATTGGTTGACTGTGAAAAATAGTGGGTCTCTGAGCACCACATATAAAAAAATATTTTACCCTGGTTGGTATGGCCGAGTGGATTGAGTGCTGGCCTGTGAACCAAAGGATCACCAGTTTGATTCCCAGTCAGGGCACATGCCTGGATTTTGGCACAGGTCCTCAGTTTGGGGTGCGTGAGGGGCAACCACACATTGATGTTTCTCTCTCTCTTCCTCCTTCCCTTCCCCTCTCTAAAAATAAATAAATAAAATCTTTTGTAAAAATTTCAAAAATAAACAAATATTTTAATTGTTTATGCTATTATAGTCCCAATTTTCCCCCTTAGCCCCCACCCCTCTGGGCACCACATTTTTAAAACAGATCCATGACCAATATGGTGGGTTTGGTTGCAGAATCAAGAAATCCAGAAATGCTCTTTGAGACTTGGGGTAATTTCCTGGTACTCTTTGGTTATAAATAAATAATTCGCCAAAGACTTTAATTTTTTTTTTTTTTAGATTTTGTTTACTTACTTTTACAGAGGGGAAGAGGATGAGAGAAACATCAATGCATAGTTGCCTCTCGAGAGCCCCCTATTGGGGACCTGCCCCACAACCAAGGAATGTGCCCTGACTGGGAATTGAACAGGAGACCCTTTGGCTTGTAGGCTAGCACTCAATATACTGAGCCACACCAGCCAGGGCCAAAGACTTAAATTTTTAAAATCAGATTAAAACCCAGAGAATTTTATGTTATCAATATTCATTTCAAAAAGTGTTACTAAAACAACTTGAAATCATCAAATGAATATGCTATATAATTACTAATATACTTCTGACCCAAAATATATATTTCAATCAAGGTCTAGTTTTGATTTCTACATACTATTTTGCTTTTAAGATTTTTATTTATTTATTTTTTAGAGAGAGGGGAAGGAAGAGAGAGAGGGACAGAAACATCCGTGTGTGGTTGTCTCTTGTGTGCACCCCACTGGGGACCTGGCCCATGACCCAGGTGCCCTGACTGGGCATTGAACTGTTGACCCCTTGGTTCACAGACTCGCACTCAATCTACTGAGCCACACAAGCCAGGGCTGATTTCTAGATACTGTTATTTATATCTATTTATTTTTATGATTTGCTAACATAATGAGGGCTCCTGAAACTCACAGCTTTGTCTTGATTCCCAAGGTCACATGGCTGCTGATCTAACATTCTGTTTTCCTTCTTGAGTCCTACAAATCATGTCTTCTGATGCTATACAACAAATTGATTTTGTGAACAAAAATCAAACTTCAAATTCCTTCTAAACAAGTCAGATCCAATGGTTTTAAGCAACATGGTAACGTTCCCAAACTAAAATGTATTTTTTAAAAGATTTTATTTTTATTTATTTTTAGAGAGGGAAAGGAGGGAGAAGAGAGAGAGAGAGAAACATCAATGTGTGGTTGCTGGGGGTCATGGCCTGCAACCCAGGCATGTACCCTGACTGGGAATCAAACCTGCGACACTTTGGTTCGCAGTCCGAGCTCAATCCACAGAGCTACGCCAGCCAGGGCTTTAAAATGTATTTTTCTTTGTCTTCTCAAATACCTCATCCAAAAATGGTTTCCTTTGAGAATTCCATTAGAGAGGTTTATAAGAACCATACTAAATCTGATTAAAGGAAGTGGATGAATATACTCATTTCTTTTCCATTAAAAATAAAATCTGACCCAGATTTTAAGCGGGGAAATGCAGAGAAAGAAGAAAAGGTTCAGATGGGTAGAGCAATTCTACTTATGACTGCACACCCAAAATCACTGCACATAGGATCTGGCAAAGATGTCTGTACACCCATAGTCACAACAGCATGGAAGCAACCCATGTGTCCATTGATGGATGGTGTGAGAAAAATGTGGCACATGTATACAGTGGGATATTATTCAGCTTAAAAAAGAAAGGACTGCTTTTTCAACATTGCTTCAACATGCTACACACTAAAACATGGGTGAACCTTGAGGACATTATGCCAAGTGAAATAAGCCAGGCACAAAAGGACAAATACTGTATAACTCCACTAGTCCACCTAGAGAAGTCAAATTTCCAGAGACTACTTCCAAAGTAGAAGGGTCATTTCTAGGGCCTGGGGAGGAGGGAAGAAAGGGGAGTTGTCATTTACTTAGTGTGGAATTTCATTTGGAGAAGATGCAAACAGCCTTGGAGATGGTTATACAACAGTATGAATGTACTAAATGCCACTGCCCTGTACATGCACATAAAATGGTTAAAATGGTAAATTTCATGTTATATATATTACCTCAATTAAAAATATACACTCACTCAACACAGAAATGTATACAGTAAAATACAGAATCCTTCTGCATACTCACCCCCTGCATGGACTTGGACATACTTATGCTTATAAGGTGCCTGGTATTACACAGCTGTGTTCTTCAGTGGACATCCTTGAACAGGCCACACCAGATGGTTATTTCCATAATCCTAACAGTGAAATTTGTGGGTCACGAGGTATAAACATTTACATTTTGGTCACATGTTGAAATGGACAAGTTATTTTATTTCATTTTTAAAAGATTTTATTTATTTATTTTTGGAGAGAGGGGAAGGGAGGGAGAAACATCGATTCACGAGAGATAACATGGATCGGTTACCTCTTGCATGTCCCCAATTGGGGCCCTGGCCTACAACCCACCCATGTGCCCTGGACAGGGAGTCACACTGGTGACATTTTGCTGTGCAGGCCAGTGCTCAATCCAATGAGCCACACCAGCTAGGGCTGGACAAGTTATTTTATTCTAAGCCATGGTATACAATGAAAGATAAGGGTGCAGTGAAAATAGGCCCTTTTATTGATGGTGACAGTTTAATTAGTATGACCTGAAAGGAAGCAATTTACAAACCTTTTTCCTTATAGCAATTTTGCTCTGGGAGTCTCTATCCCAAATAAATGAATAAGTGAATAAATAAATAAATAAATAAATAAGCAAGCATTATTTAGCATGACTTACAGGAGCCATGATTTGAGCATAACTTAAACATTCTTCAGTATAGAAATAAGTAGGGTGTCCCAGGTTCGATTCCCAGCCAGGGTACATTCCCAGGTTGCAGGCCATAACCCCCAGCAACCACACATTGATCTCTCTCTCTCTCTCTCCCTCCCTCCCCCCTCCCTCCCTTCCCTCTCTAAAAATAAATAAATAAAATTAAAAAAAAAGAAATAAGTAGGTCCTGAAAAAATTGTGACCAACTCTCTATTAGAATATTATAGTCATTAAAAATGACTATGAAGATTGTAATGATACAAAGGAAATAAATATATTTATAATAGTATAAGAAACAGTAATAAAATGATATCAATAATTATTTTAGCTATTCAGATTAATGTGGTTTTTCTTTGTCATTCTTTCTGTAATGTGTTTTATTTTTCTAGAAAAAGCAGTGTTTGTTTAAAAGTTGGGAAATAAAGAATTTTTTTTATTTCCTTTATGGAATCAAAGGAAAAAAGCCAGATGGAAACATGCTTCTTCATGGAAACAGACATATTGATCCTAAATTTCATATTGAAAAATAAACATTCAAGAATAGCCAGGAAAACACTAGAAAAGACAATCTACAGGGATAGGAAGCTCTACAAACATTAAATACACAAAAAAAGCCTTTAAATGAAAACACTGTGTGTACTACTGCATGAAAAAAACCAGAAAAACCAGCAATTGAATAGAAAATCCAGAAATAGTTCCAACTACACATAGAACTTCAATATATGATAAAAGTGGCATCTCAAATCACTGAGGCAAAGGTAGCACCTTTCATAAAGGTGCTTAGGAAAATTGGTTAGTCATTTTGTGGGGGGGGAAAAAGAGTTAAAATAGCAGGCCTGGTTGCTTTTTCCTTCTTGTCTTCAAGGGAACCAAAAACCATGATTGACCCTTGGTCAACTCCTGGGAATAGGGCCCTTAGAATGTTTTGTCAGTGATTGATGATTTTGCTGTGTACACCTGGGGCAATGAACCATGCTGTCCCAGCTTGTCAGACTGCTTTGCACAAACATCAAGACTAATGATTTGCATGTACCTGACTTCACTGTTGGGGACCTGAACTTAGGTTGCCATGGTTTGCTGTGTAGCAGAATATGCCTCCCATATGACCAGCCCTCCCCTCCCTCAAAGATGCAGATCCTAAAACTCAAACAAGATTCTCTGGGCAGAGACACACCATGTATGTCTCTGTAGTTTGATGCTGGAGAGAAAGTATGTCCTGTGTGGATGAAAAAAAGATGCAGAGCCACTGTTTGGCCTCTCTGGACTCGGCCAATGTTCACCTTTTTCCTTCTGCTTTGGAGCTGAATCTTTTGCTGTAATCAACCTTAGCCTTGAGTACAAACTGCAATTGAGTCTTCCAATTTTAGTATATGCACTGTAGAAGTGAGCACTGCAATTGAGGGTTTTTTAAAATTTATTGATTTTGAGAGAGAGAGAGAAAGAGAGGTTGATCAATTTGTTGTTCTGCTTATTGGTGCATTCGTTGGTTGCTGCTTGTGTGTGCCCTGACAGGAGACTGAACCTGCAACCTTGGCGAATGGGGACAACACTCTAAGCAGCTGAGCTGCCCAGTTAGGCCCTGCAATTGAGTCTTGTGGATACTTTTAGTGAACTGCCAAACTTGAGGAGGTTGTGAGACTTTTTGAGACACTTTTGAAAAAGATAAAAAGTTATATCCATGTCTCAGACCATTGTCGAAGAAAGAGTGTCCAGCCTAAAAAAAAAAGTCTTATCAAGAGTTTGAGCCAAACTGATGACAATTGACGGGAAGCAAAATCTCAATCGATTGATAAAATGCTCCTGAGAATGGCAGTTTTGCAGCTCATTAGCATCAAAGAAGGAGATATAAGGAGGGTTACCTGAAATTCACTGGTGGTAGATTAGGGAGGCAGGAGAAAGCAAAGCAGGGAAATTTTTGAGACTGGATAAAAAGTAAAACAAAGTGACACATACTTCTTTTACATCGGTGGGTACAGGACAGTTAATAATGAACATTAATAGCAAATCACAGAGATGGTATGCAGACAACAAGATAACGATGTGTGATCTGTCTCCTGCTTTGGTGCCAGTGGTTGAGCCTTTGAGGGGTCTGAAAAATTACTCGGACATTTTAAAGGTATGTTATCTTAGATGCACAAAGACAACAGACAATTTCAAAGATAAAAATTGACTTTTGTCAAGGCCTACCCTGTGACTACCCACCATGACCTGCTTTTAGCTAGGAATTTTTATGTTCAGACCACTTTGGTCTGGGTTTGCAAGGCCTGCCAGGTGGGCTAAGCTTGTCAGGTTTAGTATGTGGCTCCTTTTTTGTCTATTATGTTGATAAGATTAGAGAGCTAATTGTAAACTATACAGGCTCTAGAAGAAAACATGAGTGAATTATTCTTCAGCTTGGGTGAAAGGCTTTCTACCTATGATTCAAAATCATCTTGCAATAAAATAAAGATGGACAAGTTTGACTTCATAAAAAAAATTCTTCCTAGTTCCCAAATTATAAACGATATGTAAACACAACGAACAAACTGGAAGAAAATATTTGCAACACACATCTGATGAAGAACCTAACATATAAAAAAACTTAAAAGTCATGGGGAAAAGATAGAACTTAATCCACCAAAGTAATAATATAAAAATAGTTCCAAAATATGAAAAGATGTTCAAACTCTCTGATAAGAGAAAATATAAATTAAAATGTCACTGATATTACAGGGTTCCGGTCAAGATAAAAAGCACTTTGCTCTGGGCCAGGCTGGTATGGCTCAGTTGGAGAGTTGTCCTATAACCAGAAGGTTTCGGGTTCGATTCCCAATCAGGGTGTTACCAGACAGTGGCCCGGTCCTGAGTGGGTCTGTCTAGGGCTAGTTGTAGTGTGTGGGTCCTTGTCTTTGTGTAGGAGAGATTTCACAACATGAATCCAGGCTCCTGTGAGGGTACATTAAAGCTGGGGACAGTAAAACAAGGAAGGGCTTAGCATAGAAGTAACAGGAGAGCCTGGGCTGGGTTGCCTTAACTCACTGGGAAGTCAGAGAAAAGAGGGCCTTGGGGACAGGTTCCGGGGATCAGCCTGGGACAAGCTGCCAGATGCCAATTGCCCTAGAGTTTAGGAGCCACGTGCCTGTGGGGAAAGAAGTGGGGGAAGAAGAAAAGGGAATGGCACCACCTAACCCAGAGGGAGGGCACACAGTCCGTCAGTTTTTTGTCTCTAGGCTTTTATCTTTCTTGAAGGTGGGAATCTTAGGGGAGGTCTCAAGGGAGATTTTCAAGGGAGAGTTTTAGAATATTCATCAGTTCTCTCCAGGTGTGCCCTTTTCAGGGTCATGGTGTCACTGATTGGTCAGTGACAGGGCAGAAAATCTTGGGTCACTGCAGTTGGTCCTGGCATCACCCACCTGGTTTTGCTGCTTTTCTGGGCCTGGAGCTGAAATATAACTGAGGCCTAGATGTCACCTCCAGGAGGAAAGGTTACTACCCTGAGGTCAAAATCCTCGGTTTCCCAGTTTTGCCCCCTGACAGGCACTTCGGCCCTGGTGACCATCTGCACCTGGCTCTAAGTTGCTTGGCCAGTTTGTTCAGCTGTCTGTCTGAGTTTTCCTATTCCACTTGCCAAGGAATTTTCCTAGCTTCTTACTATCCTGTCTCAAATCCAAGCCACAATGGAGAGGATGGCAGTGGAAGCCAGGCAGTCACCTACAGCTTTGAGAGGAGAGGTCTGGTCTGGAGGGTGAGATCCTCATTGCTGTTTTCACTGCATAGCCTCGGGTCTCTTGGTCCCAAGGAAATTGCAGGTGCAGTGAGTGCAATGCACAGCAAGGAAATTAAATCTTGCTTCCACCCTTGCTGGGGCAGCTCAGTGGATTGAGCTCAGGCCTGGGAACCAAAGAATTGCTGGTTCAATTCCCGGTCAGGGCACATGCCTGGGTTGCGGGCCAGGTCCCCAGTAGGAGGCGTGTGAGAGGCAACCACACATTGATGTTTCTTTCCCTCTCTCCTTCCCTTCCCCCCTCTCTAAAAATAAACTCTTTAAAAATCAATCAATCAAACAAATCCTGCTCCCTTTTCTAGCCAGAGGACCAGAAAGGGAAGTGTTCGGAGAGTAAGGAGATTCATAAAATGGTCCCATAAAGTTATGTATGAACGTCTGTGTATTCTCCCTTTTGCCTACTAAGCAGGCCTAGAAGCATTGACTTCCTAGCCCCTTATCCTTGGTTCCTAATACCACTAAAAGAAACCAGTTTTCCTTGGAGAAAGGGCTGATTCCAGCTCCGAAGCCAGGAGAATGCAGGGGGACCTAGAACCTCGTATTGTTCTAAAAAGTGAGGAAGTGCTCAAATAGTGGGCCATGTCAACATAACGTGGAGGCCAGTTTGAAGGCGCTCCCAACGGCTACATCTGGGACAAAATGAACATCAAATAAAAATAGTAACAACAGATAGTAATTTATTGAACATATTAAGAATCTATCCGTCCAAGACAATATGACTAAATGGGGAGAAGGGAAAGCTCTTTCTTAATAAGCCAACTAGTACATGTAAAAGAATGATGGAATTAGAAAATCACCATTTGGTGACTATCATATTAATAATTGATACAGACAAGAATCAACAATGGATGATAAAACTAGTGAGCAAAAGTTTGAGAGGTAACAGGGTATCTGCAGTTTCAAAATCTCTTATCATATGCTTACTGTGGAGAAACCCAGCACTCACCATTCTAAGCAAATTGTCCAAGTTCGGGTGGATTGTAGCAGGAGTAATCCATAGCCACACACTCCCTGAAATGACGCACTAGGAACTCAGCATTACTTCTGTAATATTTTTGCCAGAGATGCATAACCTGAATCTACCCATTAGGAAACATGAGGCAAACTCAAATTGAAGAACGTTCTACAAATTAACTGGCCTGAACTCTTCAAAAATATGTTATAAATTTTTTTAATAAAAAGACTCAAAATAAAGGGGATTATAGAGACACATCTGTGCACAGTGACTAAGCCTGGATTTTCTTTTGCTATAGAGGATATTGTTGGGACAAGTGGAAAAATCTGAATAAGGTCTGTAGACAATTGCTGAGACAATATATAGTATTGTATCACTTTTATTGATTTTGGTAATTATAAACACACACTAAAGTATTTGGTAGTAAAGGGAAATGTCTGCAAATTACCCTTAGCAATTGAGAAAAATTTCTTCCTGAACTGCTAAGAGTAAGTTGAGTTGAACTAAGTCTGAATTCTACATAGGGTGAGGCAAAAGCAGGTTCACAGCGCTGGCTGCTGTGGCTCAGTGGATTGAGTGCGAGCTTGTGGATGAAAAGGTCACTGGTTCAGTTCCCAGTCAGGACACCTGCCTGGTTTGCAGGCCAGGTCCCCAGTTGTGGATATTCGAGAGGCAGCAGATCAATGTATCTCTCACACATCGATGTTTCTCTCCCTCTTTGTCCCTCCTTTCCCCTCTCTGAAAATAAATAAATAAAATCTTTTTTAAAAAAAAGGTTTACAGTTGTGAGCACACAAGTTTATTCTTGTATTATTATTCACTACTGTATTATTTTCAATATGAGTAACTGCAAACCTACTTTTGCCCCACCCTGTATGCATATCTACATAGAGATAGCTGTTCATCTATCTGAATCTATCTGTCTACAGAGACACAAGGATAAAGCATATGAAGTAAATGTTAACATTTGGGGAATGTGGGTGAAGGGCATCTGGGAATTCTTTGTATTGTTCTTGCAACTTCCTTGTAAATCTAAAATTGTCCATTAACAGTACAGAGTTTCCTCAGAAAATTAAAAATGGAGCGGCCTTTTGACCTAGCAATCCCACTTCTGGGAATACATCCTAGAAATCCCAAAATGCCAATTTGAAAGAAAATATGCACCCATATGTTCATAGCAGCGTTATGTGCAACAGCTAAGGTCTGGAGACCCGAGTGCCCGTCAGTGGATGAGTAGATGAGAAAGCCGAGGTACACAATGGAATACTTGGCTGTGAAAAAAGGACATCTTCTCTTTTGCAACAGCACGGATGGACCCGGAGGTTACTATGCTGAGTGAAATAAGCCAGTCAGAGAAAGACAAATGCCACATGATCGCACTTACATTTGCAATCTAATGAACAAAATAAAATGACAAACTGGATGGAGACAGAGGCATAGAGGCATGGAGCAGACTGACAGCTGTCAGAGGGGAGCAGGGAAGGAGGAACTCGATAAAGGGGGTGGTGACACTGGCCAAAGAAGATACAAAATGTGAATGACTCATGGACAGGAACAGCACTGAAGTGGTGGCTGGAGGCAGCGGAGGCAGGGGTGGGGGCTGGGCCTGGGTAGAGGTGGGCAAGGAGGGGGGAGTGGGGACATCTGTAATGGCATCAACAAGAAAGCTAAAAAAAATAAATACAAATGAAATATTTTTTAAAGATTTTATTTATTTTATTTTTAGAGAGGGAAGGGAGGGAGAAAGAGAGAGAGAGAGAGAAACATCAATGTGCAGTTGCTGGGGGCTGTGGCCTGCAACCCAGGCATGTGCCCTGACTGGGAATCGAACCTGCGACACTTTGGTTCGCAGCCCGTGCTCAATCCACTGAGCTACGCCAGCCAGGTACAAATGAAATTTTTTAAAATAAAGCAAATCTGCAAGGAAAAAAGTGAGGTAGAGGAAGTAGTGGCAACATAGAAGAATCAAGGAGTGGTCAGAGGAAGCAAGAGAGGAAACAGGAAAACGTTTGAATTCCAAAATTTAGGAGAAAAGGTAATTTCAAGAACATGGGAGCAACTGGTCCCTGGATTTGTCTTAAATATGGGTGAGCCTCAGCATTATGTTATGGAACATCTTCATTCTTTGTCCTGCGCATTTTCTCGGGCAATCTTTGTCACTCATACGACGCTGACTACCACCTACATGATTTCCAAATCTCCATCTCCTGCCCAAGTTTTTCTTCTTACTTCTAAACCATATGTGCTCTGTCTACTGGCCAGCTCCCCTTGAATGATCTCCAGGGACCTCAAATTCAACATGTCAAAAACGAAATTCATGGAGTTCCTCCCTGACCAGGTTGAATTCTCAGGGAATTCTATCACCATCTTCACAGTCACCCAAGCCAAATGCCTAGAAATCATTTTCCACAATGTTTGTTCCTCATCTCCCAAATTTAAATATGAAGTCCTGTGTCTTCTAAACCTACATATCTTATGAATTTATCCACATTTCCTCCTCCAATTATACTTCTAATATTAATGAGCCCCATCTAGTTTTCACTTGAAGATCAATTTAAAATTAATTAGCCCTGGCCAGGTGGCTCACTCAGTAGGTTGGAATATCGTCCCACACCCCAAAACATTGTGGGTTCAATTTCCAGGCAAGGCACATGCCTAGGTTTTAGTCCAATCCCTGGTTGGGGCGCATTTGGGAGGGTAGTGAATTGATTTTTCTCTCTCACATTGATGTTTCTCTTTCTGAAGTCAATGAATATGTCCTCTTGTGAGGATTAAAAAGGTTTTTCTTTTAATTAATTAAACTAAAACCAAGAAACCAAGCAGCGGTGTGAGTTTAAACTTAGGAGTTAAACACGATGGTAAACTCACACTGGTGGCCAGTCCCCCAGCACTCCCGATCCAAGAGATGGCACAGAAATCGACATCTCTGTAGAAGCTGTGAAAACCCCAAGTCCACGTGTGAGCTCCTGTGCGTGTGTGGGCTGGCAAGCACGGAGTGATGAAGGCCCGGCGGTGACACCACGGACTTCCTCCTTCGGGGCCTCCCTCACCTTCTCTCAATGTTGGGCTTTCCACTCCCTCTGGGTATATAAATGTATCTGTCAGCCAAGGCAAATGATAGCCCCGGAGAAATACAAGTTCACAGAGAAAAGTAATGAGATGTAGAGGAGGGTGCAACTCCCATTGAAGTAAGAAAGTGAACAATCTTGACTAGATGAAACATGAAACGCATCAGATGGAAAGGTAACTGAAGATAATACATAGCCTCAAAGGGAAAAAAAAAGGGGTTCATATTGGTTACATCAGGGTTTGTCAATCTTGGCACTGCTGACGTTTGGGGACAGACAGTACTTTGCTGTGGTGGGGCTGGGGCTGTTCTGTGCATCGTGGATGTTTAGCAGCTCCCGTTAGATGCCGGCAGTGCCACCCTGAGTTGTGACAAGCCAAAAGTGTCTCCAGACATTGTCAGATGTCCCCCTAGAGTAGGTGAGGAAGTGGGGGACGATTACTCACCTGGATTACTTGAAGCAGGAACAATAAATAATGAAGAATTTAAAATGCTGTGAAAATATAACCATTGAAATCAATCAGTCAATCAATAAACGGGCTACATAGCAATATGGATCTAGGCCAATCATGAATTACTGCACTGAAAACTCAGGTTGAGGAACTTTTCTAGGCGGTATCAGGGAAAGGCAAAGATGAAAATATTAAAGCTAACAGACCTAGAGGATGTAAGTGGAAGTATAACACCTATATCGTAAGAATCCAAGCAGATGGGAAAATTAAAGGGGAGGATACATTTGTAGGTATAATGCTTGTTAAATGCCCAAACTAAAAAAAAATCTCAGATTGAATGAGTACATAAAGGACAAATCATGATAGACAGAAAAAAAATCTAATTCTAGATACATTAGAGTGAAATGAAAGAACTTCAAAGAGAAAGAGAAACATCCAGATAGAAAAAACAGCTCTTCTATGAAGGAACAAGATACAGATTGACACCAGACCTTTAAAATATCCCAAAAAGAGAATAGGAGGAGAATAGGAGTAGGGGTTACAAAGGAAGGGGAAAAGAAAATTAAAACTTTATAGTGGGCCTTGCGGGCATTCAGTAAACTTATCTCTATGGCAGTGTAACAGAAAAAACACTCTATTTGGGGTAAGTAACCTCAGCTGAAGTTGCAACCCAGACTCTTTGGAAAGGGACAAAGCCAGGTAAAAGGTGGACCCCGCAGAAAGTGCATAGCTCTAATTTTGTGAGTCCAGTGTTTGGGCTTCAGTTGTACAGGTGGATCTAGTTTCCAGGACCTGACTCGAGACACTAATGTAGGTACTAGAATGTTAATGTACTATTCATAATGGGGTAAACATCTATCCAGGGAAGAGTAAACACATCTAGGCTTGTTATTCATGGCACCTCTCATCTAAGTACTCAATTAATTACCAACTAATTATCAACTAGTGAATGCTGCATCAGAAGAATTAGTTGAATGATCCCCAGGAAAAGGATGAATTCTCCCCACCCCACAAGCATGTACCATCAGATTCAGGTTCTCTCTTTCTTCCTCAGTGCTAAGTAAATACTAACCGATTCTTACTCATTTCCCCCCTCCTCATGTTTCAAGATCTTATTTTGCATATCCAATTAGATTAGTTTTATATTTCGGTCTTGAGATCACCATCAACATCATGATGGGACTTTCTTAACATTTACAGAACACCTTTTAAGATGAAGTAAAAATAACCAATAGCTATTTATTATGTGTTAGGTATCATGTGTACATTATCTCAGTTAATCTTCACACAACTTTATCAGGTAGGCGCTACTATTTTCCCTATTTTCGAAATTGGGCAACTGGGGCAGAGTGAATTAAGTAACTTGCGCTATCTCATTCACCTAGGAAATCAGGGTCAAAGGAAGAAAGTAAGACCTCAAAACCAACAACCTGCATAACTGTGCTGGATCTTCCCAACGTCTCAGGTTCACCTTTCTTGCCTGCACCTATCCCACAGAGCTGTGAGGTTCAAGTGAGATAATGCAAAATGGTCTATACTATTTTAAGATATACAAGTAAAACACAGAAACTTTATAGTTTGTAATAACGAAAAACAGCACAAATACAGAATGTACACATTTCAGTCACAAAATTTAGGTACTTGAAAACTTTTCATTGAAATATAACATGCTGTAGAGTTCACAAAGCTTAGGTGGTGCAGCCCGATTTTTACTCAAGTAAAACCTACGAAAAAAGGAAAAAGAGTAACCACCAGCCAGATCAAAATATAAAACATTACCAGTATTTCAGAAGCCTCCCTCTGGCAAGTGGTATATACTTTTGAGTTAAAGATCTGGATTCAAACCTTTTACTTTCTTCTTGTGTGACTTGGGCAAGTTACCGAATCTCTTTGGATCTCGGTTGAGCCATCTGTAAATTGAGGATAATAGTACCTTATAAAATTGTTGAATTAAAGGTCATATAATGTAGAACGCCCATCATGCGCCTGAATAGAGCTGGTCTGCAATAAATGGTAATTATTTTCAGGCAAATTCAGTAGGCGCTCACCAACTTCAACTTCCTGCCTTTTGAAAGTTGCTCTCGCTCGAATCCTTTCTCTCCCTCTTTCTCGCTCCTCCTCCTACCGTAAATTGCCTTCCCTAGATGTCGTAAAAAGCTCCTCCCCACCCTCCATGTGGCGAAAACTCAATCACACTTGACGGCACAAGGTGGCTCAGCCGCAAGATGGCGGCGCTGGCGGAGGAGCAGACGGAGGTGGCGGTCAAGCTAGAGGCGGAGGGACCGCCAACACTGCTACCTCCACAAGCAGGGGACGGCGCTGGCGAAGGTGGCGGCGGCACAACCAACAACGGCCCCAACGGCGGCGGCGGGAACGCTGCGGCGGCGTCGTCTGCCGGCGGGGATGGTGGGACCCCCAAACCTTCCGTGGCTGTCCCTGCTGTTGCCCCGGCGGGGGCGGCCCCGGTGCCCGCCGCTGCTTCGGAGGCCGGCGCTCCCCAAGACCGACCGACTCTGCTGGCGGTGCTACAGTTCTTACGGCAGAGCAACCTCCGCGAGGCCGAAGAGGCATTGCGCCGTGAGGCCCGGCTGTTGGAGGACACAGCCGGCTCCGGAGCCCCGGGAGAGGCGGACGGCGCCGGCGCCGAGGCGGCTAGCGCGCTTCTCAGCCGGGTCGCAGCCCCGGCTCCCGGCTCTGCAGCCCCCGACCCTCCGGGTACGGGCACTTTGGGCGCTGCCGTCTCGGGATCAGCAACAGGTCCTGCGGCTCCGGGAAAAGGTGAGCCTGCTGATCCCGGGGAGGCAGCGCCGGCACCAGAGGGAACAAGCCGGGAATGCCGGGGCTGGCAGGCCTGCACCTCTGCGGGCTTGTTTTGAATTTCCTGGGCCCGCCTCTAGGGCCACATGCCCGCCCCTTTCTCTGGTGCGCCGGCTGCGCAGTCAAACCCTCTTGGTAGAGCTGTCAGTTCCAGCGAGAGGCTGAGGAGAGCTGTTGAGCACAGCGATGTACGGGGAAGGTGGGCGCGGAGAGCGGGGATCTTCAGGGTTTTGGTCCCTTTCCCTTTTCTTGGGCTCTGGAGCCTTGCGCAGGTCTGCACGAACACTGACAATATTTGTATAGTTCTGCACTAGCGTACATTAAGTACCAGAAATACTTTAGGTTGGTTCTGTATCTTAATTCTCACAGTCCCGTGGTAAGGTACACATTACCTCTATTGGAGAGATGAGTAAACAGGGAGAAAAGCCAAGGGACTGGCTGCGGACTGTGCAGCCAGGGAGTGATGGAACACAGCGTAGCCAGTGTTTCTCAAAATACAGGCTAACTGCCTCGACTATTAAATCTTCTGGGGAATGCAGACTACTGGGCATCAATTCAAACTTAGTGAATCCGACCCTGTAGAAGCCGACCTGGCAATCTGCATTTTTTAATAAATGCTTCCAAGATGCATGGCAAAACTTGAGAACTTCATTTAGGAATAGGCATTGGACAGACCTGGATTCAGATCACGCCTCAGTTACTTTACTGGTGTGATGTTGATTAATTTATTCTCCCTAAGGTTGAGTTTTGCTCTATTAAGTGGGTTATTGTGAGGCCCGGGTGTCACATACGTAGAATGACTGGCATTGAAAAGTTTATCCCTGGCTACCCATTTCTGACAACTGAGGGCCCGCCTGCTTTTCTCAACAACTGCTGCACAAAGTCCACGCAGTAAAATGCACACACAGTGTAAGGTGTCAGAGGTGACCCCAAGCCAATAATGAATGCTCATTGAATTAAATTATCCAGGGCTGAGCCTCTAGGTAATTAATCTGCATCTGTGAGACCTAATCTTTGTGGCACGGCCAGAAGTGAAGTATGAATACTTAGCATTGTAATCCATAGACAGAAATGTGAAAAATGTGATTGAGAGGAATTTTTAAAATTGATTTTGGAGAGAGTGAAGGAGAGAGGAAGACAGAGAGAAAGAGAGGGAGAGAGACAGAGAAACATGTATTTGTTGTTCCACTTATTTATGTATTCACTGGTTGGTTCTTGTATGCTACCTGATCAAGGATTTAACCACAACCTTGATGTATTGGATGATGCTCTAACCAACTGAGCTACCCTGTCAGTGAGAGGAATTTTCTCTGAATGCTGAATTTAATGAATGAAATACGATGTATGAGTTATATTGTTGGTTATTTTGTTATAATCTCTCACCTCTTCAGAAACTTGACCTATATTTTAGATCATAACTCAGAAACCAATAAGGAGGAAAACAAAAGGCCATCAGAGTAACCAAAACAATTTATATCATTTGTGCAGTAAACAGCCTAACAGTATGCTAATTTCAGCTTAAATATTTCCAACAATAAAATTCTGATTCCATTGACACATGTATCCTTATTTGGTATTGCCATATTACCAATAAGTACTCAAGGTGACTGACTTGAAATGGTGGTTTTGGAAATTGTTTTAGGCATATCTTTTGGAAATATAAATAAGGCATGTCTCACTGTTGAAATGCTTACAGGAGTGAGAGAGGTACACATAGGAAGTTAACACAGGATACGATGTTACAGGAAAAGTTACAAAGTACTTTGGACAACAGGGTATGTTACTGCAGCGCATGTTTTAGTGGTGGTGGGTGCCATTTGCACTGAGGCTCGAGAGATGAATGAAGTTCAATTTGCACATAGCAAGTTTTATTAAATCTGTCTTTAAATAAGGTAGCTCCAGGAAAAATACTGGATCTTTTGTTATTGATTTGAAAATTTTGCTTTCAGATGGACAAGCTGAAGGAGTTTGGAGCAGTGACTAAACAAAGTCAAACTCCCATTGAAAGATAACATGATTGGGTTGGGGATGAAAGTTTGAGAGGAGACAAGCGTCAGTCACCTCTGGACCTTAGCAAAACAGCCCTATCACATGCTGCCTGTTAGGTCATTTTCTTGAAAGCTGTTTTTCGTTTTTTAAACAGTTGGCAGTGTAGCTGTGGAAGACCAGCCAGATGTCAGTGCTGTGCTGTCAGCTTACAACCAGCAAGGAGACCCCACAATGTATGAAGAATACTATAGTGGACTGAAACACTTCATCGAATGTTCCTTGGACTGCCATCGGGCAGAGCTATCCCAACTCTTTTATCCTCTGTTTGTGCACATGTACTTGGAACTAGTCTACAATCAACATGAGAATGAAGCAAAATCATTCTTTGAGAAGTATGTGGATTTTTATATATTGTATATATAGAATATATGTGTGTATAGGTGTATGATGTATATATGCATCTGTGACCACACAAGCGTAAGATTGCAACTCAAAAAGTGCTTTGTGAAGGACAGGTACCTGGTGCTATGAGAACCTAAAATGGGGGTTTGATCTAGTTGGAGAAGGCAGGGAAGGCTCCCAGGGGAGGTGGTGCTGGAGGTAAGATCTGAAGACTGGGTAGGAGTTAACCAGATGAAGAGAAGAGGAAAAAGCCTGTGTGAAAGTTAGGCTCTGTGGCTGCGGGTGTCATGGTGGGTACACAGACGAAGGAAGGGCTGTGTGGCTGGAGCGGGGGTGGGGGTGGGGGTGGTACAACATGAAGTTGAACAGTTGGTTAGGGGCTGGAATAGGCAGGTTCTTGGGCCATGCTGAAGGTCTTTGTTTATTCTAAGAGTAGTAAGGGGTGTTGTTATATAGGATTAGATTTGGCTGAGATTCACTGAAAACTCAAACATAATGGCGTAAATAAAATATCTTATGAACAACAGAAACCTGTGTTAGGATTAGATTAGACTGAGAGTGACCGAAAACCCAAAAAATACAGGCTTATATATGATAAAAGATTATTTCTTTCTCTCATGAAGTTTGGCAGTCCAGGGCTCGGATGGAGTCCTTGATTAGCAGGGACCCTGGCACTCTCCACCTTGTTGCTCCACCGCCCCTGTCGTGCAGCTTCCACCTGTGGCACAAGATGGCTCTAAGCAATCACACTCCTCCTTTTTCATGTCATTAGTCAATGCTCACATCTATCCACAAGGGAGGTAGGAAATGTGCCATTTACCTAGGTGTCATTGTGCGCAGTTAACGAGTTCTATTCAGGTGTTCTGTTGTGGAGGAATAAAGAAAAAAATGGGCCCTGGCTGATGTGGCTCAGTGGACTGAGTGGCAGTCTGAACCAAAGGGTCACCAGTTTGATTCCCAGTCAGGGAACATGCCTGGGTTGGGGGCCAGGTCCCCAGTAGGGGGCAGGTGAGAGGCAGTCACATGAGAAGCACCACACATTAATGTTTCTCTCCCTCTCTTTCCCCCTCCCTTCCCCTCTCTTTAAAAAAATAAACAAATAAAATCTTTAAACAGAAAGTAAAAAAAGAAAAAAATGGGTATTTGGGGACAGTAGCATCTCTGCTACAGAAGTCATTGAAGAACCATGTCATTATTAGATTTCACTTTGAAAGGACCTTTTTGCAGTGGGGAAAACAGGTGGTGGGAGAATAGTGACCTTAGATTGACCAGGTTTGGAGGTTACGGTAGTGGTTCTCAACCAGGGGTGATACTGTTCCGCACCCCTGAAAATGTGTGGAGGTGTTTTTGGTTGTCATAGTGACTGGGGAGGGGAGCAGGTGACTTAGAGACCCTAAGTGTTCTGATATGGACAGGCAGTCCCAGTAGCAGAGAACTGTTCTGCCCCAAGTGCCAGTAGCACCCTTGGTGAGAAACAGGGGACTAGGGTGCAGTAGTGTTGGTGAAAGAAGTGGGCATATTGGTGATGGCTTGGATATGGAGCTGAGGGAGAAGAAGGTATTATTATTGTTTTAAACATTTTTGGTTTATTGTTTTGAGAGAAAAGGAGAGAGAGAGAGAAACATCGATTTGTTGTTTCACTTAAATTATGCATTTGTTGGTTGATTTTTATATGTCAGGATCAAACCTGCAACCTTGGCATATTGAGATGACACTAACCAACTGAGCTACCTGGGCAGGGCAAGGTATTATTGATAAACCTGTAGGTTTCTGGCTCCCTCACCTGAATAGGAGTACCCTTCACTGAGATAGAAAACCCTAGAAGAGGACCTGGTTTCTTAGGTGGTGGAAAAATCTTAAGTTCAGATTTGAATGTGTCTTTCACTTTTTAAGAGACGTCAGGTTGATTGGTGGATGATATGTAAGGCTCTGGAGCCCAGAGGGGAGGTAGGGCCTGGAGCCATAGATCGGAGTTGTGTGTAATATTGATGGATACGGATGAGATCGTCTGGGAGGGGTAGGGAATAAGCGAGAGGGAGGGCTAGGCCTGAGCCTTAAGGATCTCTGACATTTGGAGCAGAAGAGCTATAAAAGGAGAGGCCAGAGAAAAGGAAGAAAACCAGGAGAGTGTTAAGTTAGAGATATTGAAGGAAAGAAATGTTTAAGAAAGGAGGCAGTGATATGAGAGTCCTGCAGCCTGGCCGAAATCTTCTGAAGGTTTTCATCCAGGAAAAGAAAATAAGTAAATAAAAATGAAGGAGGCGGTGTTTAAAAGTTTTAAGGAGAGCTCTTTAGTATAAACAATAGACCTAGAAGTGAGGACTTGGCGGACAGCACAGGTAATAGTAATAGAGGAATAATAAAACCCGGGACTCTTGGCCTCTGTGCCATTATATCTGTTCGTTATTCTCTGATGCCTAATGCGGGGCACATAGAGCAGGTGTTCTGTAGTTCAGTGATTTTGCAAAAAAAATTAAGGCTGATGATGACAGAACTTCTACCCTAAGCTAATTTATCTTTTTTCCCCAGATTTTATTTATTCATTTTTTAGAGAGAGGGGAGGGAGGGAGAAAGGAGAGAAACATCAATGTGAGAGAGAAACATCAACTGGTTGCCACTTGCAGGAGCCCAACTGGGGACCTGGCCTGCAACCCAGGCATGGGCCCTGACTGGGAATCAAACCGGTGACCTTTCGGTTCATATGCTGCCACTCAGTCCACTGAGCCACACCAGCCAGGGCATACCCTAACCTAACTTTTCTTACAGTATTGTCAATAAACCTGTTCCTTTCTCAAGGTATAGCCATCATGACAGTTTCTCAGTCCATGCCTGGACCCAGTGCTCAGATGAGGTTATGGGCAATGACTGATACCAGCACTCAGAGGCTGAGATTTCTAATTCATTCAAATCTTAGAAACCCTTAGGTCCTGTCTTGATGAGTCATAATAGGATAACACAGGTAACAGTTTAGGAATCTTGGCAATGTGTGTGTCAGATCTAGGGTCATACTATCTTATGTTTAATCATTGTTTTCTAAATGTTTTTGCATTGTTTGCTGCTCTTATTGAATGCCAAATAATCTTTAATTTTATTTTGTTAGGAAAATTAAGATTATTATAAACAAAAGTACATTTAACTTTACTAATTATTACCAAGGCTGACAGCTTTATTTGACTGCCTTTGGTAATGGTGAGTAAATGGAGGTGCTCGTTCTCTGGTGTCAGCATTTCTTTGTTCTCTATTGTATTATTAAAGTATTGGTGTTTAACAAGTGTGTCTGGTGTTAATTATATAGAAAATGGTGAGTTTATGAGAAAGCCATGTACTGATTATTGTTGAGAGGCTGGATGATAGGTACATTGAATTCATTATACTAATTTCTACTTTTGTATATGTTTGAAATTTTTCCCTAAAAAAGTTATTAGAAGTGGGTTTGAGAGAACATAAAATTCAGTAAAGCAAAGATTCTAGAATTTCCAAATGTCTGCCAAAGGTGACATTGAAAAGACTGTTTACTAATAGTGGACATCTTATCTTTCATTTGCTTGTTATTAATTTCAGATTCTCTTAAAATGTTTATGCTGCATTTCATTTGAGAGTTAAATTGGTCATTTTTAGGATGAATTCAGAAACTGAATTGTAATCATTTTGAAATATGTCACTTCTGATCCTACAGCTTAGTCCAAGATTATTCAGACACGTTGACTATATTCTGGTATGTTTATAAATATATGGGGGAGAGGCAGATCCCTTAATGATTACATTGAAAAATGACTTTTTAAAATCACTGAAACAGGTTCCATGGAGATCAGGAATGTTATTACCAAGATGACCTACGAGTGTTATCTAGTCTTACCAAAAAGGAACACATGAAAGGGAATGAGACCATGTTGGATTTTCGAACAAGTAAATTTGTTCTGCGTATTTCCCGTGACTCGTACCAACTCTTGAAGAGGCATCTTCAGGAGAAACAGAACAATCAGATATGGAACATAGTTCAGGAGCACCTCTACATTGACATCTTTGATGGGATGCCGCGTAGTAAGCAACAGATAGATGCGATGGTGGGAAGTTTGGCAGGAGAGGCTAAACGAGAGGCAAACAAATCAAAGGTATGGGAATAAACCTAAGAACTATATAATGCAGATTATGAAAAACTGTAGCATTTCCATCTACACATTTTTCTTGCAGCTAGTTTGGGAATAATTTTACACTGTATCGTAAGTTTCATGTTCTAAGGATGGTATAAATGTCAGTGAGGATTGGGGAGTGGTTGCATTTAACAGAACCCTGGCTACAGTGGCTGTAACAAGTAAACGGTTTTCTCTCATGGGAAATGAATTGCAGAGGAAGGCCCTCCTGGGCGGGCGGGCACGAGGGCTCCACAGAGCCATCAAGGACCTTGCTCCTTGTTGCTGCCCCGTCATCTTTAGAATGTGGCTGTCTTCTTTGTGCTCACAGATGGCTCTTGCAGCGCCAGCCTTGCAGCTGCATTCCAGGAAGGCAGAGGGGGAGGACGAAAGGCATATCCCTGCTGAATCTTTCCCTTTTTATCAGGAAAACAGTATTTGGTTCTAAAACCCTACATTGTACATTTGTGTGTACATCAGTTGGCCAGTGTGACCTTATATGGCCACTCCTAGCTGAATGGGAGCCCATGGACAGAAATTGTTTAACTGATCATATTGCTGTTCCAACAAAGTCTGGGTTCTGTTACTGAGGAAGAAGGGGAGATTGGCTATTGGGTAGACAAATGCAGAATCTGCTTCAGGGTATAAATGACTATATTTAATTGTGATCCATCTGTCAAGATATGAAAAGAATATATTGAACAAAAAATTATAATTAATTAAAAAAAATGTTGGCCCTTTTGACTTGTAGGTAT
The DNA here is from genome assembly GCF_004126475.2 of Phyllostomus discolor. Lineage (NCBI taxonomy): Eukaryota > Metazoa > Chordata > Mammalia > Chiroptera > Phyllostomidae > Phyllostomus > Phyllostomus discolor. The sequence goes on from NC_040907.2 coordinate 155,284,874, forward strand.
TTTTTGGTTTATTAAAAGAGCCAGAAATTGAAGTGCCTTTGGATGATGAGGATGAAGAAGGAGAAAATGAAGAAGGAAAACCTAAAAAGAAGAAACCTAAAAAAGATAGTATTGGATCCAAAAGCAAAAAACAAGATCCCAATGCTCCACCTCAAAACAGGTGAGGAAAGCACCTCAGGGACATGTGTGGAGGTATAAGTTGTGTTCTGCAAGGTTCTGGTTTCTTAGTAATTCCTAGTTTGTTTTTTTCTTTCACAGAATTCCTCTTCCTGAGTTGAAAGATTCAGATAAGTTGGATAAGATCATGAATATGAAAGAAACCACCAAACGAGTGCGCCTTGGGCCAGACTGTTTACCCTCCATTTGTTTTTATACATTCCTCAATGCCTACCAGGTCGGTGAAATAATTGGGCAATTTCTGGCTGGACTATCATGTAAAATGGTGACATACTATTAAAAGAAATGTGTTAATTGAAATGGAGTTTTCTTATTTAAACTTGTGACATAAATATAGCTTAAAGACAGCTGTTAAGAAAGGAGAATTGGACACTGCTGTGAAAAGATAGAAGGAGATATTCAAAAAGAACTTTAGCACCTTGTAGGTACCAGAATTCTGTATACATGTGCCCCTGGTTTCACTGATCAGAGTTCTCTGTTAGCCTTTGAGGAGGAGGAAACTAGTTCATCTCTTTTGAATTTGGCTTAAGTACTAAACTTAATATAAACTTAGTCTTTTTTATTAAGAATTCCACATCTTTATAGATTCTTTATAATAGGCTGCTAAGGATATATTTAGTAAAGTGCAAAAACAATGAACATTTGCTTCATGTTATGCACTCCAAATGTGGAGGGCAAAAAAGGGGTAAATGATGACAGAAAAATAACTATCATTATTTATTCTCTGAGATGTGATTGTATTTTGCTCCCCTAAAACAATGTTGTTTAGTATAAAGCTGCTTTTTCTTTTTTGTGTTTTTGGCAGGGCCTTACTGCAGTGGATGTCACTGATGACTCTAGTTTGATTGCTGGTGGGTTTGCAGATTCAACTGTCCGAGTGTGGTCTGTGACTCCCAAAAAGCTTCGTAGTGTCAAACAAGCAGCAGGTGACTGAGATGACCTGTCAGGATGTAAACTCTCAGTTTACACCAATCTTGCTTCCCATGGAATATATACGAGAGATTGTGATCTTAGCTGACTTTCACTGTTTCTTTCTTTAACTCAAAATGCTTACATTCCCAATAGTAAGAAGTGCTTTGGAGTGGCAGACAGGAGACTGGGGTGCTAGATTGGTTTAATTTCTCTGGGCCTCAGTTTTCTTCCCTGTAGAATGAGGGGATTAGGCTGAAAAACTCCTTACAGTTAAAAATCTAACATTTTATGATTGTGTGTGTATTTTAAAAATCTTTGAAGTAGCCCTGACTAGTGTGACTCAGTAGTTGGTTGGGCTTCATTTCACAAAGCAAAGTGTCACTGGTTCAATTCCCAGTCCGGGCACATGCCTGGGTCACTGGTTTGGTCCCTGGTTGGGGGCATGCGCAAGAGGCCAACAGTCAATAGTTCTCTCTCACATCGATGTTTCACTCCCTTTCTTTCTCCCTTCACTTCTCTCTAAAAATAAATAAAATCTTTAAAACCTTGGAAGTAAATAGTGGGAGAATGTTTTTTGTTTTAGACATAAAAATGGCTGAAAAAGAATAAGGTCAGGATTCCATTTTAAAGAAAGTTTCTTGCTGTATTTTTAAATAAGATAATATTTTCAGTAATTTAATATTTCCATAGTTTTTATTTTTGTGAAACATTATGATATAGTGGCTATCTTGACTTTCAGATCTAGTTCCAACACTGAATAGTGTGTACACTTAGGCAAATTATTAACTGCTCTGAACCTCACTTTCCTTTGCTGTGCATTGGGGTAGTATCGCCTAATTTAGAGGCATTAGCCCAGGGCAGGATATGTAGGCGGAACTGTTAGAATGTTATTTTTTTTCCTGAACTGTGATGTGATTACCTTAAAATGTTTTAATGAATGTATTTTAAAAATTCATATTTCTGGACCATTTTAGATCTTAGCCTCATAGACAAAGAATCAGATGATGTCTTGGAAAGAATCATGGATGAGAAAACAGCGAGTGAGTTGAAGATTTTGTATGGTCACAGTGGACCTGTCTATGGAGCCAGCTTCAGTCCAGACAGGTAAAGTACAGACAATGAAAATTGACTACTGCTGTGTTACATTGAAATATTAACTACTGGAAACATTATGCAAATGTTAGGAAAATTTCTGTTAGAAAAATCTCATGGTTGCTTGTCAGTCACTGTCTTTCAGAATCTTGCCATCTGCTAATTCATCTTGGGTGTCTAGGGTAGCAACTTAACGTAACCCAAATTTACAGACTGAGGATGCACAGCTTCAGGGTTTGCTGGTTTTAAAAATTAGTTTTGGTTTTGTTAACCCTTGATTTGAATTGCTTCTTTGGGTTCCTGTTTTGGTTTTATGGCTACTGCTGTCTTCCATCATCTCCAAATCTGTAACAGATTCCTGATATTAAAGGCTTGTTAGCTATTAATTGAAGATTTATCTTTGTATAATCAAAAGAAATAAAGAGGATACTGAAAACGGAATTTGAAATCCATAAATAGGTATTTGCCTATTTTTCATGATCTCTAATATTCCATAGAAATGGGGGAAGGGTATTTTGTATTCATCATACCATTTATATTTTATTTGGATAGATATTAGCTTCTAATCCATCAAGATTTTCATCTTTAAGAGCCTTTGAGAATGAGGTTTTTGTTATTTGATAGGGTTTAGACAGATGATATATTTTTACTTAAGCAAAACTTTGAGTTCAATAAAAACCATACTTTGAATAGTTCAGCTTTTGTATTTATGCTTGAAAAATGTATTTTATTCATGTGCCTGTAGTGTTGTTTCTGCTTTTGTGTCAGAGATACTTCCTTTTAAATTCTTACACAACTCATAGAGGACAGGAAAATAGCAGATTCATTTTAAAATCAAAGATTGAGTTTTAAGTGACATACCATATTTCTTAGAAGCCTTTTTAAATTGACCTTATTTGAGTGTAGTTTTTGTCATTATCCCTTTGTATTACTTTTTTAAAAAATGCTATTTTCTTTTTTTTTTGCTCTGGTTGGTGTAGCTGAGTGGATGACTCTTTGGTGAACCAAAGGGTCACGGGTTTGATTCCCAGTTAGGGCACATGCCTGGGTTGGGGGCCAGGTCCCCAGTGGGGGCCATGTGAGAGGCAACCACACATTGATATTTCTCTTCCTCTCTTTCTCCCTCCCTTACCCTCTCTCATAAAGTCTTTAAAAAAAAAAAGAATTGTTATTTTTTCCCAATATTCTTTAAAAACATTGAACCTCATTCTATAGATGCTTAGTAGATATAGAATGTCATGGCTAATGTTAGTTTGGTTAGTATTTTCCACTCAATTACTGTGAATTCATGTGTAAATTAAAAGTGAGATGTAGCACGTCAGCTATATTTAATATATTCAAATGTACAAATTGGACTTGTAACTAAAAGTTATTCTGGGAATCAAATATATTCTTTTCTCTCCTCTCAGGAACTACCTACTTTCCTCTTCAGAGGATGGAACTGTCAGATTGTGGAGTCTTCAAACATTTACCTGTTTGGTAGGATATAAAGGACACAACTATCCAGTTTGGGACACACAGTTCTCTCCGTATGGATATTATTTTGTGTCAGGGGGCCACGACCGAGTAGCTCGGTAGGTACATTGTGACCTTACACCTGGGTCTAGTCAAGAACAGAAAGGGTTCTTGTTGGGTTACAAACTCCAGCTGAACTCATTTTTACTTGTTATTCAGGATCAACTTTTTGAGATTGTGAGCATTTACGAGTCATTATTTGAAAATGAATTTGGGGAAAAAGTATTACTGTCTATACTTTTGTCTATATCAAGGGTCCTGAGTAGTTTTCTTTTTCAAGGTGGCTTTTTAACTTACTTTCCCCTCCCTCCCATCAGCTGTTTAACCCCCCCTTTTTTAGGTGTATTTTTTATATGTATATTTCATTCTTATCAGCTGTTTAACCTTGGCCTTTCCCTACTACTGTGGTACCTTGTTTCTCTGTCATCTCCTTAAAAGTTAAGGATGAGGTAGCTCCGGTGAGACACTGTGGTGGCCAAAACTTCTGTATTGGTTAGACTAGAAGCTGGGTGGGATAGGAGAGAAGGGGGATAAGGAGAAGAGAGTACTCAAGAATCATAAAGTTAAAAAATGTTTGTACCAGATCAACTTTTTCTTTAAGAATGTTAGTCTCAGTCATTCCTTCTTTTTCTTAGGTAATAGTGAGGGGGACCCATTTGGAACTAACATTTTACATGGATATTTATTTTGGATAGAATTTGGGCATTTCATAGTTAACTGCTAATTACCATGTTTTGCTTTTAATAAATTTTTTAAAAGGCTCTGGGCTACAGACCACTATCAGCCTTTAAGGATATTTGCTGGCCATCTAGCTGACGTGAACTGTACCAGATTCCATCCAAATTCTAATTATGTTGCTACGGGCTCTGCAGACAGAACCGTGCGGCTCTGGGATGTCCTGAATGGGAACTGTGTACGGATCTTCACTGGACACAAGGTATTTTCACGCTTTTGGTGTTCCAGCGCTCAAGGCACAAGGTTACTGTAGAGATATAGTTTAAAAAATGAACCGATAGCCCTGGCTGGCGTAGCTCAGTGGATTGAGTGCGGGCTGGGGACTAAAGTGTCCCAGGTTCGATTCCCAGCCAGGGTACATTTCTGGGTTGCAGGCCAGAACCCCCAGCAACCACACATTGATGTTTCTCTCTCTCTCTCCCTCCCTTCCCTCTCTAAAAATAAATAAATAAAATCTTTAAACAAAAAAATGAACCGATGACAGAGTCTAGATACCATCCATACTACACTTCAAAATCTTTTCATACTTTCTTAGGTATTTTTAGCCCTACTGTTGATTCTTTTCTGGATTTCTCTTCTAGGGACCAATTCATTCCTTGACATTTTCTCCCAATGGGAGATTTCTGGCTACAGGAGCAACAGATGGCAGAGTACTCCTTTGGGATATTGGACATGGTTTGATGGTTGGAGAATTAAAAGGACACACCGATACAGTCTGTTCACTTAGGTTTAGTAGAGATGGTGAAATTTTGGCATCAGGTAAATGACTGGAATGGCTTTGTGGGAAAGGCTAAATGATATGTTAAAAGGAAACAAGGAGTGTTGATAATGGCAAAGTTCTGCTGTTCTACACTTTTCTTCTTTTTAGCTGTGACTCCAGAGTATCACCCTACATGTATATTGACCTCAAGTTACGTTAAACTACTGCTTGAAGTGCTCCTTTAGCAGGACTAGAGTTGTTAATCAGGTTTAGATTTTTTATCAGAAATATATAGCAAATAATACTTAAAGTGTACTTGGCAAAATGTCAGATGCTGAATAGGGCAGATGCTACTAAATGGTTTCCTTTGACTTACCCTTAGGTTCAATGGATAATACAGTCCGGTTATGGGATGCTGTCAAAGCGTTTGAAGATTTAGAGACTGATGACTTTACTACAGCCACTGGGCATATAAATTTACCTGAGAATTCACAGGAGTTATTGTTGGGAACATATATGACCAAATCAACACCAGTCGTACATCTCCATTTTACTCGAAGAAACTTGGTTCTAGCTGCAGGAGCTTATAGTCCGCAATAAACCATCGGTGTTCAAGACCTTTGGAAGCTACTGTTTGAAAAAGGGAGACTAAAAGCAAATACCTCAGTGATTAATATTTAAGCTACGAAGAATGTTTTGTCTATATGGATCTGGAAGTATGCTGCTGGGAAAATCTGAACAGGACAGTTCCACGTTTCTATAGCAACCACATTTAACTAATTTCCGTTAGTTGAATAAGAGGTATTATGCTCGTGGAGGGGACGTTTTTGGTGCTTTGGAATGTGTGGAAACTATGCATTTTCTGTTCAAATGCTATTTTAATTTATTATGTTTAGGAAAAAATTGATTTCAGTAACTCATCCTGCTTCAAGATTCAAATTGAGTAATATAATACCATCATGAATTTTAGCTGAAGAATTCTATGAGCATGTTATGTTTCTGCTGTAAAAATGTAGTTAATGTATGGCACTCAAATACTATGTTAAATGATCCACTAACATTTTTGCTTGGCCCATGACTAGTGGAATGTATTGTAACTGGGTAGGGTGAACTACAGTTCCTTTCTAAGATTTAGATGAAGTACAACCACCTACTGACATCGAATTTGCGCCCGTCAGATTCTTGAGTGCACCCGAACACTCTATAAACTGGGTGAAGGAGTTTAGCTTTCATGTTCTACTTCAGCTAAAATGGCTATACACTTGAAGTCAGACAGACATTTCAGTTGCTTACCTCCAGTACTGAGCCTTGCTTTGGGAAACTAAAATTCAGACCAAGTCACTGCCAGTTTTTTGCCTTTGTTGCATTTTGTACAGTTTTTATATTTTTGATATCTTGTAAATAAAGACAACCAGCTTTTCCAGGTTCATAATTTATTGTACAAATTGAGTATCACATGATGAGTTGACATTAGCTTCTCCAGGCAGGGGAAATTACAGATGAGGTACAGTTTAGAATCCTATAAACAAAGCAAAAATAGTTCAGACACAAACATGTTCAACTCTTAAGATGTTCAGTAAATTGCCAGTATAGGACTATCCATGAACCCCCTGAAATTGAAGGCAAATTCATCAAATTCTCAAAGGAGTCAGTAACCCATCCCAAAATTAAGGTGTATCTCAGCCTTATATAATTTAACCTAACATTACATCTTTAAGAAAAGAGCTGTCAACAATTCAGTATGATCCTAATGTATGCTCATGTGTGGTTGCTTCTCACACACCCCCTACTGGGGACCTGGCCTGCATTGCACCCAGGCATGTGCCCTGACTGGGAATCAAACCCGTGATCCTTTGGTTCCCAGGCCAGCACTCAATCCACCTAGCCACACCAGCCAGAGCTACATAAAGTAACATTTTAAACAGTAGAAAACAGGTATGTTTTCTAGTAGGTATCTGTTATTTGATATCTGAGATGCAATTTCTTTGTATAACAGGGCTACGTGAAGTTAGGAGGTACCTAACATGGGATATAGAACCAAATACATTTGTCAGGAATAAGTCATGGACCACTGCATTCTGGGATATGCAGTCCCCTAAGGATTGGGGAAACTTGTAAGAACAGAGGGAAAATTTTCTACCTGTGGAGAGCTATATTAGATAAAGATCCGGATTTTGCATTTTTTGCACATCATCTACTGCCAAACACAAATTTTCACTTTAACACAGGGAAATGGGGTTGGGGGTACTACAAGAAGAAAATGAAGTCTAAAGGGCATTTAAGAATAAAACTATTTATATGAAAAATTGAAACAACATCAAAATCAAAACCCCCTGGTTTACTACAGAACACCCTGAAACCTAGCTGAACGGAAGTCCTACAGCTAGGGAATTAGGCAGCTCCTCTGAAAGGGTGCCCATGGACTTGGACTCACTGCCTCTGCGCTCCAATGCTGAGAGCAGCTGAAAGGGGACCAGGGACATGAAGGAACTGAATTGTCTGGCATCAGGGAGAGAGCTGGGGGAGAGGGGGACACGCAGCTTTTTGCCAAAGTGCTGGCAGAGGCCACTGTTCTCTTCACCCAAGAAGTCTGGCAGTTGGACGCCTTGAGTCTCCATCAACCTGACACACTGATCATCCACCTCGGTGAGTCCTGAGACCCTGCCCCACACAACTTTCAGGCCCACCCAAACTGTCCAGGGGCTTTTCCCTATGAATGGCCTGTCTTGGCTCATGGTTCAGATTTCCCTAAAATTGCTCAAACATGCAGCATCTGGCCTCAGTGTGCCCTGTACTTCTTGCTAAGTGGCCCCAGGTTTGGCACTAGCAGCAGCCATCTGCAGACTGCTTTGTAGCTCCTATCAGGTAGCTAATAGGGCAAAACACAGGTAGCAGCTGAACTTGGGCTGCACTTCTCCAGAGGCCCCAGAACCAGTGCACCCAGCGGGCAACTTCAGACCATGTCAACGCATCACCCAATCACCTTCACAAGCAACACACTCAAGAGGCAGACTCGGTGGGCTCTAGAACCCCACTGAAGTAAGTTGTCTTCTGTGGGGTGGGTCCCTGCACAACTGATCCTCCAAGGTGGTTGGAGGTCACTGGTCGGTGGTCACAGGCAGTCCTCGCAGCTAAGTGGCCTGGGAATAAATCCTTCCCATCGATGTGCCAATAGCACTCAAGGCTCAACTACAAGAGGAGGGTGTACATGGCACACACGGAGGGCACACCTTGAGTGCCAACCTTGGGTGACTGGGGAGGCCGAGGCACTGGATCCTAGAGAACACCTATTGTATAAGGCCACTCTCCAAGCCTGGAAGATGTAGCAGCTCAACCTAATAGATAGGAACAAACACAAGAAGGCTGCAAAAACAGGAGACAAAGAAATATGTCCCAAAGAAAAAGAACAAAACTCCAGAAAAAAAAAAAAGGAGATAAGCGATCTACTAGATACAGAGTTCAAAACACTGGTTATAAGAATGCTCAATGAATTTAGTGAAAACCTCAACACCATAAAAAATAACATGGAAACCATTAAAAAAGAACCATTCAGAAATGAAGAATACACTAACAAATGAATAATTTACAGGGAATCCACAGCAGAGTAAATGAAGTGGAGAATCAAATCAGTGAGGTGGAATGTAAGGAAGCAAAAAACCCCCCACCCAATCAGAATAGCAGAAAGAAAAAAGAATTAAAAAAAAGAGAGAGAGAGATAATATAAGGAGCCTCTGGGACAACTTCAAGCTTACCAACATTCGCATCACAAGGGTACTGGAAGGAGAAGGGAGACGGCAAGAAATTGAACACCCATTTGAAAAATGACAGAAACTTCTCTAACCTAGTAAAAAAACTAGACATACAAGGAAGAGCGAAGAGTCCCAAATAAGATGAACCCAAAGAGACTCACACCAAGACACATCATAATTAAAATGCAAAAAGTTAAAGACAGAGAATCTTAAAAACAATAAGGGAAAAGTACCATATTTTGTTGTGTATAAGGTACACCAATGTTTTTGGCCCCAACTTCCAGGGGCAAAAAATCTTTTGTTTTAATTTTTAATTCAATTGTTTATTTATATTTAGAAACAAAATTGATTCCCGTATTGCAGGGTATTATTTTGCATACAGATATCATTATTGCTTTCTAGAATTGCACTTTTAACACATTAGCATAAATAAAAGAATTAAAAACATTTATCTAGATACAGAATTAGCACTACCCATGTATAATGTGCACCCCCATTTTTCTCTAAAAAATTTGGGCAAAAAAGTACACATTATACACAGAAAAATATGGTAGTTAGTTGCCTACAAGGCAGCTCTCATAAGACTGTCAGCTGATTTCTCAACAGAAACTTTGTAGGCCAGAAGGGATTGGCAAGAAATATTTAAGCAATGAAAAGCAAGGACCTACAACTAAGATTATTCTACCCAGCAAAGCTACCATTTAGAATGGAAGGACATATAAGGAGATTTCTATACAAGAGAAAGCTAAAGGAGTTCATCACCACCAAACCAGCATTGCATGAGATGTTAAAGGGGTTCTTGAAGAACAAAAAGACTATGAACAATAAAAAGAAATTTAAAAATTAAAAAAAAAAAGAGTAAAAAGGCAATAGATACTTATCTATCACTATTGAATCTAAAAAACAAAATAAACGAACAGGCAGAACAGAAACAGACTCATAGATACAGAGAACATTTTGATGGTTGCCAGGTGTGAAGGGGGTGAAAAAAGAGAAGATCAAGAAGTACAAATTGGTTGTTACAGAATAGTTGTGGGGACATAAAGTACAGTATAGGTAATATAGTCAATAACATTCTAATGTGGTGTCAGATGGTATGAAATTTGTTGGTATGACCACTTAGTAAGTTATATAATGTCTAATCACTGGGGTGTACACCTGAAATGAATATAACATGTCAACTGCAATTGAAAAATAAAAGATGAAAAGAAACCTTGAAACTAGCACACTAGCAAAAAAGGAGATATACTTGCAACCGATTTAAAAAGTTGGTTAATGAATATTACATAAAGAGCTTATACAAGAGAAGTAAGATCTTCACAAAGACAAAAGTCCCAATTGTTAAATTAAAAAAAAAAAGCACATGAAGAAAATATTAAGAAAAATACAAATGCAGAAAAAAAGGTACACCTTCACCAAAAAGACATTATTTTTACTAACTGAATGAACAAAAACTAAAAACTGGTATTATTCAACATTGGCTGGGGCGAGAGATGATATCTTACAAAGCTGGGTGCCTCACAACCCTTTGGGAAAGAACTTGAGTCTAGGAAACATCACAGACACAGACGTCATGTCATGCCCAAAAGCGTTCATTGTAATGTTATTTATATTAAAGCAAAATGTAATAAGAAACATTTCCTCTGTGAAATAAACCATATATCCATAACCACTCATGCATTCAAATTATAGAGAACATACTTGTTATAAAACAAAACACATGTATTAATTATGGCCAATGGAAACGAAATATACAAAAAAGAGCTAAACCAAAAAGGTAATTAAAATTTCAAGTGTAATGGGATATGGGTAATATTTTTCTCTTTTTTCTCCCATAGATGTAATAAATTTTGCATAATGACAATGATTTACTCTTACAGACAGGAAAAAAACTGTTAACATTAAAATGGCTAAATTATAAACTTTTAAATGTCAACTCCTTACCTTTTATGTTGCTTTCACAGCTGGATTTTTCTTAGGCTTTAACTTGAAGTATAAAACCAGCAAAGCAATGCCTCCATATGTGGCCAGTACACACTGAAAAAGAAAGGAAAAAAATAAAGAGGAGTTGCTGTTACAATTATTCTAAAATATAACTGCTTAAAGGTATCATTTGTACTTACATTCATTCGTCCTGTGAGAGTATAAGAGTTGAAATATTTTTTGATACCAGTGAATTGGAATTGGGCATCAGTTTCTGGACCTGCCATGATTTCAATCTTTTAAAAAAAGAGAGAAGGCAACAATAAATTGTTTTGGATGCAATTTAAAAAAGACATTTTTTTTAAAGCTTAAAAAATCTGAAAAGTCGCTGCATATAAATATTGTAAATTCTTATGTATGTCTTGCCTGATACAGCAGTAGCAAAGATAGTGGAAAAAGCCTTGCTGATAAGAAGTTTTGGAAGGAGGACTTTACCTTGGTTGCTTTTACAAAACAATCCAGAATATACCTCAAATCACTTGGCATAGGAAGAAAACACAGTAGTCTCTAAGTCCACCCTCTGACCCAATATTGCTTGATGTTTTCATTCCTGGCTCTATCTATATACCATGGTATAATGTAAATGGAATTAGTCAGTTTTAAGACTAGTTAAAAATTAGATCTTGTGAAACTACAAAGTTTCACAGAGGCATAACCACTAGCTAAATAGCCCAACTTACTATCCCTCTTTTTACAATTTTTCTTATAAACAATTTAAGACCTTCATGGGAAGGCAGAGGAGGAATCATTTACTAAATGAAGTTGATACATAGTAGCTGTTGGTGTGGGGAAGTTGGAATCCTTACTCCTATCACCAAAACAGACAAAAGATTTAAATGTAAATATCCCAAATAGTAAAACTTAAAAAAAATCCTGTTAAAAATGTGGGCAGACATTTTAATTCCCTTAGGAAGGGAAAATACAAAGAACAAAATAGCAAAACATAAAAAGATGACCAACCTCATGATAGAGAAATGTGAAGTGAGACCAGTATTTAGCAGACTGGCAAAGATAAAATTAGGATAATAAGCAGCAGGAGTAGTATGGTAAGAAACAAGTAGTCCCTCTGTTGCCTAGAGTGTCAACTGGAATAACTTCCTAAAGTGCAATTTTGCGGTATCTATCAAATTATAAAATTAGCATACCCTTTTATCTAGCTGGTTCATTTGTTCTGGAGGTATTTAGCCTTATAGAAATATTACAAAGTGGAAACATGTTACATGGTTCAAGTATGATGACCGAAACACTGTTTACAAAAGTAAAATGGAGCCCTCATCCCAGTGGCTCAATTGGTTCAGCAGTTTGATTCTCATTCAAGCCACATGCCTAGGTTGTGGGTTTAGTTCCCAGCTGGGGCGCGGGGCTTGTAGGATAAGCAACTGACCCATATTTTCTCTCTCACATTGATATTTCTTTTCCTCTCTTTCTCCCCTCTTCTCCCCTCTCTCTTAAAAAAAAAAAAAGGAAACTGGAAAAACTAAAAGTCCAAACTAAAAACTTTATAAGGAGACTGATAAATGATGGTTTCCACTGGAGGAAATAAAATGTGTGTAGGCCTTTATTTATGTATTGACATGAAAAGATACCCTTGTGTAATGTAAATTTTTTTTTAAAATCCTATTCCTGGACATTGTATTACAGAGCACATCAATGGTTCTCAAAGTCTGGTCCTTAGGCCAGCAGCATCGACATCACTGGAAACTTGTTAGAAATGTCAACTGCCAGGCCCTGCACTTCAAGCCCACTGAATCAGAAACTCGGGCCCAGCAATCCATTTGAATAAGCCCTCCAGGTGTTTCTGATATACGTTCAGGTTTGAAAAACACTGGAGTAACAGAAAACAATGGAAGAATATAGAGCAAACTTTTCAGAGGAGTTATAGTACGTATGTATTTTACAGAGACATGTATTTCTCTTATAATAGAAATAGCAAAGGCACATTCAAAGATCGTTAGAACAATGCTTGAAAACTCGTTTGTATGACCACCTATCTACCACGACCGACGCCACGCCGAGTCGATTGGCAACACAGACGAGCCGGTCGAGGTCCGGTCGAGATTGGTAGGCAGTGGCAGCGATACGCTGGCTCTTGTTGAAATGGAAGAGGGAGATCTGTGAGGAAGTCATTGCTATGGACACTGGCACTCGCTTGTTTACCATTCAAAGGCCTTCAGAGGCATTCATGTGCACAGAATTGAAATGAAATGGCAATGAAAACTTTGGACAAATGACCTTATTTTTGAACTGTTTCAAGAACGTTCTTAGAGCAATTAAGGAAATCCAAACGTTCTTGGGTCCCTTCAGTGGCCTCGGCCTGTGCGGCACAAGCAGGAACATCTCTATTAGCAGAAACCTTTATGGCATGGCTTTTCTAGTAACTGTTTCATTTTACTGAACTTATTAAAGGCAAATCCCCCCCACCCCATTCACCTTCATGATACATTTTTGGATACTAATAGTATTATGCAGGTTTCTAGGAGAAACCCTACAGAAAGTAAGGATTTAACTTTGTCAAATTATTAACTGATAACCCCCACTATTTGTACCTAACAAACAAATTTAGGAGTATGTGGTGTGCAACTGAAGCAATTTAAGGTGATTTAAAGCCCCCTCTACACAAAGTGGGTGAATTCTGATGTTGGTGATAGCCGGCAGAAGACTAATCCTGACTGAAGAACATGGTACACGAACTGCAGTTTAGTCTGGGTCTTAAAGGATCTTGAGAGGCTGAGATGGAGCGGGGAGTGGAAAGCCTGATGTCGCTGGTGAGATGAACCATGGGAGATAAACCAGGCTATAAAGCCTGGAAACACTTACGTCTGCACTCTTCAGCAAACTGTTGGTTACTTTTTGGCAAAGATCAGAAACCTTTGTGGCAGATGCCCTTCTGGAGTAACTGAACTGAAACTTGCTTAATGGAAGAGCAAATTACCTAAGAATAAGTGTACTATTTGTTAAATGGCAGCCTGGGGGAAAATCTAAGCAATAGGGTCTCCACTTTTGTTTGTAATTAACTGGCGAGAGATTATCAAATATAACTGATCTTTCCATGCCTTTTCTTTGCCTGTAAAATGGACATTTCGGACTAAAGGCCCCAAGTGATTTAACTGCCCTAGCTACTTTCTGATTCTCGATATCGCTGTTTCCCTGTCTGACTGGACATCTACCTGGAATGGTGAGATCACTAGGTGAAGGACGCAAAGATGAGCGAGAGACGCTCAGGGACCAGAAGCAGCCTCCCGCACTTCAAGGAGTTCACAATTCCCCGTCCTGGCTACCTCCTAGGAAAGGCCTTCACGTTGATAGAGAGTGTTGGCGTCTAAATCTATTTCGCTTCCCGTGGGCCTGGAGAACAGCAGGGGCCGGCCACACTCACTCTCGCTCTGACAAAGGCTGCGGCGCAGCGAAAGGAGGTCTGTCTGGCAAGTTTCCTTAGCACAGCTCAGCGAGAACGAGCTGCTAAGGACACACCGAGGAAAAGAACAATTCAGCCAGAGATGAGGTCAGAAGCTCAAGTTCTGATCTAATATCACGTCACCGGATGACCTTGGAAGACATCGCTGAGGGCGTCATTTTTCTCCATTGAAAAATCTAAGGACCTTCGGGAACCATGGGAGGTTTTGGGAGCACCTATTAGCCTCTCCGCACTGCTGCCCAGCCACTGTCGGACCCCTGGCATTGCGGGCCTCGAGATCTCAAACTCCTTTTCCATCCCCCACCGCTCTCGCCCCACAAAGGGAAGACCTCGCGGCGTTCCCAGACTGGAAATGGTCGGATCTTAGGCCGGCGCCACAAGGCTGTGGCGCGAGGTCCGAGGCCAGGGCCCTCTCCGCACCCACCTTGCAGAAAGCACGAATTCCGCAGGCTATGTCCTTCAACGTACCGAGCCACCCTCGGTCCGCCGGAAGAAGTCGCCTCCCCCGCACCCGTTCAACCGGCCTCAGCAATTCAGCCTTCGGCGTCGATTGGCTGTGGCTCGAAGTCCGGCTCTTCCGCTTCCGGCCTCCAAACCTCCTCCCCCTCCTCCTCCACCCCGCCCCCCACCCCCGACACTGAGAGAACCCAGCATAGTAACGGAAGTAGGGCTTTGGGCCCGCCCACGCTTCCGGAAGAGCATCATTGTGCTTTGGACAGACAGGTCTCCGCGTGTGTGGAGACAGTGGCGTGGCCTCCGAGGTTGAGACCGCCGGCGTCGCGAAGCTGGTGAGTGAGGGCAGAGGACAGACACTTTGTAGCCGCCAGGTCTATCCAAGGGCTAGGTCCCCCGGGTCTCTACCGTGCTCTCCGCATGCCGGGTGAGTGATTCTACCACTCCAGCCCGACTCAGAAGCCGGCAGCGCACGAGTGGCTCCTGTAACATCAGGCTCTGTCCCCGGAAAGCTTAAGTCCCCTCTTTGCCTCTGGATGGCCTCTTTGAAGCTCTGGTGTCCCTTTGTCTGAAATGAGTTAAGGATCAAATTTTCAGCAAATTAGACGCTGCACTTGTCTATTCTAGGAAACATACATCCTTTCCCAATCCTCGCCTACCTCTCCGTGGTCACCTCTGCTACAATTGCAAGCCTTTACAGACAGGCTTTTATTCCTAAGGCTCTCAGGACCAAGCCCTCCTATCTTCCATCCTCACTCGCAACTCACTTGTACTTGGCTCTCATGGTTTCTCAGTTGTACTGCAGTTGAATCCTACCTGGTTTACCTTCCTTCAGTTCTGTCTCTCTTCCTGTGCAATCTGTAGCCTGCGGTATATTTTCCTTGATTACTATTCTGTTTGTTCTAACTTTAGCAATCATTCTAACTCCGTAAGTCTCTGCCTAACATTTAACTAATGGTATCTAATTGAAGATCTTCCACAAAAAAGCCTAATCTGTTTTTTAAAATTTAACTCCAATTATTATGCCTTATTTGCCTTGTTGTCTAGTTGAACAGCCCTTTGTAGAAAGGTAACAGCAGGCTTTTGAGCAATTGTTTGACAGACAAAATTGCTGGTGCTCATTGAAATAATTGGCTTTTCCTGTTTCCATGCTTTTTTCTCACATTCCTTCTGCTTTTCCCTTTCCACCTATCAAAATTCCATTCATCTTTAACATTTAGCCCCAAAACATCTTTAGGACGCTTGCATCCTTTACTGAAGCCTCATCACTTCCTATGTTGATAGTGTATAGTCTGATTTGTATTTTAAATTACTTGCATACTTGTTTTATCTTCTTAAAAGTGTTCATGTTCTTTGAAGGTAGGGGGTGATTTATTCAGTTGTGTATATCTGACTTAAATGTAGCTGCTTAATGCTATTTACTACATTGAATCTTTAACTTTTTTCCTTGGAGCAAAGCATGTGGATTTGTGATTGGAAGGAGAGATTTTGGAAAGATGAAATGTGGATTATATGGGCATGGCATCAAATTATCTATTCCTTGGTCCCAAATGCTGTCTAGTTCACTGATGCTAGAAGGCTCTATCTCTTGCCCATCGATCACAGCCTTTAGGAAATCTGACGTCAAAGTCACATGTCCTGGTAACTCTTTGCATTGTTTTTAGGAGACGCAAACATGGCATCCATGGAAGAAAGCTTCCCCCGTGGGGGCACAAGAAAGACCCACAAATCAGAGAAAGCTTTTGAGCATTCAGTTGAACAAGACAATTTATTTGATGTAAGTGGTATGCTTGTTTGGTAAGAGTCAGTAAACACTTTCTCTGTTATATCATTGGGAACAATGAGTCCTGTGTGAGAATTGTGTTGTTTTTCACATTTGTTTGTTTTTGAAGTCTGTGTTTGTAAATTGAACATGTTAGTGAGTTCACACCACCATAAGACTATACTTTTTGGAGCATGGCATTTGATATTTGAGTTTGCAGTGCTCTTATTCTTTATTCTTAGGAATTTTGTGCCATGTTGATACAGGATGAAGAGAAAGCATTAGATTATTGGGGTCTTCCTGCCATGTATAATGGTCAGAATTTGCATTAGAACTCATCATTTTCACCTATGCAGCTATGCTTTAAATGCTGGAGGGGAGGGGACTAGTATTTGATTATGTGGCCTTATGTCTATTTTATGTTATTTTCCCAGTTGTGCTACAAAATAGAGCTCTCTGTTCTATCTATGGTGAGGAACTGAGGCTAAGAGAGGTTATATAATTTAGCTGAAACCACACAGCTCATTATGGTGGAATTGGGAGTTCAAACTGGGTCTTCCTGACTCCATTTTCCATTCATGCATTGTTTCAAGTTGCTACTTATTTTGGGGCCCCCCAGCATCCATCCCAAGTCTGGGGAGGGAAAATGCTGGAGAGAAGGGGCTTTTGAGAACACAGAGGGCAACTTTTGGGCAGGGGGAGTATTGGGATTGAAGTAGGAATTAAAGGAACATTTGGGAGTGAGGTGGAGTGGAGGAATAATGGAACAAGATGACAGATGACCTGAAATTGGAGGGAAAGGCCAAGTTTGCTTTTCATTTGTTGGAACTTTTTTCCCCCTTTAGATTTCTGCTGAAGAGGAACCCACCAAAAGGAAAAAGAGCCAGACAGGGCCAGCAAAATCAAAAAAGTTGAAAATCGAAAAGAGGGAAAGCAGCAAGGCTGTAAAAGAAAAGTTTGAAATCCTTAGTATTGAGGTTTGTTAAAATTTGGTTTTATTTTAAACTAAGTACCTGAGTTGCTTCAGTTTGTGTATGTTATTCTTCCCTCTTGCTTCCTTTTCTTCGTCACTCCTTTCATTCATGTGTGTGAGGATTTTGCTCGTGTCTATAGAGATTCTTGCAGTGTGTGCTCAGAATTAAGCATCACTTCATTCTATTACTAATGCCTGGGATCATGTATTTTTTGTTTGTCTGTTTTTCTTTTTAGCTCAGCCCGTTCCTATTCCAGGGGGCTTTGTTGCAGTAAATGTGTAGGTTAGAACTGGCAATAACTTGAGCAGCCCTGCTCGCATTCCCTTGTGCTCATATTCGCATGGAGCTGAGTGGGTGGTTGCACCGTTAGACCTGGCCTCCGCGCTCCACACTGCCATTGTCTGCACTGGCCTCCGTCCTTCCTTTTGTTGCCTGTCAGGCATTTGAGGTTAGGTTGCTTGGAATAAAATATAAGGTTGAAGTGCCCTCCAGCACTCTGGTGCTGTTAACACTGTTGTATAATTTCCACCTTTTATGGTGCTCAGTCAGATGTTTAAGTGCATTGACACAAACACGTATGTACTTCCTGTAACTTTTATATGTCAGAGTTGAGACTAGAAGCCATACCCGCTGCCACAACCTCCCTATTCATTCTTCTCTTCCCTATTGTGCTGATTTCACTTTTTCTCTTCTAGTCCCTGTGTGAGGGAATGCGGATTTTGGGTTGTGTGAAAGAGGTAAATGAACTGGAACTGGTGATTAGTCTCCCCAATGGCCTCCAGGGGTTTGTGCAAGTAACTGAAATCTGTGATGCTTACACCAAAAAGCTCAATGAGCAGGTGGCGCAAGAAGAACCTCTGAAGGTAAGGAAAATAAGTGGTGTACAAATAAATATAAGATCACAAGTTTGCTGAGTGCTAAGAAGGAAAATTACAAGGTGCCATGAAAGTTTATAATAGTTTTGTTTTTTAAATAAGGGAATTTTGACTTAGACCAGGGAGCCTGGAAGACTTCTCAGAGGAACGGATGCTTGAGCTGAGATCTGAAGGATGAGGCTGTACTAGGTGAAGAAGGAAGGGAGTCCAGGCAGAAAGAGTGTGGTATGTAGCAGAGGGAAGCGGCTAGAGCAGAGGCAGCAAGGGAGAGTGGTGTGGGATGGGGCTGGAGTGCTAGGTGGGGGCCAGACCATGTGAAGAGTTGGTTTTTCATTCTGGAATTAATGACAAGTCCTTGACAAGTTCTTATGGGGGGGGGGGGCGGGCAGGTAGACAGCATAGGGGATAAATTGGAGAGGCGAGAGTAGTTGCCTAGAGACCAGTTGGGAGGCCGTTGTGGTAGTCCAGGCTCTGAGATTGACAGCAGCGTGGGTTCAGTGTTTACTGAGGGCCGAGGAGGTAAAGTCGGTGCTCAGTGACGTAGTGGGTATGGGCAGTGAGGCGGAAGTGTCATGGATGAGTCCTAGGTTTCTGTTGTCTGTAATTTGGTGGAGGGCCATGGCATTCTGAGATAGGAAATCTTGAAAGGGGACCTGGATTGTGAGAGGTGATTGCTATTTACTTTTTGCCACGTTGAGTTTGAGACAAGGAAACAAAAATGCGTGAGCCTTCTTTGTGTAGGTGGTAACGGAAGCTACGAAGGGAGAAGTAGAAGTAGTCGCTCATAGGGAGTAAATGCGGTGAGAAGAGACTAAAGATTGACCCACGAATCAGCACCGCCTTTTAGTTGCTGAATGAAAGGAGAGTTGCCATCGGAGCAGGAGGAGGGCCAGACAGCGAAAACCAATGAACAAAGACCCTTTGGTCTTGAAAGCTGGGGAGGGAATGTTTAATGAAGGAAGGAGTAGTCTCCGGTGTTACATTCTTTTTAAAAGTCACATAAGAGAAGGACTGCAAAATGAACTGTTGATTTGGTGACACGGATCATTCACGACTTCACTGGGAGATAAAGTGATAGAGTGAGGGGTGGAATGCAGATTGCAGTAAGCTGAAGAGCAAATAGGAGATGAAGAAGTGGGCCAATAAATATAGACAACTCTTTTTTTCAATTAAGTGCAGTTGATATACAATATTATAATAGTTATATTGCTTTCAGGTATACAGTATAGTGATTTGACATTTTTATACCTTACAATGTGAGCACCCCACTAATTCTACTAGTTATCTGTCACTGTGCAAACTTATCATAATACTATTGACTGTATTCCCCTTCACTTTTTTTCACCCATCCCTGATCCTTGTCCCCTTGGCAACCATCCCTTTAGTCTTTGTAGACGAATTTATTTTAATTTAATTTTTTTTGAGAGAGAAGAAAGGGTTGGGGCAGGGGTGGGAAGAGAGACAGGGAAATGTCAATTCGTTGTTCCACTTATCTATGCATCTGTTGGCTGATTCTTGTTTGTGCCCTGACGGGGGACCGGGCACAACCTTGCACATTGGAATGACACTCGAACCGACTGACCTACCTGACTAGGGTCTTCAGACAACTCTTTTGAGCAGTCATTATGACAATATTTTGACAAGATACTTGGAGACTTTATGTGGAAATTCAAGACTGATTTGGCCACAGACCCATCCTCCTTTGCGGATGAGCATTTACTGTCTTCATTGCCTCTTGCATCCTTGGTGTGTGAGGATGAGAAGTCGATCCATTGGGCAATGGATTCTTGGTGGTAGGGAAGGATATGTATCAGGGTGGGCTTTCTCATTTGTGTCATGCAGGACCTGGCTAGCTTGCCTGAGCTCTTCTCTCCTGGGATGCTGGTGAGATGTGTGGTGAGCAGTCTGGGCATCACAGAGAAAGGCAAAAAGAGTGTCAAGCTATCTCTGAACCCCAAAAATGTCAACAAAGTGCTGAGCGCAGAAGCCCTGAAGCCCGGCATGGTGCGTATCTGGTTCAGGGAAGGGGAGCCAGCAGCAGGCCTCCTCCCTGCCCTGCCTGGCCTCCCAGGGAGTGTCTCGATCACCTTTTACTTTCAGCTTCACTGTTACACACAGGGGTGGGTCTTTTCCTGAGGGTGCTTTGGATACTGACTGGAAATTGAAGACCTGGGAACCTAATCATTTTACCCTGGAGGGGAGAAAGGGAAAGCAAGTCAAAGATTGGCTGGTAGGGGGAAAAAAGCCTCCAAGGTGCCTTAGCTGGGGACTTGCTAATGGTGAGGAGTTCCTTGAAGTGCCTTTCTCACCCAGACTTCTTCACAGGTTAAGTTTTTTCAAAGGCCAGCTAGCATTTGTGGGGAATGCTTGAGGGCTGCTCTCCAAGAGCAAGAGACAGTGTAGATAGGACAATTTGTCTATCGTCTATGCTAATGGACAGCCCACCGCCAATTCTTTCCATCCTAAAATTAGTCCCAGCTCAGGGCCTCCAAGTCTAGTAGGTACAAAACATTTAGGTAAGCTGCGCTCATTCAAGTACTCTTGTAATTAGGAGGGAGGAAATCAACAACATGACCTTGTAATGTTTGAGCAGAAGCACTGGATGTTGGGTCCGGCCCTGAAAGTTGGGTAGAAAGGGCAATAAAAGGAAGCCAAGTTTCAGGAAATTGACAAGTGTGGAGAGCCTGCTCTGTGACAGGTGCAGTTTTAGACTTTATTTGAAGAAATTCTCACAGGAACCCTGTGAGGCAGGTCAGTATCCCTCTTGTTCCTTTGAGAAAATGGAATCAGAGAAGTTGAAGTGAGTCTTGCCAAAGACCAAATAGTAAGTGTCGGAGCCTGATTTGAATGCTGCTCTGCTTCCCATGAAGCGTGAAGGAGGTGGGCAAGTTTTGGGGTTTTGTTTTGTTTTGTTTTGTTTTGTCTTGGAGGTGGTTAGAAAAGATATGAGGCCAGAAAGAAGGATAGTTCTGTATTCTCACTAGTGACAGTGCTGGGAGTGACCCTACAGGGCCGTGTCTCCTATCTTTTGAACCTTCTGCACGGGAGAGGCTCCTCGTAGGCATTCCATTCTTCTGTGTATAGCACTCCTCACTGTCTGGAAGCGGTAAAATCCTTGTAGCCCTGGAGAGTTAAAGTTGGTATCTTTCCCTCTTTTATCCTCTGGTGGGATTGAGGTTTAAAGTCAAAAGGAGGGTGGGATTATGGGATAAAGTGTTGAGATTGATGGTGGAAACACCTTCCGTAGTGGATGTTTATCAGTTGTCCCATTACCTTCAGCTTTTGAACTTTTGGGAAATGCTTTCTCTTCCTCCAGCTGCTCACAGGCACTGTGTCCAGTCGGGAAGACCATGGCTACCTAGTGGACGTTGGTGTTGCTGGGGCCAGAGCTTTCCTGCCACTGCAGAAAGCCCAGGATTATGTCAGACAGAAGAACAAAGGTGAGGGAAGCAGCGGGGCCAGTGCATGGCCAGGAGGGGGGATGTGTGGGATTATGCTGTTCAGATGCCACTTCAATGAGTAAATTACAGAACGGGTGACCCTGAAGGCTTTGCTGAGATCAGTGGTTAATCCTGACTGATAGAAAAGGGAGCATGTGTGAAGGGCCAGCGAGTGGCTGGGTCTGGCCAAGATATGATGGGCCATTTTTACTGTTTCTCATAGAGGAGATTCCACTGAAGTTTGAGCCTCCAAGGCCCATGAACCAGCCAGTTCTCCTGCCTTTTTGAAATTGTCATATTTTTGTGATCAATTTCCAGATCAACTAGGGTCACTTCAGTCTTGTAACTGGTCCCTTAGAGATTGGGAATTTGGGGAGTGGTAGATTGTAACTGGGCAAGTAGGCCACAGATTATTTCAGGTACTGCTGGAACCCAAGTTAAAGGCCCTTCTCATGGGTATTTTTCCTTTTGGGGGCTGGGGCGGGGCTTACAGGCGCTGAGCTGATGGTGGGTCAGTACCTGAACTGCGTCATTGAAGAGGTGAGAGGCAACGGAGGAGTTGTTCGTCTGTCTGTCGGTCATTCAGAAGTTTCTGCTGCCATTGCTACTGAGGAGCAAAACTGGACCCTTAATAACTTGCTACCCGGACTGGTGGTCAAAGCCCAGGTACAGAAGGTAAGCTGTTCATTGCCCTTACTAACCTCTAAAGTAAAAATAATTTTTATTAAAGTACATGCACATAATCTAAAATTGTGCCGTACACTAGAGTAGCCACTGATGGCATATGGCTATTACACACTTGAAATCTAGCCAGTGATGCATGTGAAATGATAATATTTTGGATATATTGACTTCAGTAAACTACTAAAACAAATTTCACCTCTTTTTTTGACGTTTTTAAAATCTGCTCGAAAACTTAAAATTACATGTGTGGCATGTATTATTGCTGATCAAAAAAGTCAAATGGTATTAAAAAGACTTAAAATGAACTATTTCATCCTTCCTAACCACATTGTTAACTCTTTTAGCTTATCTTTTGAAATCTACCTCCACATTTCTAACATGAGCTTCTATTGGTACCTCTTGATTTCTCAATTGTAGGCCCTGAGTTTTAAACTTCTCAAGGTAGAGGAAGATTTGCCTCTTAATAATTCCTTCCCCTTCCCCAGCCTCCCACCAGAGATAGATTAAAAGTTTGGGTAAATCAGTATTTAGTATTTAAGTTTTTATGTCTATGTAAATTTTGTTTACTGCTGAGCTAGGTAATTAATACACTGTGGCAGTTTGTCGAACAGCTTTTTCCTGGAGTTGATAATCAGCTCTCTTTTTGATCATTTGCTAAATTCTCTTCTACCTATTGCTGTGTCTTCATACCTCCTATAGTTATTTTTCTTTCGCTACATTTTTCCGTGTTTTCAAGCCCTTTCAACAGTCTCTTGGTTACTTTTTTTGCCACCTGGAGCCCCTTTTACTGCCACCCTGCTCCTGTACTGGAGCCTCTCGAACTCTGCGTGTTACTCCTTTTCGGTTTACTCCCTCATTCTAGTATGGCACGTTCTCCAGAAGCACTTTTGGAAAGGTACATGGGAGGTTACTGCCTCGACCTAGTAGGTCAGGGGTCCTCAAGACCACTCCTAGGTTCAGCTCATCAGGAAGACTCTTGGGGCTTGGCAGACAGTGGTACTCACAGCTATGATTTATTATAGTCGAAGGAGGCAAAGCAAAATCAGCAAAGGGAGAAAGGGCTGATGGAATGAAGTCTGGAAGCAACAAGGAACTCGTGTCCAAGCGTCTTCTCCCAGTGGAGCCACAGAGGATATACTTAATCCCTCTGGCAACAAGTTATGATAATGCATGTGAAATATTGTCTGCCAAGGACACTTATCAGCAGATTAGTGCCCTTAATTGGGGCAGGTCGTGTTGGCACCCTCTGCCTGGCATGTACCAAAATTCCAGGCTTGCATAAGGAATGCAAGTGTTTAGCATAAACCGAATCATTTACACGAACAGTTTAGGTACAGTTACTGTAGGTACTCAGTTTTGGGAGTGGTAGGAACCTTCCCGAAGTCCAAGTTCCAAGACACGAGCCAAGTGCTAACATTGGAAACAGGCTTTTGTACCGATCATGGTCTTGGGCCTGCTATGTTTCTTTTCTGCACGTCTACTATATCTGAAATCACTGTTACTCTACTCTCACACGTGATCGATAGTTAAGCTGGGTTTAGAATTCTAGGTCAAAAATTACTCAGCTTTGAAGCATTATTCAGATTGTTATCTGGCCTCAGTTACAATCGAAAAGCCTGATGTTCTTTTCCTGTGTGTGTGCGTTTAAATGCTGTCTTTATTCCTTCTATTTGAAAGTGTCATGATGCTGTGCTTTGGTTTGAACAGCTCTTCATCTGTTTGTGTTGGGCTTTTATGATACAGAAATGCAGATCCTTCAGTTCTGGGAAAGTTTCTTCTTTACACGTGAGATGTAATTCATATAATTTTAAAGTGTGTAGCTCAGGGGTGTGTGTGTGTGTGTGTGTGTGTGTGTGTATTCACAAGGGTATGCAACCACGGCCACTATTTAATCTAAACATTTTCACCACCCCAGTGAGACACCTGGTACCCATTAGTGGTCACTTTCTATTCCTTCCTCCCTGAATCCCTGGCAACCACTAATCTACTTTTTTGTCTTTAGATTTGCCTGTTCTGAGTATTTCATGTAAATGAAAGCATACAATATGTGGCCTTGTGTGTCTGGTTTCTTTCACTTAGCATCGTGTTTTCAAGGTTCATCTGTGTTGTACCACATATCAGTTGTTCATTACTTTTCATGGCTGAGTAGTGTTCCACTGTGTGGATATAGCAGGTTTTGTCAGTTCATCATTTGGTAGACATTTGGGTGATTTCCAGCTTTTTATGAGCAATGCTGCTCTGAAACTCACGTGTAAGTTTTTGTGTGGGCATGTGTTTTCATTTCTCTTGGGTATATACACCTAGGAATGGAATTGCTGGGTTACGTGGTAACTTTCTGTTTAACTTTTTGAGGAACTGCTAGAATGACCACACCATTTTAAATGTCCACCAGCCATGTAAGGGTTCCAATTTCTCTGCATTCTCACAAACACTCATTATTATCTTTCTTTTATTGTAACCATGCTAGTGCATGTGAAGTGGTATCTCATTGTGATTTTGATTTGCATTTTTGTAACTATTAGTGATATAGATATTGAGCATCTTTTCATGTGCTTATTGGTCATTTGTATATCTTCTTTAGAGAAATATCTATTCAAAAACCTTTGTCTGCTTTAAAACTAGGTTGTCTTTTTATTGTTAAATTGTAAGCATCCTTTATATATTCTGGATACCAGTCCCTTATTAGATCTTTTTTTGTTTTAAAGTATAAATTTCTCCCTTTTTTTTTTTAAGATTTTGAAACATCAGTGTGTGGTTGCCTCTAGCACACCCCATCCTGGGGATATGGCCTGCAACCCAGGCATGTGCCCTGACTGGGAATCAAACCGGTGATGCTTTAGTTCACAGGCCTGCACTCAATCCACTGAGCTACACCAGCCAGGGCTCTCTCTCTCTCTCTTTTTTTTTTTTCCTGGAATGTCGGTTACTATGATGCTGGAATTCATGGATGAACCTCTTTTCTGATAATGTGCACGTATTTGTCTTTATTCTACCTTCTGGGAGAGTCTCTCAACTTGAACCTCCCATTCTGTAGTGAAGTTTTGTTTTGATGGCCGAGCTGCACGTGAGGCACTAAATACTGTTAGGAGGTCTGGGTGCCTGGGCAGGACTTGCTGACTGGCTGGGTGTTGCTGTTGGGAGCAGGAGCTAGCAGACTTTTGGGGGGCAGTCTCCAAAGGTCATTGTTTTAAGTCTTCTCTGGCATGTGGCAGACACCCCTCTGGAAAGGACCTGCCCGGGAGGGTCTAAGCCTGACTGCCTGATAGCTAGATGGGGAAGGGGCTGGGTGTCTTCTATGTCCACATCCGTACGATATTCACAGTTTTACTTAATCTACATTTTAAGGTTTGCCGTCTTCATGTGTTTTGAATCTGGTACGGTTTTCCCAGAAAATAACTCCCATTTTCTTTGGAGGTTCCTGATTTAAGTCATCTACCTCATTGCTTTCTTTTGAAGTGCTTCTCACCTTAATTTCTAATTTTGGGGGGGCTCAGTGGGTGAGTTGGCTTGCTCATGGTCAGTGTCTTGCTTATTGATTATAGAGAAAGGAGAAGGGAGAGAGAGGGCGGGGAGAGAAACATTAGTGTGAGAGAGAAAAATCAGTTGGTTGCCTTGGGTACGCACCCCGACCAGGGACTGAACCCATAACCTAGGCATGTGCCCTGACTGGAAATTGAACCTGCGACCTTTTGGTTTATGGGACGATGCTCCAATAAAACTGAGCCACACCAGCCAGGGCCAGGGTCTTTCTTGCGCAGCCATTTTAGTTTTTTTTCTGGGCAAATGACCAAGTTAGCAACAATTTGTCTGAGTTGTCAAGCTGGCAGTTCTCCGGAGACCCTTGAGCAAAGTGCCCTCCCTCCCATTGGGAAATGCTGGGGTGGGAGGATCAGCATCTTCTCTTTCTGGAAGGGAGGTGAGCTTGCTGAGTGAAGAGACAGCCAGTGCCAGGGCTGTCCTGCCGCTTAGAGTCGGAGGAAGCAAGATTGATAAGGGTTGGCGGGGGGAGGGGAGATGTAGCGTCCAGTATGAACAGTGGCTCTCACATTCTTGTACCTTCAGAGAGATGTTTTCCATGACATGTCCTGTTTGTTCCTAGGTGACGCCACTGGGCCTTACACTAAACTTCCTCTCATTCTTCACTGGCCTGGTTGACTTCATGCACTTGGATCCCAAGAAAGCTGGAACATACTCCCCAAATCAAGCAGTAAGTAATGTTGCACCTGTCTTTTCTTAATTCCAGTTGTAGTCCAATCAGCTGCCCAGTGTCCAAGTTAGCTTCGGGGCAGGTCCTAGGACTGCGTGTGCACGCGTGTGCAGGGAGGGGGTGAGGGGGAGAGAAAGTGCCTGGAAGGATCGCAGAAAACCACCGGTGGTTATCTCTGGGGACCAAAGTTAGAGAAGGAGCCTATGGAGGGGGAGGAAACGTTCAGTTTTTATTTCTTATCCTTCCATGTGGTTTGATTTTTTTTTTTTGGTAGCGAATCTTTTGCTTTTATAATTTAAAGTTTTTCAGAGGAGTATTTAACAGGAGAGAACAAGATGTATGCTTAAATAGAAAAATATAATTTAAAAAAATACCATGAGTATAATAGATCCCGTTTAGGAGAACAAGAAATATGTCGAAATAGAAAAATATGATTTCAAACGTGCTAAGAATATAAAAAAACCCAATTTTGAAAAAAAATTTAAGGAGTGTACCTACTTAAAATATTGAGACGTTATGGGAACAGGTCTTAATGGTGATTAACTTTGGGTGATTTTTCTACCCTTATATAAAAATTCAAATTTTCTACAATTAACATGGTGATATTTGAGAAGAAAATTTCAATATGTAGGATTCAGAATTTTTTATCCTAAAGTGATTTATGTCTTGTTTTTATCCATGCTAATGGATACTATAGAGATGTCTTTGTAATAAGCCAAAATAGGCTTTTCTACCACCTAATGATAATACTGTTAACATTTGGTGAACCTCTTTGTAGTAATTATCTTCTCCCTGTAGTCATCTTTGCGTACAGAGTTGAGACATTTTGCATGCTGACACCTGGTGTTCAGGGCGGGCTGTTTCAGGTGTATTTAGAGCAGCGTCTGTTGTAGTGACCCCTCCCATGGTGTCTGTTGCATGTGCATTATTGGCCTGGTGGCCTCGATGCATTGGACATCGTTCCTCTGGGACACTTGGTTTGAATTGTCTGCATGCTGCTTGATGCGCAAGTCAGTTTTAGTACTCAAGCCCACAACCTGGTCAGCACACGGAGTCCTGACCTCCGAAAGTCTGCCCGCAGGGACCTCAGCTCCTGTGTGCCTCCTCCTGTTCATTATGTCCTTTCCCTTCTCTAGGTGAGGGCCTGTGTCCTCTGTGTCCATCCTCGGACCAGGGCTGTGCGGCTGAGCCTGCGCCCCGTCTTCCTGCAACCTGGGCGCCCACTCACCCGCCTGTCGTGTCAGCACCTGGGAGCTGTCCTGGATGACATTCCTGTCCAGGGCTTTTTCAGCAAGGCCGGGGCCACTTTCAGACTGAAGGATGGGTCTCTGGCCTATGCTCGGGTACAGAGTCTCTTTGTTTCCTTAGGATCTTACCACTAGAAGGACTGTTGGGACACATGGGTCCTTTTCTGCTTCTTCCATTCCTTAATTAGTTCCCTGTTTTTTAATATCCCCAAGTGTGGCAGACTGTCTGAGACCAAACAGTGCCTGTTTATTATATTAGAATGTCTTGGAGTAAGTTTGACATATTTGATATCTAGTGGATCGTAGGTGTAAGAATGAGTTAGGATCTATACCAGGACTTGGCCAAGTTTTTCTTAAAGGTCCAGCTAGTGAATATTTTAGGCTTATGGGCCATATGGTCTCTGTCCTAACTAGTCATCTCTGTTGTTACAGCCTGGAAGCACGCATAGACACTGTGTAAATGTATGAGGACAGCTATGTTCCAGTAAAACTTGAATTTATAAAAATGGGCACCAGCTGTGAGCTATAATTTACTCACCCATAGACTGACTATTCTCTGACATAGAGATTCTGCAATGATAAAGAGCAGTTTTGTAGTTAGAGGAATTATTTTAACAGGTTGTTAGAGTGCTGATTTTATGGTAGGTGATTAATGTCACCTTGTTTTGTTTTAACGTCTGATTGCCTCAGATCTGTTGTCTCTGGCTCACCCTTAACCACTTGGTCCTTTGCAGCTCAGCCACCTCTCTGATTCTAAGAGTGCCTTCAGTCCTGAGGCCTTCAAGCCAGGAAGCACTCACAAGTGTAGAATCATCAACTACAGCCAAATGGACGAACTGGCTTTGCTCTCGCTGCGCACGTAAGTGTTTCCGGCACGTGGGGCGTCTGGCGGTGAGCTACTGTGCAGACACGCGTTCGCATTTTCTCCTGGCCTGCTTGGTGCAGGTTTCCCTCCTTGCCAGCGTGATTTCAGTGGCCCTGAATTTTAGGTACCTCTGCCCTGGTTTGTTTAATCTCGTATTTCCTTTTGTTCTAGGTCTGTTATTGAAGCCCAGTATCTGAGCTTTCATGACATCAAGCCTGGGGCATTGGTAAAGGTAAGGCCTCGAGCATCTAGATGCTCCCCCGGCTTCAGACATGTTTTATTTCACAGGTTAATGGTCCGTTCATTTGTCCTCATGGGAACACGTTTAAAGCCACATTCCTTGCCTCTCTGCCTGCTCACTGGGATTTTTTTCCCTCCTTTGGGGAACTTGTCATTGATCTCAAGGTAAGGTCTCAGCAGGACCACCCAACTACAGAGGCGGTAGTCATCAACCCTGGCATGTACGGCGCTTACTACACCAGGTCAAAAGGCAGTTTTGTGATGCTCTGCCTGCCTGGGATGTTAGTGAGGAGCCAGTTCCAGTGGCCTCCCATTTTCAACCCTTTAGCCACAATTGAGCAGCTCCCCTTTATTTTTTAGGAGACACAGTCCCCTCCTTTGGAGAATACATGTGTAAGGCAGACACACATACACACAAAAAGATGCGAAGGTTCCCATAGATAAACCTGACTACATCCAGCACAGTGTGAGGTGTGTGCTTTACCCCTATGAGATTTGGAATAACAGACACAGCTAGCCCAGAAACCTGGACTTCGAAAGAGAGGTGTGACATGCTTTGTTTTAAGAGGTGGAGGAAACCATTCTGGAGGCATGACGGCATCTTCTATTGGGACTCCTTAGGGCACAGTGCTGACCATAAAGCCATACGGGATGTTGGTGAAAGTGAGTGAGCAAATCAGGGGCCTGGTGCCTCCCGTGCACCTGGCTGACATCCTGATGAAGAATCCAGAGAAGAAGTACCGCGTCGGGGATGAAGTCACATGCCGGGTGAGCCTTCGGAAGGGTCTGTGTTGGGGATTTGGCCCAATGGGGAGTAATGCTTTTCGGATGGAGTTTCTGCCCGTTTCCACTAAATGATCCCGCAGTATCTTCAGTGTTATGCCCGGCATTGGGAAGAGAAAACTGGCTTCCTGTCTTTGAGAATTGTGTAGTATGATTGAGAGTTAAAATATCGATACATGAGGAGAACAGGCCAGTCAGTGTGTGACCTTTTGCCACATGGTTTGGTGCAGAGTATCTCCTTGGATCGTATCTCAGAAAGGGGAGGTGAGGGCGGACCGGGGCAGCGAGAGTCGTTGATGATGGCAGTAGCACCTACCACGTAACGTGTATTTTGTGCCAGTTGCTGTGCTAGGCACATGAAATGCATTATTTCATTTAGTCCTTAAAACAGACAACCCTGTAAAGTGAGTACTATTATCCTTATTTTGCAGGTGGGGAAATTAAAGCTTAGGAAAGCCAAGTATTATCTCGCCCAAAGTCACACAGCTAATAAATGGCAGAACCAGTTTTCACATTTAGTTCTGTGTAACAGTAGTGTATCCTTGATTTCTGGCAGAGGTGGGACTTGAACTAGAAAGGACAGGTAAGATTTTATAGGTTGAGGAGGAGCAAGCAGTATGTCAGGCCCCGAAGTAGCCCAAATGAAGCTGCCGAAACTGAGTGTCTTCTTACAAAGGCTTGAATCTCAAGAAAAGCTTCACAAAGTTGTGAGATTAGAGGTGATAGTACACAGTACTTTCATTGTTTTCATTGTATTTTATTACTGTGTTTTCTTGTTTTTTAATTTTCTTTCACTTCAGTCAACAAAGAGATTGATTACCCATTGGCACAATATTTTATGATTTTGGGGTCAGGAGGCTTGTAAGTAGAGGAATTTCTCTGCCCTCGGGAGATGACTTTCAGAGGGATGAGAGATGGTTGGATCTCCTGGTCTTAGCTTACAGCTAATACACAGATGGTAAATTGCCTCAGTCATTCCTGCTATCAGACGAGATCCTAGTGGTCTAGGCAGGAGCTAAGGCAGGTAGAAGTAACTGACGCACGCCTCCGAAGGTGCAGTGGGATGATGAGTGTTGCTGCAGACCCAGGAGGGAGCTTGTGGGAGTAAGTGCATCTGAAATAGAGATGAATGCTCCCAGGGTGGTTGCCGAGCAGGAAGCAAAGAGTGTCTGCAGCTGAGATTATTCTCAGAGGGAAAGAGATAGCAGGTTTTTAGGGACTGGCCACGGCTTCTGGTTTAGGGGGTTGCAGAGACCAGCTCGGTGGCCCTCTTGGTAACGGGTAACTTGATGACAGCCAGTATCCTTTTCCCTAGGTTTTGCTTTGTGACCCTGAAGCCAAAAAGCTGATGATGACCCTGAAGAAAACCCTGGTTGAGTCCAAACTTCCTGCCATTACCTGCTATGCCGACGCCAAGCCTGGTCTGCAGACACATGGCTTCATCCTCAGGGTCAAGGACTATGGCTGCATTGTGAAGTTCTACAACGACGTGCAGGGACTGGTACCCAAGCACGAGCTCAGTGCCGAGTATGTCCCAGACCCAGAGAGGGTCTTTTATGCTGGCCAGGTAATCCTTTCCCCAGACAGGCTCCGACCCTTGGTGACCCCATGACCGCAGATTTGAAGGAGTGGTATGGAGAGCAATTTTTTAATAGATGAGGAAGAGAGCGTATGGGGCAGTGGGCCCGAGCCAGCTGGGTGGAGGGGTTGGGAACAGAGCAGAGGGAAACCCGCAGGAGGTTTCAACAGGAGCGGGCAAACTGATGGACCTCAGACCCACAATCTGGAAGAAACTAGTCTTTAGCGGTAACACGCTGGTGTCCCTCACACAGAAGTGGTTCTGAGGTCGCTCCCGCCACCAGGGGGCAGTGCCATAAAGCTAGCGAATCAGGGTCTGTCTGGGAAGAATTTTTTAGAATTTGAGGTTGTACCAAAAATGTATTCATGTGTTGCTTTCACCTAAAGGCTGACTCGGGGAGGGGGTTTCTGTGTGGCTCTCCATACATTTCTTTTCGCTGCATTCTGATCTGACCCAGAATCTGGGTGGATCTCCCAAGGCCTCTGCAGCGCCCGTGGAGGACACCGCTCTCCAGGGTCTGACGGGCCTCTTGGGAGGAGTTTGCTGAGCAGGCGTGGTTTCCCACCAGGTGGTGAAGGTTGCAGTGCTGAACTGTGAGCCGTCCAAAGAGAGGATGCTCTTGTCCTTCAAGCTATTGAGTGATCCAAAGAAAGAGCATGCGGGACGTGGCCAGAAGAAAGGAAAAACCATTAATGTTGGGCAGGTACACGAACTTCTCCAGATGAGTTGTTTGGGTTTACAGTTCCCGAGAGCAGGTGCCCCTGACACGTGGGGTGTTGGAACCCAGGGGAGGGGAAGGGCCGAGGTGGTAGCTAAGATGCTGGGGCCAGTGGGATTGGGGTTTTGAGGGAGAACCTCATGTATGTTCTTCCCTGTATGTCAGAGCGAAGGGCAGCTGTCCGGGGCAGGAACGCTGTGTCACGGGGTGGCTTTTTGGCAGTGTGCTGCTGCTGTCGTTCCTCTCTGGTTCCTAGGGCCGTACTGCGAGACCGTCCTTCCTCTGGGACCCCGTGGAGGGACTTGGGAGAGGAATGGCATGAACGTACCGATGGGTCCAGGCGGGCGCCTGGGTATACCTGCTGTGTCTTTGGGTTGGTGGTGTGGATGTTGAGAAAGCTCTGATCTTGACCTTTCCATGATTCCTGGTGCTGGAATTGGATGCCTCTGGGCTCTGCCTGACCCGGACGAGGTTGTGCTCTCTGCCCAGTACAAGCGCTATTTTTTTCCTCTCTCTCTCCCCCGGATAGTTGGTGGATGTGAAGGTTTTAGAGAAGACCAAAGACGGCCTGGAGGTGGCTGTCCTGCCCCACAACATCCCTGCTTTCCTCCCCACGTCTCACCTGTCGGACCACGTCGCCAACGGCCCACTGCTGTATCACTGGCTCCAGGCCGGTGACACCCTTCACAGAGTGCTGTGTCTGAGCCAGAGTGAGGGCCACGTCGTATCCTTCAGTGGTATCTGGGGAGTCACGGTCACTGTCAGGGGGAGGCTCTGGGCTGGGCTGTGCTCTTCGTTGGAAACCCCATGGGAAAAGTTGGCCCTTTGACCACTTCCATAAAACCAAACCAATGAGCAAGCCTGCACT
Source organism: Phyllostomus discolor (assembly GCF_004126475.2). Classification (NCBI taxonomy): domain Eukaryota; kingdom Metazoa; phylum Chordata; class Mammalia; order Chiroptera; family Phyllostomidae; genus Phyllostomus; species Phyllostomus discolor. Next base: position 155,317,847 of record NC_040907.2, read on the forward strand.
TCCCTGTATTTCTCTGGTGGAAAGCAAGAGTGGGAGTGCAATCCCGCCAGCAGATGCCGGTGGTGGGGGCAGAGTGGAGTCCCGGGTGAGGGGGAGGTGGTGTGGCCTGCCCGGCCCAGCGGGGCAGTTCCAGTGCCACCTCTGCCTTCTCAGGGCACTCACTGCTCGCCCCGTGAGTTGGAATAACTAACAGAGTAGTTGCTGTCCTTTTCCACCCTCATTCCCCCAAAGGGCTATTGGGCTCAGAGTGTTCCCTTTGATCTTGGTATGGGTGTTTTGAAGGAGAACATTGCCTCTTTTCTCACAGCACATAAAATCCCCTTGGAGTGCAGAGAGGCAGAGGAGCTGAGGTAGGGTTGGTTAGTGGGAAGGTCGTGGAGGACCGTGTGGGGGGGCCAGTCCAGCTGCCGAGCCGCAGGGAAAAGCCATTCCTGTTTTGGCCCCTCCAGTCGTCTGGAGTTAAGGAAAGGACTGGAACAGCGAGTCTCCAACTTGACTGCGCATCGGAATCGCGTGGGGGGCTGTTGCCACAGCTCGCTGGGTCCCACCTCGGAGGTCTGAGGTGGTGCTGAAGGATTTGTGTTTCTTACAAGTTCCGGGTACTGCTGCTGCTGCTGCTGCAGGTCTGCACACTTAGAGACCCACGGGAGGAGCAGAGGGTGTATGGTGGGGAAAGATGGGGGAGGTGGTCATTTCATCTGCCCTTTCTGCAATATTCCTTGATGAAGTGCCGCTAGCTCCTTTGTAGGAAGCCAGCGCTGGTCTCCACAGTAGAGGGGGGCCAGGATCCCAAGAGCTTCTCAGAAATCCAACCTGGAATGCTGCTCATGGGTTTTGTGAGGAGCATCAAGGACTACGGTGTGTTCGTCCAATTTCCTTCAGGTCTCAGTGGACTGGCCCCCAAAGCTGTAAGTGCTGCTCCATGCACGAGGCCACAGGGTCGTGGAACCAGAGGGTCGATGGGAAGGAGCAGGGTGTGTCGATGCCTTGGAAGATTTTCAGTTTTCAGGGGCATGGTGTAAAGGCCCCTGGTTGGGGGCATGGAGCTGAGATACCGTCCGTGCCCTCCCGCCCAGCTGTTTTCTCCTGCAGGAAGGGCGCCTTTTCTCCTTCACGCTCTGTTTTGATGGAAGGGGTGTGGAGCTGGACTCAGAGAGGGCTGGGGCGACTTTCTGGGCCCCATCTCCTCACCTTTCACACCCCTTTCTGGGCATGTTAATGGGTTGTCTTAACAGAGATGTGTTTCTCTGTTTCCATTTTCTGCCTATTCTGTTTAGATCATGAGTGACAAATTTGTGACCTCCACAAGTGACCACTTTGTCGAGGGGCAGACGGTGGTGGCGAAGGTGACCAACGTGGATGAGGAGAAGCAGCGGATGCTGCTGTCTCTGCGGCTGTCGGACTGCAGTCTGGGGGACCGGGCCACCACCAGCCTCCTGCTCTTGAGCCAGTGCCTGGAGGAGCGGCAGGGCGTGCGCAGTCTCATGAGCAACCGAGGTGCATGTGATGGCGGGGTGGGGGGTGCCGAGGGCTGGGAGGGGTGTCTGTGTAGTAAGTGATGGCCCGCCTGTTCCCCTGAGTAGTTGGGCATTCTAGATACTGACAACACCTTTGATTAACTTTTTAGAATGGGAGCATGATGCAAAAAGTGCATAAATCATTTATGGTTCAGCTCAGTAAACGTGTATAAAATGAACACGCCCATTTACCTATCACCCAGCTTCAGATCAAGATCACTGCCCGCATCCTGGAGGCCCCCTCGCACCCTTGTTCAGTTTAGAACCAGAGCTTCCCTGAGTTCTGGGCCTCCTCAGGGTTGCTTTTGTTGTGAATCCATTCACCTCCCTTTTCGTTCCTTTGTGTGACATACCGTGGGCGGTAAGATGGAATAGGGACCTGCCAGAGGGCTTGGTGAGGGGTTGCTATTCTGACCCTTCTGAGCATTGAACCGCTGCGGAAGATTGTTGGAGCCCTAGTGGGGTTTGGGAGTAAGAAGCTCACAGGAGGGTAGATTCCAGAGAGAAAGAAGGAGAATTCAGAAACCGAAGGAAAGGGTGTGCTTCTGGCATTGGTTGGCTGTATGCATGAGTTATGGCCAGGCAGGGTTAGCACGAGCTGTAGGTGTCTCTCCCTGCGATAGTTTTCCTGCGTATCAGTCGCTTTTTACCGAAAGTGATGTCACCTTCACAGTGCGTCAGCACTCCACTGTTCTCTGCGCAGCAGTGCATTTCCTAAGGAAAAGATAGGTAAGAACGTTGTTTCTTCTCGCTAATTCCTGTTTCCTCTGGGGCTCTGGCAGACTCTGTGTTGATCCAGACGCTGGCCGAGATGATCCCAGGGATGGTCCTTGACCTGGAGGTGCAGGAGGTGTTGGAAGATGGCTCTGTGGTGTTCAGCGAGGGCCCGGTGCCTGGCCTGGTTCTGAGAGCCAGCAGATACCACCGGGCAGGTGAGTGCTTTGGTCTTGCCCACCGTGGTTGGTGGGGGAACCCTTGCCCATTGCTTCCTTCCTTGGATACAGGATTTCCAAACGCGTGGGGTAGGTGAGCTGATTCAGTAGAAACTTTTGGTGTGCCTGTCCTGTGTGAATGCAAATCAGGACAACTGACAGCATTCTAAAGAAGGTTTAGGTAGGAATCCTTTTATTGTTCAAATTAGGTAAATCTAGATTTCTATACATCAGGTTGCATAAGGTAAGACACACCTGAACTTGAATTGTGGGAGCCAGGCCCTTGGTTTCCCTGGCCTGCACAGACTCAGGACATGTGTCCTTTCTTCTTTTCGTGCCTAAGAGTCCGCAGGGCTCCCTTCCCTGCCTCCCTGCTCTGGGGGGAGGGGGAGGAGCGGTGACCGTGTTGTGTCTGGTTCTGCACCGTAGGGCAGGAGGTGGAAGCTGGGCAGAAAAAGAAGGCCGTGATCCTGCACGTTGACATGGTGAAGTTGGAAGTGCATGTTTCCCTTTGCCACGATTTGGTGAATAGAAAAGCTAAAAAGGTAAGCTTGCTGATGACTTTCATTTCCGTGGTTTTAGAGGCATTATATACCCTTCAGCCGCACACATGTTGCCCAGGAATTCTAACACAAGTACTTGGAGACAGGTTGACCTTAGGCCTGGTTTTATCTGTGTCTTTCCCAGTTTACACCTGTCATCCTAGTTGGTCATGAGTAGCACCGACTTCCACTCTGGTTCAGATGGTAAGGGCCGAGCAGGGAGTGGGAGTGAGTGAAGTGGGCCAGGTGGGTTACGGCGGTGGTGGTAGTGGTAAGCCTTCGCCAGCCTGCAGAGTGCGCGCCCAGCCCGCTGAGGGGCGGACCACTCATTTCCCTCTGGTGGGCATCAGGTGGGAGCGTCTGGGTCTGGTGTTGCTAGTCTTTGATTGTGAAGAGCAGGCAGAATTTGGGTTTTTATATGAAATAAGAGTGAGAAAGGCTGAAAACCATTTTTAAAACATCACATGACCCAAACAAAATGTCTGTGGGTAGTTCTGACCTCCAGGCTGCTCATCGATACCCTCTCCCGAATGCTTTTGTGTGAGAGAATTATGGGTTTGAGGGGAATCTCAAATCTCGCAGAGTTTTTCTCTGGGTGATGTCTATGTTTGGTTGTTGTCTGTTAGTACTTTAGTATGTACTAAGCACTCAGTTGAGTAGGATATGGTACGGAGAGGTAGTATATACGGATAACTCTTAATCTCTAGTTGCTTGTAATTTTAAGACTTCAAGGGACAAAGAGAAATAGAAAACAATACTACCCTTACTAAGTATCCTAGCAGGTCCTTACTCTGTCTTATCATCCAAGTGGAGCTGGTACATGTCAGCATGAGCATAGCAGGTTTAGGAGAAAGGTGGGCTAGATGCCTAGCACATAGTAAGCTCTTAGTAGCGACTCCTTGTTGAATGAAAGAGTAAATAAACTGGGGGGAGAGCTGTAGGACTGAGAGAGGCGGGAGCCATACTGTTTTAAAGCTGGAGGAGTACCCTTAGAAGTTACCTGGCAGATTTCACTAGTTTGAGGATAGGACCTGGGACTCGGAATTCAAACAACAAAAGCTAGCTCCAAGTGATTCTGGCGCGGCATCCTGACTTAAGTCAAGCCACCTCACTACACAGGAGGGGAAAGCTCAGCCGAGGAGGTGAAGGCTGGTCTGTCACCACCCAGACTGGCCGCGGCTCCCCTGGCACCACAGGCTCTCCCAGCCCCACTCACTGTGTGGGGCCAGCAGGTGGTGAACAAGTGTTCGAGCCCTGTAAGAAGTGGGGACGGTGGGTGTCCTGTTTTCCAGCTGAAGAAAGGCAGTGAGCACCAGGCGGTGGTGCAGTACTTGGAGGAGTCCTTCGCCATTGCCTCCTTGGTAGAGACTGGCGACCTGGCAGCTTTCTCCCTGACCACTCATCTCAACGACACCTTCCGCTTTGACTCGGAAAAGTTGCAGGTGGGACAGGGTGTCTCCCTAACCATCAAGACCACGGAACCGGGAATGACTGGTCTTCTTTTGGCTGTTGAGGGGCCAGCTGCTAAGAGGACCATGAGACAGACCCGGAAGGACTCTGAGACGGTCGACGAGGATGATGAAGGGGATCCGGCGATGGTCGCAGGGACTAAAAAGGAGCATGCCCTCTCCATTGGGGACATGGTCACAGGGACCGTCAAGTCCATTAAGCCCACCCATGTAGTTGTGACCCTGGAAAACGGCACCATTGGCTGCATCCATGCCTCCCACATTCTAGATGATGTTCCAGTGGGTACCTCTCCTACTGCCAAGCTGAAAGTCGGGAAGAAGGTCACTGCCCGAGTGATCGGCGGGCGAGACATGAAGACATTCAAGTATGGAGGCTTTGGGGAGGGGGCGGCTTAGAGGAGTGGTGGTTGCTTACTTTGCGAAGTGCAAGTGATGGTAGCAATTACTTCGTAGGGAAGGTGTGGAGACTGAGAGGACAAACGGTGTGTAACGTGCCTAACAGGCCGCCCTCCGCATCAGCAGTTACTGTCACTCACCCTGCCCTGCGTGCCTGAGTTATACTCATTTGCTTTAAATCTTGTTACAATATGTTATTGTAGCAGAAACCTTTGCTATAGTAAGAAAAGCAAAAAAAGACTTCAAAGTCTAGCAATAACTTGCATTATTAATTTCATTAATAACTGTGAGATCTTCAGTAAATCATTTATTTTCTCTAGACCTCGGTTTCCTAACTTTCAGAATGAAGGAATTAGAGTATATAGTCTGTAAAGAAAATTATTTTCAGGGTTTCATACGAAAATCCTAAAAGGTCAGATGAGCCCGCTCCTTAACGTGTGCTGCGGAGCATGGGGACACTCAGGCCTGACCTGCTGCCTATGGCGGTATGGCAGCAGGGCAGGCGGTTTTTTAAGCATGGCGGGGAGTGGAGAGAAGCTGATCGCCAGTGTATGCTGTCATGGAGAGAAAGAGAAATGGTTTGACCTGATTTGTATCCCCAGGTTTCTCCCGATAAGTCATCCCAGATTCATCCGAACTGTCCCAGAGCTGAGCATTCGGCCGAGGTAAGGGGAACTCCTGCAGCACGGTCTCCGGGAAAGAGCCGTGGGCCTTGGAGGCAGGAGCCCGCATCCTGGTCTCAATTCTGCCAGTGTCGTGACTGACTGTGCCTCTCTGTCCGGGTTGACTTACCAGTTTTTCTCTAGTGGGGATATTTGGCTCTCAGAGGGCAGGATTACATGAAAATTAATGTAAAAACTGTATTCAGGGCTTAAATATCATTTAAAGGCTTGATAGCAGTTCTGTTTGTAGGCATGTAACAAAAAGAAATAATTCTGCTCTCAACCCCGTTTCCTAAATAAACGACACGTAGCCAAGAATGCCTGTTCTCAGAGCGCACACTGCTACTTGGTGACTGGAATTCTGGGTCGTGCTCTAGTGGACGCTGCAGAGGGGTGTTCTAGGAGGGATTCAGTGCAGAGGAGGAGGAGTAGTTGCATGTGGTGGTGGGTCCGGTTTGTGTGGGGTCATTTTTTCAGAGGATCTTAAGCATTTCGATCCATGGGCCTGTCTGCTGTGCTTCCTTCATAAAAACAAACAAACGAAAAACCCCAGCCTTTCAGAATTGATGGCAGTCCATGAATGACTGTGGGGATGGCTTGCAGAGTCATCAGCCCTGGGGCCTGCCCACGGTGTGAGTCTTACCTGCCTAGGTCTACTATGGAAGGGCCTCTTAAGTAGCTTTCAGGGAGTAAGGTTTGGTCCTCGTCCTGAAGGGCTCCAGTGGAGTGTTTCTGGGAAGGGTTGTGTCTGAGACAGGGAAATAGCCCTGGAACCCTGAATCCCAAATGCCCACAACATCCTCGGAGCTTGAAGGGAAGCCCCTTAGTTCCGGAACAATGAGATTTGGTGGAGCACACATTCCTGTTTGTGTAATCTCTGGTTTCTCTAGTTTTGTAGGGTGTTTTGTGTCCCCCTCCAGTCTCTTTGTTTTGGGGAGAGAAAAGAGACCTCATCATATTAGTCATTTTATAAGTCATCTTCACCTCTGAGGCATGGTGTCTTGTTTAATTGAGGGTTGAGGTCAAGCAGTTTATTCAAGCTAAGGGTAGATGCCTTAAATTAATGAATACTGCAGGGGAAAACCCACGGCGATCCTGAGTGGCCCTTGCCCCTCTCATTAGCTAACACTGCTGTTGTTGGTCAGTGGTCCACCCTCCCATGTCGGGAGGCTGTGGTATGAACCCACATGGTGCCACTGGGCTGTGGCAGTGTGGGCGAGCCTGGCCATAGCACATGGATTGAGCAGGTGGGGGATGGTGGTTGTAGTAACAGAAGGATGGACGGATGAACTTGGGTGCATCTGCCACCTCCTCCTGCACCTGTTTTGTGTTGTTACTTACTTTAATCAAGGCCTCTGAGAAACAACGTAGTGTAACTGTGGATTACGGCCATATTTCTCTAATGTCTGTGTTTTAAAATATATATTTTGAAGTCAGGTGGAAAAACATTTAATTGATGGTGTCAACTTATTGAGGAAATATAGTCATACTTTTATCCCCCACTTATATATGCAGATCTTGTGCACAAAGAAAATACAATCTGTGCTAGAGCTGGGTTCAGGGTTATTGGGGGTCACTCGAGATGAGATCCTTCCCAGCCAGTCACTCTTTTGTAGGAGCAGAGCTTAGAGAGCGGAGCAGTTCAAGAGTCTTAAAATGTATCTCGAATTCATATTGGTCTCTTAGCATTAATTCAATTAGGCAACCCTTCTACCCTTCTTTTTTTTTTATTTTTATTTTTGCAGTTTTTCTGTAGGCAGGCAGTTTAAAATCATTTTGGGAAAAGAAAAAGGATAACACACACCTGTTGCGTGTCTGTCTTCTTTTTTGTGGGTTATTTTATTTTATTTTATTTTTTTGGCTTAAGCAGCCAGATACCTGTGTTCTCACAATCCCAAAGGCCCGGAGCCTGAGGTAAGGTGGTAGAGGGGTTTGTTCGTCTGAGGCCTCTCACTCGGAGTTATAGATGCAGTCTTCCTCCGTCTTCACTGGTCTTCCCTTTGAGCATGTCTGTGTCTCAGTCTCCTCCTTTTCTCTCTTACTGTGTTAAAAATACATAATATAAGTTTACCAACAGTCTTTAAGTTTATGTGACAGTCTCGTTAACTACATGCACATTATTGCGTGATGGATCGTTCAGACTTCGGCATCTTGGCGTGGCTGAACTCCATACCCAGTGATCAGCTCTCCGCTCCTCCCTGCCCCATCCGCCTCTGCCAGCCAGCATTCTGCTTACGTTGCTCTGAATCTGACTGTGTGAGATACCTCGCTTAACTAGAGTCCTGCGCAGCCCTTCTGTGACTGGCTTATTTCACTTAGCATCATGTTCTCAAGGTTCACCCATGTTGTAGCATATGGCAGGGGTTTCTTCTTTTTGAGGCCGGACGATTACCCCCCCCCCATTTTATGTGCACGCCACATTGTCTTCATCCGTTCCCCCACTGAGGGATGCTTAGGCTGCTCCCACGCTCAGCTGTTGTGAGCGATGCCTACAGACACCTCTTTCAGATCCTGTTTCCTTTTTTTAGATTTTATTTATTTATTTTTAGAGAGGGAAGGGAGGGAGAAAGAGAGAGAGAGAGAAACATCAATGTGTGATTGCTGGGGGTCATGGCCTGCAACCCAGGCATGTACCCTGACTGGGAACCGAACTTGTGACACTTTGGTTCACAGCCCGCACTCAATCCACTGAGCTACGCCAGCCAGGGCTTATTTCCTTTTTTTAACATATATTGGGTTGGCCAAAAAGTTCGTTTGTTTTTTCTGTAAGGAGGCTGTGGTAGTGCTTAGATGTCTTTAACTTCATTGGAAATAATTTTGTTAGATTGTTTTTTTTTGTTACTAAGCTTTGAAATATACCAGGCATAATGGATTAAGGCCTACTCTCATGGCCTCATACTAGCATAATTACCTCATTAGATTCCTTGTCTCCCTATGTAGTTGCATTCTGAGGGTCTGGGCTTAGTACTTCAACATAGGGATCTGGGTGGGTGGGGATACAGTTTAGCCCATAACAGGCATTTCAGTGTTGGCTGTGGAGTGAATGCATTCTTTTCAGCTGAACTATAGAAACGTTAGCTGGGCTGGGTGAGGAGGATGGGAGTTCTGTGACTCCTTTGAGATAACTTGTGGACTGATAACTTTCAGACCATATCCTCCTGTTACTTTTCTAAGAAGAAGGAGAATCAAGAAAGTGATAATGGCAGGGTAACATAGGGGACAGAGCCCTCACTTCGCCTCCTGGATCAATAGCACAAAATGAATTTAATAGTATCTGCCCTGATTCACACATGGTAGTGCTGTCACATTCAGTGAGAGATTATTTGTGAAAGCAGTTCTGCTAACTCTAAAGCAGTGGCTCAAGTATTGAGAAAGAAGTAGAATAATTGTGTTTCCTAAAATTATAAAGATTGTTGTGGGCTATCTACATCATAGCTTGTTCATACCGAGGTGAGTGAAGTGGAAAGGGTTAGCTGTCTCGTGGGTGTTGCGAACCTTCCCCTTTAAGGAGAGAAGCGAGGGTGTATGAGTTGGGGAGTCCTGTACGATCTATCCACGGCCCCTTGGTGGGGGGAGGTGGTGTCAGGCCAGAAGCTTATTGAGAGTTCGGTTGACTCTCTCCATTGCCTTTTTGCAAACAGCGAGCTGGCGAAGGATGGCCACACTGCTCTCAACACTCACTCCGTCAGCCCTTCAGAGAAGATTAAGCAGTACCAGGCTGGCCAGACTGTGACTTGCTTCTTGAAGAAGGTGAGTAGTACAGCCTTTGCCTTGTGATGCCATCCTTCCTCAGAAGGAAAGGAGAAGCTGGAGACAAGGGCCGTTAGCACCAGGCTTTGAGTCTGGGTTTGCTCCCATGCTGGTTTGTGGGAGACACTCTAAGGCCTCGCTCCCAGAAAACTGCTGGCCTAATCGAGGAGCTACGTTTACAGCTTATGAATAGCTAACAAGCAGCTCACAGTTCAACATGTTTTAGGTTAATTATGCAAGATGTAAAGAAAATACATCATAAGGCAAAATTTAAAATAAAAGCAGTATTGGATTTTAGACTATTGCCTTTCGTAAAGTTCAGAGGTGGTGCAGAATGATACTGGGTGCCAGGTTGTGCGTCCTAACCCCAGGTGGAACGGGAGTTCCGAACCCGGAAGGGATCAGTGAGAATTGTCCTGGTTGGGACATATGGGAGAGAAAGCGGGACTGGGCTTGGCCTTGGGGAGTAACTTCTTCATTGTCGCCAGATTCTTCTTCTGTAGCATCTATCTGAGCATCTCAGTGGTGCTTCATCCCTTTATTCACCTGGGTCTGTAGATGTTCATGGAGCCTCTGAAGCCCAGTGACTTAGAGTGGTATTTAAGGCTCTTCATAATATGACCTCACAAATCTGGCGTACTGGTCATACTGAAAACCTCCTCTTTTTCCTTTCTTGTCTTTAGTTCTATACCTGGAGTGCCCCTACTCCTGTTGCCTACAGTCCCTCAGGGTCCAGCACATATAACCCTCCCATATTATGAATTCTACACATTCCCATGGCAGATTGCATGTCCTCCATGTTGCCTGCTGCTGTAGTTATTTGCATACTCACCTGTTCACGTGATCGTCTCCTTGTCAGCAGTGCCTGGCTTGTATTTGTCACTGTCACGCCATATGCATCGTGGCTGCTTGATAGACGTTTTGTTAAATTGACTTGAAAATTAGGGTGTATGTTCAGTGTAAATAGTGACAGATCAAAGTCTAAATTGATCTAGAAATTAGACATTGGCCCCTGAAGCTTGTTGGCAGTCCTGGGCACAGCTGAGCGTGGTGGAGCCTGCAGAGGTCAAGGGGGTGGGTCCTGCTGCTCAAGAGCCTCTCCAAGGTCCTTCTAGCCTCCCTGTTAGCTGAGTACCAGGAAGGATGTATGTGCTGCTGGGCTGGCCAAGGCTCTGAGCTGGCCTCGGGGGTGGGGGCGTGGGCCTGTGAGAAGTGGAGGTTGGGAAGGGCAGTGGGATGCAGGGGAGGATTCCTATCCCTTGGGAAAGTATGGAGTTGGGACCCTTTCGGCCCCGCGATTTTAGGAGAGTCTGTATTTTAATGAAGGGAAAGAAGACATGCCTGATCTGTCTCATTCCATGTCTCCACCGTTTTTTTCTCCTCAGTACAACGTGGTTAAGAAATGGCTGGAGGTGGAGATAGCGCCAGACATCCGGGGAAGAATTCCCTTGTTGCTCACTTCTCTTAGCTTCAAGGTCAGTGTGCTTGAGCTGCTGGAGGGGAAGCCCAGGCTCCCTCAGCGTGGCTCGGTGTCTGCTGCGTGTTCACTGTGACACGAGGGACTGTGCCCTCACTCAAGGGTTGGTTTGGGAGACACTTGCTGTGGAGACGTAAATGCTGTGCGGCGTGGGTAAATGACAGGCCTTCCTTCAAACATCAGAGGAGTTTCCTTGTCCCTCCAGGTTCTGAAACATCCTGATAAGAAGTTTCGGATTGGCCAGGCCCTGAAGGCCACCGTGGTTGGCCCAGATTCCTCCAAGGCCTTCTTGTGTCTCTCGCTCATAGGTGTGGTAATGAAATGGCACCTGGTCCGGAAGGGAGGGGGTCAGACGGGGTGGGAAGGGGTCTCCAGTTACTGCCCAGGTTGAAGGATGCCTTTGGTGTTAGAGTCCTCAGAAAGCCTAATTAATGTGCATGGCACCTTCTTGGAACTATATTTCCTTTGGAGCTTTACTCTCTGGCCTGTGTTACTGCACTAAATTTACATAGATAGCTTTCCTCAGTCTCAGCAAGGGCTGTCTACCCCATGACCCTGGGATTTTTGACTACATGGCAGGGTAACCTGGGTCTTCGTGGTTGTCCTGGTCCCTTCAGTCTAGGAACCCCAGGTCTGGGCAGCCTCCACCCTCCTTGGCCTGTGTTTGGTCAGCATTCCAGCTTCTTCCTCGGCTCATATCCTCTTCCCTGAATCAGGTTCATTCTTCTCCCAGGTCCTCACAAGCTTGAAGAGGGGGAGGTGGCCATGGGCCGAGTGGTGAAGGTGACTCCCCACGAGGGGCTGACCGTCTCCTTCCCCTTTGGGAGGATGGGCAGCGTCGGTCTGTTTCACGTGAGCGACTCCTACTCGGAGACACCCCTGGAGGACTTCACCCCCCAGAAGATCGTCAGGTTGGCTGTTTTCTTCCTCTTTTCAGCTAGTTGTGGGGTTGTGGTTTTTTGCTTTTTTTTTGTTTTGCTTTGTTTTTTATTTTAATCATAGAGGTAAAATGCAATTATGTACCAGAAAAAAAAATTGCATAGAAAATGAAAACTTCTTTGGCTCTCTTTTTCTCTAAAACTTTCTGCCATTATTTACTTTGGTTTCTATCTTTCAAGACTTTAACACATATATAAATATAATTTTCCTTTATATCATATCATATAATACACTGTTCAGTAACTTGCTTTTTTCTCATAGCAGTTTATCGTGGATTTTTTTCATTTCCCATGCCAGTGTATCTCAATCAGCCTTATTCTCTCACCTTATTTTTAACTCTTTTTTAGTATTCTGTTAATGTGGCTTTTAATCATAATTTATTTTAAATTATTTTTGCTGACAGACACTAATGTTAATATCTTTGCACATGTTTCAATGCTGGTGTGAAATAAATCCCTAGAAGTAAAATTGGTCAAATGATCTTACACTTTTTGCCCAAGTGACCTCCAGAAGGACTGTGCTGACTTGTGTCCCTGTTGACACCAGGTGTGACCGGCCATTTCTCGCACCCCCGTCAACAGTGCATGTTCTTAGTTTTTGATCCTAGCCATCGAACAGGCGAAACTTGATCTCCCATTTTAGTATGCGCTTCTCATGTTTGTGTGGTATAAACATTTTTCATGTTTATTGGCTGTTTGCATTAGTTCTGTACTTGGCCAGGTTGCTTGCTCATTTTTATACTGAAACATTCATTTTTTTTAATTAAAAAAAGCTGATCTGTAGGTGCTCTCTAGAAAAGGATAGTAACCATTTGCAGTTGAGGGGTGATTTATTTATGAACCTCTTAGATGCACAGAAAGGAGCCTGTCTCACAGTTTTAAAACCATTTTATAGCCTGAATAAACTAGCGTTGAAGAGGCAGATTTCAGCTTGAGACGACGAAGACTTTCTGAGAATCAGCTCGAACTAACAACAGAGCGGACGCCTTCAGGAGGCAGAGACAGGAAAGTAGTAATTTGCTCTTTACAGCCAGTGTCCTGGCCACCGGCACCTGCCCGAGGTCTCAGTTACCGGCACCTGCCCAAACACTCAGCCACTGACCAGGCTAAGCCGCACAGAAGTGTGAGAACCTGGGCAGAGCACACAGAGGGGTTAGAGGGAAATCCAGGGTCACTTCTGCTTTTTGTGGCTTACAGATACAGGTGTGAGTTTTAGCAAAATATTTTTTTAAATCAATTTATTTATAGCCAAACCTAAATAGATATATTTAGTAGCATTCAGGTATGATTCCTTCATCTGGCAGACATGGATAATAAAGTAATTATTTAAGAGTAGACAATCTTGCAAGGTCTTCTCCTTCTTTAGGTTATGATGGATGCTGTGTTATAAAAGGCAGATACCTGTTGTGAGGAAAATTTGGACTCTGCAGTTTCTGAGTCCAAATTCTGCTGCTAAATTCTGTACTTTGTGACTCTGGGCTACTAATTGCCACTTTGGATGAGATATGTTGGGAAACCCAACCGAAGAGTAAACCCTGCTTACTTCCTGGCTGCCTCCCTAGCTAGCTCAGACCTCACTGCTCAGCTGCCTTGAGTCTGCGAGTGTACCCGGTCGTCCCCTGGTCACGGTCCCCTGTGGTCACTGTCTCTCCCCTGAGATCACACGCTCCCAGGACCTGCTACAGGGCTGGTCTCGTCTCCTGCATACTCTCTGCGTGACTCCATCTGCCGGGGGGCTCTCGTGTCCCCTCCTCTGGTCTCTCCTAGCACCTCCTTGGGTAGGAAGAGGAGGTAGTGTGATTTTTACCTGGCAGACTGGTGATCTGAGGCTCAGGGAAGTGACAGGACTGGTCTGCAGCCCCTCTGCAGGTTTTCAGCAGGAAGAAGAACGGAGCCCAGGTCTCATGTCTCCGAGCTCTTGCCCACTGGTCAGCCTCGTGGAGAGGACGCTGAGGCCCCTTGCTGTCCCCTGAGATGCTGAAATGTCAGTATTTCCTTCTCTTTTGCTCTCCTTCCAGGTGTTACGTCCTGTCGACTGCAGATGAAGTATTGACTTTGTCGCTGCGATCGTCCAGGTGGGTGTCTGTGTTATTGGGACAAGAGCAGGAAAACCCACTTAGAGGACAGAGGAGGGGCCACGTGGATCTGATAATAGTCTTTGGGCTTCCCACCTGTCTTCTCTGCTCGTCCGCCTTGTACCTTACCCCCTTTTGGTTCAGAATAGCTGAGGACAGTCAGGCTGCTGGAAGAACCTGTCTGCTAGGCTCTTGTTTCCCAGGGAAAGGTCCAGATAACCAAAGTGGGTATTCAGGTTGCCAGGTGGTGGCCTGCCTGGCAAGGGGAGATGAGTCAGCCCCGGGGTTCCATGGCAGGGGCGAGCGTGCCATGAGTGGGGGTTGGCCTGAGGTCAGCTTGTTTCTTGGTTAGAAATGGATGCCGATGAGGCCAAGGCTTTAGGTTTGATGCTGGGTCGGCCTCCCCCTGTTTCTGCATAGCCAGCTCACGGACACGTGACCCAAGCTGACGGGGCTTCAGGAGAGAGTAGGGCTGCACTCTGTAGCGACAGTTTCCAACCAGTGTGCCACAGGAATTTTTAAAACATGCAGTACCTGCCTATTTAGTCGGGGCACTGACCTTTTTTCTCTTAGGCTGTCAAATAAAAGAATGACAGCAGCCAACACAGTAGCTGTCTGGTATGAATGAATCAAAATTACACCTATTTTTTGTCAGAATGGCAAAAAATGTATTTTTTTGGTGTTCCTCAGACTTTTAGTAGTTTGTGTCACGAGGTGGAAAAGGTTGAAAATCACAGCTCTATCTTGCTGGCAGGGCCAGAATCGTATTCTTACCTGTGAGGCCTGCATCCCAGGTCCGCAGCAGGGAGGGTGGGGAAGGGGACTAGAGGTTTGTGTACATGAGCCTTTTCTTCCTTTAGGACAAACCCAGAGACGAAAAGCAAGATAACTGACCCCGAGATCAACTCCATCCGGGACGTTCAGGAAGGGCAGCTCCTGAGGGGCTACGTGCAGTCCGTCCAGCCGCACGGTGTGCTCCTTGGGTGAGTGGCGAGGGGCCTGGGAGGCCGTGCCGGACTGGACCAGAGTGCCCCCTCAGCCTGCCCGGGTCCGCGCTCTTCTCTGAAGGGGACTCGAAGGAAGGAGGGTCTATGAGTTTCCACCAGTTTTTAAAATTCCAAGTTGTTTTTACTTTAAAAAATGTTTTGAATTATTATTCTTATTCAGCATGTTGGACAAAGAATATGACATGCCCATTTTCAGTTTTAAATACATTTGGGTATTTTTTTAAATTCAATATTTGATCATGATTTGTAAATGTTCTGCAAAGTCACATAATGTGCACGGCTACCAGGTAATACCGCCCTCTCCGTGGTTGTGTCTCCTCGTGCTCTGCTTCTCTGGACTAGCGGCTTGTGAGGGACACACTGCGCCACTCTGGGTGGCTGGAAAGTGCCCTCCAGCCACGTTTTCACTGTGCCTGGTGGTTTTTCCCGGTTCACAAAGCAAGCCCTCTTTAATCTTTCCTTTTTTAGATGCATTTTTTATTTTTTAAAATTGATTTTAGAATGGAAGCGGGGAAAGAGAGAGAGAGATTGATTTGTTGTTCCATTTATGTATTCCTTGGTTGGTTCTTGTATGTGCCCTGACTGGGAACTGAACCGTAACCTCAGGACGATGCTCTAGTCAACTAAACTACCTGACCAGTGCCTCGCTTTATCCTTCTAAATGCCAAGAACTCTCGTCCGCCATGAATGCAGGGCACAGCTCAGGTCCCTGGGAAAGCGGAAGCCTGGGCCTGTGTTGCATCCGTGACTGCTGACCCTCGTCTCTTCCGTCAGCCTCGGCCCCTCAGTTGTGGGTGTGGCCCGGTACCCGCATGTCTCCCAGTGCGGCCTGTCCAAGAAAGCCCTTTGCGACAGACACCTCCCCGAAGGGAAGCTGCTCACAGCCAAGGTCCTAAGGTAGGTGCCTTCCCGCCCCGCCCCCTTCACCCCTTTCTCTGCGAGCCCTGGGAGGAGATTTAAAGGTCCACTTCGGTAGAAGGGCTTGGGCAGTGGTGGGTGCAAGTGTTCCGTCCGGCGAGCGAAGCCCCTTTGCCTGTAACCTTCTGCCTCAGCTGGTGAAAGTAGGTGCGGGGAAACTTCTCTGCATGGGCACCTGTCGTTGGGGACAAAGTAGGGGACCATCACAGCCGCACCCTGTATTTTGCTGCGAAGCCTGGGAAAGGAGCAGATGGTTCATTCTCAGGCACACGGAGTGGGTTCCAGGCGGGTGGGGCCGGCCCAGAAGACCAGGCCGGGGAGGAGAGGGAGGCCGGGGGCTGCTGCTGGTGCCCTCTGGACTTTTCCGCCGTCTTCCTCGTCCACCCCCTCTCTTCCTGTCGTAGCGTGAACCAGCAGAAGAACCTGGTGGAGTTGTCGTTCCTCCCCAGCGACACAGGGAAGCCGGACGTGTTTCCCACCCCCCCAGGACAGCCACTGCCAGCGCAAGGGGAGAGGCAAGGAGAGGCAGAGGAGAGAGACCACAGAGGGGAGGGCGAGAAGGAGAGGAAGAGGAAGAACCAGGAAAGGAAAGAAAAGAGGGAGCAGAAGTGGCAGGAGGAGGCGCAGATGCCCAGCAAAGAGAAGAAAGAGCCTCAGCAGCCACAGGCGAAGAAGCAGGGCAAGCGGCTGCGCCTGGAGCCCGGAAGCGAGCAGGTATGTCCCCAGGGAGGGCGGACTCCCCTACGGCCTCCCCTGTTGTGGGAAGCAGAGCGATTCAGGAGGCAGCCGGGCAGCTGCCCTGCCTTCCCTTGAACTGAGAACGGTGTGAGTCTGGCGGCTGGACACGGGGTGGTGCCAGGGGAGACGGAAGGGGAGGCATTGCCCTGGGCTGCCCAAGGGGGCTCCTGGGCAAGGAGGGCAGCTCAGCATTTTCCCACCTGTCATGTCTCAGGAGGGGGTAAGCAAGAAGCAAAAGAAAGCCGCTCCATCAGAGGAGGACGACAGTGGTGTCGAAGTGTATTACCGGGAAGGAGAAGAGGAGATCGAAGAGAGGAGTGTGCTGCCCAAGGTGAGGGGCGGCCTTGAACGTGGGCATGCGGGGGCTGCTCTGGGGCGGGCAGTCCTCGACTCCGGCCTAAGAGCCAGGCACTCTGGCACCATCCTCTTTCTCGATTTCTGTAAGACAGGAAGAGATGGGGCTGCTGGAGTCTTCCATTGGCCATGAGCTCCCTGAGGACAGGGGCCCTGTCTTACCCCTTGAGTGGGTTGCATAAAATAAATTGTGATCAGATTAAAGTCTAGTTTATTGAGTGAAACAATTAAATTAGTGGGTGGGTAGGTAAAGAGGAGGCTCGGCGCCCCCAAGCCTGAGTGCCCCTCTGCGAGGTCAGAACCGTGCTGCGTGAGCTGCGTGCGGACTCGGGGTGGGAGGGCCTCCCAGACTCGGGCGTCAAGTTCCTTCCACCTCAGAACGCATGTCGTGTCCCTGCCCCAGCCTGCCTGTTGCTTTCTATAGTACATGTTATTGTGTGTTTGCACGCACACGCACAAATGCATACGTGTATTTTTAAAATCTGTATCTAAATGAATTTATTTACAAAGAAAGTGTTTTTGTCACGACTGTAAATTTCCTGGGTGGACCTGGGCCTGGCCCTGGGATGGGGGGGAGGCTCTCTAAGCGTGGCGGGGGCCCCTGTTCCTCCTGGTGGGTGGGGTGGGGCAGAGGGAGCCGCCTGAGCCGAGTGCTTTCCTCACACACCTCCGTGACCCTCCAGGAGAAGCAGACCAGACCCGCAGAATTGCCCCGGCTGCAGCTGTCTTCCAGCTTCGTGTGGGACGTGGGGCTGGACTCTCTGACCCCGGCCTTGCCACCTCAAGGAGAGAGCTCAGACAGCGAGGAGGACGAGAAGCCACAGCAAGCCACGGTGTCGCATTTTGCAGGGCTTTGTCCTTCTTGTAGGGACCTCCTGGTGCCAGTCTCCTGTGCTTTGTGCAGCCTGTGGGTGTCTCTTCCGGCGGGGTGGGGCGTCCTCAGGCCAGGGAGTATTTATAGAGCTTGTAGACCGCCCTGCCAACTCTTAGCTTCTATCACAGGCCTTCCCAGGGCCTGAGGAGCTGATTACTCACCTTTTTTTTTGCCTTTTATAGAAGAAAAAAAGCAAGAAGGAAAGGGAGTTGGAGAAGCAGAAGGCAGAGAAAGAGCTGTCCCGCATTGAGGAGGCGCTGATGGATCCTGGGCGGCAGCCAGAGTCAGCAGATGATTTTGATCGACTGGTGCTGAGCTCCCCCAACAGCTCCATCCTGTGGCTGCAGTACATGGCCTTCCACCTGCAGGCCACGGAGATCGAGAAGGCCCGGGCCGTGGCCGAGAGGGCTCTCAAGACCATCTCCTTCAGGTCTGGGATTTGTCCCCCCAACCCCCGCTTTAGGGCAAAGCCTTATGACAGGAAGGGCCATACCTCCCCAGGTTGCAGGGTTTGCCACCTGTGGGTCATTTTCTCTTTAGCAGGCTGACAGCAGTTGGGGTGGCTGCCACCAGGGGCCCCCGGGGGTTCCCAGTCTCTTGTAGCTATGCCATCTGTGAAAGAGATCTGCTCATTTATATTTTATAGTCCTCTTCACTGAAACGGCTAAGGGTCACATTTACAAGAGTCCCTAACTTGGACAAAGGTCCCAGCAAGTAGAATAGGGAACACAGCTTCCTGCATACCTGGGGGGAAACCCTGCAGGCTGCCATTTTCCAGGCAGAGAGTAGAATGAGTTTCCCGAAGGCTGATGAAGAGGAATGGCCATCCTTTACTTCATGCTCTTAGTTTGGGGAGAGAATCAGACCAGAGATCCTGCTCCTTTCAGCTCACATCTCAGGCCACTTTGAGATTTGGTAGGCTTCCTCCCCGGGAATGGAGGTAGAGCCAGGTAGAGCCTCTGTCTGGGAGTCACAGACCTGGCAGGCAGGGGGTTGGGGTTCTTGCTGCTGTGTGAGCCGCACAGGACAGGGCCTCTCGGTGCCTGCACTTGGGGGAGGGAACTGAGGGCATGGATGGAGCCTGGGGAGGAGGATGGAGTTCCCATCGACGTGCCCGGAGTGGAGTGAGGGGCCCTTTGGGCTGAGACGGTGGAGCTCATGGGCTGACCGCTCTTCCTCCAGAGAGGAGCAGGAGAAGCTGAACGTGTGGGTGGCCCTGCTGAACCTAGAAAACATGTACGGCTCTCAGGAGTCGCTGACCAAGGTCTTCGAGCGGGCCGTGCAATACAACGAGCCTCTCAAGGTCTTTCTCCAGCTGGCCGACATCTACACCAAGTCACAGAAATTCCAGGTAGGAGTCTGGGCCAGCTGGCCCGTGGCTGGAGCATCCCCGGCCCTCAGAAACTGACTCCTGGGGGTCACAGAGGCAGCAGGGAAGAATCCCCACATTGTGGACCTGGTTCTAGCCTCAAGTCCTCCATGCGGGCACAGGATCAGTAGGGAGACTCCCCATCTCTGTGAGCCCGCCCTCTCCCCGCAGTAGCTGGGGTTGGGCCTGCGTAGTGATCAGGGTCTGTGAGCCGGAGTCTGCCTTCTCACGAGCAGAGCTGTTGCCCCCTGTGTCACATCACACGTTGTTCAGCTTGCCGTGGCTTTCCCACAGGAAGCTGGGGAGCTCTACAACCGGATGCTGAAGCGTTTCCGGCAGGAGAAAGCTGTCTGGATCAAATATGGTGCCTTCCTTCTGCGGAGGGGCCAGGCCGGGGCCAGTCACCGGGCGATGCAGCGAGCCCTCGAGTGCCTGCCTAAAAAAGAGCGTGAGTGCCTCGTCCCACCTCTGGGTCCAGTCCCTGAGCACACCCGGCTCTCCTATGTGGGCAAAGGGATTGCTGGTCCCCTCATCTGCGGGTGGTGGTGGGAAGTCTTGTTGAGGCTATATAGCTGTCTGTGTTTCTGTGATTATGTGCTCGTGAACAATGCACAGGGCATTTCGAGAGCTGAGCTCTGAAGACGAAGGAACAAAAAGCAGTCAGCACTCATTCTGTTGCCCCTGCGCCCCAGAGCAGGCTGTGCGCAGTGGGAGCCCTAGATCAGTGCCCATCTGTGCGTTTGGCCCTGAATCTGCCCCATTGCCCGTCTCGTTGTTGCCTGTGCCTTGGGACACGAGAGCAGGGAGCTGGGAGCCAAACTCAGTCCCTGCAGCACATTGTGGTGTGGGGGGTCCGTCTGCTCTGTGGGCCTGAGCTGTCCTCTCCCTGCAGACGTGGACGTGATCTCCAAGTTCGCCCAGCTTGAGTTCCAGCTGGGCGATGCGGAGCGGGCCAAAGCCATTTTCGAGAACACACTGAGCACCTACCCGAAGCGCACAGATGTCTGGTCGGTCTACATTGACATGACCATCAAGCACGGCAGCCAGAAGGAAGTCCGGTGAGAGGGGCAGACGGACCGGGGCTGAATTCCCTGTGGGGGCTGGGGACACTGGCCAAGCGGATGACTTCTAGAGCCACAGCAGCTCCCAGCACCCCCACTGTCT
This sequence comes from Phyllostomus discolor, assembly GCF_004126475.2. Lineage (NCBI taxonomy): Eukaryota > Metazoa > Chordata > Mammalia > Chiroptera > Phyllostomidae > Phyllostomus > Phyllostomus discolor. The sequence goes on from NC_040907.2 coordinate 155,338,029, forward strand.
TACTGTATCGGTAAAAACAGCTTTGACGGGACACACCAGGTCCTGGGGCATTCCCTTTCCCAACTTCTGTTTCTGCCTCGGGGCCAGCCTCTGGTCAGTACCTGAAACCTGGTGGGAGATCCCCGGCCCTGGCCTGGGGGCAGGAGTCTTGGGTTTCCCTCATAGTTAACACTGTTAGCCAGCCAGAGCCTGGCTCTGACCGCAGAGAACGTTCCCAGGCGCACTCTCACTGTTGTCCGCCAGCATCGCTGCGGGCAGGGAGGGTTAGAGAAGGGCAGCCTGCGGGCGGGGAAAGTGCCTCACCCAAGCTCGTCACTGAGTGTTCAAGTGAGCTCTCCCACAGATGCACACCTCACGTGTGTCCCGTCCCAGCAGCTTTGTCCTGATTCACCCTGTGCCGTCGGGCCAGTAGGTCCTTCAGCGTCTGGGTGTCTGAGCGCCCACCTGGAAATGAGGGGGTGGCATCCCTCCCCCAGGGGGCGTGGTGGACGTTCACGGCGGTGGTGAACATGAAGGTGTACGTGGGAACGCTGGATGGGACAGGGCCTGCTCCAGAGCCCACGAGCAAGCGGGGAAGGTTAGCCAGGAGCCGTGTGGCGGGGACCGAGAGACAAACTCGGCCCTGCTCTTCCTCACAGGGACATCTTCGAGCGGGTCATTCACCTGAGTCTGGCCCCCAAGCGGATGAAATTCTTCTTCAAGCGCTACCTGGACTACGAGAAGCAGCACGGCACCGAGAAGGACGTGCAGGCAGTGAAGGCCAAGGCCCTGGACTACGTGGAGGCCAAGAGCTCCGTGCTGGAGGACTAGTGGTGGGTGGGCTCGCACGGCCACGGGCCGAGGCGCACCAGGCCAGCCGAGCCTCAGGCTCCCAGCAGTTGAAAACTGTGTTGCCTGGGACTCTATTTAAGTGCTGTTTTTTCTGCAGCGTCCTTGGGGTAATCCTGTTAGGATAAAAGGGCATTTGAGATTTCTTATAAATTCCTCTTTGTTATTTTGTTCAAAGTGGCGACTTCATCTTTTTCCTCATCTAAGACTGCTCAGTGGTTGCAGGCTCCAGGAAAGCCGAGGGTTTCTCCTTCGGGGTGTTCTTGGGGGCGGGGGGCAAAAACGGGAGGGCTGACGGCTGACCATCGGTGGTCAGGGTCCCTCTCTGGGCTGGGCAGGCTCTTGGGCCAGTCAGAGGGTGTCAGCGGGGCCCAGGGAGCAGGCCTGCCCCTCAGATCTCTGAGTCTCCGGCACTCTGTTGGCCTCAGCTCAGCTCGGCCTTCGTGGAGGCCCTGAGCTGGGGCAGAAGGACACAGGCACAGCCCAGGAAGGATACTGGGGAAGCCGGGCACCTGAGAGGAAAGCCACCCGATGATGACATCTTCTCTCAGCTCACCAGGGCCAGGTGACCCCACCTCCCCAAACTGGCCCCTCATGTGTGGCATGGGGTTAAAACGCCCTCCCTGGAAGGGTTTTGCCGTGACATGGGAGCATGTACGTTGTATGCTGCCTGGCAGCTCAGAGGCTCAGTGAGGACCTAGACTGGGGTGCTGTGTGTGGCTTTGGGGAGAACCTCGTGTTTCTCTATGTGCCTCCTAGCTCCTCTGGGGAGAGGCGGCTGGCGGAGGGCACCGGCTGACTGGATGGTGATTCCTTGAGTCCTGAGGGAGAGAAGACCACACGCCCGCCACACCCACACCCGCACCTCCCTTGTGCAATTCCCAGAAGGTCTCCCTGCATCGTTTGTTAAGTAACCATCCTGCATGTTCCAGAGTGCTCAGAGGCCAGCACAGACCCAACTAGCTGCAGCCGGTTGTTTTTCGGCTTGGTCTTAAGAGAATTAAAAAATGTTCTCTGGCAGAGTTTAAGTGTCCTTGAGAGCTAGAGAGCTTCTCTATGGGCCATGACTGAGTCGTGTGCCAGGAGGCAGGACCGGGACAGGGAAGGGCAGTGAAGGTTTTGGAGGTGGGGAGGCGGTCAGGCAGGGGCGGGCGTGGGAGGGAGGAGAAGCCAGGCTGGCTGGGTTCTTGGTTATTAGCACTAGGTTTCGAGAACTAGTCTCCTCCACTGAGAGCAGGATCTTCTGACGCAAGGGATTGAAGCTGAGCCTCCCTGTGAGAGTGGCCAGGCTCCTTCTGTGCCCTCAGAGCACATCAGATAATGACTGAGCCCGGCTGCTAAGAGACCGTCAGCCCCAGAGCTTTCCCGTGTGCCGGAACACCTGCTCTCCCACTCCTGTGCCCACCCTTCTGTCCGCTTTGGTCCTGCCCAGGGTCTCTGTGCCCTCCCTCCCATGGGAGATGGGTTTGTTTTTTTTAATTCTCACCAGAGAACATTTTTTTCCCTTTGCTTTTAGAGAGAGGAAAAGGGAGAAACATTGATGAGAGAGAGAGGCGTCAATTAGTTGCCTCCTACACGCGCTCAGACCAGGGATCAGCACCTGGACTGGGGATCTGCATGCCCGTGCCCTGACTAGGAACTGAACTCGCAACTTTTCGGTTGTGGGACAACATCCAGCCAACCGAGCCACACTGGCCAGGGCAGGAGATGGGATTTAGACCCGTCCCCGTTACCACCAATTGGCCGTGGCATGGCCCATCCCATTATGCACACACCAAGCGAGTCCTTTCTACTCAGAAAACCTTTATCAAAAGTGTAAATATATAAAACAAAGCCAGTAGCGTATGCTGAATTCAGGGCAGCCTCCCAGCTGAGCACCACTGAGCTGGGTGTCCTGTGAGGTTAGACACAAGTCAGCTGCATGACATCCTCCACAGTGAGCCTACTGGTGACTCATTGTCACCTGGCCCTGCTGGCCAGGGCTTCTCAGCCTTGGAGTCCCGCCAGGAAAAGGGCATCCACACCACAGTTCAGAGAAAGGGTCTTTCCTCCAAAGCTGTTGGCCAGGCGGCTGGTGGCAGTAGGAGAGGGGATTCCTTCGGGTCTGAGGGCCTTCCTGTCGGTGCGGACCACACTGTGTACAAGTGCTGTCCTCTGTCCCCAGATCACTTTGTTTCTTTCTCTTGGCCTGTTTTCCCCAAAAGTTGTAGTTTAAAAAAAAATGTTCTGTTGCTGCTGTGAGCAGGCGGTGGGGTGCAGGGTTGGACTGAGGACTGTCACTTGCAGAGGCTGGGAACTGGGCTCTTAGGAGACGAGCAGGGCCATCTCCATGTTGTCCGGGGCTGTGCCGTTGCCCGGCAGACCCTGGGCCCACTTGTGCAGGCGGCTGTAGAGCGGCAGGCCCTGCTTCTCGCGGTACAGATAGACGCCCGTGATGGCGTTCCACTGCGGCCGCGGCTGCGTGCCTTCCACGGGGAACTTGGCCGTCAGCTCCTCATCCTCCTTGCTGAGCGCCACGAAGCCGAAGAAGCGGCGCACGTTGTTGGCGGCCAGCACCCGTGCGTGCACCTCGGCGGTGCGCTGGAAGAGCTGGTCCTCATTGTTGCGGTACTGCTCCCAGTAGGCCTCCTGGCGGTAGCTGAGCGGCGAGCAGTAATGCTTGAGGCACTTGGTCAGGAACACCAGGATGGCCACCACGCCGATGAGCAGCCACCCAAAGAGCTGGCCAGAGAGGGAGCAGGGTTGAGGAGGGGCAAGTGGCTGCCTGGACCCTCACCCACCCAGGACGAGGTAGAGGTGGGCTGGGCTGACCCTGGACCTTAGAACTGGCTCAAGATTCTGATTCTGCTTCTGGAAGGGAAGCAGGCCCTTCTGGCTGTGATTGCACTGGGTTTTCCTCACTTTAACCCACACCTTCTCTGTTCTTAGACTGCCTCCCACATTTTCTGCCATTTCTTTAGCTGCAGCCCTACCACCCCCTCTTTGCATCATCCCACCACATGGAAATCCAGCTCAGACTGACAGGCTCAGCCCAGATGCCACCGCCAGGAAGCAATCCTGCCTTCCCTGAGTCCCCTTGTCCTGGTCTTACATCTCCACTCTCTGCCCATGTGCTTGTCTCAACTCTCACTGGGGTGTGAGTCTGTTGAGGGGTAGGCAGCTGGGGTCATCTTTGTTTCCCCATTCGTCTGTGCAGACATCTGCAGCTTTTAATCACCAAATTTTATTTCTGTGTCTTCCATCTCCTTCGGTGCTGCCTCCAGCCCTGCTTTTCTCTCTCTGTGTTCCTCACGGACCAGAGAGGGGACCTTTTTAAAAGTCTCGTGCTCCTCCCTGACTCTCCCTCACCGCCTGCTTCTCTAAGTTAATGCTTCCAGCTCAGCTTTTCCGTTTCTGCCCAGGTCTCTGCCATTGGCCTTCTCTCCCCCAACCAGTCTTCACTCCCTCAGAACCAAGCCAAGGCTGAGGCTGGGATCAGGGCAGCAGCTGCTGTTTCCTGACTCGACGTCTCTTCCTGGCCCAAAGGCCTCCCCTTATGTCAGCAGGGCCTGAGGCTGATTCACTGCTGGCCGGGGCCCTTCCTGGGATAGGAACGTGCTCGTCCCTGAAGCCAGACGCACCCCGCTGTCAACTCAGGGCCTGTAGCAAACGTTTCCTAGGCTCACAGGGGTTGGTTTGTGCTCATTCTGGCTGGAGTGATGGGCTTAAGGCTCAGTCTGAGCCAGAAGAATATTCTTTTAACATTTAAAACTCATATTTGGGACTGGAATTGTCCCTTGTCCCATCAGACACTAACCCATAGGTTACACAGCTCTGGTACCTGAGGCTGCTAGCCTAGTGCTTCCCTGGAGACTTTAGCCCCTGGAGGCATCCCAGCACCTCCCCTCCAGCCACACCTAGGAGAGGAGAGGAGCGTCCTTTTGCACAGCCTTACCTGGGACTCATACTTGAGCCTGCGAGTGACCTCCTCCCGGAAGCCCGACAGGTTGGCGGGGCCCTCCCCGCAAGGGAACCTGGCCAGGATTTCTGTGGCGTGGGCTGGTGGGAAGCCTTCTCCAGCCGTGAGTGAGGAGGGGTCCACAAACTCACTGAGAGCACAGACGTAGGCCTCGCCGCGCAGCAGGGAGATGACAGACCAGGTGACTGGGGCCACGGCCGCGCGGCCCAGGATGGAACTTAGAAGGAGGAAGTTGGCGGCGGCCGAGCAGTTCTTGGTTCTCCGGTACTGGCACTCGGTGACTAGGTTCCAGGTGTGGTTGTTGAGGATGACGCCGATGAGGAAGAGTGCGAGGGCAGGCACGCCAATGGCCGTCAACCCGTACAGGTAGTTCCTGGCTGGTGAGCAAGGGCAGTGGAAAGCCACCACAGAGAACAGCTCCTGGCTGCCCACTGTGCCCAGTGCCACCAGCCCATTGAAAATCATGACGTCCTTGCTTTTGAAGAAGAGCGATAGAAAGCGGAAGTTCTCGGCGATCAGGGCTGCCATGCTGAGGGGTCAGCTGGGCGACTGACTGCAGGGGTGGGGACAGGCTGCTGATGGATGGTGCCTGGCGAGGCTAGGGAGGAGTGCAGGCAGGCAGGCACCAGAGGGCAGGGCGAGGTCTGGTCATTGTATCACCTGGAGTGGCTGGCCTGGTGCTCCCTGCGGAACGGGAGATTACTGAGAAATGTTTGCATCTGCAAGCAGACAGAGGGGACCTCATGTGGCCAGGCAGGTGAGAAAGGAAGGAGGCCCGGGGGGAATGACGACAGCCACATTTCACTGAGCTCCTACTGTGTGTCGGGTGCTTTACAGCCCTTATTCCCAGCCTCCTGATCCACAGTGAGCTGCACACCCCTCGTGTCCCCACAGGAGGTGGGGGCTTCCCAGGGTGAGTGGCTGAGAGTCAAGTTTAAGTCCGTCAGCCTCGGACACTTAGGTTCATGTTGCCACCGCAGGATCCTCCAGGTGGGGTTAGGGATGACCCTGTGGCTGCGGGGATGTGGGATGTCGACTGGCTTTCTCTCTGGGGTTCCAGGCAGTGCTGATAGGCTGAGGAAGCCAGGGCTGTGACTTCAAGGCTTCTAGCCCCAGGGGAGGAAGAAGGTGGTGGACCTGCTTGTCATCCCTGCACCTCACGAGAACCTTCTCCTTTCAGAGATCTCAGGCTCTGGACTGGGTTAGGGGATCCTGACCCTCAGCATACATCATGACTTTTCTCTGGGCCTCAGTGTCCTCGCCTATGAAAAGGGCACAGATCATTCTGGCCCTTGCCCTCCTCTTAGGAATGCTGGAGGGAAAAGAAAGGGAGTAAACAATGGCCGATAACTGTCCTACATGTGACATGGGACCCTTTGTCCCTCAACTTCTCTCACCCTGTTGAGTCATTAGGGTGACTACCAGAGGTGAGGGAGGCTGGGATGCTTCTCCTTCCTGCAGATACCAGGCAGCTGAGGCCTAACGAGGTAAAGTACCTTGCTGGGGGCCATTCAGATGTGGAGGTGCTTAGGCAAGACTCAACCACAACCTGGGGAGACCTGGAAAATGGACCAGGGCAAGTCCAGCTCAGTGAGTTCGCCATTGCTCTGTGCCCATCTGTGAGAGCCCTGGTGAACCCCTCCTTGCTCACCCATTACCCTCTTCCCTACCCAGCAGTCCTGTCCCACCCAGCAGCGCTGGCAGCCTGCCCGAAAGTGGCTGAGGCCTGGGCCCAGCTCCCTTTGAAGGCTCCACCCACACAAGCCAAAGACAGCCCAGGGCGAGGCCCCATGCGCCCTTCTCCCCTTCCCTGGGATAAAAGTCCGTGGACCAGAGAAAGCCAGGGAGTGGGGGGAGGGGTGGGCAGCTGACAAAGATAAGGAGGCTTGCTGTGTTTCCTACCATGCTTCCGCTCTACACCACCACCCGTCCCCGGTGTCTGCCCTGGCTGTCCAATGGGCCTGGGCAGAGCTGGCCGACCACAGGAGGTATCAGGAGATGGAGGCAGAGGATGGTTCTAAGTCTCCCTAAATCACAGCCCGGGGGCTCCAGCCTCACTCTCTGGAAAAGGGAGTTTGTAATATTGCTGGGTTTGAATGGGTTAAAAGAAGTCGCTTCTCCCCCTCCCTCTTCTGCTCTAGGTTCCTAATGAGTTCCCTGTGGGTGGCCCTGGGTTTATAAACTGCACGCAGTTGGGTGCAAGATACTGGAACACTGGTGGGCAGAAGAGGGACCAGGCCAGTGTCGGGAGACCGCTGGTCTTGCCTCCAAGGCTGGGCGTGGGACCTCCAAGTCAGGACAGGAGACAGGCGGCTGGGGGAGGGGCAAGGCTAGCCCCTGCCTGTAGTGGGGGGGCCTCAGCTAGGGGCCTCTCTCCCTCTGGGAGACCCTCCCATGCTCCCCTATCCCCACACACTCCAGGGAGGGTCCCTTCCTTACCGGGGGCCGGCGCGGGCACCAGTGGCTTTGGCCTCCTCGGGCAGGGCTGTCTCTCCCAGTGGCTCTCAGACATCCGAGCTGGGGTGGGGCAGCTGTTCCACCCGACGGGCCCCTCTCCGGTGACTGTGCCCTCCAAGGGCTCCCTCCTGCTTTTCTCCTGCACAGGAGCAGGGCCGGTGGCGTCCTCAGGGAAGTTTAACTCCAGGGAAGAGGAGGAAACTGCCGGATGGAACTTGCACGCCGCCGGCCAGTGGAAAACATCCCCCGCACCAGGCTGGGGAGGGCGGAGCAGCAGAGGGTGGCGCGGAGGAGAGGAAGTTGGGGCTCCTGTTCAGCAGCTCTCGGCCCCCGCCTGGCTCTGCCTGCCTTCCCCAGCAGAGCTGCTGCGATCTACAGCAGTGGGACTGGTTGGGGGCCCGGCAGGGTGCCTTCCGGAGAGCTGGCCTGGGCCTGCCCTCCTGGCCAATTTCAAGAGCAGTGCCCATGCTTGACAAGGCACCCCTCCACTTGGATGGACAGGAGCTGCTAGAACAAAACCTCAGCAGAGTTAGGGCAGAGCTGCCATCAGACTGAAGCTGACCCATTGCAGGACCCACAAGGCTAGTCCTTCCCCTTCCCCCCACCCTACCCCCTCCCTGCACCCCCACCCTCACCCTCCAGCCCCATCCCCACCCCTCTTCTGGCCCTTCTTCAGCCACTGGCTGGACAAACCCTTGCCCAGCTGGCATCTTCTATCCAGTCTTCAGCTAACTCCTCAGGTACTGCTTCGATCTCAGAGGACTGATGATTGAATTCTGGAATCAGGGATTCTCTGAGGTCCTGTGGGGGCACCGTTCGGACTGGGGGTGGGAATTACAAGGAGGCAAGTTTTTGAGGGAAGCCCTCTGTAATGATCAGATTTGCCCAGGCTGTCCCCAAAAGTGGATGTGAGCCTGCCCCCAACGTCTGTGGGAGTATGCAAGCTAAGGCTGAAAAGTCACCGGTGGGGAATTCTGAAGAGGAGAGTCCTGTGCCAGGACAGGCTGCGTGACTCCCAGGATCAGAGACCCCCGGGCCCCCGTCAGCTCTGTAATGCTTGTGGTTCTAGAAGAGCAGAACTGCTGGGCGGCGTGCTGGCCTCTATGAGCTGGCCTTGCCCACATGCAGGAGTGAAGGGAAAGGGACCAGTCAGTGTTTATTTTTCAGATCCTTCCATGTGCCAAGCACCATTCCATATTCCCCCTCAAAGGTTATCTCCCGCCCTGGCTGGCGTAGCTCAGTGGATTGAGCGTGGGCTGCAAACCAAAGTGTCGCAGGTTTGATTCCCATTCAGGGTACATGCCTGGGTTGCAGGCCATGACCCCCAGCAACCGCACATTGATGTTTCTCTCTCTCTCTCTCTTTCTCCCTCCCTTCCCTCTCTAAAAATAAATAAAATCTTTCAAAAAAAAAAAAAAACAAAAAAACGTTATCTCCCTTTATCCTTACCATATCCAGAGAAGCAGATCTTTTAGCATCCATTTCACAATAGACATGCTGAGGCTCAGAGGGACTCGGTGACTCACCATGGGCCCTGCTGCTCTCGTATCTGAACCCACGTCTGCCTGACCCAAGCTTTACTCTTCCCACTTTTCCTTCCCAGTACCTCCGGGCTGGCTTTTCCCATCAGGAGCCCCTCCACCGGCACACACCTGATCTTTACTCATCTGAATCCTGCCCCTCATTCAGGGTCTAGATCACATCCCATACCCTGGAGGAGCCCTCTGGCCCAGCTTGGCCTGTAGGGATAGCCCTCCTCCCAAGTAATTAAAGGGACAGAGACTGGGTTTTAGACATGGGAACAGAGGGAAGGGTGCACAGGAACGAATGGAAATCATTAAAGCAATATTGTAGGAGTCAAGATCAAAATGAATTCTTAGATGAGAAGGGCTTTCATTTTAAAAACATGTGAGGGGGTGGTCAGCCCATCTTGGCCCTGTTTCCTCCTCCTCAACACAGATGTTCTGGCCCCCGATGGCCCCTCCTCTTACACCCAGGGGGACGAGGAGAGTGAGCTCACAGGTTCAGAAATCAACAAACACGTCAGCCACACGTACCGAGTGCCTACCATGTGCCGTGTCCTTTATACACTCCATTCACTTAATGCCCAGGACAACCCCATGAGGTAGGTGCCCTCACCTCCATGGTACAGATGAGGGAACTGAGGCACAGAAATGAAGCAACTGGCCCGAGGGACACAATTTGTAAGTGCTAGGGCCAGCGCCGGAGCTGGCTCGGTGTCACTCTGGAGTCTTGGGCTGTTCCCACCCCAGGTAGCTCTGCTTCCACTCGTGCACCCTCATCCCCTCCTCAGGGCAGGGCCTCTGAGCTCTTGGGAGCCCCCTGCCCAGGAGGTGGGGGCCCTGAGAGAATGGGAAGACTTCAGCTTCTGTTTCTAACTGCTCAGGCCCGTGGGGTGGTCTGATTCACCCTGGACGTGAGGCAGTGAGAGGGCCTTTCCCATGAGAGGTTCTTCGGTCTGAGTGTGTCCCCTCCAAAATTCGTATGTTGAATCCTAACCCCCAAGGGAGGAGGGGCCTTGGCGGAGTCCTCATGAATGGGATTAGTGCTCTTATAAAAGAGGCTCCAGAGAGATCACTGCCCTCTTTGGCCACATGAGGACAGTGAGAAGGCACTGGCTGAGTCAGGATGAGACCACGAACTTCACCAGAACGTGAGCATGCCAGCAGCACCATGGGCTTGGTGTTCCAGCCTCCAGAATGGAGAATTAGATGCCCTTTGCTTATAACCTGCCTGATCTGCAATGTTTTGTTACAGCAGCCCAGATGAGCTAAGACAGGAAGCCCCGTGTGCCTGGGGTTAAATAAACGTGCAGTTCACCATGACAACTCTTGAGTGACCTCCATGGTGACCACACACCCTGGCTCCTCCCCAATGGACCTGGCTTCTGGCATCTCATGGGTCACAGCAGGCGAGGCTGCATGTCATGTCCTTTTGGGCCACTCCGCCTCCCTAAGGAGCCTGGCCCAAAACTCAGAGGACTCCCGTCTCATGAGTTGGCTGGACGTGCCCTCACTCTTTGAGCTGTGAGCGTAAGGGAGCAGAGACCCTAACACGTCACGGGCCAGTGTGGGTGCCGGGCAAGAGTATCCAAAGAGCCTGGATGGGGACTGTGAACCAGATAAAGTGGGCTGGCAGGGGTTGGGGACGTGGGAGCTTGTCCCCTCCGAGCCAGTTTTGGACCTTTTGACTAATACTGCTCGTGGCTCCACTGTCCACTTCCCCGGGGCCACCCAGGGCAATGTGACAGGTGGAGATGTGAGATCCCCTTCCAGTTCCAAATTTCTAGTCTCGTATGTGCAGGTGAATGCCTGGGCACCCGGGTCTGCTCCAGGGGCCTACCACCCACACCTGTAGCCTTCATTTTTCCATCTGGTTTGGGGGTCTGAAGGTCTGTGGGTTCAGAACTCCCCATTCCTGCCTCTTCACCTGGCCACAGCTCACACTTTGCTGAAGTAGGTGGCCACCTCCTTGCGTGGAGGCCGGGGCTTGCCCCCAGCCCAGCCATTGCCCATCAGTGGCTCCTCCTGGCCCAGCCGCAGGGGCGGCTTGCATTTGTGCCAGCTCATGAGCAGCCTGTTCATGGCTCCTTGATCGGTGATGCCTCGAAGCTTCTCCCTCTCCTCCTTGGCCCCTTCAGTGGTAGCTGGGGCCGCGGAGTCAGCTGGGACCGTGGCCAGCACCCCGTGGGTGTGACCCAGCTCCAGGTCCTGGTTCATGGCCTCGAAGAACTGCTGGATACAGACCTTGGCGAAGGCCTTGGCGTGCTCTGTGCACGTCTCGTCAAAGAGCTTGCGCTCAATGTCGATGTAGTGGGACCAGTACTTGCTTTTGAGGAAGGCGGCCTGCGTAAAGCAGGGCCTCACAGAGCGCACAACAAATGCCAGCAGTGTGGTCAGCAGCACAAAGGACCAGCCCAGTGCCTGCAGGGGAGAGAAGAAAGAGTCAGCCAGGCCCTGGCTGGGGTGGCTCGGTTGGTTGGGCGTCATCCTGCAAACTGAAAGGTTGCTGGTTCGATTCCCATTCAGACCACGTGCCTGGGTTTCAGGTTGGGTTTTGCCCCAGTCAAAGCACATGCAAGAGGCAACCAATGGATGTTTCTCTCTCACATCAGTGTTTCTCTCTGTCCCTCCCTTTCTCTCTCTCTAGAATCAATTTAAGAAAGAAAGAGAGAGAGAAAGAAAAGAAGAGAAGAAAAAGAGAAAGGAAGGAAAAGAAAGAGAGAAAGGAAGGAAAAGAAAGAGAGAAAGGAAGGAAAAGTCAGCGGGCACTACTGTCAGGCGCCCCTGTCCTGCCTACGCCCCGCCCATCAATCGCACTGTCCGTGTCAGAGGAAGTAACACTGGTGCAGGCCTGGCTCCCAGCACACAGGCATGAACAAGGAACTGGAGGCAGGCTGCCTGAGTCTGGGTCCTGTCTCCACTATTCACCAGTTGACCAGGAGTAAGGTGCCTCAGTTTCCTCACCTGTAAGTGGGGCTGGTGACAGCACTATTTTCATAGGGTTGTTGTGAGGGCTAAATGTAATATCAAACTTAGCACAGTGCCTGGTATGTAGTTAGTGCTCAGTATCTGTTAGCCACTATAATGATGCCAATAGGCCCTTGCTGACCAGGCCTCTTCCTTCAGGAAGCCTTCCTTGACTTCCCAGGCCATAGCGACCCTTCCTCCTCTGAGTTCTGTATCTCTGTGTTGTCTCCTGCTATTGTCTGCTGTTCAGTCGCCTGTACCGAGTGCCTCCTCTCTGAGGGCTCAGAGCTGGGCCTCGGGGTCACAAGGGCAGATCAGACAATCACCCACGCTCTGTGCTGAGCAACACTGAACGTTTGGGTGACTGTTTTGTCAATCACTCCCTGTGGGGCCCAGGTCAGGATGCTCCCCCAGCCTGTGCTTCAGGGCCAGTCCCCAGCTGCACGGAGAAGGGTCTGACCAGACTAGAAAAGGGGGAGGCAGAGCAGACCCAAATGTCTACAGTGGGTCTGGCAAAGCAGACCCCAAATGGGGAGCTGCGGAGCATGTGTTTGTGGGGGCGTGGAGCACCCCCTTTGCTGCTCCCTGCTGGAATGTGGGCCCTGGGGCGCTACATCTCCTGACGTTTCAAATGAACCTGGAAATCTGCTTTTTATGTGAACATGTCTGGTTTTTAGATGATTCCAATTAATTCTAAAATTGAATTTTTAATTCGATCTCTGAAGGCCAAATGAAATATGTCTCCAGGCTGGGCAGCCTGTCCTCTGGGAGCGCTTTTAGATCGTGGTGTGATGTTCAGGGCAGGTGGCGGGCAAGACGGGGCTCATGGAGGGCGGGCCTTTGCATGGCGTCGGAGGAGCACGCCGAACAGCCACTTTGTGCTTGGATCCCCCTTCTCTTTCTCCTCGTGCGTCCTTCTCCCTCCTTTCTCTCCTGTTTTTCTTTTTTCACGTGGCCCTCCTCACCAAAGGAATAATTGGTTTTTAGCAAGTTGCCTCCTAGTGCCACAAATGCACCTCTATGTAATCCTCTTTGCTCAGACAGTTTAGCAGGGAGATAATAAAACCCTGACACTAACGGTGAAAACAAAAATCAGGTGGAGGGACAGCTGCCCCAGGTCCTGCTGACTGGGATAGATGATGGGACAAGTGCCCACAGGAGAGGAGGCTCAGGTTTGGGAGGGAATCAGAGTTGGTATCAGACACTCAGAGTGTGAGGTTCGCGTGGGGGGTCTGGTGGTGGCACAGGCCTCCAGGAGAGAGCTCTGGGCTGGAGAGAGGGAGCTGGGGATCTGGACTCGCTGGAGCAGAGTACACATGTTTCTCTCTCCCTCGCAGGGCAGGCCCAGCCCCAGCCCGCCCCCCTGACAGCCCCCGGCCACGGGCTGCAAGGGCATGCCGCCCAGGTGGCCCTCCGCACACTGCAGTGACTGCAGAGGATGCCTGAGGGGCTCAGATGGGTGAGTGCCCAGAGGGGCAGAGGACTCGGGAGTGAGGCTGGGGAGACCCGCGCACTGGACTTCCCATTGGCGGGCCCTCGAACACTGCCTTTAGGGCACATCCCAACAGTGTACCCCCTCACCCACGCCCTCTGTTCCAGGGGCACCTGGACCCTCAGCTCCCACTCCCCAAACAGGGAGGTACCATCTGGGGGCATTTGCCAGGGAAATGTACCCAAATGTCCCAGCCACCCACCGGCATCACCACTGCCTGGGCCTGGGAGAGGGAAAGGATGCAAATTCCCCCAGGCTTCCAAGCTGGAGCTCAGGATGGAGGACGTGGGGCTGGCTGCACCATTGGGTCCGCTCTGGGGACCTCAGGACAGGGCACAGGCCTCTGGGCTCAAGTAGCTGTAGGGCTTTCCCAGGTGGCCCTGATCTGGGTGAGGACACATGGCCTTCAGAAGCCCCTGCCCCAGTTGGGAAAATAAGCCCTGCCCCACAGAGCTCCATCTGAGCGGGGGCCGGTCTGCTGGGGAAACAACTCTTCTTGAAGAGGCCCCATTCTGAGAGGTGGGGAATTAGGCCCCTGCAGAGAGACCCAGGCCTGTGCGAGGAGACCCAGCCCAGGGCCACCAGGCCCCTCACCTGGGAGATGCAGCGCAGGTAGCGAACGGCCACCTCACGGGCCAGCAGCCAGTCGCCATCATAGATCTCTGGGCAGGGCACCCGGGCCAGCAGGCGGGCGAGCTCAGGCGGAGGCAGGCCGGGCACCAGGCTGCCGTTGCCCAGCACGGTCACGGGCACAGCAGTGCAGAAGGCACAGAGGAAGCACTTGCCATCGAGCAGCGTGACGGCCACCCAGACGACGGGAGCAATGAGGGCGCGCTGGGCCATGGAGCAGAACATGTAGCGGAGCACGGCGGGGTCCTTGGCCCGGCGGCCCGGCGGGCGCTTCCACTCCTCAGCCAGCATGGACACATTGTTGTTCAGGACCAGGCCGAGCAGGAAGAGCACCAGGGGAGGCACCAGCATGATGCCGGTGCTGTAGGCGGCATTGTAGCCGGGCAGGCAGGGGCAGTTGAAATCGAAGGCCGAGTATATCTGTGCACTGGCCAGGGCCATGATGCCGCAGATGCCGTTCATGAAGGACTCCTGGTTGGACTGCAGGAACTGGAAGACCATCCGGAACTTGTCCATCGCGCCCCCACGGGGCCTGGCAGGCCCCCTCCCCCCTCACTGCTGCCTCCAGGATGGGCCCTGCGGCCCACTGTGCCCGCGGGGAGCCCACCTCATGGCTGCGACAGGCAGAGCGCAGGGCAGTGGCTGAGGTCGCCGTGTCTTTGAGGAACCTTCTAGTCAGGTGCTGGCTGAGAGGCGCAGGGTGGCCAGTCCTGTGGGTGTAACCAGGGTTCTGCCCCTCCCCTCCTGGGCCTCTCTCCCCACAGCCACCTCCGGCACAGGGAAACTACCAGGGCCACACCCGATGGGGACCGGTTCACTGTGGGTGTGGGAGGAGGGCAAGGAGGTTCAGACACAGGTTCAGATGCAGGAGTTTGGGACGATCCAGGGCTGCTGCAGAGGCCTGAGCTTCTGAACCCTGTTCCCCGGGCTCCTGGGAGGCGTGTCACCTTCCTCCTGTCCTTCCCATTGGGTCTTCCCTCTGCGCTGTACCAGGGTCCAAGAGGGCCCCTCCATGAGTTCAGACAATGATGGTATGATGACGGAGTGATGACAATGACGGTGGGGGCTGTAATGGGGGTGATGGTGGTGGTGCTGCTGATGGTGATAGTGGTGGTGCCGGTGATGGCAGTGTTGGTGTTGGGGATGGTGCTGGTGGGGTGATGGCGGTGACAATGGTGACTGTGGTGATAGCAGTAATGATAGTGACTGTGGTGGTGATATTGTCACAGCGGGGATACGGTGGTGGAGGTGGTGGAGGTGGTGGACGCAGTGCCCATGCAGCATGGCATAGAGTAAAAAGCCCTGGATTTGGAGCCAGAGGGTTTGTATCTGAGAGGTCCGCGGGTCCCCTCCCTACTGGGCAGGGAGCTATGGCCTGAGAGCACAGTGCAGGTGCTCTTCTGTCTGGCTTGCTCCTGTCTCCGTGGGTGTCTGTGTGTTTGCAGACTGTGGATGAAAAATCCTTTCCTGGCCCCACCTCCTACTTCTATTCCCCCAGATTTAAAGATAAAGGGGTGGGATGGTGGGGTTTCATGCCTGGAGCTCAGGCCTCC
The DNA here is from genome assembly GCF_004126475.2 of Phyllostomus discolor. Lineage (NCBI taxonomy): Eukaryota > Metazoa > Chordata > Mammalia > Chiroptera > Phyllostomidae > Phyllostomus > Phyllostomus discolor. The sequence goes on from NC_040907.2 coordinate 155,353,437, forward strand.
AGACTGCCTGTGGGAACCGGGCCAGGGCCCCTCCTATCAAAGTGGAAGGAACTTGATGGGCTGCCTTTGATGCCCACCAGTTCTCCCAGAAGAGCAGGTCGGACCCAGCTCCAACCGGATGGCTCCTATCTGCAGTGAGAGTGTGGGGCCGGGGCCGACACAGCACAGGAGCCTGGCCGGGTGGGCTCCACGGGACCCACAGACCCGTGTGTCCCTGTGTGTGCGTCCCTGTGTGCACACGTGTGCTGGCTGTGGCTCTGGGCCTCTGTACCTGCATGTCTGCATGTGCACATGTAATCGCACTAGTGGTCCATGTGTTCCTGTGTGAGCAACCAGAACTTGCACTGACTGGGCCTTCCCGTGTCAGGCCCTGAGCCTGCACTTCACAGGCACCACCTCGTGTGACCCTCGTTCAACCCCGTGGAGGGGGTGCTGTGGCCCTCATTTCACCAAGGTGGGGGCTGAGGCTCAGAGAGGTTGAGTTACCATCTAAAGTTGACACAGGCCAGGTGGGAAGAGAGGGCAGGAAAGTGCTTTTTGGCCTTTGTCTTCCGGCCAAATCAAGTTCTCTTGTTCTATAAGCCCGGGGGGTGGGGGGAGTCAGTGTCACAAATCAGAGACAGGTGGAGAAGGATGGCGCTCTCTTCAGCCCTCAGGCTGGGCCTGGGGCAGATGAAGCCCCTAGACTGGTAGCCTCTGGAGGACCATTTTGGGGGGGCTCCCAAAGGGGCACCCACAGAGGGCGAGCGGGATGAGGGAGGTCCAGCTAAGGACACGCTGCAGGGTCCTTAGTGCATGTCTGACAAGGGTCCGAGCTGCAGCAGAGCTGGGCGCAGTCCCAGGCAGGGAGTGGTGGGGTGGGGTGGGGAGGTGTGGGAGCCCGGGGGGAGGGTGCCTCCAGGGAGCTGCCTGGAGTCCCTGTCGTCTCTAGGGGACACTATTTGTAGCCGACGTGCCCCCTAGCTGGCTGCACGGTGCCTGCCCTCACTACATACACACTCTGCGCAAATCCCGACTTCAGTGTTATCTTGAAATACTTGAAACAAAACAGTTTGATTGGGTCCTGACTACTCTCACTACTACAGGAATGTTGTTTACAGTCATTGAAAGTGAAGGATGAGAGCTGGTGTGCTCACATGCCATTCAGACCGCTTAGACTTTTGCATGGTTGTTACAGTCAGTTTTAAATTTATCACCTGGGGCCACGTCTTCTGAGGTGGGTATTTATCAAACACTTGAAGAGATCATTACTAAGGAGCATTGAGGGGCTGGGTGGTGGGTGAAGAGGGTCAAAAGGTGCAAACTTCCAGTTACAAAATAAATAAGTCTTGGCATGTAGGGTCTAGCACGGTGATAATACTGTATTGTACGTTTGAAAGTTGTGAAAAAGTGGAAAGTTCTCATTGCAGGAAAAGAATGTGTCACTATGGGAGGTGAGGGAGGTTACCTAGACGCACTGTGGGATCATTCTGCAGTATAAACACTTATCGAATCATGGTGTTGCACACCCGAAACAGAGCACGATGGGTCCATTGTATCTCGGCTTTTAAAAAAGAGCCTGGAAGAGGCTCTGCCTGCGGTCACTTCAAAGTCTGATGTGAAAAAGTCGAGCTCACTGAAGCAGGCTCGAGTTTCTCACGGTGAGAAGCCTGGAAGACTTCCTCTGGATGTTTTACACCGAAACAGCATTTGATATCCTTCCCAATACTTCACACTACATTTTTGCTTATAATTCTGCACGATAAAGAGGGTGTCACTGTTTCCACCGAGCTCTGCAGAGATGTCTCCAAAGTCCCTCCGCTGGCCCCGGTGTCACGTGTCGACCGATGTCTCTAAGCACCGGCGTGTGGGGCGTGTGGAGGTTCGGGACCTCTGCCTCTGAAGGGTGCAGCCAGGGGCGGGGCCCGGGAGGGAGACCAAGGGGGTGGCGCCTTGAGCAGCAGCTGAGGCCAGAGCAGTGTCAGTGACCCCGGAAGGGACACAAGGCTGCTAGGGGGAGACTCCTTAGCTGCCACCCCTTCACGTGTGCTGTCCCCCTCCTGGGGCGCCGTCTGCCCGCCCCCTGCCCACCCAGATCCACCTCGAGGCCCCGCCCATTAGCTCAGCGTTTCCTTCACTGAATAGTCGGCTTTTTTCTTAGCAAGAAACCACATCACAGAGTGGGTAAGAGCAACCTACTTAAGGACCCGGGGTTGTGTCTGTACCCTGCCACATACTACCCAGGGACCTTGGGCAAGGAATTTAACCTTTGGGTGCCACTGTGTTCGCAACCGTGAAATGGGGAGGAAAGAGTTCACCTCCCCGGTTGTCTTGAGGATTCAGTGAGTGCAGCACGGTGCCAGGCCCGCAGTGAGGTCTCAGTAAATGATTCTTCTAACCTGGTAATGGTAATACTTAGCATCTCAGCACCTGAGCGTTCCTTTGAAAATGTGTGTTAGTTTCCTATTGCTGCTGCAGAAAAGCCCCACGAACTCAGTGGTTAAAACAACACAAACTTATTCTCGTAGTTTTGGGGGTGGGGGCTCTGAAGGGGGCCTCAGTGGGCCGAGAGCTAAGGGGCTGGCCGGCCATGCTCCTTCTGGAGGCTCCTGGGGAGAATCCGTTCCCTGGCCTCCTCCAGCTTCTAGAACACACCCACATTTCCTGGCTCGTGGCCCCGCATCACTCCAGCCTCAGCCTCCATCATCACGCCCGGACTCTGACCCTCCCGCCCCCCTCTTGTAAGGACACTTGTGGTTACACGGGACCCCCTGGATCACCGAGGAGAGTCTCCCCATCTCCAGATTCTTATTGCAGGCAGGGCTGCGAAGTCACCTGTGAAGGTCGCACATTCGCACATTCCGGAGATTAGGAGGTGGCCCTTGGGGGCCCGTTACTCCATCTGCTCCGGGAAAGGGCTCCGGCGAGCGTTTAGCACTGCTTCCCGTCGTCTCCACCTCTCCCTGCAGCGTGACTGGGTGCAGATGGGAGAGCACAGGATGTCACGACCCTGTTCCAACTGTCTGATGTGGTGGCGGCGGCGACAGCAAACCCGCCCACAGCCGCCATGGGGGGCTGTGCACGGGGCCCTGTGCCTCCTGCCCTCAGGAGTGCTGTCCTGGCACCCACCCCGGGGCTGGAGGAGTCAAGTGTCATGAAAAGCAGCATGCAAAGGGGGCCTCCGCAGAGCGGGAGCCGGACCTTTAGGAAAATGTCCAATTTGCGTAGAAGAGCAGCAGCGTGAGGCGCTGCTCTCCCTGAGCTGTGGGAGGAGCCGGGCAGTGGAGGAGGCAGCAGCCGTCAGTGAGATGCGGCTGCCCAGGCAGCTAGAGTACTGTCAGGCTGTGTTAGCAGAGGTCTTAGGTCTTCACCTAAGAAGGACGTACATGTTTGTTGAATGAATAAATGAAACATGTATTGCCCCTTTCCCAACTCTTTGCCTGTTCTTGCTGCAGCGCTCTGCCCCACCCCCATGTCTTCTCCACTTGTCAAAACCCTTCCCACCCTTTGAGACCCACCCACACCAGGCCTTCTCTGATCCCCAGCTTGGAGCCATTATTGTCCATGCTAAATCCCCGTGGCACCTGGCTCGCCTCTGTCATATCACTTACAGCTTTTGCTTGGTATGGTAATGATTTCCGTACCCACCACTGACTGTCTGTCCGTGAGACAGCAAGCTCCCTTGGGCAGCCTCTGTCATCTGTGTATGTTCTCTCCCCCATTCCCTGGCACAGGGCTGTCTAAGCGGTAGGTGCTCTATAAGTGCTCCATGTAAGAAGGTGAGAGCATTGATGGCCGTCAGTGGCTTTTTACTGGTCCAGATGCTGCATCTTTGCAGCCCACAGGGAGGTCCCTGAGCCTCCTTTCCCCAGGCTGGGATCTCTCCAGTGCTCACTGGGCCACCATCAGGCTCTCTCACCCCCCCCCCAATCCAACCCCTGCTAACACTTTGCCTAAATCTTGCCTCACCCCAATGCCATTTCTGATATTTGCATGGCCTAACCACAGCAGGGGAGGCGGGCGGAGGCTGAGCGGCAGGGATTGTCTGGTCCTACACTGTCTGTTGGCAAGAGCCCAGGAGAGCAGATGTGGCTAGCCTGATATGGAGGGGGCTGGGCTTTGTGGGGGGGTGCAGCATCCGGGGGCCCCCAGACTGCCTCTAGGCCCTGAGGACAAGAGAAGCATGGGACTGCACCGTTTGTGCGGAGGAAGACCACAGTGGGGTTAAGCGTGTGTGGTGGGGGTGAGTCATTAGGGAGGAGCGGGGACCCAGAGGAGTTCACAGGCTAGATCTTCCCCACCCCTTCCTGTCGGGCCACCAGACACTGAGTGACAGTAGTTTGTTGTTTTCTTTTTTCCCCCAGCAAGATCTAACCCTGGTGATTCACGGTTTTCATCCCAGAGCCAGACCCCACAGGCACACTTGGCCCAGGGGTTCTTAACCATCGGAACGGACCGAATCCTCTGGTTCAGTGTGGAGCTGTCTAGGTCCGCCCCCACCCCAATTTGCAGGTCTGGTCCTTACACCGTACGCCAGGAGGACTCCTCCCCAGGGTGCCAGCTTCTCCCTAAGGGCAGTGGGTAGATACTCCTGGAAATGCCTGAGGAAGGAGGCAGCCTTGTAAAGAGATGCTGAGCTCAGGTGTCAGGCCGCAGGTGGTGGGGAAGGTGGGGAGTGGAGAGGTGAGGGGGAAGCACCTGCTAACTGAAGGTGGGCAGAAAAGCCGGGCTGACAGAGGAGCTGCACTGCAAAAGGAGCAGCACCTTGGGGCGGGGGGGGCTGCACCCGGCAGGGCTGCTCGCTCAGCTGTGGTCTGCTGGAAAGAGAACTGGCAGGACTAGGGAAGCTGGGGGTTGGCTGAAAGGGTCAGCCCTCCTGACATTCAAAAGCAGAAAAATCCCCTCAACAGGAAAACATAAAACTATTCATGCGCAGTAGCCAGCAAGAGGCACTAATCTCACTTTCGAGAGGAACTCAACCGGCAGAGCTTGCGAGAGCCTTATCAGAGAAGCCTGGCGCAAGCAGCAGGAAACCCAACCAGAGCACCGAAAACAAACACACAAACGAAACCATCTAGAGGGCTGACCAGCGTGCGGTTCCGAGCAGACTCTGGAGCCAATGCCTGCGATCAGATTTCAGCGCTTACATGGGTGACCTCGGGCCACTGAACCTCGTTACGTTTTCCCTTCTAAAAATAGGGCTAATAATCATTGTATTGCATTAGGTTATCATGAGGATAAAGTAAATCAATGTACAGGGGTGGAGTAGTTTTGCAGTTGTTTGCAGTTTGCAGTAAAAGTAGGTTTGCAGTTGTCATATGAAAACAATACAAATAAGTAATACGATAATAAATAAATAACAATACAAGAATAAACTCCTAACTGTAAACCTACTTTTGCCCACACCTGTATGTAAGGGAGTTAGAACAATGCCTGGCACATAGTAAGCACCATATAAACATGTTGTTGTTGTTGTCATCGTTATTGTATTATTATTATTTAGAATCTGGCACCTAGAACCCAGAACCCGTGGCAGATCATTTTGGATTCCTGCTACTCAAAGTCTGGTCCCCTGACCAGAATCCGCACCGTCACCTGGGGGCCCGTTAGAAACGCAGTCTTGGAACCAGTCCTGGATACGCGGAATCAGAATCTGCATTTCCCGAAAGCCCCGCTGAGTGATGAGCGCAGTCAAGTCTCTGAAGCCCTGCTTTAGAGCACAGGGGCAGCCACCCCCAGAAACTAGGCTATTTGCGGGGAAGGAGGCCAACAAGGGTTAGGCTGGCTTGCCTTGTGGTTCCCACAGCCTGGAAAGGCCCCAACCCTGGTCAGCACTGACCCTTGACGTGGGGACACTGCGGGGTCGGGGGGGGGGGGGCCTACACGTCTGTGCGCTGGGACAGCTTGGTACCCTGAGCAACGGTGGGGGCGCGGTGGCTGAGGCCACGCCCCCAGAGCCGCGGGGATGCTGCGAGGTCGAGCGGCGGTTTGCTGGAGTACCAGGTGCTCAGGAGATGGTTCACCTGCTCCTGGCTGGAGACTGTGCGCAGGTAGGCCTTCCCACTCCCGCCGTCCATTCCCTCGGTGGGCTCTGAGATCTCGGGGGCCTCGGCACCCCTGCTGGCCTTGCCCCGCTGCAGCCCCCGCGCCTGCATTTCGTTCTGCATGCTGGCGAAGAAGTGCAGCACGCAGCGGTGGGCGAAGTCCCGCGCATGCTCACAGCACGTCTCGTCAAAGAGCTTCTGCTCCAGGTCCACGTAGTTGCTCCAGTATCTGCGCTGCAGGAAGATTGTCTGGTCAAAGCAGGGTCTCAGGCAGCGGGCCAGGAAGGCCACCACGATCAGCAGCAGGGTGATACTCCAGCCCATGGCCTAAGAGGGTGGGGAGAGCAAGGTCAGGGGTGGGCGTGGCCGGCATGGGTGTTCCAGAGTCTCACTCTTCCATCCTTCCTCAGGTCTGTTTAACCCCCCGTGTAGCCATCCATCCTACCAACCGCCTCCATCCTCCTCCCTCCTGCTCACTCTCTCATCCTCACACCCATTCCTCTCCCCAGTTACCTCTCCACCCCGGTCGCCCAGCCACCCACCCTCTCCTCTGACTGTGCATCTGTCACCTTCCCATCCAGCATCCTCCAGCCATCCTTCTGTTGTCCATCATGTGTCCTCCCGTCCAGCCGTCTGTCCTCCCACCAGTTCATGTTCTGACGCTCGTTCTTCCTTTAGCTAGTGCACCCAGCCATTTGTGCACCCAGCCATTCGTGCACCCAGCCATTCGTGCACCCACCATTCATCCTCCCAACCTTTCTGGGGCGAAACCAGACTCTGTCCCCCCAAAGTATGCCTCTTTGACATAAAATTATTTTGACCTGAAGACAGTTAAGAAGCAGCAAACATAGGAAAAACTCTCTCTACCTTCCCCTTTTCTGCCTCAAGGCAAGATATCATTCTCCTTTGACTGGAGACAGACCCCCATCCGCCCCGAGACAGCACAGAGGGTGTAAAGCAGACAACCCTCACTCCATCCGTGAAGAGTAAGGAACCCTGTGTTTCCTCCCACGCGTTTACCTGCCCACCGTGTCTGCCCCCGGAAGCCTCGCGCTGCCTTCCTTTGTCCTGCCATTTCTCTACAAAGGTATTGCTCTTTGCTAATGATGAACTATAAGCCAGAATTCTAAGCCACCACTGTGAGTTAGTCTTCGGTTTAGGTTTCTCCCCTGTGATGTGCGTTGCATGTCATAATACACTGTTTGCTTCCCATTTGTTAATGCTTTTTGTTATCACTTCAGTGGGAAACCTAAGATTGGAAGAGGTAAAATTTTGCCTCCCCTGCACACCCATCCATCTATCCATCCATCGTCCATCATCCTTCCCACCCTCACACATATTTATCCACCCCGTCTATGCACCCATCTGTGCTATATCATGGGGGAGGCGACAGGAACTCAGTGTTTTCCCTCACGGAGCTCACACTGAAGTGGAGGAAACAATTAACGGGCGATGACAGGCCAGGGGCCACACTGAGGGATGCGGAGGGGATCACAGGGATTTCCCGGACCTGAACGTGAGGGTTCGGGGAACAATGAGGTTCAGGCTGAGACCTGGAGGAAGAGGAAGAGTTGTGTATGGTACCAACAGTGAGCAACGTTCTAGGCTAAGAGTGAGAAACACCTGGAAGCAGTTCTCCAGGGCTGGAGCCCACACCTGGCTGACTCTGCCCCCTCCTCTCTGTGCGTCCACAGCTCCTGTCTCTTCAAGGCCGCGCTTAAGAGCAGAGCAACCGTGTGGGCCCGGAGCAGAGACGTCCCTCCTCTAACACAAACACAGACACAGACATCTCTCCTTCGGCCCCCACCCCCACCCCTGCTAACTAACTTACAATGCTCGTGTGAGTGAGTATTCTACATGCGAGGAGCACTTACTGTGCCTGATAAACTGACAGCTGCATCAGGACTCCAGCCCTGCCCTCGCTGAAAATTCCACACACTCTTTCCCATGAGCTAGTGAAGCCTGAAGTGTTTCAGCCTGCAGGGACCGTCAAAGTGAAGGAGACCAAACCTCCCTTCATTTTGCAGGAGAAACTGAGGCCCAGAGGGAGAGCGACATGGCCAAGGTCACGGCCTGAACTAGAATCAAGTGCATCCTGAGCACTGGTCCTCTCTACACCACACTGCAGGCCTGCCTTTGCCACCAGCCTGTCTCAGCTCCGCGAAGGGCTGGGGTCACGCTTCTGTACTCTGCAGCCCCAGTGATACTCGGCACGTGTGGTTCATGTAACTACTTTTTGTAGGACACAGCCCAGCAGGGTCTGGGGGGGGGGGGCAGGGGGCGGAGTCTGGAGTCTGGGCTGGGGATGGGGCTGGGCTTTGCTCCCAGGACAATGAGCTGATACTCTGTGAAGAGCCAGGTGTCTGGGGAGAACCTGCATTTGTAGGGAGGCCGGCGGTCAAGAGGGTCAGCAGTTATAGACCCCTGCCCTGCCTCTTCCAAGCCGTGTGACTTTGGCCAGTGAACCAAACTCTCAGAGCCTGCATTTCCTCATCTGTAAAATGGGGTGATGACGACTGCACCCTCTTCATAGGGCTGTTCTGAGAAGTAAATGGAATAACGCATGTGAAATACTCAGTGCGGTTCCTGACACACGAGTGCTCCGTGAAACGTAGTCAGTATTGTTTCTGAGCGGTGGGAAAAGGGTGGCCAACCTGAGGCCCACATGCAGCCCAGGACGGCTGTGAATGTGGCCCAACACAAAATCGTGTTTACTTAAAACATCATGAGACTTTCTGTGATTACGTGTCACAGTGTATTTAATGTGTGGCCGAGACAACTCGTCTTCTTCCAGTGTGGCGCAGAGACGCCCAGAGGTTCGACCCCCTGGGTGGGAGGACCATGTGTATGGGGCAGACAGAGCCGTCTGCCTCCAGTGCTTTCCTGCCACCCAGCCTCCCGGGGAGGGGCCGGCTGACTCCTGGAGGATATGGGTACCTGGCCTCTGTGCCCGGGTGAGTCAGCATCGGTGACCAGGTGCTCACTTCCTAAGGCCCCACACTGTCCTGTACGTGACTCACGCTCCTGGTCCCCCCAGGGACCAGCTGCTCCTTGGCTGTGTCTCCAGGAGTGGGGAGGGGCTGCAGGAAGTCACTTGTACTCCTCAGCCCTTGGAACCCACACAAGGTATTTGGGAGTGTTAGGAGAGGACCTCGCAAATTACCTGTGACAGGCACCGCAGGTATCGAGACACCGCCTTCCTCGCGGGGCTGTCCCTGACCAGCGCGTCTTCCTTGCAGGGTACCTTGGCCAGAAACAACTGGACCTGGCTGGGGGTCATGTTGGCAAAGTCCAGAAACTTCTCAGGGTCCACGGAGCTGCTGAAGGCACACACAAAGCACTTCCCGTCGAGGAGGGCCAGCAGGATCCAGACCAGGGGGGCGGCCAGGGCTCTCTGCAGCACCGAGGAGCACATGTACCTGGGAGCAGAGCAAAGTGGGGTCACAAAGGGCGGCTGGAATTCAGCTGAAGCAGGAAGGCTACAGGAGAGATGCAAAGGTGGACTTCCCAGGAGGGCTGGGAAATAGTAGTCGTAGTTACAGCAAAGGAGTGATTCTAGCTTCCACTGCAGGGTTCCTGGCAGCAGAGGGCAAAGAGGGAGGTGGGCCTGGGGCCCTGGGAGTCCCGGGGCCGCCACACTTTGCAGCTGGTGGTCTTCCTGCTCTGGGCCTTGTAGCAGACTCTGCGGGGGCCCTGCCCAGCCAGGGCACCCACGGCTTTGGCAGGTAGTTCCTGTTCCCCTGGAGGCCTGAGGGCCTCCGACCTCAACCACCTCAATCTGCCTGAGGGCCAGACTGTAAGCGGTAGAATGTTGACAACCCCTCTCCCCTCAAATCAACCTTCAGCTCAAGAGGGATGGGGCCTGGGGAATAAATGCCCCATCTTTCTAGACCCTCAGTGGGACATTTCTGAGGTGTGTCTTACACACCCTCTCAGAAGGACTGAGTCTGCCCACCCATCATTGCCATCCTCCAAGAGCCTGCTTTCGAGGGGAGCCGTAACCAAGACAGCCCTGCCCAATAACCCTCCCTGACATAGCACCTCAAACACCCCCATCCAGGGAGCCCACCCTCCGACTGTGCTTAGGTGCCTCTCCTGACCTACGCCACCCCTCTGGTGGCCTGCAGTGGGTGTGGGTCACAGGACAGAAGCCAGTGGAGCTGCAACCACTGGCTCCCCAAGAAGAGGAAGAAGGTTAAGGGAACTCTCAGTGCATGTGGAGACAGGGAGTGCAGAGCCCCCAAGGAGCACAGAGGGAGGTGCTCGCACCCAGGATGCAGGTGTTTCCAAGTCGCACTGTGTCCAAAAATGACACGGTGCCCGCTGTGTGTGTGCATGGCCCACCCAGCAGTGAATTCTAAATCCCCTGGTAGTGGTGGTGGTGGTGGGGCTGGGGGTCTGGTTCCAGCATTTTCTATGGGGGCAGTGTGGTTAGAAGGGGGAACTGAAGGCTTGTCATGGAGTTACCTTACACACCCTTGAGGACACCTCAGTTGTCCCTGTCAAAGGACAGGCATGGGGGAGATCATGAGTGGACAAAACCCCACCGTGCCCCACCCAGCCACTGCCCACAGGCCTAGAGAACTGAGACGTTTTGTCCAAAACAGCAAGGGCAGGAGCGTGAGTTGTGCTTCTTCCTGCCGGGGGGAGTCAGCCAAGTCACTTCACTTCTCTGTGCCTCCGGTCCCTTGTCCCTAACAGTGGGTCCCCCGCCAGAGCGGGCCCAGGGCCGAGGCGAGAATTCAGAGGCGGTGCACACACAGCAGGTGGCTCGGAGCTCCGCATTGCTATTCAGTGTTGGCCAGCCGGCGATTCGAATGGCTCAGCCCCATGGGCTGATGCTGATGGACGGCGCCCCCCAGCTGGGGGCTCTGAGGACTCGGCAGCGCAGGCTGCGGGGAGAGCCCAAGGGAGAGTGACGCAGCCTGCAGGCTGGTCATGCGTTTCACACCACACGCAAACACTCTGTGCGTGCCACGGGATGGCCCTTCCGCGTGTGTCGAGGTGCAGTCAATCCACGGCCAGCGTGACAGATGTGACCAGGGTGATTCTGTGCCACTCATCTATCTCTAGCAATGGCCACAGAAAGGTGACAAATGACAGGGACAGGAATATCTGTTTCCAGAATGGAAACCGCAAATGGGGCTCGTAAGCTGACGATGCTTTAGCTGGGGAAAGGAGGGGGCACACTTGAGAGTGACTGTGGGGGTGGGCGAGGAGCCCTGACAACACCCGTGGGGTCATTGAGACTTGGGGGTCAGCTGACAGTGTTTTTGTTGGGGGGGTTGCTGACAACGCCCATGGGTAGGGTCAGGGTTTGGAGGTGCCCTCGCAATTCCTGTGCAGGCGGGGGGTTCTGACAATGCCCACAGGGGAGGATTGGGGCTGGGGTGCTCCTGGAGGTGTCCATGCAGGTGTGGGAGGGGCCCTGACAATGCCCACAGGCCTGTGGGTGGTGTGGGACTGTACCTGATGATCCCTGGGTCCTTCTTCCGGTGCCCCGCAGGCCGGCGCCACTCCTCCACCATCACCACGGTCTGCCGGTTGGCAAGGAGGCCGCAGAGGAAAAGGGCGAGCGGCGGTGTGAGCAGCAGGCCCAGGCCGTAGAGGGCGTTGTAGCGTGCCAGGCAGGGGCAGTTGAAGTCGAAGGAGGAGTACAGCTTGACGGTGGCCGCAGCCAGCAGCAGGCAGATGCCGTTCATCACAGACTCGGAGCTGGACTGGAAGTACTGGAAAAGCATGCGGAACTTATCCATGGCTCCCGCCTGGCGGGTGGGCAGCGTGGGTCAGGGGCCGTGCTGGGCGTGAGTCTGGGCCCCCGGGAGCTTCTTCTCTTCCAAGGGTCCCCAGCTGAGCCTCTGAGGTCCAGCTCTCTACACAGGCTCTGATGCCCAGCCTGCTTGTCGCCGGTGCCACTCCCTCCTCTCTGTGACCAGCCAGCCCGAAGCACCTTTAGGCAAATGCGCCCTGCCCTGCCCTGCCGCTCCATGCCTCCCCAGCCCATTCCCGCCTCCCTTCAGGGTGTGGATGTGGAGGCCTGACAGCTGGCAGGGTGCCCCCTGAGGGACAGGCAAATTCTGGGTATGGTAAGGGCAAGACACTGATGGAGCCAGTTTATGTTTTCTGGTCTTGATCAAAACGTGACTTGATTCAGCGGAGCCCAGGGAGAGTTCATGTTGACTTTCAGGCTGGGAGGAGCCAGGAGGGCCACCTTACCTTGCCTGAAGAGTTCTGGGAAGAGAAAACCCTTGAGAAGGGTTTATTAAACCACGTTTCAGCACGGTTTGTCAATGAAAGGCGTTGGAAAGGGAAGGCCTTCCAGGCAGATGGTTCCGCGCCAGCAGAGGCATGGAGGCGAGAAGCACTCTGGTGTGGCCGGCGGTTTGGGGTTGCTGGAAGGTAGTGTCAGGCAGGGGGTGTCAGGAGAGTGGGCTGGAGGGTCAGTGGGTGCCGGCAGCCCTCTGCTCCATTTTATTCCACTGGAAAAGCTCAGATTCCCCTGAGGCACAGCTTCCACTGCCTCAGTCCTCAGCTCAGGTGTTACCCGGACTCTCTCAACCTCCTTAGCTTGGCACTCAAGGCCCTCCTAACTGTGCCCAGCCAGGTCTTCCCACCTCCACTGAAAACCCTGCCCCTTTTCCCAACTTCCCTTCAAGAGGCAGCTCAAGTGCAGGGGGTGGAGAGAACAAGGCTCGGAGGGTTTGAGCACCCCCCTGCCCTCCCATTCTAGTCTCAGGGGAGTCTCCAGTAACGAACAGGCACGGCTTTCAGGAGAACGCGGCAGGAAACTGGGACAGGTCTCGCCCAAGCCAGTCTGTTTCCTGCTCCAGCCTCTGACAGTGGAGACGGAGCTCCCAGGCCAGCCTGGGGCCCTGGGCCCTGCAGGGGGCCGTCTGCTCTGTGCCTGCACTGGCCCCTGCTGGGTGTTGACGGAAAACACTCCAGCAGAGAGAAAGGGAGAAGGAAGCTCACCACACCTCCAAGAAACACCCTAGGGCGAGGGGGTGGCTTCACATTGAAAAAAAAAATCTATATTTTCTAAATTGTCTACTTTTATAGTAATGATTTTTAAAAATTCCCAATAAAAATCATAAAGTATTTTTACTGGAAAAACTCGAAGGGATTGGGGAGCACGTGAAAGGGGAGGGCAGTACATTTGTGGCCTAGAGCCCTGGGCCCGCGGAACCCGGAGAGGCAGAGACAGGGGAAAGGGCAGACGGAGGAAGCCTTGCTTTACTCCTGTGTGCGAACAGCCGTGACCTTGTGGACCTGCTGCACGACAGCACCTCAGTCCGAGTGTCTCGGTGTCCCCCCCCCCCCCCCCCCCGCCCAGGAATCTGCAGCTGTGTCCTTGGGGGGTCTTCTAATTCTGGGGAAATTTAAAAAATTTTTATTTTAAGGATGACAAATCTTTTCAGCAGTGTTAAACATGTGTTAACTCCCAGTGGAAAGATGTGTATAGAACAGGTCTTTGCTTTTTCTCAAATTAGAGAATTGTGGGTCCATGCTGGGCGGTCTTCTAGGTTTTCTGCCCTTTGGAAGGAATCTGCATCGTATTTGAGAGACTTTGGCTCTGCCGTCCCTGGAGTTCCCGTGACGGAGCGCTTCTGTAGCACTGGGCGCCCCCTACTGGAGACTCTCAGAGTTTGATGTGGGGGGCGTGTGTGTGGTGTATATGTACCTGTGGGTGCGTGCGAACACGTGTGGCTTGTATGTGTATCAGTGTGTGCCTCCAGAAGTTCACCTATGGCTGTGTCTCTTCTTTTTATACAGTGAGTGCAGCCTCCCCTGAGGGTTCTCTCTTTTCTTTCCAAAGGAAGACATTGGTTGCGTGTCCCACTTCTCTCTCCAGACTGGGAAGCTACTGTTCCTTCCGGTCCAGCAGAGCGATGGTGCCCTCTCTGTCCGAGAGGCCTGACTCTCTTTCTCCTGATGACAGAGGCCCCTGCGGGGTCCGTGTGACGGGGCTCTTTGGTCCGCGGCTGGCAGGCCTGGGGGAAGGTGGCGTGGCACTTACGTGGACTGCACTCTGGTGATGACACGGAGCCCCGTGGCCCCCAAGGGAGGCGGTCTGACAGATGGCATTGGGACAGCTGGGTAGCCATTTGTGGAAAACTTAAACGGAATCTCCGCCTCATTCTTTATACCAGAATAAATTCCAATGGCTCGAAGACTTTACCATAAAAATGAAGATCATAAAAATTCTACAGGAAAATATAGGGAGGTGTTTGTGCATAGAGCGTGCAGTGCAGTGGCTACAAAGCAGAAGGAAGAGAAAGTGGCCTCGGCTTCTGCGGGCAAAGTGCCAACAAACAAAGTAAAAACAATGAACTGGATGAGGGGTTACCACACACATGCCACACAATGGGGCCCTTTCCCTTAATTTGTAGAGAGAGCATATAAATAATAAAAAAAAAGATGACTAACTTAGAGAAAAAGGGTCAGAGGACGTGAACAGGCTACTCACGGAAAAAGAAAGGCCCCCAACCCTGCAAAGATTCTAATTCTCATTCACAGTTAGACACAGTCCCAACGACCCAGTGCCTTTCCAAACTCACCGACCTGTTAGAAACGGAAGGGTTGGTAGCCTCCGGGGCCAGTGAGGGCTCCGGGAAACAACCACTTTCATACACCGATGGTGAGTGTGCACATTTGGGGGCAGTTCTAGGACAATTTGGTGATATATTCAAAGCAAAAATTTAGATACACATGTCCTTTCACCTAACAGTTACAAGGCTCTGAATTGGCCCTATGGGCAGATATGCAGAAGTGGCCGAGATAAACGAACAAGGGTGCTCATTATAGCTTTGTCTGAATGGCAATAAAACTGAACACAGCCCACATTTCATCAACAGGGCACTGTTTAAGTAAACTATGGCCGTGCCATAAAATGAGATCTGTACAGTAGATATCATAGAGTATGCACGGGTCTGCACAGTAGATCTCATACGGTATGCACGAGAAGAATGAGCAAATCTGTATGTGTCCATTTGAAAAAGACCCCTAGCTTCTGATAAATTAAGAAATCACAGTTAGTACACATGAATATGTAAAAGTTTTAGTATTATGCTTATACTTTTTGCAGGAGATATGGACAGCTGCTACCATTGGGTGGTCAGCAAGGGGGCTATTATTTTCTTCCCATTTTCTATCTTTCTGTGCTGTTTGACTTTCCAAACACTGTGTACATATAAATTTTTCTTTCTAAAGATCAGCAGAGGTTATCTGGGCAGTGGACTTATGAATTTAAAAAATACCTTTCTATATATGAATAGACACATAAGGTTAAAATAAGGTTAAAATATTATGACTTACACAAAATAAAATGACCAGGTTCAACCCTGAACATTCTTCCACACTTAAATTTTTGGCCTTCGTCCCATAGATTACAGAATGTGGAACCATTTTCTTGGTTCACGATACCTTCCTAACTCCTTTCTCAGAGGAAGAAACACATAAGCCTGGTTTAACAATATTATCTCCCCTCCTTTTCCCACACAACTAACAAGCTATAAACATGGCTTTTCAGACTAAACCGAAATGAAGTTGTTTCCAGAGCCTGCTGAGGGCTGCTAGTTTTTGGCATGGAGGCCCCTCCGGGGATGGCTCTGGGCACTGGATTTTGGCCCAAATGCGGAGACCAGGGGTCAAATGCAGAGACCAGGTGAGCTGCTCTGGGAGGAGCAGCCATCCAACTGGATTTTCTAAATTCCACTTCTCTGTACACACCAAAGTCAGCATGGCTCCAGGGTCCCTTTTCCCCAGCTGCCTACGTGCACCAGCTCAGGAGAGTTCTGAGGCAAACGTCGCCCATTGTGGTGGCTTAGATGTAGAGGTGTTTGTGGGACAGGCCAGACTGGGTGTGGCACGTGCCAGTTCGGAGGGCGATGGTGTGGTCAGAGGGCCAAGCTGGGAAGCACCTCCGGTAAAGGCCACACGTCCTGAAGGTCGGTCCACAGAACAACAGATGGATATTCACGGGGCATCTGCAGAGGGCCAGGCGCCGTGCTGGTGCTGGGCACACCCAGGTGCTCACATCCAGATGCAGATGCAGATAGCCCAGCATGTCGGTGTGAATTGGAGGGCTCTGGAGAGGACCTGACTTGGCCTAAGTTTGGAGACCTCCTCCCTCAGTCCTGGGGGGGTCTCTGTCGGCGGGTTTGATCTCCTCTGGCCTAGCCACTGTGGTGGGGAGATGCAGTTTCAGGGTGAAACCCGAGAAGGTGGCCTCAGTGAAGCAAACACCCCCGGAGGGTACGTCTGGGTGGCTGAAGAATATGGCTGACTTCCTCATCGACGTTTTCTTTACAACAAGTCGCTAATGGAAGCTATAAGTGTTCTCCCCAACGCTCTTTCCATTTTGAAAGAGGAAAAGAGCAACCGGTGAACACTTTCCAAGGTGTTCTGATGGACTGGAGGTCTCCCCCCAAAAGTTTGCCAGAGACAAGGGGGATTCTGGTGGAGTTCTAGCGCCGCCTAGTGGTGGTGGCTGGAGAGAGAGAAACTGAGAAGCAGGGGAGGGCTGGGGAGGGTTCTTGGGACACAGGGTCTGCTGAGAGACAATTTTCCACAAGCCACGCCACTGGGAAGAGAGTCTCCCCCCCCCCCCCCCAACAAGTGGCCTTTGGGTGCAAGTCGGACCTACAGAGTGCCTCTGGGGTCCGTTTTGGAGAAGGAGGGTCGAAGTGAGATAGCACGCTGGAGGCAGTGATGGGGACGTGAGTGTTTCCTGCTCTGGGTCTCCGGACAGAGGCCAGCAGCTCGCTGCAGACGTGCCTCCGGACTCCTATTTGTCTTTCAACCTTTGCCCCGAGGGAGTTTTACATTTTTCTGTAGTCAGATTTATCATACTTTCCTTTAGGTTTCCCTTGTCTTTGTAACATTCTTAGAAAGGCTCCCCCCCTTTTTTTCTTTTTGCTAAGTAGAGGTCATTTAAAACACCTATGAGAGAAAAGGGATGCTGGGGTATCACCACTGCTTGGAGCATTCTTCTTTGATTCCAGTTTCGTTATTTGAAACCTCTTTCATGTCCCGCAGTGGCCAAGTGCTCCCTGGCTGGCTTCCAGAGAGCTGAGCCAAAGTGCCTGGGAGTCTTAAGGGTCTCTCAGGTGAAAGGGGCTCTTTTGGGAACTCAGTGAGGCACCTCGCCTGCCCCGGGGGTCTTCCTCAGCTGGGGCACTCGAAAGGCTCTCATTCTGGGGCAGGTACAGTGTCCCAGGGGTTTGGAATCAGACCATCCTCAGGCTGTACCTCTGTGCTCTACTCACCAGCTTCCAGGCAAGCGTCTGAGCTTCCCCAGGGCTCAGGGTTTTCATCTGTGAAATGGAGATGGTGATCCTAATAATAAAATAATAGTAACAACAATAATAGTACCTACCTCACAACGTTCTTATCAGGCTTCAATGAACTAATACAGGGGGAATGCTTAGCCCAAGGCCTGGTACCTGTAATGAAGTGCTCCACAAACATCACCCATCACAGTGGTTGCCAGAAGCTGCAGGGTAGGAAGGATGAGCAGGCGGAACACAGAGGGCTTTTAGGACCATGAAGCTACTCTGCGATGCCGTGATGGTGGATACATGCTGCCCCATACGCATTTGGCCAGGTCAGTGGAGGTTCATCGGTTGTAACAAATGTACCGCTGGGGGGGGTGGGGCGGGGTATTGATACAGGGAGAGACTATACACGCCTGGGGGCAGAGGGTATATGGGAAAATCTCTGTACCTTCCACTCAATTTTGCTGTGAGCCTAACTAAACCTAATCTAAAAAATAAAGTCGATTTTTAAAAAAGAGTCCTCTTGCCCTCTCCCGGGGTGCACACACACTCTAGACTAATGATTTTCCAAGGTGGCATGCATCAGAATTGTCCACAGAGACAGGGGAACAAGGAGAGGCAGAGATGGTAAATAAAATGCAGATTTCCAGGCCACAGTCCAAGACATTCTGGTTCAGTAGATCTGATGCAGGCCATTAATGGACCACACTCTGGGAAACTGCTCCATGTGGACACGCATTCTGGTTAGAGGCTGCTATCTGAAGAATGCCTGCAAGCTTTCCCAGGGAAAGCTGGACACCCATGGGGCAGGCCAGTGCAGGCTGCCACCCCAGCTGGGCCAGTCACACCCACTGGACGGTAGGGCAGGACATGGCTATGCCGGAAGGGGGCTTCTGGCTCCTCCCTCTGCTCCACAGACAGGCTTCCACTCTTGGGGCAGCCCCTGGGCCCAGGGTCAATTGTAAGTCCCTCACACACTTGTCTTTGGAGCCCAACCCTATCCGGTCAAAACACTATGTCTCACATGAAACACAATTTTCCTGCCTTAAACATTTTGAAAGGATTTTTATAAATCTGGCTTTTTGAATCATTGGACTACAAGGGACTCATTGAATTCACAACTGGTTTTATTTCTAAGCAATCATGCGTGTGTTGGGTTTCTTGCCAAGCGAGAAAAACCTGCGGTTGTCTTTGAATATAATGAAATCTTTATGAGTACTCATTTAACAATTAATGATGTTGACACAACATTAAGTTTTGTAGGCAAGTAAGTAACATTTATGAATTTTAATTTTTAAATTTTCCTGCCGTAATTTGGAATCAATGTTTTTTCTCCCCCCCCCCCCCCGCCCGAAGTCCTATGCAGGCCTAAGCCCCGGGCCCCTTGTGCCCATGGATAGAACCCAGGCCTCACGCCAAGCACTGCTAAGGTCGCCTCTGAAAGGACAGTGGACACCCCTGCAAGAAGCAGAAAGGAAAATGCCCAACCCCGGGACAAGGACCACGACCGCCCCCTGGGAAAGCTGTGTGGTGACTTCAAAGGAGTCGAACATCCCGTGACCCACCCCAGGACCCCCCGATCAAGGATCTTTCACTGTCTCCATAGTTTTGCCTTTTCCAGAATGTCATACAGTTGGAATCATACAGTAAATAGCATTTTTAGACTGGTTTCCTTCACGTAGTAACATGCATCGAAGGTTCTTCCATGTCTTTTCATGGCTTGGCAACTCGGTGCTTTTTAGCACCGAATACTGCTGCATTGCCTGGGTGTACCTGTTTATTAATCCATTCACTGACTAAAGAACATCTTGTTGCTTCCAGGTTTTGGCCATTATGAGCAAAGCTGCCATAAATATCCATGTACAGGTTATTGTGGGGACATAAGTTTTCAGCTCCTTTGGGTAAATACCAAGGATCTCAACTGCTGGATCAGATGATAAGAGAATGTTTAGTTTTGTAATAAACCACCAAACTGCCTTCCAAAATGGCTGTACCATTTTATATTGCTACCAGCAATGGATGAGAGTTCCTGTTGCCCCACATCATTGCTAGCATTTGGTGTTGTCAGGTTCTGGATTTTGGCCATTCTAATAAGTGAGTATGGTATCTCATTGTTGTTTTGATTTGCAATTCCCTGAATGGCATAAGATATGGAGTATGTGTTTATATGTTTATTTGCCATCTGCCTATCTTCTTTGGTGAAGAGTCTATTAAAGTCTTTGGCTCATTTTGAATTATGCTGTTTTCTTACTATTGATTTTTAAGAGTTCTTTGTATATTCAGCCTTTTATCAGATGTGCATTTTGCAAACATTTCCCCAGTCTGTGGTCCATTTCTTATATTTTGTTCTTTCAATAATGTCTTTTGAAGAGCAGAAAAATGTAATTTCAATGAAGTCCAGCTTGTCAATTCTTTCTTTTACAGTCCATCCCTTTGGTGTTATAGCTAGAAAGTCACCACCAACCCAAGGCCATCTAGATTTTCTCTTATGCTATTTTCTAAGAGTTTTATAGTTTTGCATTTTATATTTAGGCCTGTGATCCATTTTGAGTCAATTTTTGGAAAGATGTAAGGTTCATATTTAGATTAATTTTTTTTGCATGTGAATGTTCAGTTGGTCATGTACCATTTGTTGAAGAAACTATGTTCACTCCATTGTATTGTCTCTGCTCCTTTGTCAAATATCAGCTGACACCTTTTGTGTGGGTTTATTTCTGGGCTCTCTATTCTGTTCCACTGATCTACATTCATCTGTTCTTTCACCAGCCCACAGAGTCTTGATTACTGTAGCGGTATGGTGCATTTTGAAGCCGTGTGGTATCAGCTCTCCAGTTTTGTTGTTCTCAATATTGTGTTGGTTTTATTCTGGGTCTCTGGCCTCTCCAGACACACTTTCTTCATTTTATTTATTTATTTATTTCTAGAGAAATGGGAGAGAGGAAGAAACAGAAGGAGACAAACATTAATTGGTTGCCTCTCACATGCCTCCAACTGAGGGTGGGGAGGCTTTGGCCCTCAACCAAGGCATGTGCCCTGACTGGAATCAAACTGGTGACCCCCTGCTTTGTGGGATGATGCCCAACCCACTGAGCCACACCAGCCAGGGCTCCAGATACACTTTAGAATCAGTTTGTGGATATCCACAAAATAACTTGCTGGGCGTTCGATTGGGGTGCATTGAATCTCTAGATCAAGGTAGAAAGAATTGACATCTTGACAATATTGAGATCAACTGCGTGTTCTGACCTAAACTTAGCCATGGGAGGCAGGAAAATGGACTGGAGTACCAGAAAGCATAGGATGGCCCCCCCCTGGTGCTGGCCAGGAGACTGCATCTGACACAGTGCCAGGCATATAGGTGGTACTCAATGAATGGTCACTGGGGCAATGAGCAATGCCACATTCCAAAGCACCTGGGATCGGGGCAGTATGGTGCCCGTTCCGTGCTGAGGCGGGTAGAGCAGACTCCCATCCTTCAGAGGGAGGGGACTGGCTTTGGGGACAACTTTGGGAAAGGGACTGTTGAAAAGGGAGCTGGGTGGGTGGGCTGGTTTGAGCAAGGCTCTCGGGCTGACTTGGGTGGCTGTATTGATAGGTTAAATCACTGAATTATTCATTGATTCATTGAATAAATATTTATTGAATATCAGACACTTCCCCCCTAAAATGTCTAGACACCCCCTGCAGTTCATACAGGAAAACCCTGTATAGGTTTTCTGATGCCCTGACAACTATGGGCTGGGTCTTCAGATGGTGGGGGGTGCGGGGGTGCTGTATTCTGGCTAGGGATGGTTGTAGCTGTTTCCTCTTTTAAGGTTGGTTTCTCGACATGGAGCAAGGTGTCATGCTATTGACTAGGGTGATCTCAAGTTTAGGGGAGGTCCAGCTTGGCCTAGATGAACCCCACTCTTGCCTGCATAGTGGGGGATCATCTCTGTGGTCGGTTCTGGGCTCAGCATCCCGGAGGTCAGGGAAGGAAGGAAGCAGACTGTCAGTCAAATTACTATTTTATCAACATGGAGACTCTTCAAGACTTAAACTGACCTGGGAGCTGTGGGGAGTGAGAAAGAAGGGGAAGGGAGAGGTGAGCCAACAGGAGGAAACAGGGCCAGGAACAAAAGGAGAAGGGAGACAGCCAGGAAACCAAGAGATAAACGGGGTGGAGAAGAGCAGAGAATGCAGGGAGAAGAGCAGAAAGACAGAAGGAGGGAGGAAGAGAGAGAGAGCTCGGAGCAGCCAGAAGGGAGAGAAGTGAGGGAGAGAGAAGGAAGAGTAGAAGTTGGAGCTGGTGCTTGCTGGGTCCTCAAGGGTGTGAACACTCACACACACACAGACACACACAGACACACACACCAGGATGCACATGCACACACACAAGCATGTATGCTGCACTCACACCCATCCCCTTCCTTGGGCACCGTTTTCGGAATCCACACTACTGGGGAGGCGGGGTTGCCACGGTGACAGGTGCTGGAGCACCTCCTTATGGATATTAATAGCTTCCATTGAAGACAGCAAAACTCGGTGACTTCATCCAGCCCCAGTCTCCCTGGCAGGTTCCTTTTGCCTCCTCCTTTCCAGGACAGGGCTGGGAAGGGCCCTCAGGGCCACGCAGGCCACCTCCCTGCCTGCTGGCCACCACCTTGGTGAAGGATGGCTTGAGGGTCTATGGGATTCTTCCCAGTATGCGTGTGTGTGTGTGTGTGTGTGTGTGTGTGTGTGTGTGTGGAGGGGTAGGGAGGGATGAGGGGAGAAGGGTGCTGGAGTGGTTCGCTCCCCTGAGCTGGGTCTAACCATTGCCCTTGTCAGGGAGAGTTTCTGAGGCACAGGACCCCTCAGAGAGGCCACTCTCAGCCTCTCCGGGGCCCATGCTGTCATACTGCCTTTTATAGGTCCTGGCCTGACCAGGGATTTGCACCCCGTTGACACTTGACAGTGGTGTCCCTTCCCATTGTACGCAGTTCCCAGGAAGGGCTGGGGCCGGGCTAGAGAGGCGGCCCAGACTGCACAATCTCAGAGGCGCTCAGTCTCAGGCTGCAGCAAGTGTAGGGCTGGCATGCCCGCCCCTGGGGCCCATGCTGCCTCCCATTTTCCACCAGGGATGCCTCACTCGCCTCATCCTAATCCTGGCCCCATTGATACTCCCAGTATCTCCTTGACCCTCTTGGGTCAGAGAATGTTTCTGTCCCGTCCTGAGTTCCCTGCTTTGATCCCTAATGCCTCTCACCTTCCTGTGAGGCGCCTGGGGTCAGGTCGCCCTGGTTCCTGCCTCCAGACCTCAGGCAACACCTGTCTCTGGCCCTCGCTCCTCTCGGACCTTCTCCATCTCTCCCTGGCTTTGCCCACAGCCTCAGGTTTAGATGATGTGGGGCCTGTGACATCTCTGCTGTCCTCCACCCCTCTGTCATCCCCTGGCCCATGCTCCAGAGCCTCCTCCCTGAAGGGAGGGTGGGACTTCAGGAAGGGCCTGAGCCTCCTCTCAGCCGTGGTCTGCGAATGCTGCCAAGGGCTGCACATGTCACACACACACTCCGAGGGAATTAGTCTCGTCTGTGCAGAGCCTTTGGATTTACTGTGATGCCCGGCAGCAGCTCCCAGTGACCTCATTCCAGTAGGCTTCAGGGGGCATATGAGTGTGTGTGAGCATGTGTTCATGCTTGTGTAGAAGTGAGTGTGCGGGAGAGTGTAGAGGTGTGTGTGCAAATGTGTGAGGGTGCTGCCATTCAGAGCCCAGGGATTTCTGGTGCATGAGTCATCGGTCGGGCGTGGGCCTCGGGAAGACAGCACCCCGGCCTTCCGTGTGCATCCTGCAGCTGGCGGGCACGTGATCCCGGGCATCTGAGAGGCTGGAGGCAGGGAGGGGGCTGTCTTTCCCTCCAGACCCCAGAGAACAGCTGTCATGGGTATTTCTAGCTCGCCTGGAGTCCCAGACATTTAAAGATGTGCTGTTTGCAGTGGGGTGGGAATAGAGGGCAGGGAAGGGAAATAAGGAGCAGCTTCGGGGTTTTCCTCCCAGGGATCATGCAGGGGAATTCATCTATCCCATCAGTGTTTTTCTGGTAGTCTGTCCGACACTCTCCTAGAGGCCGGGCCGTCATGGGGAATGGCGTCGACCTGCTCTGTTCCCTCACAAGGTTTATGTTCTAGTGGGGGAGGCAGCACACAGACAGGGGGGGAAGGCTACTTTCAAACTACTTCTAGAAAGTAAAACAGAATAATGGTATGGAAAGTGACGGAGAGTGGTAGCATTCTTCAGCTGGGGAAGGTCATGAGGTGGCAGGTGCACCGTGCCTGAAAAATGAACGGTCACATGGGAGACTTGAGGGAAGAACCTTCCGTAACAGGATGGACGAGATGCCTGTTGCCAGCCCACGTCCTTGCTGAGTCTAGATCAGAGTTGCTGAAGCCAGTCGGGGGGCTGGAGGTGGCCTAGAGGAACACGAAGGCCGATTCCCTTTCCGGGGTGGGGAGGGGGAAGCTCGGCCCATCTCCCTCTGGTAGGCTGGGAGATCCAGATGCCCCACGTGCAGGCAGGAGGAGAATGACTCCCTTTTCCCTTCCTGGAGGCTCACTGGTAGCAGGGCTGAGCCACAGGACAGAGGAGTCCGGTGAGCAGGAAGCCTCCTTTGCCCCAGGCCACAGAGGTCCCCCTGTCCCCAGTTCTTGTGGCTGGCAGAACCACTCGGTTCAGAGTTGGTGGTTCTCTGAAGATTTGTCCCCGAGATCTGTTTCCCCAGCTTGGCCAGCGACCCAGTCTCCTAGGTCGGGTGTGTAGGCACCCAAAGGCCCCTAACACTGTGTGTGTGTCCAGCAACTGGACAGCCTGGGGCTCTTGTTCTGAGTCCTTGCCCCTTCAGATCTGAGACTGGAGGATCAAGTGCCCGGGTTCCTAGTCTCACTACATTTATTCAATCATCCACTCCTTAACATTTTTTTCCTTGGGCTTTTGCTATGTGCTAGAGAAACTGTAAATTAGAGCTACCTCACCCTGCGCCTGGCACCCAGGGAGCTCAGTGTTCTTGCTGTACCGGTTTTCCTTTTCCAGACCGCGTTCCTCTGTCCGTGAGAGGAATAAGCCCAACAGCTCACCCACTGCCTGATATCTTACCCTGACCAGGGCCCGGCACCCACCCCTCCCACCTCCAGGCACGGCGCAGACCTTCCGGCAGCAGGGACGCGGAGCGCCAGGGAGCCACATCTGGCTGGGCGGGCGCGCGCGCGTGTCACTAAGACGCTCATTCACCAGCCCAGCTGTCACCATAACAACCGGAGAGAGGGAATCCTGGCGACGGTTGGGGGACAGGGGCGGGGGCGACGGGGGCCGGAGCGCAGTGGCCGGAGACCAGCCACCACGGGAGCACCCAGCACGCTCTGCGCTCCACGGAGCCCCGCTCCATGCAGACCCGCTGGCGGGAGGGCGCCACGCGCGTTGCCGCAGCAGCCGTCCCCGCGGGCGGGGACCAAGCCTGCCGCTGAGCCATCAGGCCGCCTGGCAGGCCGAGCTTCTGAGCACCCGCGCGGGGAGCCCTGACTCTATGGCCCCAGGGGAGCGCGCGGGAGCCACTGCGCCGCCCACCATCAGCCGGAACCTAAACGCCAGCGGGAGAAAGCGGGGAGCTCCGGGACCCTCTGGCCCCAACCCGGAGGCCCCCACGTGGCCCCCACCCCCGCCGCAGGCAATGGCAGGCAGGTAGCCGGCTCGCGCGAGGACCCCCTAGGCGGGCAGGACCCGCCGAGGACCGCCGAACCCAGAGAGAGGGAGGAGAGAAGCAGCCCGCCCGCCCCCGGCCGCAGCCTCACCAGGGCCCTCCCCCGGCGGCGCGCGCCCGTGCGCGCGCACAC
Organism: Phyllostomus discolor; assembly: GCF_004126475.2. Classification (NCBI taxonomy): domain Eukaryota; kingdom Metazoa; phylum Chordata; class Mammalia; order Chiroptera; family Phyllostomidae; genus Phyllostomus; species Phyllostomus discolor. The sequence goes on from NC_040907.2 coordinate 155,378,578, forward strand.
ACTTGCACTGTACCTCCGCTCCTGCCCAGCCTCGCCTGGCCCCCGCGAGCGCCGAACCCCCTGGGGCCGGATGCCATGGGTAACAACTTCTCCAGTATCCCCTCTCTGCCCCGAGGAAATCCGAGCCGGCCGCCGCGGGGACACCCCCAGAACCTCAAAGGTAAGGCTTCGCCGGGCCGGGCGCAGCTGGAGGACTGGGGCGCAGGTGGAGGGGCAGGGAGAGATGAAGAGGTGTGGTTGGGGATGACGGGCAGGTGCCACCTGTTGTGCCTAGCTGAAGACAGGAGATGTATGTCTCTCTGGCCATGGAGGTGGGCTGGGGTTGGGGGCGGCCTGTGGTGATGGTGGAAACCCGGAGGATGGCGTTCCACGGGGTCTGCGCAGTTCTCCCTGCCTGTACGGGGAACGTCACTGGAGTCCCCTCAGGCCGTGATGCTTGGCGAGCATGCAGGCGCGAGGAAGGGCATTTGCCCGGTGGACAGGGCAGTGTGGCAGGATGCTCAGGGGGCCAGCTGTGCTTCTCACGGGAGGCATCATAGTCTCCGTTTTCATCTGCCCGGGGTTGGAGAGGTCACGCCGGAAGCACTAGTTGCATATCCAATTGGAGGGTCTTAAAGATCTAGGACCCATTTATAGCAGCCTGAAAGAAGGGGCCAGAGCTGATGGCCTCTGGGGTCCTCTGCAGCTGTCCACCTTTTGCATTGGCTGAATCAGCTTGGTTTGTGGTTCCCCCAAAGGCCAGATGTTCTGTTGGAACCCTATGAAGGAGGGTCTGGGAACCCTGAAACCGAGGAACGTTCCCTAGGAAAGTCTTTGCCCTCTGGGTCCCTGACCCACCCAGCACCCTCAGGGAGGCCCTAGGCCCAGTTCTCTGCCCTGCAGCCTCCAGTGCTGTCTGTGACCTTTGGGGACCTCACAGATCTCCTCTGGAAGCTGCTTTCCATTCACCCTCGGAACTAGCCAGCACTGGTTCTGGACGTGCTGATGACTAAGAGTCAGGAAGCAAAAGCCCTCGGGCTTTCATGGAGAACAATCCACTTCTTCAGGCCCCCAGGATATGAGAAGGATAATAGTGCTGCCCTTTGACATAAAGCACTGACGTTTGCAAACAACTTTTATGTAAGCAAGGAAACTGCCTTGGGCCAGTGAGACCCATTTCACAGTTCAGGAGAACCGATTCTTCTGTCCGTTCTCAAAGCCAGGGAGTGGCCGAGCTGGGCTGCCTGCAGGTCTCCCATCTTCTGACTTGGAATTCTGTCCTCTCGTTTGCTGGACAGTTAACCTTCCAGACTGGGGGGAGAGGAGTTGAGACGGGACCGCCGTCCTGCATTCTAACTCCACCCCTTTCCAAATTTCAGCTCTCACTCAGCTCGAGATCAATGGGTTTGTTGTGTGTTTCTGGAAATTCACAGGGTGGTGCCTTTCGTGGCCTTTTAAAATACCACATTTGTTGGCCTTGTGATTCCACCTAGAGGAACTGATCCCAAGGAAATGGAGATGCAGGCAGATACTCAGGTGCCGGGCTAGGATGTTCATGGCAGTGTTGTTTATAGTAGGAAAACACCCTAACAGCCCTGTGATCCTGTGTGTCTGCTTGGTGGAGTACTGTGCAATCTTTAACATGGGATTTTTGATGAACATTTGATAACTTGGGAAAATACCCACAGCGACATGACAGTTGAAAAAGCAGGATACAAAGTTATATAGACTGTAAGGTCCCAATTCTGTTTTTATAAAAAAGATACAAATACCAAAAAAAAAAAAGATCAACCATGGAAAGCAAGTTTCCAAAAGGTTAACTGTGGTTTCCCCTAGGTAATGGGACCATATAAGATTTTTTCTTTTCTTTTGAATATATTGCTCATTTCTGAAATAAGCAAGTACTGCTTCTTATAGTCAGAAATAAGCTGTAAGTGTTAGCATGAGCACCAGGAACAGGTTCCTAATGATGGAGGAAGGTGTGGACATCGTCAGTGACAAGCGGGAAGGAGGAGGGAAGAGGGTAGTGATTGGCCCAGTGACTCAGTGAGCCAGTCGAGAGAAGGTGGCAAAGCCAGGCTGAGTCCTTCAAGGGCAGGGGTCAGGGTTAGCTGGGGGCCAGCGAGTTGACTTGGTGCTTTGATGCTCACAGAATGCCCCCAAAGGTCCTGCTCCATCCTTGACCCCAGGGAAGCCCAGAGAAAGCCTGGATAATTGCACCTGTTTGTACCTGAAGTCTGGGATCACGGGGATGTGAGGTCTTTGTGGCTGGGGACTTTGGCAAGGGAGGGAGTGGGCAGGTGAGGGTCTGAGACTCTCTCACCTCCCGGGCCCCTTCCTAGCTTGCTCCTCTGCCTACTGCCCACTCACCTGGCTCGGGAAACATCCCTCCTGTTGCCTCCCTGGCTCACAGCGGTTGGTTCTTCCATGGGAGTAAATGGTGGGAAGTTCCCTCCTAGTAGTCTCTCTCTCCCTGGCCATCTCCCTTCAGGCCTGATTTACCAGAATCCACTCCCTCCTCCCCCTACCCACACACCTGCTGGAGGTGGTCGTGAGAATTTTGATTCTGCTTCCTCTAAGCCTGAGGTGAAGAATTAGAGCGTGCCCCTCCGTCCTTCGTCTGGCGTCTCCCGATCCTCCATCTCAGCCTGACTTCTTCCCACCCTGCTGGAGCCATCAGCTCCATCCTGTGATTGTTTCACTGTTCAAATTCCCTTCTAGCTGGATCGGCATCGATTTAGGCGTCTTCTCTGTCGCGGCAGTGGCCACCCACAATTCCACTCCCCTCTTACCGGTTGTGATTCTAAGACTGTCCACCACGCAGAGTTCTGCCGGGATTCTTTTTATTATACACACCCTGAATTCAGCTCTAATTCTTAGCAGTGTCCATCCAGAAATTTGCTGGGGGCAGGGAACTCTTGATTTTTTTTCTCTCCTATAATTGCAGTCTCTTTGATTTCTCACCATTTTCATGAAAACAGTGGGAAGGGGCTTGCTGTACTAGGGATCCTGGGTCTCATTGGAGATCTAAGATTAGTCTGGCCGTGAGGCTGACGTGAAACAAGTCCTGTCCATTTCCTTTCGGCTGGGGTAGGCTACGGTCTCCTTCCTGGAGACGCACTGACCTCGCCCCACTGCTGGCGGTTCCCACTGGGCACTGAACAGCGTGGGTCTAGGCGTGTCCCGGGGAGAGGTCCAAGGTATAGCTCTGGGCTTGGGACCAACAGACAGTCACGAGTTGCTGCTGTTCTCTGCCTGGCTCAGACAGAGGTGAGCGCTCCTGGCATCCCTGTGCATTCACAGGCTGAAGATGTACTTGAAGAGGCGAAGCAGAACAAATGCCGGGTTGGACTGTTGCAATCCCAGATGTGGTGGGCAGACGTCAGAAGTGGGGGATCAGGGAAGGATCTGAGCTGGACGTGGAGGGACCTGCAGAAATTGGGTAGATGGCCAAGGGGTGCAGCGGGAGTCCTTGGGTGTGGGGAGGAGTGCAAGGAAAGGGCCCTAGAGCAAAGGCTTGGAGGCGGCAGTGAGTGCGTGCTGTGTATATTCTCGGTGGCAGGCACAGGGTGGCTGGGCAGGGGGCTCAGGCTTCATAGAGACAGGTGCAGAGAGTAGAGGTCTTTCTCCTTCCTCAGCTGTTTCCGAGTGCCTGCCTGCTTGCTGCTAAGTGTTGGGGAAATGGTAACTAGAAAACCTCTGGGGAGGGCTCCTCAGCCCCCGTGGTTGCTCACAGATGGGGACTGGATGGGCCACTTCCTTTTTCTTTTATTGTAGTAAAAGCCCTATGACACAATATTCACCATTTTAACTTTTTACAGTGTACAATTCAATGGCATTTAGTAAATTCACGATGTTGAGCAACCACCACCTCTGTCCAGTTCCAGAACATTTTTATCACCCCAAAAGGAAAGCCTGGACTCATGGAGCAGCCACTCCCCCTTATCCCCTCCCCTGTATCCCTGGCAACCACTTTCTGTCTCTATGGATTTGCCAATTCTGGACATTTCGTATAAATGGAATCACACTATATTTGTCCTTTTGTGTCTGGCTTCTTTCACTTAAGCGTAATGCTTTCAAGGTTCATCTATGTTTTAACATGTGTCTTTTCTTTTTGTGGCTGAATAATGGTCCATTGTATTGTCATGCCACACTTTGTTTATCCACTTGCCAGGTGATAGGTATTGGAGTTGAATTTTGCTGCCGTGGAGACGTGTGTGTATGAGTTTTTGTTTGAACACCTGTCTCGGTTCTTTAGGGTATATACCTGGGGGTGCACCTTTCATCTCTTCAAAGCTCCGGGCCGTAACAGCCGCAGGGACATGGTCCTTCTCCAGCTTTGGCTGGGTGTGACACCAGCCGGCAAGGCAACTATTGTTTCTTTCTTTGCTGTTTTTTTTTTAATTTTTAAAAATCTTCACCTGAGGGTATGTTTTATTGCTTTTAGAGGGAGAGGAAGGGAGAAAGAAAGAGAAAGAGAAAGGTCTGTGTGAGAGAGAAACATTAACTGGTGGCCTCCCCTACGTGCCTTGACCCTAGACCACAGTCGAACCTGCAGCCTGGGCAGGTGCCCTGTCCCGGGATCGCCCCACAACCTTTGGAAAGATGCTCCAGCCCACGGAGTTTCCTGGCCAGGGCAGACACCTGTTGTTTCCAGAGTCTCTCTTCCATGCTGACGGAAGCTCCCGGCTGGCAGAGGGAGGGGCCCCTAAAGCTGGCCAGCCGAGGAGCCCCGATTCTTCAAGGTGGGCTGGAGTGAGCCACGTGACCGCGTCTGCAGTCCCTGGACTTCCTCACTGCTCTCTGAGGGCGGGGGGCCGGGCGTCTGCTCTCAGGACAAGGTCCTGGCCAATTTCCAGCCTTCACCTTCTCCTTGCTCCTTCCCTGATCTGTGTCTTCCTCCCAGATAGTGCAAGAGCTGGCCTTCCTGCCTTCAGTTCCTCCTTTGACGCGGCCACAGTGATCCACCGAAAGTATCCCTTTCATCATGCGCCTCCCCTATACACAGCCTTCAAGGTTATGACCGAGATAGCTATAATCAGATATTCAAGGCCTCCGTGCTTTGCCCAACCCACAGATATTTCCATAGCCCTTGTCTGGGCTCCCTCCTTGGTTGTCATGACGCTGACAGGTTAGGTGAGCTCATCCAGCATTCCACCCCCAGCGAGGCAGCAGACAGACCTGTGAGAGGAAGCTGCAGGCCTCCTCTGCCAGCCCCGACTTCAGGGGGGCTGGGCCGAGATAGCCCCCACGTGGAAGCCGGAGCATCTGTTCTGCATGCTTTGGTGTTTAGTTCTTCCTGACCTTTGAATCCTGTGTTGTTAGTCATAACAGTAATATTTATAGCTGCTCTGTATTGGGTAGTTACTGTGTACCATGTACTTACATGTGGAGTACTTGCATTACTATCCTTCTGGCAGCCTGCTGGAGAAGGTACCCTTGTCAGCATTTTCTAGATGGGGAAAGAGAGGCTCAGAGAGGTTAAGTAACTTGTCCTAGACTGCACAGTTAGCAACCAATGGAGCTGGGATTTAGACCCAGGTCTCTCGGACTCCAGAGTTCACCATTGTGACCAATACAGGGCTGGGAAGAAGTTTATGCTGTTCGTATGGAAAATAATACAATAATTAACAAATAGTAATACAAGAACAAACTCTGGGTTGCACATACTCACAGCTGTAAACCTACTTTTCCCCCACCCTGTATACTGTCCTGCCCCCGTAGAATTCAGTCTTCGTGAGTTCTGTCTTCCACGGTGGGACAGAAACCGGGGAGCAGTCTCCAGTTCTCTGGACAGGGCCCCGAGGGAGAAGAGGGCTACCGTGGAGTTCGCGATGCCCGTCTCAGCCCCTGCCCCTTACACCCCCCAGCAGGGCCGTTAGCCTTGTGCACCTGTCAGCCAGGCATCAGACACTTTCGAGGGAGCCTTCTGTTTCCCCGGGCCAGCATTTCTCAGAGTGAGGCGGTCTGCTGCCTGTACGGACGTCAGCATCAGCCGGAAGCACGTCTGCAGTGCAGGCCCCGAGCCCCAGGCAGACCCACTGTCTCAGAACATTTTGGGCTTGGTGCCCCCAAACCTGCATGTTTAACAAGATCCCCAGGTCTTTCTGATATACCCCAAGGTCTGAGCACTGTCAAGGCATGAGGCCTCAGAACGACCCACGCTGTCGCTCTGCGAGTGGGTAAGCTCAGGCATCTCCGAGCGGGGAGACCGGGGTGGGATGGGGAGGCTGTGGAAGGGAGCTGCAGGGGCATCTCACCCAGGGTATGACAGCAGGGGCACAGGGGCAGGACAAAGCCAGGTGTGTGCAGGGTTCGTGAGCAGTTCCTTCTGCTTGCAGTGTGGGTCCCCACTGGGGAGATGAACGAGTCGACCTCTGAAGGTAGGCTGGGGCCAGGTCTCGGAGGGCCTCAGAGGTCGAGATGAGTAGTTTAGACTTTATTGTGTAGGCGGTGGGAGCCATGGACGGCTTTTGAGCAGAGGGGTACGGTGATTTCATTTAAATAGCAGCAGCGGCAGTGGCAGGGTACAGGCTGAGGCAAGGAGGGAATGAAGCATCTTGAGCCACTGGGAGGTTAATGGAAGCTGCAAGGCTCCTGACCGAGGCCGAGCTAGAAAGGTTGGGTAGGGCAGCCAAGCGGACACCCTCATCTGGGGCTCCCACGGGTGGATCTGGAAGCATTCTGTCCTACAGAGCCCAGTTCCTTCCTGATCCTAGGCACTATGCCAAGTACATTCATGTAGGTTAATTCATTTAGTCTCTTAATACGTGTGAGGTAGGTATTATTATTCCCATTTTATAGGTGAGAACACTGAGACTAATGGGTGTTAAGAATTTTATCCCAAAACCCTGAACTAGGAAATGCAGAGCTGAGATTTCTACCCAGGTCACCAAAGCCCATGAAGGAAAAAATAGTTCTTAGGGAGAATTTCTGCATATGGGGGCTCTTTTCCCTGGTCCTCTGGGATGGCATGTGCCCACTTGCCATCCAAGATGTGCACATCGAGGTCCAGGCATTGGCTCTAAATCCCAGAGCTCCAGATGAGCAAGATGGCAACAAAGTGGGAAGAGAGGGGAGGAAGGAAGGCAGGAGCTGGTCACTGCCCCGGAGATGCCTCCACCACGGTGTGCCAATTGCCTGGGCCTATTTCCTGTTGGTCTGTGACTCTCATTCCTGGTTCTGCACGCCCGCCCGGGAGCTAGAGGATGAGGGGCTACTTCCCACTGAAACCGGTTGCTTTGGCAACTCGGGGCAGGATGCAAGTGGTCTCCTTGGTAACACCTGGGAAACCTGCCTGCAGGGATGGAGAGGACTTGTCTGGCCAGCGGTCAGGCTGGATGGCAAGGGCAGAGCCAGGCCAGACCACTGAGGGCTTGGGCTTATGAGGAGGGTCAGGCTAGTGGAATGGCCTGAGCTGCCTGTTGGCCATTTTCCAGCAAGTCCGAGTCCAGAGGCCCTTGAGGACTGCCTGGCAGGACCAGAAGCACTAATGGACCAGCGTAAGAAGTGGGGGGAGGTGGGGGAAGGTGGGAACAGGATGTGAGGGGGAGACTAGAGCCCCCAGATGACAGGTCCAGCTCCAGGGTATATTAAAAGATGCTTATCAGAGGTCATTACCCAGATCCTGCTGCTTCGGGAAATGAGCAGGTGCTGATGCCTGTGGGGGGTGGGGCTAGGAGAAAGGAAGGGCTGGGAGAGCAGGAGCAGGGAATAGAGGGAGCCACTGGGAGGCAGGTGGGAGGCCTTGGCTTCCTGCTCTAGCTGCTGTTCCAGGGGTAGGCAAGGCTCTGCGCTGGGCTCCCGACCGGAGTTCTCCCTGTGTGAGGCTGGGGTTGTGGGGGTGCTGTGATGGACAGGGCTTGTTCTGTTATCTAACAAGCACATACAAGGTTGGCTGAAAAGTAACTTTGGTTTCTTCCTGTGCAGTGGTTCTGGTAGTGCTTAGTTGTCTTTAACTTCATTCAAAACAATTTTGTTAGATTGTATTGTGACAGCTGTCATATCAGTGTGCATTCATAAAAAGTTATCAAAATTGGTGAGTTTTTGTAATACTGAAGATGGAAGAAAATAGGCAACGTTTTCAGCATCTTATGCTTTATTATTTCAAGAAAAGTAAAAACACAACTTAAATGGAAAAAAAGATTTGTGCAGTGTTTGGAGAAGGTGCTGTGATTGATTGAACATGTCAAAAGTGGTTTGAGAAGTTTTGTGCTGGAGCTTGCTGGATGATGCTCCACGGTCCAGTAGACCTGTTGAAGTTGATAGCGATCAAATCGAGACATTAAAAGGCAAACGATCAGTGTTACGCCACATGGGAGATGGCCAACATACTCAAAATATTCCAATCAATCAAGTTATTGGTGAAAATGAAAAATGTGTCTTTTATTTTACAGAAAAAACTGAACAGACTTTTTGGCCAACCCAATACTAAGCATTGGCGACGGGCCAGGTGCTCTCCTAGGAGTGAGGACTCGGTGGGGCGCAGGGCAGATGAGGGTTCACTGCCACGGAGCTTCCCCTCCAACGGGGGAGGCAGATGGGACAACAGTGACCTGAGCGAAAGTGAATCAGAATATGGTAACAATTGCTAACATGCTGTGTTCCGGAGCCTGTGCTATTATCTCATTTAATCTTTAAAACAATCATGTGACGTCAGTATGCGTATTGACCCCATTTATGCATGGGTAAACTGAGGGTCCATGGCTGGTGTGAGGTAGAGCTGGGATTCTAGTCAAGATCTCTGATTTCAGAGTGCTCACTCTCTCTCTCTCTCTCTTCAAGCAATGTTTTTGTTTTAGAACAGTTTTAGACTTACAGAGTTATTGTAAAATAGCATAGTTCCCATATACCCCATGCCCAGTTTCCCCCATTATTAACATCTTACATTAGTGTGGACTATCTGTGACCACGAATTAATACTGGTACATTGTCATTAGCTGGTGTCCGTACTTTATTCAGATGTCCTCAGTTTCCCCTGATGTCCTTCCTGTGTCCCGGGATCCCCTCCGGGACACTGCATTACCTTTTTAGTCACCACATTGTATATTAGGTTGTCACGTTTTCTTGGACTCCTCCTTGGGAGTGGCAGTTTCTCGCGCTTGTTTCTCACGACCTTGGCAGTTTGGAGGATTTCTGGGTAGGTACTTTGTAGAGTGTCTCTCCGTTGGGGTTTGCCTGATGTTCTTCCCGTGATTAGCTGTGGTTGCAGGTTTTGAAGAGAAGGACCGTAGAGGTGAAGTGCCACTTTCCTCGCCTCATATTGACGGTGCATGCTGTTGTCAACACGATGTTGACCTTGGTCATGTGGCTGAGGTAGTGCTCGTTAGGTTTCTCCACTGCAAAGGCGGAGTTACACTGTTCTCCCTTTTCCGTACTGCACGCTCCTGAAGCAAGTCCCCGTGCGCAGCCCACACTTAAGCGGGGGATAGTCAGGCTCCACCTTCTTGAGGGTGGAGGACACACTACTTGAACTGCCCCACTCAACAATTTCTTAGCTGCTCATCCAAACAGTCACACTTGGATAAGGGGTGTGAAAGAGAAGCCCAGGGAGCTATAACCGGGAACCCCGGTTTCTGGTCTCGAGGGGCTGGGAGGCTTCTTTAGAGAAGTGATGTGAACGAGAGTAGGGGCAGCCTCAGGGTCCTAGAGGGGGTGCTCGTGGCGTGTTGGGCATGAAACTGTTCACTTAGTATCGCCAGCCCTGCCTTATAAATGCCAGTGGCCATCTTAAATGGCACTGTGACATTAAAAAAAACAATAGTTCTACCATATTCCTAAAAGCACCCAGAGGGGGCCGTACCACCCCCTAATCAAGAGCATTGAGCTGGGCGGGGAGGGCACAAGCCCCTGTGCCTGGAGACGGAGCTTAGGGCTGGCCCACGTTTGCCGCTCCGTGCGAGGGGCTGCGTCCAGGCCAGTGTCACCCCAGCCCTTCAGGCCAAGGATTGCGGCTGCTCCCTTGCCGCTCTGTGCGTGGAAGAAGGTGCCGGTCCCAAAGGCTGTCTGTGCAGGGCTGGGGCGGAGGGAAGAGAGAGGACTCTTCTTGGGATGCGGGGTTGGGCAGGAAAGTATGCCTGCTGGCTTACTGGATGACCTTCTTTGCTTCTGTTGTCCCCAGAACACCACCCTGGCTGCTCCAGAGGTTGGGGTGGGGACCGAAAAGGGAGAGCAGTGCCAGGGGAAGGTGCTGTCATATGATTAGGACGGTGGCAGTCCCACATGCTCCTGGCTTTCGCCTTCATATTTTCCGCCTGGCTGCCCCAGCCTCTGCCTGGCATCTGCGGAGAGGCTGATCTTCCCCGGGGATGGGCCGGTCTAGAGTGTGTGTCCAGCGGGGTGTCCCGTGGCCCTGCGAGCGTGGCGAGGAGGCACTGGGCCCCGGTCGGAGTGAGACTGCTAGGATGATCCAGCTGACTCATCTCGTGTGTCGGTGGCCCCTCTGTGCTGGGCGTGGAGAACAGAGTGGGGGGTACTGGGCACCGTCTCTGCCCTGGAGGTGTTCGTAGGTCAGCCTCCTCCCGACCAGACGTCGATCCATGGTGGCAGAAGGGGCCCCGGGGCCCTTCTCCTCCTCTGGGTCTGCTTTCTTTTTCCTTTTCTTTCCCTGATCTTCCCGGCAAATGCTCCTTTGAACACATTCTTCCCGAGGGGAGAGGACTGGGAGGTGGTCAGGTGTGTGCATGAGATTGTTTTGTACCACCTTCTTTCTCAGCCCAGGTCTGGGTTCTCAGCCCCAAAGAGGGGAAGTGACTCGCCCAAGGTGGTACAACTGGATTGGACCGGGTGTTAGTAAGGTCTCAAGGCTCTGACGTGGTGGGATGATGCTCTCAGGAGCTGGCAGAGTCAATCCTGGGACACGCACAGGGACAGATATGATACTTGCCCCAACTGTGATGTGTACTGTCTCAAGGGTCCTACTGAAGGGCTTTAAGCAGAAGGGTGACAAGATCCCTTAGATGTCTTAGAAAGCTCTGGGGCAAGAGAAGGGCAGGGGAGGGGCCAGCCAGGAGGCACCTGCAGTCCTCCAGGGCAGGAGAGATGTGTGACCCCTGCCGGGGCGGGGCCGTGAGCTTGGAGCCACACAGATCGATTTGGGAGAGCCTTTAGAAAACGCCGACTCTGAGGTGGTGGTCGGTGAGGCAGCAGGTGGTTTGACACGGGAGAGCTTGGATACACTGGGAGGGTGAGCCTTGTGGGAGGTCAGGGGTGTGCATGATCCCTCAAGAGCTACGTCCCACCCAAGGCTGTGAGCCATTCGAGCCAGGAGGAGAGACGGTGAGGAGGTCAGGGCTGGCCCAGAGCTCTTGGCTCCATCCCTACCCTACCGTCAATAGTTAATGTCCCCTCTGCTTTTCATAGGTGGTTCCTTGGTAGGCAGAGGCAGGGCCCCTGGTACCTGTGCTGTGATGTGCACCTACATCTGCTATTCCGGAGCCAGGGGCCTTCAATCCCGTCCTGGCCGGGCTTTCTCAGGTGGCTCCCTGCTCCCTGTGGGGCCAGGCCCCCCGCATGTACACACAGACAGTTAAAGATGGCCATGAATCAGATGGGACAGGCCAAGGCTGCCCTGGTTTTCCCAGAGTTGAGATCAAAGCCCCAGGCCCTCAGCCGGGGGCTCAGTACTTGTTGAATCATTGAACTGTCAGGCAGAAGAAAGCAGGAGGAACTTGATGGACAGCCACCTGGTGAACCAGAATGCAGAAAAGTGGCAGAGAAATAAGGCAGCAGGTGGGGAAGGGGGAGAGAGGAGAGAAAAAAAGCTGTTTGTCCCCTGGGTTTTGACAATATTGTAATATATTTGAAGTGTATCATGTGATGATTTGATACTTACATTTGACACAGTGTGAAATGATCCCCACAATCAAATGAATTAACAGTTATCACCTCACAAAGTTACTTTTGTTTTTGGTGAAAATGCTTAAGATCAACTCTCTTAGCAGATTGCAAGTATGCAATGCAGTATCATTACCTATAATCAGCAGGGTGTACATGCAATCCTCAGAACTTACAAGTGAAAGTTTATATGCTTTGATTGACCTCTGCCCATTTCCCTTACCTCCCAGCCCTTGGCACCACCGTTCTACTCTGTCTGTGAGGTCAATGTTATTTTTAGATTTCACATATGAAATATGATACTATACAGTGTTTGTCTTGTTCTGTCTTTTCTCTGTTTTATTTCAATTAGTATAATATCCTTCAGGTTTATCCATGTTGTTGCAAATGGCAGGATTTCCTTCTTTTTATGGTAGGTAATATTCCATTGTGTACATACCACATTTTCTTTATTCATTGATTCATCTGTCAACAGACACTTAGGTTGTTTCCATATCTTGGTTCTTGTGAATAATGCTGCAGTAAACATAGACATACAGATATCTCTTCGAGATAGTGATTTTATTTCCTTCAGATGTATGCCCAGACATGGGATTGCTGAATAATGTGGTAGTTCTGGTTTTACTTTTCTTGAGGAATCTCCATACTGTTTTCCAAAATGGTTGTACCAACTTACATTCCTACCCACAGTGTATAAGGGTTATATTCACCTCTGTCTTTTAAAAAAGATTTTATTTATTTAGTTTAGAGAGGGAAAAGGGGAGGAGAAAGACAGGAAGAGAAACATCAATGTGCGAGAGATATATCAATCATTTGCCTCTCCTACGCCCCCAACTGGGGACCTGGCCCACAACCCAGGCATGTGGCCTGACTGGGAATCAAACTGGCGACCCTTTGGTTCACAAGCTGGTGCTCAATCCACTGAGCTACACCAGCCAGGGCCATCTCTGTCCTTTTGATAATAGACATCCTAACGAGTGTGCGATGATATCTCGTGGTTTTGATTTGCATGTCCCTGATGACTAGTGACATTAAGCAGCTATTTATGTACCTGTGGGCCATTTGTGTGTCTCATCTGGACAAATGACTATTCAGGTCCTTTGCCCATTTTTTAATTGAGTTATTATTTTTTTGCCATTAAGTTGTAAGAGTCCCTTATATGTTTTGGATACTAACCCCTTATCAGATGTATGGTGTGCAAATATTTTCTCCCATTCACAGATTGCCTTTAATGTTGTTGATTGTTTCTTTTGGTGTACAGAAACTTTCTAGTTTGATGTAGTCTCACTTGTTTATTTTTTCTTCCGTTGCCTGTCCTTTGGGTGTCAAATCCCACAAATCATTGCCAAAATCAATGTCAAGGAGCTTTCTCCTGCTTTCTTTTAGGAGTTTTATGATTTCAGGTCTTAGGTTCAGTTCTTTAATTTATTTTAAGTTGATCCTCATACATGGTATGAGATAAGGGTCCAGTTGAGTTCCTTCACATGCGGATATGCAGTTTTCCCAACACCATTTATTTAAGAAACTATTCTTTACCCGTTGTGCATTCTGGGCACCTTTGTTGAAAATTAGTTGCCCATGTATGAGTTGTTCTATATCTGCACTGTCTGGTCCATTCCACTGATCTGTATTTCTGTTTTTATGTCAGTATCATAGTGTTTTGATTACTATAACTTTATTTTTTTAAAGATTTTATTTATCTATTTTTAGAGGGAAGGGAGAGAGAGAGAAACATCAATGTGCGGTTGCTGGGGGGCATGGACTGCAACCTAGGCATGTGCCCTGACTGGGAATCGAACCTGCGATGCCTGGTTCGCAGCCTGCGCTCAATCCACTGAGCTATGCCAGCCAGGGCACAGTTATTATAACTTTAAAATGTAGTTTGAAATCAGAAAGTGTGATATCTCCAGCTTTGTTGTTCTTTCTCAAGATTGCTTTAGTTATTCAGGGTCATTTGTGGTCCCATACAAATTTTGAGTTTGATTTTTCCATTTTTGTGAAAAAGGCCACTGAAATTTTGATAGGGATTGCATTGATTCTGTAGATTGCTTTGGGTACTATAGACATTTTTAACAATATCAATTCTTTTAATCCATGGACACAGAATATCTCTCCATTTATTTGTGTCTTCTTCAAAGTCTTTCATCAATGTTTTCTAGTTTTCAGTGTACAGATCTTTTGCCTCCTTGGTTAAATCTATCCCTAAGTATTTTTTGATGCTATTGTAAATGGATTTATTTTCTTAAAATTTTTCGAATTGTTTTGTTGTTAGTGACTTTTTGTATGTTGATTTCGAATCCTGCAACTTTACAGAATTTGTTTATAAGTTCCATTTTTTTTTTTGGTGGAGTCTTTAGAATTTTCTCCATAAAAGATCACGCCATCTGCAAACAGAGACGATTTTACTACTTTCTTCCTGATTTGAATGCTTTTTATTTATTTTTCTTGCCTAAGTGGTTAGGACTTCCAGTATTATGTCCAACAGATGGGGCAGCGAGAAAGGTCGCCCTCTCCTGGGTGGGGCTGGCAGACCCCCAGGGCTGAGGACACCCTGGGGTGGGGCCACGAGGACGAAGGAAGCAGTGGGACGAGGCCGTGAGTCAGCAGGGTGCCGCTCACGTGGACATTCCTGCGTCAAAGTGGAGCCTCCCTAAAACGGGGGCGCTGGCTGCCTGGCGCTCATCGAGTTCTGCTACAGAAGAGAAGGAGTCTGTGCGCCTGGCGCCAGCAGAGCTGGACACTAGATACCGAGAATCGTGGCGGAGAAACGTTGGCTGTTTTCTTGATGAGTGGTGCCATCCAGGAGAACGGGAAGCTAATGCTCAAAACCCCAAGCTCCTCGATGGTGGGTAGATGGCAGGTTACGTAGGTGTAGGTTACAGATTAAATAGGAGGAAAGCACAAGATGCCGTGGGTTAGGGGTTCGAGGTTGTGCTGGGCGCTGGTGGGTCAGAGGTGAGGTAAGGGTAGTGAGTTATTTCTTCAGGTCTTGGGGACAGGTCTGAGATGTTTTTCAGTATTCCTCTGTCTGACTCATTGAAAAATAGCCAGAGGGTCTTTCTACTTTAGGGCTCAGGAGCTGAAACACAGGTCCGGATGTTATCTTAAGCCTGGCGGGGGTCCCGAAGGTGTGACCCGTAGTCAGGTCTGGGCTACTACTGTCTTCTGCTCCCCGGGGGCGGCTGAGTGTCTGGAGGGAAAGCCCAGGTCTCTCAGGGAAGGGGCGGGGTGATTTCTAGACCTAGGATTTAAAAGTAAATTTAATCATAGTCACTGCAGAATGTGAAGGAACCTGTTTAGGGAATGTGGGTTCCCTCATCTGGTCCCCAAGTTGAGGTTGTGTTAAAGAAACAAAATCTAAGAACAGTCTAGATCACCTATTGAGAAGAGTTTCCCCAAGATTCAGGGCTTGTCCCGAAGGTGGGGGTTTGCTGTCTGGTGCTAAGGTTCAGTTCCCAGGGCATGAGGTTCTATTGTGGGGTGAAGCTGCCATCTCTGCAGGCGAGGTTGTGGCTTGGTATTGAGGTGCCTGCCTATTTGGGGGCAGTCTGAGTTCCATGCTGGGGTGAAGGTTCCTCTCCTGGAGTTTTCCCGTCAGGGTCCAGGATTCATGATTGCAGTTGAGCGCTGAGTCTTGGAGCCAAGAGTCCAACCGGGGCCCCCTATCCTAGGATTGGGTTGAGGTTTCCTTCTTGGCTTCAGGTTTGTTGATCAAACTGGAGGTTTTATACCCTGGGAGGAAGGGAAGAGCTACAGGGTGCCCTGGACATGTCCATGCAACTGGACCCCCTTTTGCTTGCGGAGACGCCTTTCTGAGACCGACAGCAGAGGAGTGGGCCTGCGGGCTCCTGAGCTGATGATTGGAGGCCTGGGCTCCAGCCCTGCCTGGATGTTGGCCTGGGAGTAAGTCACTGGCAAGTTCTAGGTCTCTGGCTGAAAGCTTGGCTGGGTAGTGGTATTGATTCGCAAAGCACCATCCAAGTTCGCTTGATTCTCCCAAAATGACACTAATGATGGGCTCCATAGGCACTGATGACCATTGCTCCGTGAGTCAAATCCATGATGACAATGCTCACGTCGCCCTGGGTACTGCCAGCTTGGTCCAATTAGTGCCAGTCGGATCTTAACTTGTGCTGAGGGGCCCCTGAGGGGAGGGAGCACACACCCAATGGGCTGCGTTAAATCTGGGTCCCTGGGGCTTGGCATGTGGCTCTGGCAGGCGGGAGCTGGGCCAGGCCGGGCCGGGCCAGGCCAGCAGCTTCCTGCCCTGGTGAGCCAGCTCTCACATGGCCCAGGCAGCGGGTGTGGACATGCCACGACCGTGCCATGATCGGAAGGGCCCTGGCTGTCTATGCTCTGCGGAGTGGCTGGGATGCAGAGGAACTGTGGCACCCTCCGGCCCCATCCTGGGTGGTACCCTCCGGCCTCAGTCTGAGTGGTACTCAGCCGAGAAACGTCAGGCTCTGCAGAGGGCCACCGCCCTGCTCTCCTGTCCCGTTTCTTTCTGCCATTGCCTCTGTGTTGGAGCCCCCTCTCAGAGAGCCAGCGTTGCTGGGAAGGAGAAATTCCATGACATTTGTCCTGGACTTTTTGCTTCATGGAGCCCTCCATCTCCCCCCTTTCCCCCCGCCCCACCGGGCTTTGCTCCAGGTCTCCTAGAGCTCCCCGAGGAAGGTGGTGGTGCCCTGTTTCCTGCAGGGCCCAGCTGAAGTGCAGCTGGGTGGGTGTTTCCAGGGCAGCCTCAGTGCTGCCCATACCCACGTGCTTAGGGCCCCACAGTGGGCTTCTGGGCCTCGAATGGGCAAAGCTGCTGCGTGTGGCCTCCTCACATCCCACCCCCACTGCAGGTGGACATTCCTCTTTTCTCCCCACTAGGGGACGGCAGTGGGTGAGGCGCAGCTGTCAGGGTGGGGCCGAGCAGGGGGTTTCCCGACGTTCCAGAAGAACTTCTCCTCCGGGAGCAGCCCCTCCTCCCCTGTGACTCAGGACACTCAGCACCTGAGGAGATGGGGGAGTTTTCTTCCCCAGGGATGAAGGGTGGCTCTGTCTGGGTCTTCAGGGACCCCCAGGCCCCACTCTCTGGGTCTGGCCAAGGTACGTGGAGACTGAGTGACCTGGGGTCCTGTTGGGCTGTGGACACCCAACCCAGGTGCTGAACTCTGGAGTTCACCAGGGGCGCCTGGGGGGACCTGGCCAGTCAGCGGTGCCTCGGGTGTGAGGAGGGAGGAGGAAAGGCAGGCAGGGTGGAAGGCCCTGGGGTTGAGGCATGAGCTCTGGAGTCACACTTTGTCTTTGCTACCTGTGCCACCTGGAGCCAGAGGCTTACCTTCTCCAAGCCCCAGTTCCTTCTCGGAGATAATGCTTGACTAGTAATAAATACTAGTGGTTATTGTCATCATTAGGCTTAACCTTCAAGTATTGACCTAGACATCACTTCTACCAGGAAGCCTTCCTGGACCACCCCGACTAGGTTAGATGGCCTCTGTCCTCTCCCAGTGCCATTCTCTGCACAGTGCATATGGCTGTCTGGCCTGCCCACCTGTCAGTGCCTTTGCCTGCCTGGCTCGCCCACCGTGGCATCACTCCCATCGGTGCTCAGCACAGTGCAGTCACTCGACAGGTATTTTGAAGTGAATGCAAAAATAGGCTGATTCTGGGAAGTGAAACTTTCTCCCACAGGCCTCAGGGGGTTATGCTACAACCTGCATTCTGTTCTTTGTTGAAATGGCATTTCCTGAATACCAGGCCCCGGAGCCAAGACAGAAGAAGGCAAGAGCAGTGGGGAACCGCTGGTCCACTCGTTCGTCCCCTGATGGCACCGATGTCCCTCAGGCGTGTTCCGGGCGCCAGGCCTGTGCTGGCCTCTGGGGACAGACAGGCCCCTGCCCTCGTAGCCCTGGTGGTGCTGAGAGCCGGGCTGAGCGAGGCCGGAGGGGAGGAGCGTGGTCATTAGGCTGAGTAGAGTCAGGGAGGGCTCCCTGGAGGAGGGACTGGTTAAGCAGAAGGGTGGGAAAGTTTGCATAGGTATAGACGGGCGTCCTCTTGGGGGTGGGCAGGGGCAGGTGGCGGAGGTGGAGCTGCCTGTGCAGGCACCAAGTCCGGGCTGGCCGATGGCAGTGTGTCCTGGGGGTGCGAGGGCCTCGACTGACCGTCAGGCCCAACGCGGATGCGGAGGCTGTGGGTGCCACCGATCCCCGCTCTGCCGTCCACACACAGTGACCTTGGGCGGCTCAGGTCACTCTTCTAAGGTGGGAGCCTTGATGCCTGCCACTCAGGGCTGTCAAACCACAGTGGCAAGGAACTCTGTGGAGTGGCCTGGGCCAGGTGAGGGAGGGGTGGACGGCCAGGGCCTGCAGGGTTAGGCTAGAAGGCCGGGCAGCAGGAGAGGCCCCTGTGGGGAACAGGAAGGCAAGCCCGCTTCGCTCCTCTGTTTTGTAAATAATTAAGTTCTTATCTCAGGTGTGTGGTGTTCCTGCTGCAGCAGGTGCGGCAGCTGGAGCGAACAGGAGCTGTGTTGTCCAGGAAGTGGCGGAGTCGCTTCCCTCCCCTATTCCCCTCCTTCCCGGCCTCCTGGCCAGGGCATATGGGGTGGGGGTGAGAAGGAATCTTCTAGGGTCTTCTTGTCGCCACACACCCCTTGGCGCAGTTTCCCCAGGGCTGCCCCACACGGCTGCCCCTTGAAACCCTTCTGCCCCTCCAGTGGCCCTTCTCCAACGACCCATCTCCAAGCTCTGGCGCCCCCCAGGTGTGCCGAGCTCTTGAGGGGCCTCAGGGATGCACCGACCTCCCTGGCTCCAGGCCCCAGACACAGGCATCTTTTCACTTTTCGTGCTGTAATACTGAGAACGTGAAGGTCTGTTTAGTCTTGTCCAGCTAACATAAACCAGCCGGAACTGGGCCGTGGCGGGGACTGTGCTGTAAGTTCCCTTATTTGGAAGGAAATTCATTGTTTTTCACTGAGAGGCAGGGGTGTGGCCTGAGTGGCCCATCCAAAGGTCATCAAGGTGTGTGTGACACAGAAGATGGCCCGAGACGCTGGCCACACCAGTGCCTCAGGGACGGAAAGGGCCTGCGGTCATGTTGTCCATCCCTGTCCTTTTACAGGGGGGAAAACAGGCTCAGAGGGAAGGGCCCTGCCCTGAGCCATGGGGCAAGTTGAAACAGATGGAGGCTCCCGGCTCCCTGGCTCTGAGATCATGCTGTACCAGGGCGCCCCTGGCCTGGGAGCTGGTGGGGGTGGGGCTGTGGGGCGGGGTGGGGTGGGGGCGCTGGACCTCAGCACAGAGGCCTGGGGCAGTGAACTGAGGGGAGGGGACGAGGGGGAGGAGGCAGGGGAGAAAGGAATGGGGGCGGCGAAAGGAAAGGGAGAGTGGCCGAGAGGTCCAGGAGAGGTGGGCTCCAGTCCCGACTCTGCGACGGTGACTTTGTGCCTGAAGTGCCTTCTGTCCCACCTGTCCGAGAGGCTCGGCCTTTCTCTCCACACCTCTCAGGGCGGGTATCGGATGACCCGAGGTCAGGGAGCATGTCGTACCTGTGAAGGTCTGTGTGACCCAGCTCACTGCACAGGTAACTAAAGCCTGGGGCTCTAGCGGGAGCAGGGAAGGTCTTTGCAAGGATGACATTAGCTCGTGCACCCAAGACATCTGTATCTGAGTGTCCAATAAATACCGTGGGGACTGGGGGCAGGGAGCAGGCGAGCTTCCCCAGGCCCGCCTTGGGCAGTTGGTGGCCCTGCTTCCTCAGCTCTCTCCTGGGCCCCTATCCTGGGCCCTAGTCCTTAGCTCCCCCCCAGGCCCCTATCAGATTACATCAAGTACATGTATAGATAATCTCTCTAGAGAAAGTTTCCATTTAACATTCAAATTATTTTTTCATTTATTCACTCTTTCTTTTCACAGAGAACACCCAGCTGGGACATAGATAGAAAGCCGTAACTGACCAGTGTAGGCATTCCTGAGCGCAGAAAAGGAACGAGATGCTAGAAAGTGCAGGCCTGAGAAATCCTAACCGGGAGGCCCCTGGTGCTGGGGGAATGAGGGCAGGAGACTCTGCGTTGTTTACGGCGAATATGCCATTCCCTGCGCTGTTAGCAGTAGTGTTGGTACTAGTACCCAAGGCTGTTTATAAAGTTGCATCAGTTGTCTGCTTCTCACGCTTCGGGAGGCATCCGTTCACAAGAGAAAACCACCACCTAATGAAACATGAAATGCAGCATTAGAAGCGGCAGGAGATGATATTCGGACCAGTGTCCACACTGGCCCTGGGTGTCTCGGGGCAGTGGGAGCCATCGAAGGTCTCAGATCGGCTTTATGGATGGGTCAGGGGGACCAGTGATGAGGGCAGCGTGGCTGTCTGGGGGACTGTGCCAGAGCCGGAACTGGAACTTTGGAGATGCACTGGAGACATGGAAGAAGGGCACCTGGGAGCCCTGGATGGGGAATGGAGGGGCGTGAAGGGAGAGGGAGGAATCCAAGATGGCGCCCCGATTTTCCAGGTGGCTGGGAGGATGGTGGTTCCATTGGGGCCCGAGCAGGAGAGGCGGTTGGAGGGGAAGGTGGTGGGTTGAGTTTGGGGATGTGTTAGAGAGGCAGCTGAGATACCCCGGGGGAAGGAGAGGCTGGGTGGTCAGTGCCTGGTGTGAGCTCAAAGGTCAGGGTAGAGGTCATGGCTGCCACTTGTTGTCAGCAGTGGGTGCCACTGAGACCTTGAGAGTGAATGGCAGGTCCTGGTGGGCAGAATGAAACTGTGAAGGAGTCGTCGGAGGAGTACAAGGAGAATCGAGGAAGGGCAGGGCCCAGAGGGGCCGAGGGGGGCCATGAGAGGGCATAGCGCCGTGGTTCTCAGACCTTAATGGGCCTGTGGGTTGCTGGAAGCTTGCAAAAATGCAGGTTCCTGGGCCCACCTCCAGATAACCTGGTTTTAGTGAATCTGGGGGTGAGTTCTTGGGATCCACTTTTTTTAAAAAAACAATTTCAGGTGATATTGGTGTGAGGGATCCATGGGCCACCCCCTTGTGAAATGCACACCTGAGGGGCAGTCAGATCTGGGTTTCCATCTTGGTTCTTGGGTCTTGAACCGGGGCCAGTCCCTTGGTCTCCCGATCCTCAGTGCCTTTATCAGTGAGTAGGCACACTAGTCCCCCTGACAGGGCCACCGTGTGCATTAGGGGAGGCCGTGGCTGTAGGTCCTGCGGCTCAGGACCTGCTCCGTAGTAAGAGCTCAGTAAACGGTAGGTGCTTCTTGTTCATTACCAAAAGTTTGTGGATGGTGGGCAATAGCGCAGGATGGGCTGCTGGCCGCACAGATGGGTCAGCTTAATGGGGTGCTCACCTGCCCAGTGCCTAGCCCCTGGCAGCGCTGGCCCCACGCTTCCATCTCTGAGGTGTCTTATCTGAGTTGATAGAACTGGGGGCTCCTGGTTTGTCCAGTCAAATGAATCGAATCAGAAGTCAGTTTACGACTTCTCTGTGAGAGCCGCACAGTGAGAAGGACCGGACAGAGTGTTGGCTGTTGGTACCTTGTCTCCGTGCAAGAGGCTGCTCCAGTGCTGGAAGAGCCTGGTATCCGGCCAGGGAGCTGGGGACACAGTCTGAGGGCTTACTGCCTTCCGAGCCTGCCCAGGCCACTTCAGCAACGGGGAGCTGCCTGCCAGGTGGCCAGCACTGGGGCCAGCCCAGCAGGGCGCCATCTCCCTGGCTGTGCTCCCATGGGCCTCAGCGTCACCCCTTTCTCCCTGATCCCTTGGCATCCAATCAACACACCTTTTCTTTAGGTTTGTTAATCCCACCAGTCGGGTCTTTGTTAAATCCCAGCAGGCCTGGGGCTGTTTCATTTCTTGAGGGTAACTTTGTTGCTTTGATCCATCCATGAAAGCTGGTATCAGATTGAATTTGGGGAAGGCTTATTGCCAGGGGCCATGAGGGAACCTTATCGTGGCCCTCTCCCCACCAACTGCCTACACAGGTTTTCCAGAAGGAGTGATTTAAGTCAATGATGGCCTCTCCATATGCAGAAATACTTTCAATATTATGAGGTACTGTGATAAAAATGTCTACCATATTTTAAGAGAAAAAAGCAAATTGTATGATATGCATAGTGTGCATGATATGATCCTGTTTGTGTTCAGAATTGTATATTTTTTCCTTCCCCTCCCCTCCCCTCCCCTCATATTTATTCGGTGCCTACTAAGTGCCAGACACTTTTCTAGGCACTAGGATAAAGCAGTGAACACATACCCCGTCTTGTGGAGTTAACATTCTTATGAGGAGAGACAGACTTAGAAAAAAAAAAAGGCGCCATATGGGATGTCAGATGGTGATAATTGCTGTGAAGAGAAGTAAATCATGGGGTGTGGCAGGGCTAGGGATTATGGGTGCGGGGGCGGGGGTGTCGATGGATGTTTACATTTTTAAATAGGTTGGCCAGAGACGGCCAGGGAGCATTTGAAAATGATGGGAGAGAGGTGAGGGAGTGACGCAGAGATCTGGGGAACAACTCTCTCTTCTGGGGCTTGATCCCTGGGTGTCCATCGTCGGCACATCTGCTCATCACTCCTCCTCCTTTCCTTTGTGCAGACACAGACCGGGTGGAGTGGCTGCCCACTAGCAGTGGCCGGTGGCTCCCTCTGTGGAATAGGCTGGGGATGGAGTGGGGTGGGGAGGAGGGAGGCTATTATGTTTTACTCCAGACTAGTTGGTACTATTTTTTAAGATTAAAAAAAGAAGCATGTATTGCTTTTATATTTAAACTTTAAAAATGAACTTTTAGCCATGGCTGGTGTGGCTCAGTGGATTGAGTGCTGGCCTGCAAACCAAAGGGTCTCCAGTTCAATTCCCAGTCAGGGCACAGGCCTGGGTTGTGCAGGCCAGGTCCCCAGTTGGGGGTGTGTGAGAAGCAACCACACATTGATATATCTCTCCTTCTCTGTCTAACAATAAATAAAAACTTAAAAAAATGAACTTTTCTATCCCTGCTCCTCCCCAGGGAGAGGGTGGTCTGCAGGGTAAAGTCCTGCTTTGACAGGTGTGTTGAGGAAGGAGTGAGGTCCTTGGTGTGGAAGAGCCGGTGGCTGTACCTGATGCTTAGTAAAGGTTCAATTCCTGTTCCCTCCTGTTAATTCTTCTCCCCAGTGCCCAGGACAGGGCTAGGTAGCCAAAAGTGAATAATAAGAATGGGTGGAACTTGAACAAACCCTGGATTCACTTGCCTTACTGGGAGCCCCTGGGACTCAATTCTGGGGGTCCACCTCTCATGCCCCTGGGGGCTGTTCCGGTTGGGTTTGGTGGCTATTTGGGTTGGGTTTTGGAACTCCTTAAGCACTTATCTAGAAGACCCCCAAGTTCCCCTGCAGCCTGTGTGTGGTTTTGGACCTCCTGTCTCAGAAATCACACTGCATCCTCCTCATTTTTTTTGTCATCGATTTAAACCACGGCTGCCACCGGCAGCAGATGCTTCAAGGACAGTTTATGGCTTCCATTATTATACGAGCAGCCTGCCCTTTGCCCAACATCTCCTCATCCTCCCCACCCCTCGGCTCCTGGCAACCGCTCTTCCTCTCTCTGCTTTTATGAGTTTGACCTTTTTACATTTCACGTATAGGGGAGATCGTGCCGGATCCGTGTTTCCCTGGCTTATTTTACCCAGCATAATGTTCTCCAGGTTCATCTACGTTGTCCCAAATGGCAGGGTTTCCTTTTTTTAAGGTCCAGTAAAACTCCATGGTGTATGTATGCTACCTTGTCTTCATCCATTCATCTGTAGATGGACACTTGGGTCGTTTCCATATCTTGGCTCTTGTGAATAATGCTGCAGTGAACATGGGGTGCAGACATCTCTTCAAGACAGTGATTTCATTTCCTGTGGCTGTACGCTCTGAAGTGGGATTGCTGGATCGTATGGCAGTTGTCTTTTTACTTTTTGAGGAACCGCCATGCTGTTTTCCACAGTGGCTGCACCAACTTATGTTCCACCAACAGTGCGTGCAAGCGGTCCCCTTTCTCCACACCCTCACCAGCTCCTGTCTCTTGCCTTTTTGTTGATAGACACTTGACACATGTGAGCCGATATCTCACTGTGGTTTCGATTTGCGTTTTCTTGATGAGTAATGATATTTAACACATTTGCATAGTCTTGTTGACCATTTGTATGTTTTCTTTGGAAAAATGTCTATTCAGGCCCTTTGCCCATTTAAAAAATTGGGTTGTTATTATTTGCTATTGAGTTAAGTTTCTTATGTATTTTGGAATATTAACCCTTTATCAGATGCATGGTTTGCAAATGTTTTCTCCCACTCCATAGGCTGTCCCTTTATTCTGTTGCTTGCTGCCTTTGTTCTGCAGAAGGTGTTTAGTTTGATGCAATCACATGTGTCCATTTTTGCTTCTGTTGCCTGTGCTTTTGGGTTCATATTCAAAAAAATAATTGTCAAGACTGATATTAAGCTTTTCCCCTTTCTTTTTGTCTAGTAGTTTTACAGCGTCAGGTCTTCTGTTTGTTTGATCCATTTTGAGTTAAGTCTTGTATACAGTGTGCGATAGGGGTCCGATTTCATAACTTCCCACGTGGATATGTTTTCCCAGTACCATTTATTGAAGACACCATCCTTTCCCCATTTCGTGTTCTTAGCACCACTGTCAAAGATCAGTTGGCCATAAATGCTGGGACTTATTCCTGGGCTCTGCACTTGGTTCCATGGGCCTCTGTGTCTCTTTCTGTGCCACTGCCATACTCTGCTGATCAGAGCAGCTTTGCTGGAGTCGGAAACCAGGCAGTGCAGTGCCTCCGGCTTCCACTCTTCCTCCTCAAGACTGCTGTGGCTTTTCAGGGTCTTTTACAGACCGTACTGATTTTAGAATTGTTTTTCTATTTCTGTGAAAAATACCCTTGGAGTTGTGATAGGGAGTGCATTGAATCTGTATATTGCTTCGGGTAGCATGAACGTTTTAACAACATTAATTCTTCCAACCCACGAATACAAGCTATCTTTCCATTTATTCGTGTCTTCTTCAGTTTCCTTCATTGACATTTTACAGTTTTCACTGTATAGATCTTTCACCTGCCTGGTTAAAATTTCCCCTATTTTATTCTTTTTGATGACATTGTAAATGGGATTGTTCTCTTAATTTCTTTTTTGGATAGCATTTCGCAGTCATCTTGCCTGCATGTAATTTGACAGCATTTTGGGGGTTGCAGCCTTCAGTGACCCTTCCAAAGCATTCACTTAAGGGTATTTTTATTTTTAGAATAATTGCGATAAAATAGACATAATGCACAATTTACCCTCTCTCCCACTTTTAGGTGTGAACTTTAAAGGCGTTAAGTGCAGTCCATCCGCATCGTTGTGCAGCCGTCAGCCACCCTCCTCCTCCAGAACTTCGTTGTATTTCCCAGACGGAAACTCTGCACCCGTTAGGCAGGAGTTTCCGTGGCTTCCACCCCAGGCAGCCGCCCTCTGCTCTCTGTCTCCATGAATTTGAGTACTCTAGGTATCTCATGTGAGCGGGACCATACAGGGTTTGTCCTCCTGTGACTGGCTATTTCACTTAGTGTAATGTCCTTAAGGTTCTTCTGTGTTGTAGCCTGTGTCAGAACTTTCTTCCTTTTTTATTTTGTTTTTATTTTTTAGGTTTTACTTATTCATTTTGAGGGAGAGGGGAAGGGAGGGAGAAAGAGAGGGAAAGAAACATCGATGTACGAGAGATACATTGAAAGGTTGCCTCTCGCATGCCCCTAACTGGGGACCTGGCCTGCAACCCAGGCATGTGCCCTGACTGGGAATTGAACTGGCGACCTTTTGGTTTGTGGGATAGCACCCAACTAACTGAGCCACACCAGTCAGGACAGAATTTTCTTCCTTTTTAAAGCTGAATGACATTCCATTGTATGTATATACCACATTTCGTTTATCCATTCATCTGTTGAGGGACACTGGGTGTTGTTTCTACCTTTTGGCTGTTGTGAATAATGCTGCTATGAACATGGGCGGACAGATGTCTGTTTGAGACCTTGCCTTCAATTCTTTTGGGTGTATACCCCCAAATGGACTTGTTAGATCACAGGGTGGTTGTATTTTTAGTTTTTTGAAGAACAGATTCAACTCAGTTTTTACAGAAACAACCATTTCTTTTTCTATTGCTTCCTTTCACACCCATATTTGATGTTTTTTAAAAAATAGCTTTATCAAGGTATAATTGACATACAATATACTGCATTTTATAGTGTATAATTAATGTGTTTTTGATGTATGTATACATCTGTGCAATCATCAGCACCATCAAGTTAGGGAACATCTATGTGACCCTCAAAAATTTCCTTTTGCTTTTAGTAATCCCTCTCTCCTACTCCTCCCTCTCCCAGCCCCTGCACCCAAATAACCACTGATCTGCTTTCTGTCACCGTAGGACAGAAAGGACAGTTTTCTGTCATTGCAGAAAACTGCAAGCTAGTTTGCATTCTTAGAGTTCTAGACAAACAGAATCTTGCAGAATGTACTGTCTTTTCCTCTGGCTTCTTCCACTCAGAATACTTATTTTGAGATTCTTTCAGGTTGTGCTGTGTGTTAATAGTTCATTCCTTTTTATTGCTTAGTGGTATTCTGTGATATAGATGTATAATTTGTTTATTTCTTCACTTGCTGATGGACTTGTGGGTTGTTTTCAGTTGTGCACTATCGCAGGTAAAGTTGCTAAGGACATTGGTGTACAAGTCTATGGATGGACATGGACTTCCTTTCTTTTTGAGTAAATACTTAGAAACTAGAATGAGTGGATCATATAGTAGGTACATGTTTAATTTTAAAGAAACTGCCTGTTTTCTAAAATGGTTGTACCATTTTACATTTTCAGTAGCAGAAAATGAGAGTTCTAATTCTCTACATTTTCACCAGTACTTGGTATGGTCAGTCATTTTAATTTTGGCTGTTTTAATAGGTGTGTAGTGGTATCTCATGATGGTTTTAATTTGCATTTCTCTAATGACTAATGATATTGAGCATTTTTATGTGCTTATTTTCCATTTGTGTATCTACTCTGGTGAACTGTCTTTTGGCTGATTAACTTTTTCCAGCTTTATTGATATAAATTGACGCATTACGCTGTGCAAATTTGCGAGGTGGGGTGTGTGGACGTGATGTGTTTTATCTTGTGTAGTGATCACTGCCATCCCCAGCCGTCCCCTCCATCCTGCCACACAGTTGCCTTTTCTTCTTCTTGTCATGAGAACATTCGAGATCTGCTCTCTTGGCAACATCCACGTATATGATACCGTATTGTCAACTGTACTCACCGTGCTGTGCATCAGATCCCCAAACCTTTTAATCTCATGACCGGAAGTGTGCACGAGACACTGGCTTGGGCCAGTGTGTCTTCCTGTTTTCCCCGACTCCGAAGCCCTGGTAACCACCCCTCTACTCTGTCTCTGAGTTTGACTACTTTAGATTCCACATACTGGTGATACCATCTGGCCAGTATTTGCCTTTCTCTGCCTGACTTATTTCACTTAGCATAATGCCTTCAACGTTCATTCGGCTTGTTGCAAATGGCAGGATTTCCTCCTTTCTCATTGACTTGGGTTTTATTGGGTTATTGGGTTTTTCTTTTTCTTTTTTTCCCCCTGAGTTTTGAGAGGTCTTTATACATTCTGGAATCTCTATTAGCTATGTGTTTTGCAGGCTTTCTCCCAGTCTGTGGCTTGTCTTTTTATTCTTTTAAAAGAGACTTTTTGATGTTTTGTATGTAATAGTTAAATAAATTACATCGTTTCCTGGAACACCAACCAGTCATAAAGAAGTTAAGGGACAATATGTCACGTGGAGCATACAGTTCAGCTGGAGGGGGCAGAAGGCTGTGCTGGGGATGCCAGGGAAGACCCCGCCAGCTTTGAAGCTTCTGTGCGCTGTGGGCATCAGTCATGTTTCCCAGAGGGAACGGAGCTTATCATTCTGTCTGAGGCCCTGTTTTTATTTGAAGCGGCAATGTGTCCAATGAAAAGACTACATGTTCAGCTTCCCTTGCAGCTTGGTGTAGCCATGTGATGACATTCTGGCCATTGAGATGTAAACTACTAGCAGAATTGTTGGGTGGACTTCACATAAGCCTCCTTTAAAGGAGGGAGTCCTCTGATTTGGGTTTTCCATGTTCCTCTTGCTTCCTGCCTGGAATGTGGACAGGTGGCTGGAGCTTCAGCAGCCTTCTTGGATCATGAAGCAACTTTGAAGTGTCATGTGGAATGTGGAGTAGCAAGGTAAAAGAAGTCTGGGTCCCTGATGACTGCAGAGCTGCTACAGTTTTATTGTATGTGAGAGAAAACACCTTGTGTGTTTAAAAATCCATGTTATTTCCAGTATTTGGTTACCAGAAATTACTAGCAACCAAATGCAATTCCTAAAGAAATTTGGTTAATATGGCAGTAGGTCAAGGAGAAGTCCGTTCTGCTGCACATATAGTTATATCATTGACGTTATAGGTTAGAATATGTTTATCCTTGCTTCTCATACTTCTCTGAGTCATTACTACTGTTTTCTCCAACATCACAACCATCTTCAGCTTTATTGTCCTCCTGTTCATATTGTTATTATTGTGAATAATAATGATTTTCATTATTGTAAGTCTTTGAGAGGATTCACTTCTTATTGGTGGAGGTTTGTTTGTGTGTAAAACCTATTTCTCTTGTAAGTTATTGCACTGGTGGGTAAAGGAAAAGGCGTCTGAGGGAGGTTTTGTCACTGTGGAACATCTGTGGAAATGGGTGGAGTTGGCACTGAAGCTTCAGCGTTCATTGGGCAGAAGCCATGTCAGTCATTTCTACCCTGAGGATAGCCAGCATTACCCTGCATGGGGAAGCCCTCCCAGGATGGAGTGAACCAATAGGAACGGATTGCAGTCTTCTGCCAGGGTTGGCCGGTGGGGCAGGTCCAAGTCGGCAGTGCCTGTAAAGAAAGACAGAGGAAATTAAACTTGAGATATCAGAAATAAGAAATGATGGAAGGTTCCTGAGTCAGGAAGTAGCACATTTGTGTAGCAAAGCTTGGGGATGGGGTAGAGGGGACTCAAGGACGGGAAGGCCACTTCGGGGGCTCTCGTGGTGGTCCAGGCAGGAGCTGACGAAGGTCATGTGTCAGATGGGTCATGTGTAAAGCAGTTAAGTAGACGCTAAGCAGTTAAGAGGGGGTGGAACATAGACAATAGATAGATAGATAATGAATAAAATCACCCGAGGAAATGCCTGTGTGAGGAAAAACAGGGAGGAAGCCGGGAGCCCGGGTGAGCCGTCAGGCCTCAACGCCAGTGTGACCCTGAGGGAAGGAGGCAGGGAGGAAGGAAGGAGGTTTGGTGGAAGCGTTTTAGACTGCTGTGCAACTCTAAGGCAAGTTCGGTAAAGTCTCTGGGGAGTCCCCGAGCCTGAGCCACAGTCGCTGGTCAGAGGAGCCTCACGTGCCCCAGGAGCAGGCTGCTTTAACATCCCTCCTCGCTCGGTCACCGGCGGGAAGCAGCTGTGGGGAGCGTGGCGCGGGAGCGAACACTGGGTGGGTGGAGGGCTGCAGCCCCGGGGCCCCACTCGGTTATGCTCCCCGTGGTGGAAGACCTAAGAGGAGGCCGCCTGGGGTGAGGGCAAGAGGACGGTGACTGCCGCTGTCTCAGGACTGTCGTTGCAGGTGACAGACGCCGAGGACCGGGAGGAGCTGCACTCTCTCAGATCTCGGGGAGTCCGGGGGTGGGGGAGTTTCAGGGCTGGGTGGGTCAGGGCTCTGAGGCAGGGTCAGGGATGGGGTACTTTCCATCTCCGTGCCCCCCCACCTGTGGGTTGGCTTCCTGCTGGACTGGCGGTGACATGGAATCACAGCCGGACACAACAATATTGAAAGGAAGAATGGCCTCTCTCTTGGGCCTTTTTCTCAGGAACAAGAAAAGCTTTCCCAGAGGGGTCTCTGCAGATTTGCCACTATGTTCCATTGGCCAGAAGTGGGTCACATGGCCATTGCTGGCCCAGTCACTGGCCAGAGGAATGAATCTTTGTGATTGGCTCCTGTCGGAGGGTGGCAGCCCTGGCTGCACGTTAGAACCACCTAGAGAGCTGTTAGAAGCACCCATGCCTGCCCCCCTCACCTCCCCCCACCTCAGAGTTTCTGTAGTAATTGGCCTGGAGCCGGGCTGGGCATCTGTAGTTTTATAACCTTCTTGACGCTAATGCACAGCCAAGGTGGAGAACCACGATCATCTTTGAGTAGAAGAGACGCTGGGGAGTCGGCCACATGCCCCTTACTGTTACTTACGAGTTTTGTGTGGTGTTGGCAAGTCACATGACCTCTTTGAGCCTTGGCTTTCTTGTCCATGAATGGGGCCTGGCACTAGCTCCCTCTGGCAGTTCCCGGGGAGACTGACTGAACGCTTGGATGCTTGTAGACTTTGCAAACTCTCGGTCACTGACACCTGAAGGAGAGCTGCTCATCCTCTTCCTTCAGTTTGGAGGGAAAATTTAGCATCTGTGCTGCCAGGAGCAGCCAGGGTAGAGATTTCTCCTGAGCACAGCTTTTTGCCATTAAAAGGAAAAACGAAAGAGAAGGGACAATGACAGGCGAGGAAGCCACAGGGTTTTTTCCTCTTGGATGATGTGGGTTTGAGTGTGCCGCTATAAATGGTTTACGTACACCAGTTGGAGGGGTCTTCCCCTGCCGCCTCAGTGCAGGAGAGGCTGGGAGGGAGCCTGGTACGTGTTTCCAGCATCCCTGCCTTGGCGTCCCGCAGGGGGCTGGTGGGGTGGGTGGGGGCTGGTGAGTGCTCCCCCCGAGGCGGACTCCGGGAAAGATGGTCAGATAGGGCAGCTGTTCCTCCGTGTTCTAGGACACACCTGGCTACTTGACTTCTTGGCCGTTTCCACCTGAGTGAGCATTGCTGGTGCTGGCAGCAGTGCTGAGGGAACAAGGAGGGCCACCCAGGAGGCTGTTGGGTCATGGGTGAGGTGGCCTGCTGCCTTTGGGTACCACCAGGTCCACAGGGCCCTGGGGCATCATGGCTGGGTGGGTTCCCTCAGGTCTAAGGCCCGGAGCCTGGAGAAGGGGCAGGTGCAGCCCAAGTAAAGACCACCCCTCATCAGCTCTGGCCCCTCTTCCTCGCACCTCCTCTCTCCTTTTCTTGCTTTCCTCATAAAGTATGCTTTGAGCACTACCCAGTGCCTGCCATGGTGGGTGCTGGGGCCCCAGAGCTAAAGAGACACCCGCCTGCCCTCGGGCTGCTCCCAGAATGGGACGGGGACCTGTATCATCACTGCAGGGCTGGGGCGGCACAGAGGGCTGGACATGCTTTGGAGAAGGGCGGGCTGGTCAGCCCTGGGCCTTGGGAGGACCTCAGAAAGATGCCTCCGAGCTGAGCGGTGAAGGTGAGGTGGGGGATTTGGGGTGACCAGTGTGGCCAGGGGCATCCAGGTAGAGGAACAGTGTTCGAAGAGCCATGGACATGTGCGACGTGACCACGTCCTGGGACGTATGTGGTTCATGGGCATGGAGTGTCGGTACTTAGGGTGGGAGGTGAGGCCAGACACATGGGCTAGGGCCGGTTCACAGAAGACCTTGGTTGCTCCCCAGAGGAGGGTGGGGTGTGGCCACTGTGGGACACCTGAGCTGGGCCCATCTGTCAGGAGGACAGGTCAGCCTGGCAGCCCTGAGGAAGGGGCAGGGGAGGCCGAAGGCTGCTGCGAGAGCCGTCCCGGTCAGGATGATGCCGGTGGCTGAACTGTGCTTGAAGCCAGGGGACTGATTTGAGGAGGACACGGCGGCTGCTGGGGGCGGGGGGGAATCCGGGCCGACCCCAGACTTCCAGCCTGGCCGGTGGCACGGAAGGCAGAGACCAGGTCATGGGACCCTGGGGCGAGGCCACGTTGCACGGGGTCAGGAAGAGGACAGGGAAGCAGTGACACCCAGCTGAGAGGGTGCTGGCTCGTCCTTGGTTTCCCCCCAGGCCTTGGCAGGACGGGGATGGGAAGGAGGGGCTGCTGCCTCCCACATGCAGGGGCTCTTGGTTGTCTCTCCCCTGACGATCCCCCTCCTCATCCCCGGTCCAGGGAGCTCCTGGTTCAGAGCTAGAGGCACGTGAGTCTGGTGTCTGCATTTTATAGCTGTGGGGACTGTGGCCGACAGAGGAACACAACCTGCCCAGGGTCATACAGCCAGTTATGGAGGTGGGGTCGGGACTAGTAACAACAAAGGCTAATGTAGCCCACCTGGCTTAACTGGCGCTGAGAGTAGAGCTCTCCTCTGGGCAGGAGAAGTGAATGTTTGGGTGGGGCTGAGGTTGGGGTGGGGCATTTGTTTTAGACGGAGGGGGTGCCCCGGGGGGGAATTTCTGCTCCCATTTGCCTGTCCCTGCTCTCACACAGCTGCTCCAACCCACTTCCTGCAGCCCTAACCACCTCCCCCTGCCCACCCTGGGGAGGGAGGAACCTGTGCAGACATTAAAGAAACTGCCCTTCCTCAGTCTCCCCAGCCCAAACAGGCCTTCCCACACCTTGGTCCAGTTTGACCGTAGGCCGCAGGACCTGCCGGGATCCCAGGAGTCCTGATTCCAGGGAAGGCTTTGTCCTCTCAACGTTGATACTGGAGAGTCCACCCTGTGCTTTGCTGGGGTCTCGGGTAGCTTGCCTGACCCTGGGCTCCAGCAGCTGGAGTGAGGAAAGAAGGGGGCAAATCATCATGAGGGGCGTGGCCTTGTTGGGGAGGAGCCTGAGGGAGCCACTTACTGGACACACGGAAGGTGGGAACAACGGATGGATGTGACAATTGAGATGGGACCCTCTTGGGGAGGAAAATAGGTTTTCTGTCACTGCAGTCACCCTGTGGTGGCTGCCCTTCTTGGGCTGTCTTTTGGGCAGGGGGACCACAGTCCCAACAGCCACCTTCAGCTAGCCACACCCGAGTTCTGGCTCCAGAGGGAGAGGAAGCTGCCACTGAGCCAGCCACACGCTGCTGGTCCCCAGGCCTTTGGGGACTAAGAGCCCCTGGGGCTTCTGGTGACATAGTGTGCGATTGTCTGGGGTTGGGGTCAGGGGCTCAGTCTGGGCCCGGGGCTGGAGGTGTAGCAGCAGGCAGGGCATGGAGTTCCACCAGTAGCTAAGTGGTCACAAAAGCCACCAGCCTCTCCGGAGAGACCCTAAATGGCCCCCAGTACTCTCAGGTGCCTCTGTGCCTGGGGCTCCCACCCTCGGCTCTGCAGCCACCAAGGCCAGGTCACCGTGCTGCAGGTCCTGGCCCTAGGTGGTGGGCACAGAGCTGGTGTAGTTTGGTGGCTGGATCCCAGGCCAGCCACTCACCTTTGCTCTGTGAGAAGCTCAGCTTGGCTTCTGTCTCAGAGCCAAGCTGAATGCCCCCTCCTAACAAGGACCCGCCATCCTCTTTCTCTTTCCAGAGCTTTTGCAGGTTTGTGTCTCAGGGCCTCTGGTAGCTGGCACCCCGCTGCGTTATTCCCGCTTGCCCTCCGGCCGCATGTGTGGTGGTGTAAAGTTCCGTCTCCCGGAGCTCAGATGACGCTCGGGCCTCTGTATCGAGTTTAGGACTGTGTCTCATCCACAGCCCTGCCCTGGATCTGGCACTTGCTGTGCATCCTGCACTGCCCGAGCACACTGTGTGTATGAGTGCATCCCATCCCCCAGCAGCCCTGCGAATTAAGCGCTGTTATCACCAACCCCGTGTTTCAGGAGAGGAGATAGACACCTACTCAGGGTTAGAAGTGGGATTTGAACCCAGGCATGTGACTCCAGAGCCTGCTCTTAACCAGCCCCGAGGCAGCGCCTTGTGTAGGCACACTCGGAAGGTGGTGACGTGTAGGAGACGGTATTTCCAGATCATGGGGTTGCCCCGGCCCTACAGCCTGGACCTACAGGGAATGGCACCCTCACTGTCTTCTGTCCCCCAGGCCCAATGTCTGAGCCCACGTTTTGGAGTGAGAGGCCCAGGGGTGGGCAGGAGGCCAGGCCAGGGAGCAGAGGCCAGGGGGTGGGAGCCAAGTCGGGTGGCCCTGTGCTCTGCCATCCCTCAGTGAGCCAGACCTGGGAGGGGAAGGAGGCAGGAGGGCCCCAGAAGCTGACTCCTCAGAGGTGGGAGGGTGGGCTGAAGCAGGGCGGGGATCCCAGCCTGGGGGAGGTTTTGGCTGGCTGGGGTCTGGGTGGCAGAAGAGGTGAGCACCAGGAGTCCTGGCCAAGCCTTTTGAAGGTGCGTGTGTGTGGGGGGGAGGGAGAGAGATGGATGGGGTTGGGTGAGAGTGGCAGGGGAGGGATTTAACCTGCTCTCAGCTGCCAGCTTTCTTCATAATCCAGCCTGCCCAGCAGGATCAGTCGGCCGTGTTTACTCATCTCCGATGGATGATGGACAAGACTCATGTCTTGCTTCAGGACATATGTCCTGTCTGTCCCCTGCATCACCTGGGGGGCTTCTCATCTCTCTACCTCACCTGCCCCATAAATGTCTCATTGTCCACCCTGCCTGACCCTCCCCAGCAAGGTTATAATTTAGGTCATTTATCACTTGTGACTATTGAGACAAGGGCTGGCTTCAAGTTTAAAGTTCAGTCTACCCCAAACAAAAACAGAACGCTAACCAGGCGACAAGGGGTGATGTTTAATATGCTTCCTTAGAAGAACCCACTGTTGCCCAGCGCCCCAGAATGGCATTTGCATATAAGGCACACGTGATAACACATGCAAAGCCTAGAACACTGCGGCCAGTGGCATTTGTTGCTGAGCAAATGTGCAGCGTGGTGACGAGACAGGCACCGTCTCTTGGAGCTGGTCCTTCCTTTCCTCTCCTCGGTACAACATTTGTACTCAGCGCTGTAATCATATCGGCATCCAAAGTCAGTCCTCTCTGAGGTGGGGCTGGCGATCTCAGCTCTGGCAGGTTCTACCCCATTTCCCGGGTTCTCTGAGTCTCTGGACAGCAACATCGGCAGCAATAGTTACTATTATTTGTTGAGCCAAGCCCCGGGCCTCAGCGAAGCTCAGTAGCTTGCCCGGTCATGTGACAGTCAGTAGAGCTTGCCTGTCTGACCTCAGGACCAGAGCTCCCAACCTCCACGAGGGTGGGGTGGGCACATCCGTCCACCCTTCCTGGCCAGAGGCATAGATCTTATCGCAGACAAATGTTTGCTTCCAGATGGGGGCTCTGTGGGTGTGGGCTCCTTCTGGCACACACTGTCCTAGGGATGGAAACCTGCTTTCTTCCTCCTCCTGTCCTTTCTGCCTGGTGTGGATGGTGACCCCCATGTCATCCGGGCGGGCCAGGGGGACCCCGAGGCCCCGACCTGGGGAGCAGGAGTAGGTGTGTTTGTGTCTGGGAGGGTCTGAGAAAGGGCTGCCTGGCACGGAGCCCACGGCCTGGGAGGGGTGCCCAGCCCCAGGCTGTTTTCTCAGATTCCCTTTCGGTCTCCGCCCCCGCCTCTGCACCTGTTGTATTCCCATCATCCCGGGCGGCTGGCAGCTGTCACTGCTGGGGCACCTGTCCCAGCCCCAGAGGACGCCCTGCGGGCTCCCTGGCTCCGGGGGCCCTGCAGCATGCAGCACAGGCTCTGTCTCTCTGTGACCGTGTTCTCATCTCCACGCTCGTATCTCTCTCTTCCGGGCTCCAGGCAGCAGTCCCCATTCTCGTCCTGGTTCTGGGCATGGCAGGAAGCTCTGGAAGGGTGGGCTCTCTGCCCCCCAATCTCCAGTGCTGGGCCCAGTCTAACAGGGCAGGGACAATGGCCCTGGCGGGTCAGCCTTAAGCCCCACATGCCAGGTGACTCATCAGCTCAACCAAATCCGCCCTTGTTCTTGATGAGAAAGACACGGCCGCAGCCAGGAGCTCTCTCCCGGCTCCTGCAGCAGGGCTGCCTCCCCTCCCCGACTTCCCTGTACCGACCGCTCCAGATGCCAGGCCCCTCTGCCCACCTGTAAAGAGAAGTTGTCCCCTCTCCTGTCCAGCCTTGTCTTCCATGCCTTCTGGCGCCCTGACCTATATGTCACAGTAAGCGTCAGACGGCATCAATGAGTTCGAGTCCTCCTTACCCTCTACCCACTGTGTGACCACGGGAAATCTACAACGGACTAGGCCTCCTCGCTACACCCGTAAAATGGGCACATTACTTCTTGGCCTGCCTAGAGGCGGTGGCTGGACCCAATGTTCTCTCTCTCTCTCTTTTTTTTTGAGGCTGACAAAAAGTTTATTCCATATTTCTCACGGCGTCCAGTAGAGGATAAAACTAGAGAGAGGGCCTGGTTTGGAGGTGGTAGGGAGGGCACCAGGGTGGGCTGCCTGGGGGCTCCCGGGGTTGGAGGGGCAGGCAGACCGAGAGTCTCCAGAGGGGCGAGGGAGGGTGCCCCCTTCAGCCAGCCGTGGCGGAGAAGCAGGGCAGAGAGCGGGTGCAGGGGTCCTGTCAGGAGCCGAAGAGCTCGCTCTGCACAGCGTGTCCCAGCGGGCACAGGGGGCCCCGCCCCCAGCTCCGTGTACCGCACCGCAGAAGTGATGCAGCACATCTCGGATGGGCCCCATGCCGGGTCAGTGTCTTCCACAGCCTTGATCCCCGAGGGTGCCTCCTAGTAAGGGAGTCCGTTTGGAAGGCCAGAAGGCCATCCTCCCCGGGGGAGGTGGGGGTAGCTTGCTGACAAACGAGCAGGTAGGGAAGAGCATCCCGCACATCAGCTTGAACTCCTCTTCCTCAGGGGTCCCCGCTTGCTTCTCACGGTGCCGCTTGCTGTAATGCAGACACACTCCATTTCGGCCGAACAGGTGTGGGTTGTGGAGTCATCTGCAGGCGCAGACTCTCAGCCTTGCTCCGGGACCACCCCCCTCCACAGGCCCCGTTTTCAGTCCCGGGTCCCTTCAGCCAGGCCCCAGTGCTCTCCCGGGCCTCCTTTCCCTCAGAGACCCCGGCGTCTCTAATTCCGATGGTTTCTGTCGTCCAGTGAACTTGGCTCGTGTTCTGCTCTGCAGTCGCTGGGTCTGCCCTGACTGAGTTCTAAGAGGGCAGGCTTGGCCTGGGGCTGCCGGTGCTGGGCCTGGGGGGCATGGGTGAGAAAGGACTTGGTGAGGAGACAGTGGACTGGGTAGCCCGCCACAGAGACCAAGCTGGCCCCCGAGAGGGAAAGGGGTTGGCAGACAGGAGACGGCGGGAAGAAGAGGAGAAGCCTGGTGGTGAGAGGGTTTGGGGAGCAGACTGGGTTCAGAGAGCCTAGGGGGCAGGGGCTCCCTGGGTGGGGCCCAAGAGCAGGTGCAGCTGGGAGTGGGTGGCCAGCAAGGGAGGGTTTTCTCTTTCTGAAGGCCGGCAAGGTTTCCGTCAGCCCAAGTGCTCCCCAGGGGCCTGCCTAGCCCTGCTTTCTGCCCGTGGCTTTGAGGTATAACAGTCTCCCCGCTCCACCCCCGCTCACAGACGATCTGCTTTCTGCAAGATGTCCAGGATGGGCCACCTGCTAGTGGACAGGAAGTGCAGTCGTGTGCCGGTCTGCAGTGCCCTGCCTTCGTTTACGCTCCATCTCCGGGATGTTGCCCTTTGTCCCCTGGAAAACCCCGAGGCTCTGCCTTTACCCGGAACCCTTCTGGTTCCTGGAAAACAGGGTCCATTATCCCCTTGTCTTCTTTCTGCCGAGCAAGAAGTTCCCTGCCCTCTGGCCTTTTCTGTCTGGAGTGTGAGTTAATGTCAGACGGGTCTGGGATCCAACTCCAGCTGGTCTTGCCCTCACTGTAACCTCTCTGAGCCCCAGTTTCGCAGCCTGCAGGGTGGGCGTGCTGACACTCCTGCAGGGATGCTGTGGGAATAATGGGTGCGATTGTGTGTGCGGAATGCTTAGCACGGTGCCGGGCGCTCGGTTAGGTGTTCCGTAAATGGCCACACTTACAGCTGCTCCCGCAGACCCACTTGCAGAGTCTCCATTCTCCGTTCACATCCCCTTTCAGAGCCTTTCATCCTTCTCCTTTTCTACAGAACGGAGCGCTGAAATGGTGCAGCCAGCGCCAAAGGAACCTCGTGCCTTGATCCCAGCGTGGCTCCTGCTTGGCTTCTGAAGGGCGGAAGTTGGGTTTTGCTCACCAGTAGGCCCAGAGCTGGCATTCCCTGAAAACTGAATGAATGAATGAGTGAGTGAGTGAGTGAGTGATTGATGCAGGTCAGAGGTGCACTCACCCCTTTTAGTAACAGAACTCTTTGGCCAAATGAAGTTGGATGAGACTCCTCAATAAAGCAGAGAAGGGCGCAGTGCCAGCTGCCACAGCACCTGCACAGGCCTGGACGCTGCTCTGTGGAGGTGGTGAGGGGACCCTCCGACGCAGGGCATCGCCACTTCCTATTTAAGTTGGGGAAGTGGCTGATGGCCCCAGGGCCCGAGGAAGCCTGCGGGGGGAAGGCCTGCAGACGGCGGTGGCGTCTGGTGGGAAGGCCCAGGGGCTGTGCAGGCTGCGTCCTGTCCTTGACTCCATCTCACTCCAGGGGCCAGAGTGAGGGAGCCGCCCACCGGAAGCAGTCTGGGTTAGGTGAGCCCCCACCCTGCCTCCGTCCCTGCTCGGTTACTTCCCCTAGTCCTGTTTCTGGAAGATTTGGTGCCATCAGTTCCATCTGTGAGATATTTCCTGAGCACCTGCTCTGGGCAGGCGTGACATGACACTGGGCCCGAGGAGAGTGTGGGCACGTCAGGCGCAGGCCCGACCCCCTGGATGCCACTGCTCTCTCCCACGGTGTCTTTTGCCTCCTCCCGTGCGTTCTCCATGCCAGATGGCACGGTGACCTTTCAGAAATGCCGTCTGGTCTTGTTGCCTTCCTGTCGAAACCTGTCAGGGGCTCCCTGTTGCTCTCAGAAAAAAGGCCGAGTTCTTCACCCTGCTCTTCGGGGCCCACCTTGGCTTGCCATCTGAGCATTTCCCCAGGATCCTGCTGCGTCCCTGCTGCAGCCATGGCAACCTGGCTTCTTGGAGGTGTGGGGCTTGCCTCAGTCACAGGGCCTTTGCATGTACTGTGCTCACTCTCTGGAGCCTTCTCGCCTCCGTCTGCCTGCAGACGCACAGACGTGCCTGCTTCCGCTTCACCACCGCTTGTCAGGAAAGCCGACGC
This sequence comes from Phyllostomus discolor, assembly GCF_004126475.2. Taxonomy (NCBI): domain Eukaryota; kingdom Metazoa; phylum Chordata; class Mammalia; order Chiroptera; family Phyllostomidae; genus Phyllostomus; species Phyllostomus discolor. Next base: position 155,417,448 of record NC_040907.2, read on the forward strand.
TGAGTCTCCCAGAACCTTGCGCCCTTGTTTCCGAACACCGTGCCAGGACTGCGTGGGTGTTCCTCTGGGAGGCTCCTCTGTGAACACCCGCTTCCCTCTGGACTCTGAGTCCGCGAGAGCAGGGCCTGTCTGTGGTTCGTCATCATTGCATCCCCAGTGTGTAGCTTTGTGTTTGGCACATGGTAGGTGCTCAAAAATGTTGGTCAGCTTGTGCCCGGGAGAAGCCAAGGCACTAGACAATGCCACAGCCAGGGCACAGTAGGATGAGGGGTTGGGAGAGGCACAGCTTGGGCTCAGAGGAGAGACGGGCTCCAAGAAGGAGGACTTACTCTATGTCTGGGGCCCTGGGGAGGCTTCCCAGAAGAGGTGTGACCCGCGCTGAGGGGTTGGGAAGACCAGGCTGGCCCCTGGAGGGGATGGCAGGACAGGGCCCAGCTGGATGCATTAAAAGGCAGGAAGGACAAGGGGGGTTGACTCTGCTGCTACAGGGACAGCCTCCAGAGCAGCCTCTTTTGTCTGTTTCCTCATCTGTAGAATGGGTATAAAGTGCAACCTATGTCTTAGGGTTGGCATGAGGACCAAACGAGTTAATGTGGGCAATGTGCCCAGCTCAGCCCCTCCTGGTGCCCAGGCCTCTGAGTTCCATCTGATAGGGGCAGCCCCCGTCCTTCTCATGGCCTCTGCCGCACCCTCCACCTCCTGGCTTTCCTTGTCTACCCAATTCTTTTCCTGAGAACCCAGGTCCCGAAGCCCGAGGACAGAGGCTGGGGGCTGGCCAGGACCTGGGAGGAGGTGGCTGTCCCGTTTTCCAGGGAACAGACCCTGTCCTGCAGAGCCTGGGACTGTGATATTGGCCCACAGACCTGGGCTTGAGTCCTGCCTCTGCCTCTGACCTGCTGGTGAACCTCAGGCCAGTTCCTGAGCCTCTCAGAGCCCCCAGTTTCTCTTCTGCAAAATGGACGGACCAGCGGTCCCCACGGCTAGAGTATAAATTAGGTTGAGCACACGGTACCTGGTGTGCAGTGAGCGCTCCGGGCACGGCGCCCACTGCTTTGACTGTGCCTGGGCCCCAGTGCGCCTGCCTAGAGCTGTGGGGGCCTGCCTTCCCACTGCCCTCTGCCCTCTGCCCTCCCTGTCTGCACCCTGCCCTCTGCCCCGGGTGTGGGCTGTCGGACCCTCATCTCAAGATTTCTCCAGAGACTGCGTGATCTGTGGCAGTGTGTGTGTGCTGAGTGTGTACATTTCAAGGGGTGTGTGTGTTTATAGGCGAGTGTGTGTCTGGGCAGTAGGTGGCAAAGTGTGCACAATGGGGAATGCTTGCGAGTGCTCGTGAGCCTGTGTCGGTGTATACACATGTGACATGGCGCCGATGGGTCATGTGGTCTGCACATATTGTTGTGTATTTGTGCATGTTTGTGATCAAAGGGGCAGTTTGGTGTGGGCACAGAAGTGTGGATCCTGGTGTCAGACTGCCTGCGTTTGCGTGCCAGCCCTGCCACCTTCTAGGCAGGCTACCTCTTCATCTCAGCGTTTCCGTCTGTAAGATAATAATAATAATAATGGTACCCTATCGATAGTGACAGTAATAGCGACCTCATCATTCAGCCCATGGAGGCCAAAGATGTTCATGCTCCTACAGCACTTGCAACAGAGCCTGGAAGAAGACAGAAGCAGGGTCAGCTTCTTGCTATTAAGCTCCACTAGCCAGACTGTAAGCCCCTTGAGGGCAGGGGCGATGTCTGTTTGCTCACCATGGCATCATTGTGTCCCCGGATATCTGCACCTAGTAGGTGTGTAATGACATGCGAACAGCTGAAGGCCTCAGTGAATGGTGAGGTTGTGTGTGTGTGTGTGTGTGTGTGTGGGGTGAGGTGTGTGATGGGGAGTGTGTGTGCATGTGTGCGTGTGTGTGCGCGCTCAGGCCAGGGCATCTCCAGCGCTTTCCGGAGCTGGCTATTTCAGGAAGCCTCCAGTCTCCTCCTCCTTATGTAAATAAACATGACAGATCCCTGCCTGTACCAGCGCTGGGAGGCAGGGGGGGCTCTGGGAGTGGGTGGAAGCCGGGAGGCAGCGGTGAGTGGTGAGCCGGCCACCAGGGTGTGTGTGCCTGTGTGTGCCTGTGTGGCCGGGCGCTGCCTGCCGTGTGCGGGAGGGAGCACAGGAGGGGCAGGCTCAGCCCTGCCATGCGGGCTGCCAACCGCAGGGGAGGAGAGGGGGCAGGAGGAGGGGAACCGGCAGCCAGGGCGGCTTGGTGACGAGGCCTGCTAGCCAAGCGGAGGTGGCTGTGCTGCTGGCTGCCTGTGATGGGGGGACAGATCACCCGGAGCACCCTCCACGGTAAGGCCCCAGCTGATGCCTGGGGACGTGCTCACCCTCAGTCTGCCTGGGGACCACCTGGGGGGGCTGGGCCTGAGAGGCACTGGGGCTCGAAGGTGCAATCATCCCCCTGCCTCTTCACTCCTTGGGGGTCTCCTTTGGGTGGCAGGGACTGGGGTGGAGGAAAGCAAGGGTGTGGGAAGAGCAGGCAGAGGAGGGTTTTCCCTAGCAACCAGTGGAAAGTCAAGCGGCTGAGTCTCCCCACAAAGTGTCCTTGTCCTCTTATCTCCCCAGGTGCTGACAAGCCCCCAGGTGGGGTGTGAGGTCCGGGATGTCCATATCCCCCTTTCCCAGGACAGGGACCAAGTGGTTTGACAGCTGGGGGGACCTGTTCGTGGGCCTTGGGATGCGCTGAGTTCCGTGAAGGAGCTGTGGAGAGATGTGTGGGCACACGCAAGTGTGCATGAGTGTGTGTGTGCGCCTTTGCTCATAAGTGTGCATTGGAGGTATCTGTGGGTATGTGGCTGGGTCAGCTGGTGCCTAAGCACATGGGTGTGCAAGTCACAGTTCCCCACAGCGTGTGCTCTGCTGGGGAGATCAGGGAACTTCTGACCCCTGGGGTTCATGTCCACAGTCAGGCTGAAAAGACCAGCAAGCAGGTGAAGGGGTGACAGGGGGAGTGCGGGTTGGCTCCCTATTCACAGGGCTCCTGTGTGCCCAGCTCCTGTCCCCTCATGCACCTGGTGAGGCCGGGCTCTGGGGAGTGACATGGCTGCTGTGGCACCGCACCCAGGAGCTGGGGTTCCTGTAAAGCTGCCTGGTGCCAGGACGGGGAGGGCTGACCTTGGGGAGTCCCTGGGCCCACCTCCCTGCTCGGACAGGGCACTAGGGGGTGGGGCAGCCTCCGTCTACTGAGTCCTGTGGTGCTGAGGCACCGGCAAAGGCCCAGGAAGGAAGAAGGTGTGGGAAGCTGTGACCGGGACTGGTGGCCAGGTGGCTTCCCTCCTCTAGGCTCTGGACTTTGAGAGAGCAATTTCTAATTAGAAAGGAAAAAGTCAGGGAAGGAGACATGGGAAAAGCAAACCATTGGCTCTCCTAAAAGGAAATGAATTTTGTCCTGGGCCTGGAGCGCTAAGTGACAGATGGAAGGCCCTGCAAGACACATAATCCGGAGCCAGCCGGGGCCAATGCCTGTGGCCTGGGCCTTGGCCTGAGACTCGGACTGGCTGACCTAGCCCTGGCCCTGCCTGCCCGTGGGGCGGGGGCTTCTCTCAGGCCCATTGGCCCCAGCGGGGCCTGTTGGCACAAGGTCTGAGGCAGACCGGCATTTTCCACTGGAGTCAGACTTGGGCAAGCCCGTGGCCTGGGAAGGACCGAGAGGCGCTCAGAACAGGCTCGGGATGCAGCACACTGTCCTCTGGCTGCCTTGGAGCACAGGCTTCAGAGGGGAGCGAGGACCCCAAGACCCCCCTCCCGGTGGCATCTGGCCATCAGGAGCTCACGCACTGGAGTAGGTAGACATGTTGTAGCGAAGGCAAGTGCCTCCCTGAGCCTCGGCTTTCCCCTCCATCAGTGAGGCTGACCGTGGTGCCCTCCTCCTGGGACGGCTGGGAGCATTACGTGGACCATGTGAGGACCCAACACGGGTCCAAGGGGCTTGGAAAGGTGTTCTGAGGCCAGGGTCGCATTCCTTCCCTCTCGCCCCGGGGACAGGAGGATATAGCTCAAGTGCACTCAGGACTCTAGGAGCTGGGCCATCCAGTCTGGGTGGCCCTTGGCGAGTGCTAATGGCCCATAGGCTTTGGCCCCCACCCCCTTGCCAGGACCACTGTCCCCTGTCTGGGTCCCTGCTGAGCTGGCCCCAGCCCCTGCGGCAGCTGCCATCACCAGGAGTAGGAGATGGCAGTTGGGGGTGGTGGAGAGGGGGTTCGCCTGTAACCACACCTGCATGCATATCCTCACATGTCCCGCCCAGGTCCACGTGCACCCATATCTGGGCACGTCCCAGTGGCTCTGGTTTCACTTCCTTCCTCCTGGGAGGTGAGCTGGGGGAGTGGGGGATGCAGGGGACCGGTCCCTTCTTGGGGCTCCCCGCCCACAGCCTGCCCGCTGGGGGCACGGTGGTGCTGTTTCCGGTCGTTTCCTCCCCGTGGGCCTCAGGGTTTGGCTTCCTTCAGCGGAAGCTTTTGGGTTGCTAGGTTGCGGTGCGAGGTGAGGGGGAGGTGACAGAGAGTGACCCTCTGCCATGTCTGTGTGCGTGTGGGGGGCTGCAGACGCGTCTGGCTGTCTGTGCGTCTGTGCGTCTGGTGTCTGCAGGTCGCGTGTCTGTGTTTTAGGCCTCCCGGTGTGACATGCGTTTATCTGTGTAGTCTGGAGGGGTTGAGTGTTGTCCTGTCCGAGTTTCCACCTGTGAGCAGCCGCCTGTATGGGACTCTGCCCTCGACGTGTCCTTGTCATTCCGTAGATGTCAGGGAGTCATGTGGGCGTGTGTGGTGGGGCTGCTGCTGAGGAGTCGGGCCGGTCCTCTGGGACCAGCCTGGCAGGGGACCCATGGGAGAAATTAATTTCCATTTGAAAAACAGTTTTGGCACTTTCACGCTTGATTTCTTTCGTGGGGCAGATTCTCAGAGATCCCCCATCTTGAGGACAGTTGGGGGGCTAGGGAGGGCACAGAGGGAGGCAGCCACGATGCTGGGAGGGCTCCCCTCCCCTCCTCTTCTCTCTCCTTCCTCCTTTGCCCCCTCTAGTGCTACCCCCAGAGCAAGGAAGTGACCCGTGGCTGTGGGGTTGGTGTGATGAGTGGGTGACACGTACCGATGCACCCAGACATACGTTACCTCTAGGTCGGTCTCTGGGCAAAGAGACCCTGGGTGCTGGGGTGCAGGGACCTGAGTAATTGGTTCCTGCACGCTCCTGTCACAGAGGGGGCTGCCGTGACCTAGAGGGAAATGGACAGCAGTTCAGAGGGAAGCCAGGCCTTGCCTTTCTGCAGCTGACTCCCTGCCTCTTCTTGGGTCCCTTAACCCTCAGACCGGCAGCAGGGGAGAGGGCGTCAGGTGGACCTAGGAGACCTGGGATTAGCACAGCAGGAGCCGGCTGTCTCCTGGCAGCAGCTCTGGAGGCTCAGGCGGAAGTGAGCCTGGCAGGTGTGTCTGTGAACATATGCACACACGCGCACCACCCCCCACCTGTGCTTGTGGGAGGGCAGGGGTCAGGCGGATCCATCTCTGCACTCTCAACCCAGCGAGTGCCGGGCACACGGTGGGCACCAGCAGCAGTGTGGTCAGTGGGGCAGAGGGCAGAGGGTGGGGTAGAGGCCCTAGGCCTCTGGGCCACACGGCAGCTGGAGCTGCAGGTGGTCTGCAGAGGCAGATGAGATGGAGCCATCAGGAGCACTTCAGAAGACGTGAGGCCTGAGACCAGGCTAGGTTGGAGAGGAGGGGGCAGGTGGGCTGGTGTTCTCCACAAGAGTTTGCATCCTGTTCCAGGCTTACAGGCCGGTTCCTTTATCTGAGTCTCAGCGCACTCTTTGGTAAATGGGGGGTGATAAGGTTCACCCGGAAGGTCTGTAGGGAGGACTGAGTGAGCTGATGGGTGCAGGGGAAGCACAGTGAGCACTCCGTAAACGGATGTCCAGGCCTCTGTGTGCTTGCGAGGGCGCACACAGCATGCACCTACTTGACCGCCTCCAAGAACCAAGACTCCAGTTTCTGCCTTGTCAGCGCTGGGGTGCCCCCAGGACAGAATACTCCCTGGGTGCTTCTGTCTGCTGTTAGGCACACACACTGGCTATGAGCGTGTGTACACACGAGTGGGCGTGTGTTTGTATAAGGGGAACTAAAGGTGATGTCGGCACAGTGTGTGCATTTATGTGACTGAGGCACACTCCCTGTCTTTCTCTCGGGCCTGGCCTGGGTGGGGGCTTTGGGGAGGCGCTGTGCACTGACCCCAACATAGCTCTCATCTAGAATCCCCTTCTGGAATCTTGGGGTCGGGTGGGAGAGTGGGGAGAGGAGGGCTGGTTCCCACCCAGCAGCGAGGATGGCGGGGGGGCATGCCTGTCTGCACAGCTGGCTGCTGGAAATGTCTGAGACGGGGATGTCGCAGAGGGAGGGAGTGGGCGTGGCATGAGCTAGGCCCCGAGGGTGCCCTTCCTGCCCCTTCCCTGCTGCTCTCCTTGGCTCACCTTGTCATCATGAATGACCTCAGCCTCCCCGGGAGCAGCAGGACCTGCTGTGTGCACAGCCGGGCACTCCAGGGCAGTGATGGGGCTCCTAGATGGCCCTGTCCCTAAACAACGAGGGTCCCTGCACAGGGGCTGCAGAGGCCACGGAGGGGAGAGACACTGAACGTGCTGGGCAGCTCGCGGGGCCCGGTAGGGCGTGTGCGCAGGGAGACAGACGTGAGTCCAGAGCCAGCCCACCACTGACTCGCCGTGTGACCCTGGGCAGCCGATTACCTCTCTTGCTTGTTTCCTTATCTGTAAAATGGGGCTAATCGATACTATATTGCTGTGTAACTTTTCCATTGCTGTATAACAAATTACCCCAAAATGCAGTGGCTTAAAACAACATTTAATGGTCTCATAGCTTCTGTGGCCAGGGCTCTTGACACGCCTTAGATGGGTGTCTCCAGCTTCCTGCTTCGTGAGGTTGCAGTCAAGGCATTGGCCCGGCTGCGGTCCCTCACCGAAGGCTTGCCTGGCCGGGCCCGTGTCCAAGCTGACTCCCAGAGCCGTCCGCAGTCCTTGGTCCTTTCTGCGTGAGCTTCTGCTCAGGGTCACCTTACGACGTGGCCCCTGGCTTCCCCAGACGGAGCAGCCCTGGAGAGGCGAGCAAGACGAACCAAGGTGGAGGCTGAAGGCGTCTTACAACCCAGTCTTCGGAGTAATGCCCGTTACTTCTGCTGCTTTCCATTTGTTAGAAGCTAGTTGCTAATCCTCTTCACACTCGAGGGGAGGGGGTTACAAGGGGAAGGGCACGACTGCCCGGTGGTGAATGGGGAGTCCCTAGGGTCATCTTTGAGGCTGCTTCCCACAGACACTGTACCTTTCAGGGACTGGGAGGGTGCGGCAGGGTTGCACATGAAAGGCATCCGGCGCTGTGTCTGGTACACAAGAAAAAATCACCCTCATGGCCTTTCTTTTCTCCTTTCTCCCACAAGCAAGTGGGCAGCTGTTGAAGGTTCCTGAGCCGGCGGGGCCGTCGTCAGGCACATAGTGTGGGATCTCGGTGCCGGGCAGGGAAGGATGCTGTCCCTGTCGTCCTCACTTCAGTGACTCCACAGGACACCAGGAAGGGAAAGGAACAGAGTGGGGGCTCCCCGGCCTCTTGCCGAGTGATCAGTAGCTTGAAGAACAGTGGCATTTCCTTCAATAGCCCTTATTGAGCACCTGCTGAGTGCTGTGCGCTGGGCACCTGGGAAACAGCAAGAGAAGAGACAGAAGAGACGGTGGTCTCGTCCTCCAGAGGCTCACAGTCCACCAGGGAGACGCTCAAGTAACCCCTAAGGCTTTTCTGGCCAGAAAGCTGCCCTGAAGAACACAGACGCGATCTGAGTGAGCCTTCCTCAGCTGTCCCGAGGGTGGCACATGGCCTGGACCACTCTGGGTATGGAGAAGATGTCAGTGCCTCATCGCTTTCAGGGGATGCCCCAGGGCACCTGGGCTGAGTTCTGTGGGGGAGTCAGAGTTGAGAAAGGCTGCTTGGGGGTGGATGCTTTTTTAGGGGTGTGTGGAGTCCCTGGAGGTACCGAGCAGGGTCCCTAACCTAGTCTGGGGTCAGAGAGACTTCTGGGAAGAAATAGGGTTTACCATCAAGGCCTGAAGGATGCATGAGAGAAAGGTATGTATGGGCAAGAAGGAGGGAGGAGACGCCCCCAGCAACAGTCACAGCAGCTCGACTTAATGCCCAGAAACAAACACAGGGAGGCTGCCATGGCCCAAGTGCAAGAACAGATCAAAACTCCAGAAAAAGAACTAAACAAAATGGGGATGAGCAATCTAGCAGATGCAGAGATCAAAACAACTGGTTATAAGGATGGATGCTCAAGGAACTTAGTGAGGACCTCAGCAGCATAAAAGACCCAGTCAGAAACAAAGGATACACTCATTGAAATAAAGAACAAGTTACAGGGAAACAATATAGTAAAGTAGATGAACCTGAGAATCACATCAGTGATATGGAACATAAGGAAATGAAAAACAACGAATCAGAACAACAAGAAGAAAAAAGAATTAAAAAATGAGGATGGTGTAAGCAGCTCCTGGGACAACTTCAAACATTCCAACATTCACATCATAGGGGTGTCAGAAGGAGAAGAGAAAGAGCAAGAAATTGGAAATCTATTTGAAAAAATAAATAAAGAAAACTTCCCTAATTTGGTGAAGGAAATAGACATGCAAGTCCAGGAAGCACAGAGAGTCCCAAACAAGATGGATACAAAGAGGCCCACTCCAAGACACATCATAATTAACATGCCAAAGTTTAAAGATAAAGAGAGAATCTTAAAAGCAGCAAGAGAAAAGCACTTAGTTACCTACCAAAAAGCCCCCATAAGACTGTCAGGTGATTTCTCAAAAGAAACTTTGCAGGCTAAAGAGATTGGCAAGACTTACTCAAAGTCATGAAAAGCAGGAACCTACAGCCAAGATTGCTCTACCCAGCAAAGCTATCATTTAGAATCAGGTGGCAGATAAAGAACTTCCCAGACAAGAAAAAACTAAAGGAGTTCATCATTGCCAAACCATTATTATATGAAATATTAAAGGGACTTATTTAAGAAAAAGTTCTTATTCAAGAACTATGAACAATAAAATGGCATAAATACGTAACTATCAACAATTGAATTTTAAAAACAAACTAAGCAAACAGGAACAGAGACAGAATCATGGATATGGAGAGTGTTTTGAAGGGTGCCAGATAGGAGGGGGTGTGGGGGAACGGGAGAAAAGGTGAGGGGATTAAGAAGTACAAATCGGTAGTTACAGAGTAGCTGTGGGGATGTAAATCCAGCATAGGAAATAGAGAAGTCAAAGAACCTATACCCATGACCCATGGACATGAACAAGGGTGGGGGTACTGCCTGAGGGTGTGGGGAGTGTTGGGTAGAGGGCGGCCAAGGGGGGAGAATTGGGATGACTGTAATAGCATAATCAATAAAATGTAATTTTTAAAAAAGTTCCCAGAAGAGAAATGGGCTTAGGCCAAGCCTGGAGGCAAGGAGCAGGCGAGGGAGGTGGGCTTCTTGAAGGAGCCCAGAGAAGTGCACACCTGCCCAGCCCACAACCTGCTCTCTTCCCCAAGCCCCCTCCCCACCCGCTCCCCCACCCGCTCCTCCACCCCAAAACTGGCTCCCACAGTCTTTCTGCCAGAGAGAGCCTCGTTCAATGACTGCACCCAAGCTAGTCCATGTCAGACCACCCTGATGCTCTGGGATCAGGGCGTTTGGGATAAGGAAACAGAGGTGTCTGGACTGAAGTGAGCCAATCATTTCCTTTGGTGGTGGTTGTTGCTTTTGTACCAAAAAAAAAGGTGTTATGTTGGGATCAGGTGTTCCAAGTTTGTAAAATTCTTTCATATCCATAAACTCACTGTGTCCTCACAACAACTTGGAGAGGTGTGTAGGGGAGCTAAAATGACCCCATTTTACAGAAACAGACATCGAGGTCCAGAGAGGTGAAGTGACTTGCCCAGTGTCACACAGCACGTCTGTGGCATGGCCAGGGTTTGAACCCAGGGCTCCCTGCCTCTAGTGCTTGAGCTCTTTGCTCCACCCCACTGTCCAGAGAGTGAGACCAGGCTCTCTCATGAGGGATGCAAATGGTGTGCCAGCACTGGCACTCAGGGCCATGGACTCGGAACACGGTGATCCTGAACACAGGGGCATTCGGCGGGTGGGGTTTGTGGAGGTGCGGCAGGGAAAAGACACGTGGGGTCGAGGAACGGCTTGAGTAAAGGTGTGGAGAGCACAGATTAGTGTCAATAGCTATAATAATAATTACATACTAATTGTTATAACTTCATTAATACCTATGACTATTATTATAGCAACCACTCACTGGGTTAGTTTTACACACATCATGTCATTTAATCCTCACAAGCACCCCATGAAGATGGTCTGCTGTGACCCCCGTTTTACAGTTGAGAAAACTGAGGCTCCTGGGGGTCTCATGGTTAGTGATAGAGCTGCCGGGGTTGGAGGCAGCAGGTCCGGGTTCTAATCTGGGCTGGGTGACCTTGGTGAGTAACTTCCCTTTGAGGACGTGTGCCAGAGAGGCACTGAGAGCATGTGGAGACACTGCCTGTTAAGCCACATAGAGTGTGGTCATTGTCATCTGTATTGCTCCCTCCCTGCTTCTCCTCAGCAGTCCAGCTCAGCTGGCCTGCAAATCTGGGGCTCTGCCAGAATGGTTCTGGGGCAGAGCTTGGTGGGGGGCAGTGAGGAGGTCACTCTGGAGGCAGCGTTGTGTCTGGGCTTCTCCCTGAGACCCCACCGAGAGGCAGGAATGTGGCCTGGAGCTGGTCGAGGGTCACCTGGAAGGCCGGCCAGGCTTGTGTCTGGCACCTCATAAAAGCCCAGGAGGAATGGGCTGTGGGGGGCAGTTTCCACTGTGTCAGCGGCAGCCGCGCCTGTGGGGCGTGCCCCCACTATGGCTCCCAAGGAGCTTGTAAACCTGTCACTAGGGGGTGGTGCTTTGCTGGGAGCTCTGCTGAGAGCCAGGAGGCAAGATTGGGGCTGTATCCAGGCCCAATGTCTTGAGGCCTCATGTGGGGACTGGCCAGTACCTCCTCCACCAGCCTTTCCCCACTACACCTGCCGTCTTGGGCTTGGGGAAAAATGAGTGCTAGTATTAGATGCTGAGTAGGGTAAAGCACCCTGGATGTGGCATTGGAAAACCAGGGTTCAAGTCCCAGCTCTTTCACTTAGTTGCTGTGTGACCTCAAACAACTTGGTCAGCCAGTCTGAATTGCACTCACTCATCCACAGAATGAGGACCTCCGGGGGTCATGGTGAACGTCACAGTGCAGGGAGGGGCCCTTTGGACAGTATAGGAAAGAAGTCCTGCCCCGGCTGCTCCTTGGCATCTGAGCAGTTCTCAAGATCAGTTCTCACTTTGTTTTCTCTCCTTCCTTCCCCTGGACCACACAGCCAGCTGAGATGGAGGAGGAGGAGAGAGGAATGGAGGGGAGAGGGGGGGAGCAGGGATAGCAGGGGTTGGGGAGGCAGTGACCCCCCTGGTGAGGGCTGCCGTGCTGGACACCTCTGAGGGCACCGTTCCTACTGTAACCCAGGAGAATGGTGCCCCCGGGGGCGTGCAGGGCAGAGCCTATGTGGCTACAATGGTGGCCTTGGCCGTTGTTCAAAGAGAAATGGTATGTCCTGGGCTGGGGCCACGGGCAGCAGGGAGTACGGGGGGCAGAGCCCAGGGACATTTATTTCTGTGGTGGGACTGGCAGGTTGGGTGCTGGGTGCTCGAAGCCTCCACGGGGGCCCTGGAGCCTGGCGAGGCTGGTGGGTCAGGGCCAGGAACTCAGCTGGGGCTTGACGAGTGACAAGTGACCATGGTCCGCAGACAGGAGGCGTCCTGCAGGACAGAGAGGGTTTTCACGTCATCCCTGCAGAGGTGGCTGGGTGGGAGCTGGTCACACACGGAGCTTGAGTACAGAGAAGAGGGGCTGAGGACAGCTCCCCCGTCAGCGCCTGTGCCCAGGACTGTCCTGACAGCCTCGGGGACCGTGCTGTGGCAGGAGGAGGCACGGGCCTCGGCAGGCCCAGGACTCGGTGAAGGTGCTTCGCAGCTGCCGAGGTCCTCTCCTCGTTCCCAGAGGGGCCAGGGAACGGCCCGCCACTGCACGGATGCGCAGGGAACTTCAGGCCAAGAGGGCCAGGCGGGCCCAGGCTTTGGGGGCCCCTGTTAGATGGCCCAAATCCTTGGCACTGCCTGAGGTGGGGGTAGCGGGGCTGGGTGGGTCAGAGACCCCAGCCTCGCCTTCCTGCGTCTGGTGAAGACCGGGTTTGTTAGTCACCACTGTTGTTCCTTTTGAGGTATAATTTATAGACAATAAAGTTCACCCTTTTAAGTGAATAGTTTGGTGAGTTTTGACAGACGTGTAAGCTGTATAACCACTACCACAATAAAAATACCGAGCACTTCTGTTCCCTTAAAAAACTTCCTTTGTGCTGCTGTGCCGTCATCTCTCTCCCTCTTCCCCAGCCCCGGATCCCCACTGGTCTCTGGGGTCGGGCTTGCGTAGCTTCTCCTTCACCAGCTTGCTCCCGCGGCTCTGCTCCTGCCACCGTGGAGGGGCATTCGCTGCGTGGATGCACCACGTGTACCTGTCCGTTCACCACCGGAGGGACATTTGGGCTGTTGCCAGTTTTTGGTTACTGTGAATAAAGCTGCCGTTCATTTACGTACTGGCCTTTGTGTGGGCATGTTTTCGTTTCTCTTGGGTAAGTGCCCCTGAGCGTGACTGCGGGGGCGTGCTGTGGGTGTTGAACTTGACAAGAAGCTGCCAAGCCATTTTCCACAAGAGGCTGCACCCACCATCCTGCATCCTAGCAGCCATGTGTGAGGATGATGCATGAAACACGGTTTGCATTTCTGTGTTTTGGTGGTTATACACGCATCGCAGAGGCAGTATAACATTGAATATGATAGAATATGGTGTGCTCCATGTGACGATTACAGGTGGTACATGGATGAACATCTGTTTCCACATTTCACCAGCTTTGACCATATTATGATGCACATTTAAAAAATGTGCCTGGTGCGCCAGACCCGTGCTTTCTTGGCTCTGACTGCCGAATGGCCCAAGCACAGCCCCGCGGTCAGATCGCCTGGGCTCCCGGAGCCTCTTTCTGCTTCACGCGACCTTGCGCCAGCCGCCCAGTGTCTCTGAGGCTCGGATCCATCTGCTCCCTCACCTCCCTGCCTCGTGGGCTGGCCGAGGGGGTGAAACCAGTGAATGCATATGAAGCCCCCAGTTTGCAGCCTGGCACACTTCGGCACTTTATTAACAATAATTGCTGCCATTGTTATTAGACGGGCGTGGCCGTGTGTGATGGGTGTGTGCCTTATGTGCACTGCTTTGTACGCCCATGTGGACATGAACCCCGACGCGTGCACAGGGCATGTGGGAGGGCGTGATTCCTGGTCTGAGGGAAAAGGGAAAGGATGCGTCTCTTCCTTCTCTGGCTTCTAGGGTCTGGGTTACCTTCATGTGCTCACAGGTGTGCCTGTGCACTCGTGAGTGTGCGCTTTGAGGCCACAGGTCTGGGTGCACACTGTGCCTCCAGGGACCGGAGTCCCTTGTCCCCTTCTCCATCTGTTGTGCTGTCAGCCGGGGTGGCGGGGCTCATGCTGCCCTCGCCCACCCTGACCCTCCCCGTGGAAGGGGGGCCCAGGGAACACCCTGCCAGGGCCGGGCCTCTGGCCCCTGGGTGTCTCACCACGTTTCCTCAGAGCCAGTGGTTTCTCTGCCTTCACTCAGAGCCCCAAGTGGGGCAGGTGGGGAGAAGAAGAAGCATTTTGAAGGAATCTGAGGTCCCGCGGCTGGTCCACGGAGTGGGATCTGAGCAGAGGCGGGGAAGGGGCGCCCACAGGAGTTAGGTTCTGACCAGCTGCGGGGCTCAGGTCTTTAAAAATCGCTTTACTGAGGTGTGATTGACACACAAAACCACACGTATTTCAAGTGTACAACTGAATGGGTTGTGACACATGCACATTCTCATGAAACCGTCGCCACAATAGAGATGGTGAATGCACCCATTATCCCCAGCGCCTCCTGGTGCCCGTGGTGATCCCTCCGCCTCTCCCCCCACCATCCCCAGGCACCTGATCCACTTGTTTTCACTGGAGCTTTGCATGCATTTCCTAGAGCTGATGCAGATGGGAGGGGTGGAGGGGGAGGAAGAGTTTTGAGAGGAATGGTCGCCCTGCAGGTGATTGGTGAATTGTGTATGCACTTTTTAAACTGGCTTATTTCAGAGTAATTATTTTGAAATTTATCCATGTCGCTGCCCATACCAGTAGTTCATTCTTTTTTATGGCTAAGTAGTATTCCATTGTATAACTTACCATAATAGATGTATCCATTCATCCAACAGGTATTTTTTATGCTTTCATTTCTACCCTTGTGTGCATCCCTAAACAATATGTAACATTAACTTTTACCAGAGGTATTTTGTGAAATTAAGAGTCCAGCTGTGCCTGAGGCTGGCATACGCCCAATGGGTGCATCTTCCAGGCAGGGCACCTGTAGCCAGTGACACCCTTTGCCCTTCAACTGTCGCCTTCCCTGCAATGACCTCCCCTGCTCTGCACTGACCAGGGGCCTCTCAGCCTCTTCCAGGTAACCTTCCCAGACTGTCCGGGTCTCCTCTGAGCTATTCCAGCTCTCACTGCTTGGTGATTGTCGAAGCCCTTGAGCACTGTTTGGCGATTCCAGTCTCGTCTCCTTGGTAAAAGCACAGCAGCGTGTGTCCCCCCGCGCCCCACCCCCCCATGGGCCTGGCATGCAGGAAGCCGCTCCAGAGAGGTCTGGAGGTTGAGCCGTAGGGTGTCCAGTTGGTCCTGGAGAGTGGACACTGGTGTCTAGGGTCCTTTGGGAAGGAGGAAGCAAAAATAGCAAAGTGGAGGAAAGGACAGAAAACTGTACTTGAACAACAATAAAAAAAAAAAAGCAAATTGGTGCAAAGTGGTACAGACACAGCCTTGACTGACATCTGGGAGTCCTCCTCCCACCCTCTGCCCTCCCCCCCCCCCCCCCCCCCCCCGTCTTCCCCTCCTTTCTGGCAGCCCCTCCTCCCCTTCAGGGAGCTGCAGGCTTCTGGGCAGGCCCGATGCTGACCAAACTTTCTGCATTATTAAATTCCTGCCTCGGAGGGACCAGAATTTGAAACATCCCAGGCCTCTGTCATATTCTGTGGCTTTCTACTTCCCCACCTTCATCTCCCTCTCCTCCATGTCTCTCCTCAAGAGGATGGGGTGGGAGGGGACTGCTCTTCCTGGTGGATGGGCACAGATCTTGGGGAAGCTCCAGCCACCAAGGCTGTGTATTAAGGCTGCCATTGATGCTGATACGTGTCTCAGAGCCACAGGGTAGAGGCCACCCATTGCGCCAAAGAGGGGAAGTGACGTCCCCGTGGTCACCCAGCCAGTCTGGCAGACGCCAGCCATCTGACAGCTTGTCCTGTGTTCTTCCCTCTCTCTGCCTTGTCTCCTGGACACCACCCTCACCTGTTTGTGAAGCGCCCTTTCCTGGACCAAACCCTGTCCCGTACCCTGCCCCTGTCTGCAGCAGAAAGAGCTGAAGCTCCCTGGCCAGGGGTTCTTGAGGCAGATCCGAGTTCTGTTTCTGTTAGGAAGCCTGGGTGAAGGGCCACCTGTGTCCAAGATGCAGACAGCGCCGGGAGAAGCAGGAAGGCAGCCGGGTGGAGGGGAGTGGCCCCGAAGGAGGGAAGAGGTGGGTGTGGTCTTGGGGCTGCAAAGCCTGCTGCACCCACCTTCCTGGTCTCCAGGGGTGGCCCAGCCCTGTCGGTCCAGCTCCGATGCCTTCTCCCCCTTCTCCCCTGCACCAGGAGGCCTTCCTGAGACGTGACCTGCCTGTTTGTCCTCTTGGCGCTTACCACTGCCTACCATTTCTATTGTGATTTCTGTCCATGTCTTATCTCCCTTCCTGATTTGTTGGCTTCTTGAGGACAGGGTCCATGTGTGTTTCATGCCAATGTCTTCAGTGCCTAGGACCGGGCTTGGTATTCAGCAGATACATAATGGATACTTATTGAATAAAATAAATGATGGTGGTGATGAGTGACAATGTGTGGTGGTAGATGTTGATAGTAAATGCTGATTTGTCACAAAGGTCGATGGTAGAAGGTAGATGGTGGTAAATACTAGTGAGAAAGAGTAGATGGTAGTTGTTGTTGGTCATAGTGGTGGGAGGTGGTGGGTGGAGGATGAGGGGAGGTGGTGGGAGGTGGTGGTTGGAGGATGAGGGTAGGTGGTGGGAGATGGTGGGTGGAAGATGAGGGTAGGTGGTGGGAGGTGGTGGGAGGTGGTAGGTGGAGGATGAGGGTAGGTGGTGGGAGGTGCTGGGTGGAAGATAAGGGTAGGTAGTGGGAGGTGGTGATTGGAGGATGAGGGTAGGTGGTGGGAGATAGTGGGTGGAAGATGAGGGTAGGTGGTGGGAGATGGTGGGTGGAAGATGAGGGTAGGTGGTGGGAGGTGGTGCGTGGAGGATGAGGGTAGGTGGTGGGAGATGGTGGGTGGAGGATGAGGGTAGGTGGTGGGAGGTGGTGGGTGGAGGATGAGGGTAGGTGGTGGGAGATGGTGGTTGGAGGATGAGGGTAGGTGGTGGGAGGTGGTGGTTGGAGGATGAGGGTAGGTGGTGGGAGGTGGTGGTTGGAGGATGAGGGTAGGTGGTGGGAGGTGGTGGGTGGAGGATGAGGGTAGGTGGTGGGAGGTGGTGGGTGGAGGATGAGGGTAGGTGGTGGGTGGAAGATGAGGGTAGGTGGTGGGTGGAAGATGAGGGTAGGTGGTGGGAGGTGCTGGGTGGAAGATGAGGGTAGGTAGTGAGAGGTGGTTAGAGGATGAGGGTAGGTGGTGGGAGGTGGTGGTTGGAGGATGAGGGTAGATGGTGGGAGGTGGTGGTTGGAGGATGAGGGTAGGTAGTGGGAGGTGCTGGGTGAGAGATGAGGGTAGGTGCTGGGTGGAAGATGAGGGCAGGTGGTGGGTGGAGGATGAGGGGAGGTGGTGGGAGGTGGTGGGTGGAGGATGAGGGGAGGTGGTGGCAGGTGGTGGGTGGAGGATGAGGGTAGGTGGTGGGAGGTGGTGGGTGGAGGATGAGGGGAGGTGGTGGCAGGTGGTGGGTGGAGGATGAGGGGAGGTGGTGGGAGGTGGTGGGTGGAGGATGAGGGGAGGTGGTGGCAGGTGGTGGGTGGAGGATGAGGGTAGGTGGTGGGAGGTGCTGGGTGAGGGATGAGGGTAGGTGCTGGGTGGAAGATGAGGGGAGGTGGTGGGTGGAGGGTGGGGGAGGATGAGTGTAGGTGATGGTGGATAGTAAATGGTGGTGGGTGATGAAGTGGGACATAGCAATAGATGGAGCAAGAGGATGGTGGCAAAAGGTGGCAGTGGTGGTAGGCTGCCATGGTGGTGGGAATACCGGGCGACTTCTGCTTATGTCCCGTCTGTCTGCCTTTTCCTAGGAGGCCCTAGTCCAGCTCTTGGATTGCCAAGTTCTCTGACACTGTGCTGTTTTGTTTTTTTGGTTTTTTTGCAGACTCTATCGGAGGCCCCTTCCCTGTCACCTCTCACCGATGCCACCACAAGCAGAAGCACGGCCCGCCGGTCCTGCCCGGCGGGGTGCTGCTGGCCACACCGCTGCTCTTCCACCCGCACACCAAGGGCTCCCAGATCCTCATGGACCTCAGCCACAAGGCCGTCAAGAGGCAAGCCAGCTTCTGCAACGCCATCACTTTCAGTAACCGCCCGGTCCTCATCTACGAGCAAGTCAGGCTGAAGGTGGGCTTCCCTCCCCGCTCTGTCGCTGCATCCCCCGGGGGTCCCTGAACTCTATCCGCCCCCCACTCCCGGCCCTGCCTTTTGTTAGGCCGTCGCTGCACCTTGCATCTCCTCTTTCCTCTCTGCTGCCACTTCGGCTCTTCCTCGTCCCTCCTCCTTCTGTCCCCTCTTCCTTCTTCCTTCCTCCACCTTCCCTGCATGCAAAGAAGGAAGTGGGGAGGGAGTGGTCGTGGGGACCACCAGCTCTGGCCGGACTGGTGGGAAGTCTCCTGGGGAGGGAAAGGAGCCCAAATGGTGGCAGGCTGGGCGGTGTGAGTCTCCATGTGTGTCTGCGTGGGGGTGGTCTGCAGAGAAGGGCACACCCCCTCCCCCGGGGGCTCCCTGAAGTCGGGGAGAGGCTGGGCTGGGCCGGGCCGGGCTGCGGGCTGTCTGAGGCCACCCCGCTACCGTCCAGATCACCAAGAAGCAGTGCTGCTGGAGTGGGGCGCTGCGCCTGGGCTTCACGAGCAAGGACCCCTCCCGCATCCACCCTGACTCGCTGCCCAAGTACGCCTGCCCCGACCTGGTCTCCCAGAGCGGCTTCTGGGCCAAGGCGCTGCCCGAGGAGTTTGCCAACGAGGGCAACATCATCGCCTTCTGGGTGGACAAGAAGGGCCGCGTGTTCTACCGCATCAACGACTCGGCCGCCATGCTCTTCTTCAGCGGGGTCCGCACGGCCGACCCACTCTGGGCCCTGGTGGACGTCTACGGCCTCACGCGGGGCGTCCAGCTGCTTGGTGAGTGCCCCCCCCCCCCGGGCCCCCCCCCCCCCCCAGCTGCGGGGCACACACTCAGGCGCTGAGGTTCGAAGGGGGGCGCAGCCTCTTCCGGCTGCCCCCGGGCGCCCAGCATAGGAGGCCCCGCCCCCGTCTGCTCTGGGGCACAGAGGCCCCGGGTACAGGTCGCCCGCCGGCAGGTCGGCATGTCCCCAGAAGGAGCCTGCGTGAGCTTTGGCTCCCTCGCCTGTGAAGTGGGTTGGTGGGGAGAATAAGTTCAGTTAAAGAGGCTGCAAGTGAAGTGCCCAGCCCAGTCCTGGGTACCACGCGAGGGCCCCGCCAACGCCCGCTCTCCGCGTCTCCCATCCCTGCAGAGAAAAATGCCGTGGAGGCGGTCGAGAAACTCCTTTTCCTTCTCCCCTTTCTGACTTCAGAGCCTGGAAGCAGTGAGGCTCGTTTTTTCAAAGCACCTTTATTTGAGTGGGAAAGGTGGGGGTGGGGTGGGGGCAGGAGGGAGACTGGGAATGTAAAAACAAGTCATCATCAGAAGCCTTTCTCTTCGTTGAGTTCCAAAACCAGGAGGCTGTTTTATTAATAGTGTGGGAAGTTTCTGGTTTTCGGCTCAGTAGAAGTGGGTTCACAGTCACACGGACGTGGTCAGGCTCTTCGGGGTTCCAGCAGGCGCAGCAGGGCGCCGGGACGCCCGCGGGTGACATGCTTCCCGAGCCTCCGTGACTTGCATGGGGCGCCGGCCCGGCTCCTCGGCCGGTGACGGGAAGGGCAGTGGTCATGCTCCCGGCTACAGAGTCAGGCAGACGCAGGCTGGACCTGGCCCCACCCCATTCGTAGAGCTAGCACTACGAGACCTCAGTTTCCTCATCTCTAAAAGGGGCTAGTAATCACTGTTTTCGGGGTTCTTTTGGAGTCTCAAAGAGCTGAGTTATGTGCGGCTGACGCACAGTAGGTATTCAGTGACTGCCAGTCATCCCCACTCGCCGTGGAGTGGGCAGTGCTTAACCTGAGGTTCAAGTGAGCCCCTTCCTGCTGCTCCGGTGTCCTCGGGGCCCCACGCTTCAAGGCGCTGGGGTCCCAAAGCTTGCATTGGTGCTCCAGCCTGCAAACTTCCGTTTGAGGCTCAGTCTTCTCATCTGTAAAGTGGTTGGGAATACTGGGACTTAGCCCAGGGCTTGGCCACTCGGTGGGGGACGGAAGAATGTCTCAGCTTTTGAGAGTGGGGGAGGGCAGTACAGGAAGAGGGGCAACATTCTTGCTTTTCCCTCAGCAAAGAATGCCCTTTCTCCTAGTCCCCAAAGGCCAAAATCCCACTTGGGCTTCAAGGCCTAGCTCATAAGCCACCTCCTCCCTGAAGCCTTCCAGGGTGGGATTCTCTTCTCCGTTCCTTGTGTCCCGCTGTGTGGCGCCTGCACTTCTCTAAGTGCTGAGGCATGCACCGTGCCTTGGTCTCTTCATACGTCTGTTCCCACACAAGACAGGGAGGGCCCTGAGGAAGGACCCCATGTCTCAACCAGCCAGCTTCCTCTCCAGAGTGGAGTCTTGTGCTGGGCGTGTGGAGGATGCTAGGGAACGTTTGCAGGGTGGCTAGGGAAGAGAGCTGCGGTGGAGAGATGACTTGTTAGATGAAGGTAAGGGTGTGTGCGCGGGGGGTGGCGGGGTGAGGTACGTCTGGCCGTGCGTGCAGACAGTCCGGGCCCAGTGGGAATTAGGGAAGACAAACCAAACTCTCCAGACGCGATCAGCGCCTAACAGAAGAGCAAACAGTAAATCGCTAAATGGTGTGGTCATAGGATCCCTTCCATCTGCTGCTACTGTTTCCCTCCAGTGCTCTCATTTAACCTCTCAGCAGCCAGCCTGGAGGGGGTGCTTTTGATCCTCACTTGACTGGGAATGAACCGAGGCTCAGGGAAGACCTGGCTTGCCTGTGTAGGGTTGTGGCAGAGGGGGGACCTGAACTGGGTGTTCTGTTGCCAAAAGCAGTGCCTTTCCAGTTACCCTCCAGTGGGTTTGAGCCTGAAGGGAGTCAGGAAGTCAGAGGAGGCTGAGGTCAGCGAGGGAGGATGGAGTCCAGGAAGGCTTAGAAGAGGAGGCTTAGGCCGCATCTTCAAAGTCCAAGACAGTGGAGTGGCGGGGTGGGGAGTGAGGAATAAGGGGAGTGGAGACCCAGGGGACATGCCTAGTGAGATGGGGCTTCCAAATCTCAGAGGCTGAAGGAGGGGCCTGGAGAATAATTTGAAGGGCCCCACCCTGGGGCAGAGCCCAGACATCCCGCCTGACCCAGCCCAATTCCCTTCTTTGACTATAAATGGGTTTTCATGCAGCATTTTTAGTTTCATTGGATTTCCCGGCAGGCTCCTCTCTGCACACCCGATAGCCGTAAGGCCCCAGCTGATCCCCGTCCTGGCTGTAAATCACCACAATCCCTGGGCGTTTTCAAACACCGATTATGGCCCCTAAATTCAATTAGCAGATTGTAATGTCTTCATTTGTTCTTCCTAAGTGCATTTTTAAAGAAGAGGTACGTGCAGGATATCGGCGGCGGCCAGCGTGCCCCTCTCTGCCCTCGTTTGGTGGCCTGCCCTCTGGGTTCGCCCGCTGGGGGCCGTTTTCCTCCCTCCCCCCACTTCCCATGTCCCCTCTTCTCTTGCCTGCATTGCACTGCGCCTGGGGCCTCCTGAGCCTCCCTCTGTCCCTCTGCCCCAGCCGCTCTGGCTCCTCGGGTTCCCTGCTCTCCCTCCTCTGAAGATGTCTCTCTATCTTGGTGGCTGTGAGGACAGGCCTGTCTCTCCTGGCATGATGGTTCCCCCACCCAGTGTCTCATCTTTAGAGATTTCCTGCCAAGCCTGCCCCTTCTCCTCCTGCCTTTCTCTGGCACCTGTGGCCCAAGCTCTCCAAAGCCCACCTGGGCAGTGTCCGCTCCGCAGACCTGGGGTATCTGGGGTACCTGGCATATATAGTTAAGTTTGAAAGCTAGGCCACGGACGGATTGGCCATCTCCCCTGACAGAGTGGAGACAGCGCTGCTGCCTGTCCCTGACCGACACCTCCAGGCGGGTGCCCCACCCCCGGCTCCCGCCCTAATCACAACCCGAGTCCACTGGCACCCACGCCAGGCCCCTGCCCGCTGTGTGTGCTCCAGGCCCTCTGGGCTCCCGTTATGCAGAGCTCCCTCTTCCCTCAGGGTGCTCGGCCGGCCGAGCCTGGCTGGTATCTCCAAGAATAACAGCTTCCTACCTCCAGGAAGAAGGACCTGCCAGCAACTAAATAAATACAAGTTTTATGGGGTGATTAATATAATACTTGGAAAGATAAGCTCCTATCCCAGTTTTTCAAACTCTCCCTGCTCGTCTCAGAAATGTTGGCTCTGCAAAAGCAGCCATGGGTCCTGGCAGAAGGCTGGTGAGCCAAGATTCACTTACAGGGTGCTTCTGAGCACCCCGCTGTGACTGCCACAGCCTAGGCACCGTGCAGGGGTGGGGGGAGACACAAGAACTGGAAACCCCTCTCCTTGAAGAGTGCTTACAGTGGAGGGATGGCGCACCAGGTAACTGTCCTGAGGTGATATAAACCCAGTCCTGCAATAAGTGTATGGCTAAAGAGTAAAACCGGGTGGGGGTGGAGCGGTGCAGCTTGGGGAGCAACCCAGGAGGACTTCTTGTAGGAGATGAGTTTCAAGTCAGGAACCCAAGGAGGTATAAAGAATGGACTGGTCAAGGAGGAACAGTTTAGGCCAGACGGGAGGGGTGTGCATGGGAACAGAGGGCGGGTGGTAATTAACAGTCATTCAGGCATCAGATCCTTCAGGGGAGGGGATGAAGCAGAAAGGTAGTGGGTGACTTGTGGAGAAGGGGTGTGCACAGGTGGGAGAATCTATGAAAGTAAAAACTTTCCAGAAGCTTCTGGGCTGTCAAGTTTTCAGTAAGAGGAAGCATGGCATGCCCAAACTCTCCCGCCAGTCAGAAGCCAGGCCAGGCCTGGAATTCGGATCTCCCAGGCTGATCTGGTCATAGGGTCAACGTGAGATTTATTGCCTCGTCAACGTGGTAATGGCTGAGCCCAGGAGGGCATTAGGTGGGGGCTCCCAAGGGTGCATGGCATTCTGCTGCTTCCCAACGTCTGCCCAGGCTCCCAGGTCTTGGTAAAAGACCTTGCCTGCCTGCTGAGGAGGGAGATGTACGGGGACTCCTGGGGTAAGCTCTCTGAGGGTCAGGCTGCTGCTGGGCCAGTCCCTCGGGTGGCGGGCCAGCCTGGCCGTCCTGCAGGGGGAGGCCTAGGCCTCTCTATGGATTGGCCCTGGGTCAGGTCTCCCCTGTGGGGCGTGTCCAGGCCTGGTGGCACGAAGAGCGTGAGCCATCTCTGGCTGGCCGAGGACCACACTGCCATCTGGGGCTTCCGCTTCCCAGGCTAAACCAATATTTACCTTCAGCTGTGGCTGCCAGGGGCCGAGAGGCAAATATTAGTTTAAGGAGCCTGAGCCAAGCTCTTGGGTGGGGAAAAGAGCTGAGGATGCTGATCGCGATTTCTTTCTCTTCGACAGTTTTCATTTCTCCTTGATTCAAAAATACCTTGCTGTCCCTTCTGCTTCAGAGACTCCTCCAGGCACTTTCTTTCCGCTCATCCCAGATTCTGCCAAATACATGAGGGCCCGACCCCGAACCTCCCCTCTGCCAGGAGGACTGCCCGCCCTTCTCTGTTCTCGATGGCCCCTCCTCCTCTGGACCGTTTGAAGTACACGGAGGTCGAAGTGGTATTGGCAGTTGTGCATCATGTCCTGCTCTTCACAAACTGCTTAAAGCCTCTATGTATATATCATAAAGAAAGTTATTGTATCTGTTTTGCAGACGGGGAACAGGGGCTCCGAGAGGTCTGGCAGCTTGCCCAAGGTCGCACAGCTTGGTGGAGCTGCACTTGAGCCCTGGACTGTGGGCTGTGTTACTTCCCAGCTGCTCTAAATATGAGTCCGCCCAGGCTCCCTAGTAAGTCTGGATTCCCCCAAGTGTGGGGACCTCGGACCTCCTTTGTCATCTAGAGTAGGGCTTGCAGGAGTGCAAAGCAGAGACCGTCAGGGACCGGCTGTACACAGTAGGTTCAGGCAGGCCACCAGGGGCCCAGCCTGGCTGAAGAGGGACAGTAGGCTGCCCAGCACCCTGCTTCAGCGGTGAGGGGCAGGCTGCCTGTCTTGCGGTTCCCTGAAGGCACCTGAGGACTTGATCTGGTTCTGCTGTTCATGGGGACCTCTAGTTTGCTGCTGTAATGAATATATGAGGTGCAGCCATATATCATTGCCAAAACTGAATTGTTTCTAATGTCCAGAAACGGTGATGTCACATTTCTACCTAGTATCTCTTTGGCCCAAGATTGAGTTCTGAGGACCTTGGAGAGATCTGGGGCACCCAGGGTGGGGCGTGTGTATAGGAGAGGGGCTGGGGCCTGGCAGTCTTGGGGACAAGGCCCTCATTTCAGAAGCAGGCAACCTGGCTGAATCAAGGCTTGACTCTGCCAGTCACTGGCTCTGGGCAAGTCCCTCAGCTTCTCTGTGTCTCAGCCGCCTCACCTGTCATTCGTACATGATTATCACGCACCACTTATGTCACAGATAGTCTGAGGCTCACAGAGGTGCAGACACAAGTGGGAAAGGCTGTTGTCCGTATGTTAGAATGGAACACCTAATGTACACACCTCACCAAAACAGACGGACCTCCCAGCCGGTTCTCCCCCTGAAAGAGGGAGCCTTAACACCAAGTCCCTGCGGCTGAGTGAGAGTGGAACCATGGAATCTAGACCATTCCCTGGACTGAGATCGGTGGTTCCCCAGCTGGGCTCCCTGGAACATGGGGGCCCCACAGAGGCCCCTCGCTGGGGGCTGGGTGGCTGCGCTCTGTGGCCATCTCTCAGGCGTCAGGCAGAGCTTTCGGCTCCATCGGACAAAAGGATTCCGCTGCTTAAAAAGAAGTTTGCGAACCGCCAGACCCGATCATTCCGAGAACCTATACACCTGCGTCTGAGATGCTGTGGCCTGACGATTCTACGAATCTAAGAGTCTGGGACTCCGGGGCGTTCTGTCCTTTCCTCTGTGAGGCTCAGAACGTGTGTGCGTGTTTTTTCTCTCTCTTCGCTTTCCCGTGGCTTTCGGTGGAGAGGGTTGCGGCGGGTGTGGGCTCCAGGGTACTTCCCGGAGGGCGGAGAATGCCTCGCACATCCGGGCCGCACACCTGCCCTCTCGGCTCCTGCCCCTGCCCGGTGCCAGATGGAGACCGGTGGGAGGAGGTGTGTGAAGCCAAGCAGGGGTCGGCAGATACCCGCCAGCCGGCTCGGAGGCTGCCGGCTGACCCGTGGTTAAAGATTATCCAGAGCTCTGGACGTGAGGATCTAAACAAACAAGGCTCGGCTGACAGCAGGCTCTGCTCCCCCCGCTGCCTGCCCCTCCAGGCCCCCTGCACCCATGCCCAGGCCCTGGTCACCCTGCGCCACCGGCTGTCAACATGAGGGAGGGCCGGAGGGTCTGGGTGAGCGCCGGCCAGCTGGAGTGCCCTCCGCCTGGTCCTTCTCCACCCCCTTCCTTTCTCCTCACGACTAGCCTTGCTCGGAAGGTCATCCAGGCATTCCCTCACGCACGTTTCCCACCTGAGTGCCTCTCACCTCTCTGTCAGTCTAAACCCTCTTGTCCTTCAAGGCCCAGGTCCAGTTTTGTTCTTTCCAAGCTGCTGTCTCTGACACCCTGCTGAAACAGGAAGGAGGACCTGAGCCTCAGTTGGAGAGGGGTATTGATCCCAAAAGGGGTCTTTATCCTAAAGAAAAGGCTCTTTTTTCTTCTAAAAGGGACTCCAAGGAGTAGATATAGGACACACAGGGACCCATGCATGGAGAGGTTTTCTGATAGTCATCGTTGTTCAGAGGTAGGGAGGTGGTGAGCTTCTTTTCCCAGGGGTATTCTAGCCAAAGCTGGGTGAGGACTTGGCAGGGAGAAATAGATTTCCTCCTTCTTCCTTAAGGTCCTGTCTAACCCGAGAATCTAAGAATTTTTGTAATGAAATTGTACTCAAGTATTTTCATGCCTCCAAGCTTCAAACCGTCTAAGGGCTCCTGGCTCTCCAGGGCCTGGGCCCCGGCTCCTCCCTCTCTCCCTGACCCCTGCCCAGGGTCGGGCGCACTGTGGGTCAGTGAGTGGATCGCCCTGCGTGCCACCCTGCCCTGTGCAGGGCCTGGTTGTTTCGTCCCTGCCCAGGGGATCTGCAGAGCCACCGCCAGGCACCAGATTAGGCAGGAGCTGAAGACGAGCAAATGCCTTCCTGAAAAAGGGGACAGGAGAGGGGGGCCGGCTTAGCAGCTTCTCCCATGGCCTTGTGCCACCCCTCCCCCCATCATAAAACCTCCAAAGTGGGCAGCCGTGCCTCCCAGGCACAGATTACATAACTTGTTGCTTCCAAATGTGGGGCTGTCCCACTGCTTGGGGTTATAGGTGGCCTGTCTGGTTTTTCCAAGCTGCCTCCCAGGGCTCAGTCCCGGGCTGCGGTGGGTCCCATGGTGTTCTCCCCCGGCTTTGGGAGCAGGGACCCTTCCCTGACCTCTCAGTCGATGTCCGCTCACTCGGCTGTGACCCTGGCTGTCCCTCTGGGTCGGGGGGGGGGGGGGGGCTCTGACCCAATCCCGGATCTCAAGTTCCGTCTATTTCGGGGCCCTGGCACAGCTGGGCACACAGACGGGGCGGTTATTTTGGAGCTTGCTGGTGGCCTGCAGCTGCTCCTGACCTCACGAGGTGGAGGGGATGGGGGAGAAGACATGGTCGGCCTGGGCACTGGCCCCAGGGGTTCCGTTTTTAGCTGTTTCCCAGCGTCCCTTGACTCCTGCAGTATTTCAGGCAAGGCCAACATTTTCCTGCCTCTTCTCTCTTCCTACCCCCCACCGCTCCTCCTTCCTCTCCTTCTTTCTCCTTAAATCTCCGCTGGTAGGTTCTCCCTCCTGGTCTTGAGGCAGCGATGTCACTCAGTGGTTTTTGTCTTGGGGGTCCACGGTGACCGCTGTAAAGTCCGGCACTTGGGTTCAAGGAGTTCACCGCCTGTGTGCCAGTGGACCTGACTTCGGTCGGCAAGCTCGACCTGAGCCAACACTAACATCTGAAGTTTTCCAGTGCTGCAGGGGGCGGAGGGGCGTCCCACGCTGCCTCTGACCCCTGTGCCAATGCTGAAAGGCAGCTATCGTCACGCCTGTTCTCGCTGTGAGCGACCTGAGGGGGCAGGCTGCTCACCCACAGGCCACTGGCCAAGCACTGGCCTCGGATAGGCTATTTATCCGAGGTTGTACAGCTAGGAAATGGCAGAGCCAGGATTTGAACCCAAGCTGCTGACTTCAAAGTTGTTGCACTTATGCCCCTATCTTGCTTCCCCCAGTGTTTGGAGACTGGTTACTAAAAAACCTGAACTACTCTTTGGTTGCATTATTAGAAGTATAGTGCATGTCTCAAGGGAGGTGATGGCCACACTGCCTTGAGCTGGTCAGGGCACCTCTGGAGTCTGGAGTCCGGCTCTGTTCATTGTCTGACAGGTGGGAAGGCTGTGCGAGGACTCTGAGTACTCCCTGAAGAGAGCTGTTTTCAGTACGGGGCTGAAGCAGTGGGCATAAATACAAGGAGGTGTACTTTAGTTTTAAGAGAAGGAAACACTTTTTAAAAGTCCAAGGAGCTCAACAACAGCACAGGTCGCCTGGGAGGCAGTGAGCACCCAGCAGTGGGCATATTCACGTAGAAGAGGACCCCTTATTCAGGTAGAAGGGGCAGAGAACAGGATAACACACACCCAGGCTCACTCCGACTGTTTTGAGGGTCTGCTTCGCTCCATGGGCTCCGACTGATTGTCCTGAGTGTGTGGGGGCAGGGAGAGGAGCGTGGGGGTGCCCATGTGTGTGGGTCCCTCTGACGGCCTTGTTCCCGTGGGCCCTGGCTGGGCATCTCTGAGCCCTTGTTCCTCCTCACTCCACTGTCCCTGTTCCTTCCCCTCCCTGTCTCCAACCCTCTGGAGTCCTCAAGGCCACTGTCTGGAATCCCTGAGGGGTTGGGGAGCGGGGCGTGTTCTCTGTGGTCCAGGTCAACCCACAGCCTTCCCTAGGTCCCTGCTCTGTCTCCCATGCCTCCCCCTCCTGCTCAGGCCCCCCTCGCCTCTGCCTCTCCGCAGCCCCCCAGCCTGTCTGCGCCTTCACTGTCACAGGGTCAATTCCCTGGAATAATCGCATTTTCCGGTCGGCTCCCTTCTCCTTGCCAAGCACGATGCTGGGAAATCCCAACCAGCCAGGCCCCAAGAGGCTTCTCCAGAGAAATAGGGCACCTAGGGGAGGGCCGGGCACCCTCCCCTTGCTTGAGCCCAAACCCTGCTGTGCCTGGAAGGGGCAGGGGGACGGGTGGGAGGGAACAAAATTAGGGAGGCTTCAGAGGCTGTCTCTAGGTTCAGCCAGAGCTGGGTTCTGGCCTCTGCTGGCCATACCAGTCCAGCCCCCCAACTTCTGCTCTCACACTGAGCACCCCAGTCATCCTTGCCGAGTTCCCTGAGAGAAAGCACGATTCCTCCTGTGGGGAGGCTCAGAGAAAAGACTCCCTGGGAGGGGTTGGCCCGTGATGTGGCCCATGGTGGCATTAGCCAGATTTGGGGACTCCCACAGAAGGGGTTCAATAAGAAGAAGGGCCTGAAGTGAAGACTGTGGCATCGGGAGTCGGACAGACCTTGCCTAGTCCTGGATCAGCCACTTGGCTTCTGTCACGTAACACCTCTGCACTTCGTCTGTGCGGTGGGAACGCCTCCACAGGAAGCTTTAAGGACGAAATGCAGGCAGGATTCATCGTGCACAATGACTTTTACTTTACAGGGCTTCACACAGCTGGATGTGACACAGCCATTAAAAGATACAGTGTTAGCCCTGGCTGGCGTAGCTCAGTGGATTGAGTCTGGGCTGCGAACCAAAGTGTCACAGGTTCGATTCCCAGTCAGGGTACATGCCTGGGTTGCAGGCCATGACCCCCAGCAACTGCACATTGATGTTTCTCTCTCTCTCTCTATCTTCCTTCCTTCTCTCTCTAAAAATGAATAAATAAAATCTTAAAAAAAAAGATACAGTGTTAGCCCTGGCCAGGTGGTTCAGTTGGCTAGAGGGTCTGCCTGTACACCAAAAAAGGTTGTAGGTTCGATCCCTAGTCCGGGCGCATATTGGAGGCAACAGATCAATGTTTCCCTTTCTCTCTCTCTCTCTCCCCCGTCCTTCCCTTCCTTTCTCTCTAAAAGCAATAAAAACATATCTTAGGGCAAGGATTAAAAAATATATATTTTATATATATATTTATGTGTGTGTGTGTGTGTATACAGTGTTAGAAACATAGTCATTGGCATGAAAAAATATTCAGGACATAGTGAGCAGAAAAGATTCCAGCTTTGAAAAGGAAATCTTTATAGCAGTGTTCTTAGTCTGGAGTCTGTTGCCCATGGATGGCTTTATGTGATTCACGGATGCTCTAAAATTATCCACAACATTTAGGGAGAATGTGCATTTTTCTATGGAGGGGATAGGTCAGAGTTATCACATTTTCAAAGGGACCTGATAGCCATACAAGGTTAAAAACTACAGGTGTTTATATAGCATGATTCAATTTTTGCATTAAAAATGTAAGCAAAAATTATATTAAAAGAAAACAAGACGGCAAGGTTGTGCACCCGAATATTCATAGTATTTTTCTCTGGATGGTGGGTTGACAGGCAATTATTTTTCCTTTTTTGTTGAACTGTCTTTTCTACAAAATACAGTCTGTACGGCTCGTATGATTAAAAAGAGACAGGTTTTGATTTCCTATTAAGTCACTTTCAAAAAGGATAGCTTGGATAAATTTGCTCAATTTCTCTCAGCTGCAGTGTCCTTATGTGGCAACAGTAACTTCAAAAGGTAATTGCCAGGACAAGATGAGACAATTTATGCAAAGAGGAGTTCTGGGGCTGTCAGCGGTGCGTTCAGCACGCTTATTTACTGCTCGCCTGCGAAGTGCTCAGGCTGTTCCAGTTGCCGAGGATAAAGAGAGAGGGCCACAGGAGTTAAATTGTAAAAATATCTTTTATAAGCGTACCATTTAGAAGCCATCATAGTTTCTCATTTTGTTACCAGGACCCCAGTATTTGAGTCCCTCTGTGCGCAGTGGCCCAAAAGAAATGCATGAGCAGGAGGAGTTCGTAGCACAGAAAGAAAAAGTTTAATAGTGAATCGGCAATCCTCTAAAGACTCAGCTCCCCAGTGGAGTCTAAGTTACAGATTATATAGGGCAAAATCACAAGTCGTGTGTGTGTTGGGGGGGGGGGGGGGGGTCCAGGTTGTGCTGAAAGCTGATTGGTCGAAAGTGAGGTAAAAGCAATAAATCCTTCCTTCAGGTCTTGACAACAGCTCTGAGGCCAACAGCTTTGAGGTTGGCTCTGGCATCCCTCTGTCTGGTTTCATGGAAAAGCAGCCAGAAGGTGTTTCCACCTGAGGGCTCAGGAGCTGAAACAACTTAGGTCAAGATGTTATCTTTAGCTTGCTGGAGGTCCAGACGTTGTGACCACTAGTCAGGCCCGGGCTATGGTCTTCTGCTGCCTTGGGGTTGAGGGGAGAGGCTGGGTCTATGGAGGCCTGTAGAGAGAGGTGATTTCTACAGCTAGGATTCAAGACCCTTGGTTTCAATTTTGGTGTCTTTCCTTCTAGCCTTAATCCTTTGCTTAAGCAAGTAGATGTTCTTTCTGCACAACTTTGGTTGCCCGTTTGCTCCTTAGTCCTGCGCATTTTCAATGCCTTTAAAAGTCCAGTGTTTTGTAAGGCTAGTGGGAGGATGGGCGCAGGCGATGGGCACTGACTCCTTGGCTCGCCTGATGGTGCCCGCTCTCTCCTCTCCCTGGTCACAGACAGCGAGCTGGTGCTGCCCGACTGCCTGCGGCCGCGCTCCTTCACCGCCCTGCGGAGGCCGTCGCTGCGGCGCGAGGCGGACGACGCGCGCCTGTCGGTGAGCCTGTGCGACCTCAACGTGCCGGCGGGGGAAGGCGACGAGGCCACGCCGCCCCCTGGCTGCCCCATCCCGCAGAACTCGCTCAACTCGCAGCACAGCCGCGCTCTTCCCGCGCAGCTCGACGGCGACCTGCGCTTCCACGCGCTGCGCGCCGGCGCGCACGTCCGGATTCTGGACGAGCAGACGGTGGCGCGCCTGGAGCACGGGCGCGACGAGCGCGCGCTCGTCTTCACCAGCCGGCCGGTGCGCGTGGCCGAGACCATCTTCGTCAAGGTCACGCGCTCGAGCGGTGCAAGACCCGGCGCGCTCTCCTTTGGCGTCACCACGTGCGACCCCGGCACTCTGAGGCCTGCCGACCTGCCCTTCAGCCCTGAGGCCTTGGTGGACCGCAAGGAGTTCTGGGCCGTGTGCCGCGTGCCCGGGCCCCTGCACAGTGGCGACATCCTGGGCTTGGTGGTCAACCCTGACGGCGAGCTGCACCTTAGCCACAACGGCGTTGCTGCGGGCATGCAGCTGTGCGTGGATGCCTCGCAGCCGCTCTGGATGCTCTTCGGTCTGCATGGGGCCATCACGCAGATCCGCCTCCTCGGTGAGTGCTCCCAGCTACATGCCAGCCTCAACAGAACCCCGAGGCTGGCCTCAGCTGTCCCCCTCAACAGACCCAGCATCGAGCGTTTCCTGGAAGAGGGGGCCGATTGGTAGGGGGAACACAGGGGCCAGCCCATCACGAGGAGTTGCCAAGGAGCCACAGATACTGAAATGAGTTCTGGGCAGGACTCCATGGCCCTCGCATCTCACCAGACGCACCCTGGGGAGAGGAAAGGAGCTTAGATGCTTGAGTTTCACTTTCAGAATCTGATTAACACACATTCCCCAGAATAGGTAAATACTATAAACAGTCCAGGTACACACACTCTGGTGGTCCCTTAAAAAGAGAAAACAGTGTTTCCACCAGCATTTAACTTTTGGGGGCTCAGTTTCCATTTCTCCAAATGGTATAAAGGCTTCTGTCTTTACATTGGTTGTAGGTCCAGATAAGAAAAAGAGGTTGGTGTGTTGGTAGCCAGGTGCCTGTGTAGGGTGGTGCCTGGTTTGGGGGCCCTGTGGGGAACCCCTGAGCAGAGGCTTTGGAGGAAGTGGGGTTGCAGAAGCCTGAGCCTTGCTGTCCTGGGTTCGAGTGGGCAGACTTGGACGTGGGGTGGGTAAGCCGTGTTTCCTGGAGTGTTCTGTGGGTTAGTTGTCTGTTGAAAAGGGGCTCTTGGGTGAAAAAAGCTTGGGAGATACTGAGATTTTAAAAAGCAGGACTTCTCAGAGCCTTTAATATGCAGTATGAATCTGTAGGGAGGGAGTAGTGGTGGTTACAGTGTGGTTATTTGAAAACAGTTTGACCAGAAAACTTTTTTCACAAAGCATCCCTTTGGAAGAGGGGTGTCCAGCCTTTTGGTGTCTCTGGGCCACACTGGGAGAAGAGTTGTCTTGGGCCGCACATTAAATACATTGTGACACAGAAATTTTTTAAAATCTCATAACGTTTTAAGTATATTTACGATTTTGTGCTGGGCTGCATTCAGAGCCATTGTGGGCTGTGGGTTGGACACCCCTGCTGTGGACTCTTAGCCCGGAGGGAGCAGGTGTCCGTGCTTTCCAAATGCTGGTCCTCCAATCACTTGCAGCAGACTGGGCTGGTTTCACTGGACTCGCTTAGAGAGCCCACTGAAGTGCAGATGCTTGAGTTCTTTCAGAGGTTTCCATCCTGTGGGGCAGGGGTGTCTAACTCACTTTCACCAGGGGCCGCATCAGCCTTGCGGTTGCCTTCAAAGGGCCGAATGTAATTTTAGGACTGTATAAATGTAACTGCTCCTTAATGGTTAAATGAGAGCTCAGTGCTGCCGCCGGGTAGAAACAAGGTGCCGGGCCGGATAAAACAAGGAGGGGGGCCGGATTCGGCCCACAGGCCTTGTGCTTGCCACCTATGCTGTAGATCTTGGGTAGGTACTGGGCATATGATTTGTGTTTTTTTTTTTTTTTTTAGCAAGTTTGCTTAGGCAAGTTTGGAGACCCCTGGGCCTAACAGCCCCCAGCCTACCCCTCACCCCGGGTGGCTTCATAGGCGAGATAATGTGTGTGTGTGAACACAAGTTACACTGTAAGGCTGGTGGGCTGAGTGCAGGCACATGTGAGTAACTAGTTGCATACATGCATGTGTGGATGCAGTGCTGGTGGCGAGTGCAGGGGTGTGTGAGAGATCAGATACAATCAGTGGGAACTTCCCACTCTGTTCCAGAGACCGAATGAAGATGGCCTTAGAAATACATTTAAAAGGAAATGAGGCCGGCAGGGTAAGAAGTTAGGATGGGGGGGGAAGATAACTCAGGGAAGAATGAAAAGAAACCAAGCAAGATGAAAGACATCAGGAAGAAAGGAATAAAAAAGAAATCGGACTCAGGTGCAGAAAAAAATCCGGCTGGGGTGAAAAGATACTTGGTTAGACTCACCCAGGACACCGCTGCTCAGATGAAGTCAATTACGTAAGGGCAAGGCACGCTCTCGCCTCAGCTCCATCCAATAACAGATAAGGAGCTTTTCTGGGAGGCTTCTGTTGCCCCAGGGGCTTGCTTGACTGGAGCAGGGAAGAAGCTTTAAAAAAAAAAAAAAATCGGGACTTCACTGTCTCCAGGGGTAAGTGGCCAAGGTGGGTGTTGAAGTACCATCATTCGGAATCCAATGCACACTCCATGGAGTGCTCCGGAGCTGTTTGGAGAGTAGGCTGTCTCAGCCAGCGGGCTGGTGTGAGGCGACCCTGACTGACTCCGAAAGAAAAATGAGTCAGGGCCAGTGGGCGAAGGGGAACTGTTTACCTTATAGAGGGATGCTTTGCTTCATCCAAGGCCTAAGTAAACTAAGAATAGAAGGCTATTTTTTTTTTACTCCAAAACTATAGCCAATTTCCTCGTTAATGGTGAACCACTAGAAGTATTCTCATTACAGTCAGGAATGTGAAAGGAATGCCTTTCAGTTTTGTTCTGAAAATGCTAGTCAGTGCAATAAGGTAAGAAAAGCCAATAGGAGGTAGGAATTTCTACAGGGGCTAATAATTAACTTGAAAACTATTAACACTAATAAGAGAAACCTTCTGGATATCCAATGGATGTTCCTAGAAACAATGACTAATAGATGGATTAGAACAGATAACTAGTAATACAGTACTTCCTTGTAGGGAGGGCATTATGTCAGGGACCATGGGGAGTCACCGGCGGGTACGATTTCCTGCTCTCAGGAGGCTCAAGGTGTAACCGGAGAAGCAAAGCTTCGTTCCTGGCCAAAGGACACATCACACCCCAGCATCTATGGTGCTTTAACCCTTTGCACGTGGTGTGCATGGCTGGTCAGTCAGTGCTAAAGAGAGTAGTGTGGTGGTGGTGGGTAGGGGGGAAGAGCTGAGGCTTCCCAGAGGAGGGGATTTGAGGTGAGCTCCCAAGAGGCTCCCTGGATTCTTAGCATTTGGGGACAAGAGCTTTGTGGGTCTTGTCCCCAGCTTTGTGTATACACAGCATATGGTACCTGGTAGGCCCTCAGAAAGGGCTTACTAGAGGGCGAAGGGAGGGACGGGGAGGGTGAGGAGCAGGAGAGAGAGAGGTGTGAGGGAAGGAGGGAGGGCAGGAATGTGGCACAGAGGGTGCGGGAGATGGTGCGGGCATATCAGAGGGGCCGCCAGTGAGGAAGAGAAGGTGGGCAGTGTCTGGGCCCAGTGACAGAGAGGAGCGAGGAGCGCAGGGCCTGCATGGGAGGGTGAGGTGAGGGCGGAAGGGTCGTTCCGGGCGGGAGGCAGGTGACTTTGCTGTCTGGTGTGGGCAACCTGGAAGGTGAAGGATGCATGGGGAAGGGCAGAGGTGGGCTTCCAGGCAGGGGACTGGTTTGGAGACTGCTGGTGTGGCAACGCCAGAGGACCCCTGGCCCTCCACTTTGCAGGTGGGAGTGGAGCACTGGGGCGGGGGGGGGGGGCGGCGGGGATGCCGAGCCAGCCCGTGGAATCCTGCCCCGAGCGCGGTCAGACTGCGGTCAGACTGCGGCACCCAAGTTCTCTCCTGGGAGCCTGCCGGAGGGGCAGAGACCTGAGCTCTCCCCGAGCGGGCCTTCAAGGTGCCAGCTTCCCCTCCTTCCCTTCCTGCAGGTTCCACCATCCTTGCTGAGCGGGGCATCCCATCGCTCCCATGCTCCCCCGCCTCCACGCCAACCTCGCCCAGTGCCCTGGGCAGCCGCCTCTCCGACCCCTTGCTCAGCACCTACAGCTCGGGACCCCTGGGGAGCTCTGCTGGTGGTAAGTGGGCCAGGCCCTGCGGGTCGATTGTGTCTGTGCCAGACCCCCTGCCCTGAGACCCTGGCTGAGGGAGGCGGGCAGCCTCTGTGCCAGAGCTGGGACCCTGGAGGGGCAGGTGTGGGCTCAGTGAACCCTTGTTCGGTGGTGATTGCGGGAGAGCATCCCGTCCTGTCCCCTGCCTGGGTGCCTTTCTCCAAAGGACTTTTTTTTTTTTTAAGCACACAGGGAACACCAAAGGGTAGCTCAGGTGGGACCTGCCTTGAAATGTCTTGGGCCCCCTTTCTCCCTCTATCCGGCCTCCTTCTCTGTCAGTGCTGTGTGGATACCTTGGCCCCTGGTCTGAGAGAGGAAGGCCAGCCCCAGGGCTGCCCAGAGCGCGTCTCTTCTCCCCTCTTCTGTGCAGGAAGCTGGGTTGTCGGAGTAGATAGGCAGCTCTGGCCAATGGTGGGGTAGCAAGAGGCCAGGGCACTCTCTCCCTGTGAACCTGGGGCTGGGCCGGACCAAGCCTGCCCTTGACTGGGGTCCTCTCACACCCAGGGACGGCCCCCAACTCACCGGTGAGCCTTCCCGAGTCACCAGTGACCCCAGGCACAGGCCAGTGGAGTGACGAGTGCACCATTTGCTACGAGCACGCAGTGGACACGGTCATCTACACGTGTGGCCACATGTGCGTCTGCTATGCCTGCGGTCTACGCCTCAAGAAGGCCCTGCACGCCTGCTGCCCCATCTGCCGCCGCCCCATCAAGGACATCATCAAGACCTACCGGAGCTCCTAGCGCGACACGGCGCCCCACCCTGCACGCCCACCTCCTCAGACTCCGGCCCAGCTCTGGCCAAGGGACATGCCAGCGGGGCCCCTTCTCTTCTTCCTCACTTTGGAAACTCTTCTTCCTTCTCCATTAAACCTGAGGCTCCTGAAGGTTTGGGGAGCGGAGGGGTATCGTGCAGGGAGGTGGGGCCAGAAGCAGACCGCCGGGCAGAGGGGAGGGAAGGAGTCCACACTTTGTCTGCTTCCCCCTCTCTGCCCCCAGCTCTTCCCTTCATGCAGAGGGGCTACACTGGGGTCTCCGTCTGTCCCAGTCCTTCCCCACGTGGGACCGACTTCTAGGAGGTCCCTCTAGCCCATGCGGCACCTTTGTGAGAATTAAAAAGTATGTCCCTTCCTCTGGGCAGATGTGGCCCTGAGCCAGTGCACATGGCTTGGCTCGTGGAGTATGGACCGGACAGACCCCTCTGTTCGCTCCTGCAGCCCGCTGCCCGTGCGCGGTGCACAGCCTGCTCTGCTGCCGCAGCAGCCCTGGCAGGTGGCCCCTGAGCTGGCCCTACTCTGACCTACCCCACCCTCTCCCTCTTCCCTGCCCTGTGGCCCTGGCAGCCCGGGGGAAAGAAGGCCAGCGGCTCCCTCCGCCCCCCTCCCCCGGGTGGGCGGCAGCCTCCATACCATGCCCGTGTCCTGCCCGCCCAGGGTGGGCAGTGTGCAGGCTGCAGGCGGCCCCAGGTTCCGAGTCCCCAGCCCTGTGCCCTGGCAGAGATGCGGAGGCCCATCCTGGCTGTCGCCTTTCTGCCCCAGTTGTCTGGCCCCTGGTGTGGGCTGGAGAGCAGCGTCTGTTGTCTGTCAGGGTCTCTGGGAACAGGTTTGCACCTGCTCTCGGTGACTGGTGGCCAGTCCTCCTGCATCTCAGTGCTGGCCTGGGCCTGGCTGACGCTGAGCTGCGGTGGCGTCCCCAGGAGAGGCCAGGGCGCGGGCTGGGGCCAGGGCAGTTTCTTGGAGAAAGACCAGCTTTTTTCTTTACTTTAATTAACTTATTTATATGGAGTCTTTGTGGCGGAGGTGTGTTCCCATCCCTCAGGCCCCTGGGAGTGCTGCCCTGGTGTGCAGGATGCTGGGCCAGAGAGGGCGGCGTTTCCCAGACTCCAGTCCGAAAGTCCGCAGTTAGCTCTGCTTTCCGTGAGTCAGAACGCCTTAAAAAGGGGCTGAATAGGGAGGCCTCCTGGCAGGTTGTGTCCATTTTACACCAAGGCAAACCGAGGCTCCGTGATTCCCTGAGGCGGGTGGCTCACCCAGAGCCACGGAGTGCCCCTCCCTGGGCTGCAGCAGGCTGTCACGGTTGGCTTTGACACATCCAGACGTGTCCAGACGCCCGGAGGCCCGGGACCTGGGAAGGGACCTGGGAAGGGACCTGGGAAGGGACCTGGGAAGGGACCTGGGAAGGCTGAAGAGGGAAGCCTGTTCGTAGCCCCCCCACCCCCAGGGAAGATGAGAGGGCAGGGGCTGGGACCCAGCACTTCCAGGTGGTTACTCCTGGTTCTGGGGCGAGGGAGGGCCTCACCTGCTCAGCGGCTGCAGGTACCCTGCCTCTCTGCTCTGCCCTGCCTGCCCTGTCCTTATAGGCCGTGGGCTGGGGCCAGCTCTCAGCAGTTTTGGCCTAGTCTCCCCACGGCCTCCTGGCCCTCTGCCCCCTCAAGATGCCTTTTATATCCATCCGAGACCGCTTCTCCCTGTGGCTGGCAGAGTGTGGGGCTCTGGACCTGGTGACCTACCGACCAGTTGTGCCGCCTGGCTGGGTCGGAGCCCCTCCGCGCCTCCTCCGTAAAAGGATTGCTTGGGGAGTGGGGAAGACCGTGTGACTCTTTGGAGTTCTTTGGTGGGGGACCACGATGGGGTGCTGTGGTGTGGTGTGGTGGGACAGCAGTGGGGGCCAGGAGGGGCCTTCGTCCTTGCCCTGCAGTGGGCCTTTGGGAAGTGGTGGTTCTGCTGTGGCCTCCCCAGGTTCTGCCCCCCTCAGCCACCCCTTCTGTGGGGGTGGGGTGGGGGAGACGGCGGCCCCGGTTAGTCAAGGGCCCCATTTCTGAGGCAAGGACAGGTCTGAAGTGCAGGGGCTGCCAGGCCTGAGGGTGGGGGAGAGGAAGTCATTGTCCTGTTGTCTGTTAGTGCGGGGTAGCTGCGCCTCCTTTGTGAACTCCGGTCGCTGTGATTGTCAATAAAGGTGATTTGTACCAGCCTGAGGGCTGTGCTGTGCAGTGTAGTGGGCAGGGGAGCACCTATGTGTGTGTGGGCCAGCATGTGTGAGTAGGGGGTCGGGGAGTTGGTGATGCAGGGCTGGTGTCCAGGGTAGTCAACATCAGGGTTAGCTTCCCGGAGTGGGGGGCCAGGGCATGACCTGGCCTGGGGCTTGGACAAGGGGGGATCAGAATGCCAGGCAAGCCTTGTGAGTTGAAAGGGAGAAGCCACTGCCATTTAGTAGCCTCAGGTCCTTGGGCTGTTGAGAACCAGTGTTTGCTGGGGCAGGAGCAGCGGGAGTCCCTGAGGCCTGCTCTACTCCATCCGGCACTGCAAGCTGGGCCCAAACCTGGCCTACAACGCCCCCTAGGGGCTAGTGGAAGGATGACAGCACCTTAGGTCCACAGGGATGGTGCTGAGCTCCTCAGGGACAGGGCCTCCCCACCCCTTGCCCCTGCCCCCGCCCCTCACCTGAGCTCCCATTGGTGGATGCTGAGGCCTCTACCAAATGGGTGGCACAGCTGGGCAGAAAAGGGAGGCCTCTGGTCAGAGACTTTTAGAGGAACTTTCTAGATGAGTACATCTGGCTGGCTGCCCCACCTCTGCCTGGGCTATATCAGGACTGCCCAGCCCTGTGCTAGAGTCCAGCAGAAGTGGGGAGGGTCGGGGGCTCCAACTGAGGGACCAGCTAGGCCGGCTGGATGTGGGTCTTTGCCCCCCCACTCCCGAGATCTGCATCTCTGAAAGCCCTGGTGCCATAGCCCAGAAGCCTTCGCCAAGGTGAAGGCGGTGAAGGGGGAGGAGCTGGAGCAGGATTCTCACCAGCAATGGTGGGAACTTACCTGCCCTGCACCCCCCCCCCCCCCCCCCCCCGTGTCCTTGGGCCCGGATCCTGAAGTTCATTCTGCATTGGTGATAAGTTTGCCATTCAGCTGGGGGATTTTCTGGCATCAGGGAGAATTAAGAGGTGATTGATGCTGTTCAGTTAAAAAGGCCAAAAACTTTATTTGATTTTCTGGGAAATACAAGAAGATGCATGTAAACATAAACAAAATACAAAACAAAACAACCCAAATCTTACAGTCTAGAAGCATGCCACGACAGAGTGTTTCTGCAGACCAGAGCGTCCCGTCCCGGTGACGACGGACACCTGGAAAGCGGCAGGTCAAGGGGCCGGGTCCCGTCCCCAAGGACACCGCTTTTTTTGTGATGAGAACAAAACCCACAATTAAAAATATTAGAAACATGGAAAGAGTTTAGCACCACCATGGATCCTGGGAATTTTTTAGCACTCAGGGTGACTGCACTGAATTCAATGTCCTTTCCTTCAGCTTCTCTGCTGAGTGGGGGAGAGGAGACCACCTCCTCCCGACCCCCACAGAGCCCAGCAGGAGCTGGGGGCGGGGTCAAGCGGACACCACGGGAATCCCCCAAAGTTCTGGAGCCCAGAGACATCCAGCAGTTCACAGGCAGCCATGCAGTCCGCAAACCCACGTCTCGGGGGCCTCCCACTCACACCCACGCCGCTCGGATGCCACCTTCCCGTGGACTGCCGTGACTGGGCCAGATGCAGATTCGAGAATGGTGGCTCTGTTTATCTTCCTTTCTCTGGATTAAACACTTAAGAGCAGTGTGTCTTGGCCAAAGGCCACTAGAAACCAAAGGGCGTGCTCGCAGATGAGTGGGCATCGGACCCCCTCTTCCAAGTCCCTCCAGGGGGGCGGGCTCAGCAAACTGAAAAACCGCAGGTGTCACCAGGGATACTTGAGAACAACCCTGGGGTCCTGGACCCCGAGGCTCCTGTCCGGGGGTGGCGAGTCCTGACCGCGTGGCCCATTCGGTCACTAGTCTCCGCTTCAAGCCGTTTGAGAGGCCAGCTCTGGACTGGACAAAGGACGGTGGGCAAAACCAGCTGGGGACTTGGGAGATGGAGGAATGTGCTGGAGCCAGGGCCTCCAAACTCAAATACAATTTGTTGCTGGTGACCTCCCCTCTCCACTAAGGAATCCAGTGGCCATTCAGTGAGAACCTGCTGGGGACCCCGCCTGTGGGGACCCTGCTGGGGACCCTGCCTGTGGTACAGTGAGCAGAGGAGCTGTTCCCTCTGGCTGGCTGCTTTCATGGCTGAACCCTGCGGCCCTCCCAGCCAGCTCTGGCTGGGTCCTTGGGTGTTGAATCACTAAATTCCCTCCTTACCTGCTCGCTTCTTCCTGGAACATTCAGAATCAACTGCTTCCTTCTTTAATAAAGACAAAACTCCAGACTCCAAACCCTCTCTCGGCCTTCTCACACTTCCCTCTCTGCCCAGAAGACATCCTCTTCCGGAAGCCGCCTTCCCCGGGAAGGGACGGCAGTCCCAGACACCCCGACATGCCACACGTGCACATACTCCTCTCGCCGACGTGCCTCTCGCTCACTTCCAACGTGCTCGAGCCTTCCTTTGCTTTAAAACAATCCTTCCTTCCTCTGTCTCTCTCACCTCCTGAAGTCCAGCCCCATTAGCCGGATGGAACTGGGGGCAAAGGAGGGACCTTTAGCACAGGGACCTGTTCTCTAAGGCCACTAAGTTCTAGGACTGGGATGGGAGAGGGGGCTGATTGTCAAGGTCAAGTGCAAACTTAAGATTAAAAAGATAGGACTGGGGTAGGGGGGGCCTCTCAACCTTACAGGCGGGTTGGGGTCGGGCTTTGGAAGGTAGAGCCCCCTGCCCAGTCCATGAGGGCCAACGTGCCCCGTTTCTCGTCTGGGAGCCCAGGTGCACAGGACAGAACCGGAGGAAAGCTGACCTCAGCGTGGCTAACATCATGGAGCATGCGAACCGGAGAGGCTGCCCCACATAGGGATCATGATTTAGGCAAAAATATCAGCAAGGTCGAGGGGGATCCCTCTGCACTGTTCCCGTGGTGTCCGACGGGCACGGCTGCCCGCCCAGCTCACAGGGAGCAGGTTCTCGCCCCAAGCAGCCTGCCCCCCACCCCAAACACAGACACTGAGGGTCAGCAGCTCCGTCCTTATAGCGGCCTCCCTCGGTGATGGCGCGCACAGCAGTGGGTGGGAGCCGGGCTGCTGCCGAACACGCCTGCAGGCTGTGGCCCAGCTGACGCCCCTCGGCCGGCACTCCCACACCCCGCGGCCTCTCTCCCACACCTTTACGTGGGAGCTGGGACGGTGGCCTGGGCTGCTTCTGCTAGATCTGTTAATGCCAGTGTGAAGTTTCCAACTACATACTTAATAAAATAATTACAAAAAATAAAAAAGACACATTGCACTCTCCAGCCAGAGTTGTGTGTATGAAAACACACTTGCTGCCAGAAG
This sequence comes from Phyllostomus discolor, assembly GCF_004126475.2. Taxonomy (NCBI): domain Eukaryota; kingdom Metazoa; phylum Chordata; class Mammalia; order Chiroptera; family Phyllostomidae; genus Phyllostomus; species Phyllostomus discolor. The sequence continues at coordinate 155,458,694 of NC_040907.2, forward strand.
CTGCGAGTCCCGGGGGGCCTGCCCGATGCCAAGGACGTGTACAATGGAGACAGCCTGCCTGGTGTTCTGCTTCTCGAACCCCATTTTACTTAGTTCAAGTGGGAAATTTGCAACACTCACACGCGTGTGCATGCACACACACAATTTCTCAACAGCACACGGCCCTCAAAAAAGTGAGGGAATCTTAATTCTTTAGCTACGTGGATGGTTCTTTTTCCAGAGAGCTCTGCGTCAAGATTCTCAAAGGTTGTACACAGGCATACACACTCAAGGAGAGACACCCATGCACGGGGCCACAGTCCCACTTGGCACGTAGACCCACATTTGCACAGGAAGTCACCAGACAGAAGGGATGGAGCGGCAAGTGTACAGTACTGGCGGTGGAGGGAACAAGCCGGCAAGGATGTCCTTCGCAGCCGAGGAGCAGAGCTCCAAGGGCTCGGACCCAGAGACTTCCCACCCTGCTGCGCTCTCTACCTGTGCCAAGTTAGGAGGGGGCCGCTTTGGTACCTGTGGTGGACAGTTCTGTCCACAGAGACATGAGTGGGCCCCTCAGATGCTTCTCCGAGACCCTCTGGGGACTGTTGGGGTGTTGAGCAGAGGCGGGGCTCGCTCCCCGGCTGGTCATTGAGATGAATGGGTGGCCCGGGCTTAGCACCAGGCCCAGCTGCAGGCCTGTGGGAACTGGTGTCTCACTGGGATATATCTCACAGGGCTGAAGGCACCCGCCTTCCCCAGGAAGATCTGATTACATCTAGGGTTCCTGCCCATGAACTGAACTTGAGGTTACATAGTTTTAGAAAGACTCAAACATACATCCAAAGGATCATGGCCCACACATCAGGAGATGGGGTGAGAGAGGGCTGCTGGGAGTGTTGTAGGACAGGTCTTTCTTAGCAGCTGGCTGACAAACGGAAATGAAAACAAGGAACAGTTTCTGGATGCCCTTGCTCTGCTCTGCGGGCTGGGGCCCCAGGGGGCCCCACACTGCTTCCCTGAATCCCCTTCTTCTGGGTGGATGACACCCAACAGAAAAAGGGGCTGCCTGCTGGTGGGGACCCCTGCCACCTTGCCAGGGAAGTGGGGCAGGAGGGGAAAAAGATCAACACTCACAAGGCCGCCTGTCTGGTCCGAGGCTCTGACTCCTCCCAGCAGCCCCCGCCCCCTCTACCGACGGACGCGGCCACTGGCCCTCCCGCGCGTCCCCACAAGCCCTGGCATCCCTCTTGGTAATATTGCACGTTTCCTGTCTCTCAGATTGTTTTCATTTTTGATTGAGAATGCAAAGTATTTGGAGGGAATAGGGGAAGTGAGTAACCTTAAAGAAATAATATATTAGTTAAATACAAAAAAAGTAGGGGTTACCTTATCTCTCCCCCCACTTAAAAACAAAACGAACTACCAACCCAAGGTCTAACTTAAATAGTTCTACGCCTATTCTGCAAATACTAGTAATATGAAAATAATGCTTGACCAAAATTCCCTTGTCTTTTTTCCTTAGATGATTAAGAGTAGTAACATGCCTTGCTGAGGAAAGCGATGGATAAATGCCAGTAAAATACGCTGCTCTAACATCTGAAAGTGATTAAAATGATTCTATATAATGCCTTCGTCAAGACGGAGGATTGAGGAGGAACAAAGAGCGGCGGCTGGAGCCAGGCTGGCGGTGGGCGGGGCCAAGGGCTGGCGAGGCAGGGCCCCACCGCAGCTCCAAGCAGACAAAACGGCACACCTGCTGTGGAGGGTCCCTCCCTCCCAGCCCCCTCTCGCTGCCTCGGCGCTCCCCTGGCCTCGTGGAAATGGCATGGTGGGGCCAGGAAGCCCAGCCAGGCCCGCTGTTATAAAGTGGAAGAGAGATGAAGACATTGTTTTCCCCTTGTAATAAAAGAAAAAGTCCCTCGACGGAAAGAAAAAGCACCAATGATGCATCGTCAGGCATTATATAAACCTCAATAATGACCTCAGAAGGGCTCATTATGATTAAAGTTGCAGTATACAGCCGTACAATGTCATTTCACATTTTCAATCGCAACTAATGGAAAACTAGGTTTGGACACTGCTGAGATTTCATTTTTCTTTTTCCTTTTTTGAGTCCGATCTGGTTTTCCTCCAGATGGGTCAGAGCCACAGGCCCCTCCCTCCTCCACCTGCTGCTAGCAGTACCCTCCAACATCACAAAGCTGCTCAGTAGCTCTAAGGAAAGGCCCTCTTGCCCTGGGGAGGGCTCGGCGTCCAGGGGCGCAAGGCCTGGCATCCCCTGGCTGTGTCTGAGAGGGACTGGCATGCACCCTTTTTGCTTCAAGTATTAATATTCTCTTTCGGTTTGCAGGGTTTGTGCTGTGCTGTGTACTAGGGGGTGATGGTGAGGGGCGAGGGGCAAAGATGGGGCATGGCAATCCCTGTTCACTGCCCAAATCTACATGCTGCCACCAGGTGGCACCATTCCCCACGTTTCCTGGATGCCTGAGCAACTCCCAGCCATCCTTAGGGCTGGGTGCCACAATGTAAACACGATGACCACACAATAAACTCTAATGGGGGCGGGTAGGAGTGCAAGCACCGATGCAGTGTGGGGGGTCTGCCATCCAACTTAGCTACGTGATTTTGGGAAAGTCGTTTCCTGTCCTCGGGCTGCAGTAACAGGAAGGGATGGGATGGTGTGACCTATGAGGTCACTTTTAATGACCATCCCTTAGAGCACTGGGGATCAAGGAGGGAAGGTCATGGGGGGTGGGGTGGAGCTGGGGAAATGCGGGCCCTGGTGGTGGTAGAGAGCCCGGCGGGGCAGTGCAGACAGTGAGGAAGGGCAGGGAGAGACAGGCGCTGGGGAGCGCTGTGGTCCAGTCCGACTGAGATGCTCTGTGCGCGGCAGATGCGCCCTGCACGCCTTCCTGGCCTGGCCGTCGTGATGCGGATCGAACTGGCTCAGTGCAGACGTCTGAGGAGTGAGGCCGCTGGGGCCCTGCCCTGGAAGACAGCTCCGCGGAAGGTCCTTTCACCCAAAAGTCACTCTACTTTTAAATTTTATTTTAAATAATCATAAATTACTTTTTTTCTTTTAATAAATATGTGCTGCTTAAAAATGAGAAAAGTATATACTGCATCTTTAAGTAATGCACTTTGCTCTCTGGGTTTCTTTCCATTCTACCTTATTAAAGTGCATTAATTAAAAAAATAATGAACCACTTCTTTATCATTATTGTTCAAAGAAGTCCAAATAATATTAATATGAAGACACTAAACCACTACTATTAGTACTGCAATCTAGCAGATTAACTCAATATCCTGCTCTATATAATACTGTCCAGCAGAAGAAAATAACTAATTTCGATTTTAAACAAACTCACAAACAAAACAAAAGGAAACAAAATCTCACCACGGCCCTTTAACAGAGAACACGAGCTGCCGGGCGTCAGTGTAGGGGATGGAGGGGATGGAGGAGGGCTGGGGGGGTCCCAGGCAAGGCCTGGGGGTGGGGGGCGGGGGGCGGGAGGGGGCACTGAAGGCGTGAGACCTGGGCCCCTTGCTCACCTTCAGGCAACATGCACTTCCTGGGCGGGGAGCAGGGGTGGAGAGAGGGCCTTTCCCCCTCTGCAGAGAACACCAACCCTTAGCCCAGGACTCTGGCAGCTGAATCGTGGCTGTGAGGCCTGATCTGTCCGAAATCAAAGGCACGTGTGCAGACCCACTCCCAGCAAAGGGTGAGTCCTTGGGAAGCCGCTTCGGCTTCTTGGAGGGTCCCCTTGGAAACATCGACAATTGCAAGACCCAAAGTTGACAGGGACTTGATTCTCTCACTTCTATCTTTCCAGGGGCACTGCCCCTCGGGAAGACCAGGTCAGCTCCCGGCCCGGGCTTCTCCATCTTCTTGGGTAACTGCGGCATCGCTTGCAGGCTGGGGGGTGGCTGGTGGTGTCTGCTCCAGTCTGGCCCAAGGGGCCCAGCCCGGGTCCCCTCAGACCAGGAGTGGGGCGATGACCGCTTCTCCATAGTTCGCACGTGAGGCTTTCAAGTCCTGCCCAAGCGGGACAATGTACACAGAACGGCGGTCACCCAGCGGCCTGAGAGCCACCGTTTCTCCTGAACGAGCCCCTCCTCCCTCCTGGGGCCGGGCTTCAGGTGTCTGGGACCTGGGGCTTCTCCAGCCCCCGGTGCCTCCGGCAAGTGCCGGGCTCTGGAACTGTCCACACAGCGGAAACCAAGTGAAATGACTCCGGGGACGCACGTCAAACACAACCGAACCGCCTCCCTGCGAGAGTGCCGCAGGGGAGGCCACCCATTACCCTCCCGTGAGGCCGACCGTCCCTAGGCCCCCAAACAACCCCTAAAATAAGAACAAAACCCAAGGCCCAACATAAAAGCCTAAAATCAATAAACCTCCCCCAAAACATGCACAAGAACTGTGCACCCAGAAATGTCCACAATGAAGTCTGTGCAGACCGTGAGGAGGCCCCGTCTGCTCTGCTGACTGGGCCCGTGGGCCCCCACGGGCGCCGGGCAGCACGGGCTCTCTGCTCACGGTCAGTGACGGCTAAGAAAGGTGGTCCCTGCGGGCACCGGGGGAACTGCTTTTTCTTCAACGAGCGGACACTGACAGTGGCCTGGCCAGGGGCAGGTGGAGCTCATAGGACACGTGTCCAAGCCTCAAAGCCAGCGGTGTCTTCTGCCCGACCACCGGTGGTGGGTGGCGGTGATCCCTGGGCAACCAGCACAATTCACGATGACAGGTGAGGACGATACGAGGGCCACCTCTGGTGACGAGGTGCCAACAACAGGAACAGGGCTGCCCGAGGGCAGGGCACAGGAGGCCCCTTCGACCACATCTTTCCCAGGTCTGCAGCCATGGCCCCGCCCGGCTGGGGTTGCCCACGGGGCCTGTCCCCAGTGGCACCGAGCCCACCAGCGAAGCCACCACGGTGCACGCGTGGGGCTCCGCTGTCTCACCTCTGGGCCCAGGCCTCCTGCTGAAGGTGGGCCTCCGCTGGACCTTACCTTCCAGCTGGGGGACAGCCCGGAGGGGAGTATCCTTGAGGTCACCCCTTCTGCAGGGTTCAATGTAGCCCTCCCCCCACCCCCCTCCCGTTTTCCCTTCCCCTATTGTCTTTGCTCCACCCCCATCCACCCTCAGGCTGGAAGGACCCTTCCCCGTTAGTTAGTTCTTTTTTTCCAGGTAGTTGGAGGGCACCCAGCCTTTGAAGGGCCGCGCCCCGTCCAGGATCTGGCAGTACCACCAGCCGTTGGGGTTCCTCTCCAGGACCTCCATGGACACACCCTCCTGGAAGCCCGCCGTCTCCTCGTCCCCCTCATAGTCCGCGATCGAGACGTACACGTCTTTGAGATTGTTGTGGATGAACTGGGACTTCTCGATGGGCTTGGGGCGCACGGGGGACACAGGGATGCCATTGCGCTGCGTGGGCAGCAGAGGCGTGTCTGAGCCCTGGCTGGCGGCCCGCTCGGGCAGGCGGCCCTTGGCCTCCGCGGCAGCGGAGCGGGCGGCGCTGAAGGAGGAGTTCCGGCGGACGCCTCGGAGGCCGTCGGTGGCTGTGAGCGACTCGTTCCTCCGAAGGGCGCAGGACAGGTTGTTGTCCTTGGGGGGTGGGGACACGAACACCGACTGGGGCCGCACCGCCACCTGCCGAACGCCATTCCTCATTTTCACCACCCCGGCCCCCGGAGTCTTGCCGAAGCCCCCGGGGGGCTTGGAGGGGATGGGGGGCGTGGCCCGCTTGCTCTGGTTGACGGTGTTCAGCGCTTGCACCCGCCTCTCGATCTTCTCCAGGCTGTCTGACTTGCCCTCCTGCTTGCCCTTGGCGGCTACCGCGTCTGGCTCTTTGCCAGCGGGGTCCGGCGGCTCGTTCTCACCCGGCACCAAGTAATGGGAAGGGGCCCAGCCCTCCAGCTCCCCAAACCTCACATACCACCAGCCGCTCTCCAACTTCTCAAGCACCTGCACCTCCACGCCTGCGGGGAAACTGATCTCGGAGTCCTGGACCTTCTGGTAGGCGCTGCACGTGGTGTAGGAGGTGGCCTGCCCTTCCCGCCCCTTCTTGGTGGGACGTGGGGACGCGGCCGCCGGGAGGGGGATGATGTCAGCCGAGCCTCTCCTGGACCCCTCGTTGGGACCCTCGGAGGCCGCCTGGGGGGGCAGCTCTGAATCCTCACTCTTGGAGCCCTTGAGGCCCCCCCGGAGCTGGCCCGTGGGTCTCAGCTGGCGCCGCAAAGTGCTGATGTCCATCTTCTCTTGGCTGGGGGACTCCGCTCTGTTCAGGAACGGCTTGGGCCGGACCGACGGCTTGGCCCGGGCACAGGAGGTCAGTCCTGCCTTCAGGTCGGCGTCCCTCTTCGCCCCGACCTTGGGCGTGCCGCGGATGCCTGCATCCGAGGCGGAACGGGGCTTCAGGTCGCTGCTGTGCTTGGACAAGGAGGAGGACGAGGAGGAGGAGGAGCAGGTGGTGTTGATGGTGATGGACGAGGAGAAGGAGGCTGAGGAGTGGTTCTTCCCCAGCTCCGCCTGGGCGTTCTTCTCTGCCTTGAGCTTCAGGAGAGAGGAGGACTTGGGGGAGTCTGATTTGGGGGAGTTCTTCCTGGCAAGGGACAGCGGGGAGTCCCCCGGGGAGTCGCTGCCCCGGGAGGAACGTCCGGCGGACAGGGTGTCCTCTGCACACGGCCGGAAGCCCTCGTTCTCGTAGATGGTCTCCTCTTCCGGGGCCACGTCCTCCGAGGACCCGCCGACCTTGAAGCGGGCCCGCTGCAGCGAGGAGGCGGGCGAGGGCCTGCGGGGCTGGGCCGGCCGCTTGTCCCCCGAGCCTCTGTCCTCCGCGGGCTCCTCACTCAGCTCTGGCTCCGAGTCGAAGCCAAAGGCAGGGATGTCATACTCAGGCTCCTCATACTTGAGCTTCAGCGGGGAGCCCTGGCTCTCACTAGTGCCCGCCGGACCCTCCTCAGCCTCCTTGGGCTTGCTGGGGGGCGCCGGGGGGGGCACCTTGGGCCGGGTCAGTGTGCTCGTACGGCGGCTCAGGTTGGGCTTCTTGCGCTTGTCGATGTAGGACGCGGGGGCCCAGCCCTCCTTCTCACCGATCTGCACGTACCACCAGCCACCTGAGTTCTTGTCGATGACCTGGGGGAAGGGCAGACAGGCCAATGAGCGGGGAGGATTACTCGGGACCCTGTGATGTGCCAGGCTACGAGCTGCATATTCTGGCTCTGGGAGACGTTATCTCCATTTACAGATGAGCAATCTGAGTCAGTGGCCCAGGACCCTGTGCAGTAGGTGATGGGCTGGAATCAAACCCCGTTCTCTATCATCTCCTAAGTGGGGGGCTCCCACCATTCAAGTACCTCTCCCCAGTCCCTCCAAGCCTCTGTCAACACTCTGGTCGAGCTGGCCTCCTTTTTGACCACTGCTTCTGTCCCTAAGCTGCTGCACTCGTAAGATGCACTGTTCCCAGTCCCTACAGAACCCAACTTGCCGAGGACCCACGTGTATAAAAAAACTGCCATTCTACCATTCCACCACTCCCGTCCTCCTCCCACCTCCAATATTACAAGGTCCTTCCCTGGTGACCCTGGAAAGGGTTTCTCAGGTCAGAAGAGAATGTGAAGATGCAGGTGAGCTGAACTGGGAGACGTGGCCTGACTGAGGCCAGAGCCTCCCTACACAGCCCTGCCCTATGTGCCCACTGCCTGGGGAATCCCACTAACTGAAAAGATTTCCTTGGGTTGAATGGTTTTCCCGTGGGACAGATGAGGGGGTGTCAGTCATTTCCATGTTAGTATAAACTAGTTCAAGGAGCTTCTCTCTTAATGGCGATGTGAGACTGGCTAAAGGCCAGGTGTGAAGTAACTGGTTGTGTTGGGGTTCATTTAGATTGAAGAACACAAAGGGAAGGTAGTCTTGTGTGGTGGACACCCCAGAGAAGGGGTCCTGGGGAGAGGAGGAGAAGCGTGAAAACAGTGGCCCTGGGGAACAGGGGCAAGGAAGAGAGGACAGAGACTGCCAAAGGCAAGCTCAGCCTAAGACCAGATCTCTGAGATTGCCATGGACAAAAGAAAGATTTTTCTCATCCCTTGGGTACTCTATTCTTCTATCCTCCATCCTTGCCCACCCCCATACCTACATGTCAAGGTTAGGTAGATCCTAAGGATGACAGTTCTGTGACGTTACCAGCTTTGTAGGTCCTTCCAGAAAACTAAGCACCAACGAGAGACTGATTTCTCTGGGAAACTGAGTTCCAAGTTCCAGGCATGTGATTTAAAACATTCACAGTGGGGATATCGCCTCTTCAATAGGCAGAGCCTGCCCAGTTAATCTCCTGACAGTTTTATATGAATTAATTGGATTTTACTCCATTATCACACGAAGCCACTCGAGAGAAACAACAGAGTCACAGGCCTTCTCTGTCCCCTGGAATGCCATGTTCAGCACCGACTACAAAGCAGTTTCATAAATGTCAGGAGACAGGCCAGGAGGGACCACCCCAGGGCATACATACTACCCCAGTGTGCAGAGCATAACCAAAGCTATGGGGGAGAAGCGGCTGCATCAGGCACCAGAGGTGCCTGTGGTGCAGATGTGGTCGGAACCCAGGTCCTGGCGTCTCGCCTCAGCAGCCTGGACCGTGTCCTTCCGGCAACGGCACTTCCCAACCTGCAGCCCCCCGAGGGGCTCCTGGGAGAGACCGTGTGCCGGGGCCAACTGGGCCGTGCTGCCTGATCTGGTCCCCTGTTAGAAATGCACAGTGACATCTCCATACATGGGCTCTGAGAAGTTTTGCAATTAAAACAACAAAACTGGCTGAATTTTGTTGAACCCACTGTCCTCTGAACTCACCCAGCCACGGAAGCCCTTTGTCTCACGGCACACCCACCACTAGCTCTGTGATTCGCTTTGGGAAGGGCCGCTGCGAGCACGGGGCAGAAACACGAGTCCTGGGCTCCAGCCCTGCCTGCGCTTCCTACCAGCTTCAGGGGTCTCGTTTCTGTGCCGCTCCTGCTTGCCCCGCAGGAACAGTGCCAGCGAGACGAAAAAGAGAAGCGTAGCAGGTCTTTGGCCACCCTGAGTTAAACCCCTCAGCCTCCTGGCCCCAGGCTCACCTCTGCCTTCTGTCCACCCCGAAAGCTGATCCCGTCAGAAATGCACGACTGGAATTCGGCAATGGTGTAGTACTCCACCTCAACAGAAGGGGGCTCTGGTGGCTTCGGCAGCTGGAACCCCTGCAGTAGAGAGGGACTCGGTGAGGAAACCCACCTGATCAGAACGCTAACAGCAGGAAGCACGGCAGTTACACCAGCCAGACAGTAGCTGACCTGAGGCCGTACCTATCACCCAAGTCACTCTCCTTCCTAGGATTCACCTGAGCCGTGTCTAAGCCTTCAAAATGACCCCTCAGTAACAGCAATTCCCACCCTTTCATATCTGGAGGTCCAGTTCTCCGAAACCTCAACAGCTAGGTACCAAACAAAAATGAAACACCAGAGAAGGCATTGTGACGAAGTCTGCACACACAGCCTGGCAGGGGAGGACAGCTACTTCCTGAAGACTGAGGGAGAAGGCTGCAGGGGCGACATCCGGCCGTAGGGGCAGAGCTAGGGGACACAGCCGTCTCTACGGGTGGGGTGCGAGTGCGAGGCAGCGTGGGGCTGGGTGGGCAGGGCCCTTGGCAGGTCATCACAATGCTGTCAACGTCGGCAAGCACCAAATAAGGCCCAGGGTCCGCTGCTCTGCGGACCTTGGAGCCCATGGGCGACCTGTTTTTCAGATGCTGACATGTGAATACCTAGACAGTGTTTGAGGACATTTAGAATGTGGCCATGGCCTGTGACTTGTGAGGCTCATTCATTTATTTTACAAACATTTGCTCTGTGTCAATTGGGTGTCGGACGATGGTCTAAGGCACTGGGCGTCCAACAGCGGACTAAAGGATGACCCCCGAGCCCTGGTGGAGGGGATACTCTAGATCACCCGTTCTATGTTCCGGCCACACGTGGCTCGGTGCCTCCCCCTTGCTCCCAGTGTGTCCTGGTGTCACACAAAGGGGTTAAAACAAAATGTTTTTTGAGTGAAGATGTGTGAGTGGGAGACTAGGAAGGGGGAAGTGGCCGTGCTGTAACGAGAGGACCTGGGAAGACCTCTGCCTTGCAGCTGGGCATGTGTGAGCTTCAGTCGCAGCTCAGCCTTTTCCCAGCTGCACGGCCCCGAGCTCGACCTCTCTCAGCCTCAGTTCCTGCATCTATAAAACAGAACTAAGGTGGGGTCCCTGAGAGGATTGCTGAGATAATGTAAATACTGACTTCTGGCCCAGCCAGGGTCACGGGAAGGGAGAAGCCAGAGCTAACCACCACCCTGTCCTCTGCACCTTCCTCACCCACCACCCTGTCCTCTGTACCTTCCTCACCCTTAGGGGCAAGTCCCAATCCAGCCTGCCAGCTCGGCTGCCTGGGGTCAGAGCGAAAACAGGCTGGGAAGAAGCTGGTTTTGCAGGAACTGGGTATGATTCCGTCCACTCTCCCTGCCCTGGGGCCTGGCCCTGCGGCCGTGCATGTGAGCAGATGTGGTCCAGGCCCCGGCCCAGCCGGACCCCTGGCCAAGTGGGATTCGGCCGGGCCTCGCTGGAAACAGCAGCGCTGCCTCCGCAAGCCCTGCATTTGGTAAGTGTGGAAGGAATGGCCCCATCCTTGCCAAAAGCAAGTCTGCCTGAAAGTAATTAGCTGGGGCTGAGAGGAAAGGCAGGGAAGAAGCTGCCGGTTCAGCCGTGCACCGCACAAGGGAAAAGGGAGCTAGAAAGCCCACGGGGGCCGGTGGCCAGGGCGAGCTCAGTCTCCTCGCAGGGGCCAGCTCTTCCATAATCCTGTCTGCTGAAGGCCCGCTTCTCCAGGGACGGCTGCCCTCCCCTGGGCGGAGGTCACTGGTCACAGTAACCCGTGCTGTTAGCCCAGGTGTGACGTCAGAAGTCTGTTTCCTCGCAGTTGTCGCAGGCGGTGCTTCCGACAGTGACAGCGGACACAGGAAGCGGAGACCTGACCGCCAGCCTGCAGCACACATCGCCTCATTTCATCCCCACAGCAGCCCCAGCAGACGCCCGGCACCGACCCCGTCCTACAGACGAGGACGCTGAGGCTTGCGGCGCGTATGCAACTTGCCCCGGGGGTGGCTGTTGCTAAGTGTCAGAAGTGGAATGTGACTCTGTGTCTGGCAGACTCGAAGCCCCCTTCTTTCCACTGTACCCCACTGCCCTTGATAATGTCCTCTGTTCTAGGGCTCTCGGCCCACCACCACCACGGCTGCTGACCCGAGCCCAGCACTCTGAGTGCCCATCGGCCTCCTCGACAGTCTGGACACCAGGAAGCCCCACCCACAGAAGCCAGGCCCCCAGCAGCACTGAGCATCTGTGAGCTCCAGCACAAGTCTGCCCTGGTGATTGGCGCCAAACTGCCTCCAACTCCTGGAGGATGCTCACTGGTCTGCCCTCCACTCTCCCGCCTCTGGCTTCCACCACCTCCATCGGGCATTCCCCAGTAAGGGAGGCGAAGCTGAAAGGTGTCCAGGCTCACATGGACAGCTGCATTTCAAGCCCCTGGCAATGCCCTGGCCGGACACTCTCGCCGGCCAGTCTAAATGTTTATGTCTGCCAGTGCAGTGGCCGGGATGGATTTATTTAGCTTTGGAGTGCAGAGAGTTTTCAATTATAAACTGTCTAGCTGGTCCCCCACCCCCCGGAAGGTTGGGGTCTGCGAGCTTCCCTCTCTGCCCCCAGCCCCACACAGCTGGAAGAGACCAACAGGTTCTGCAGTGAGACAGCCAATTAACAGGGGGTGGGGGGGGAGGGGGGAGAGGGGCAAGACAGCACACCCCCAGAAAAGGAACAAAACAGGGAGAAGAGATATGGCACACATACCAGGCTGGATTCTCGGCGAGGGGGAGGCCTAGTCCTGAGGTTCGGCGAGCCTAGAAAGAAAACATGGCTTAGAAAATGCCAGCCAGACACTGGGCCACACGGCCTGCCCCGCCTTCCCCCGATGTGACCGCCTCCTGGTCCCATCCCACGTTCACGAAGAGCCCACACTCTCAGTCATACATGCGCACTGTGGTTCGGCTTCCTCAGCGGGAAACCACGGAGCTCTAAGCTGCTTCGGCTACACTTCAGGGGGTCCACGGGCCCTCTGCAACGGCGTGCACATTGCAAAATGGACCGACACTGAGGAGGCATTTTTTAGGAGAAAGGGAATACAGCTTTATCAAAGTACTGGGTTGGCCAAAAAGTTCATTCATTTGTCCCCCCTCCCCCCTGTAAGATGGCTCTGGTAGTGCTTAGCTGTCTTTAACTTCATTTGAAACAATTTTGTTAGACTGTATTGTGACAGCTGTCATATCAGCATGCACTTAAAAAAACTTATCAAAATTGGTGAATTTTTTTGTAGCCATTTTAACACTGAAGATGGAAGAAAATAGGCAACATTTTCAGCCTATTATGCTTTATTATTTCCAGAAAGGTAAAAATACAACTGAAACACAGAAAAAGATTTGTGCAGTGTATGGAGGAGGTGCTGTCACAAATCGAATGTGTCAAAAGTGGTTTGCGAAGTTTCAGGCTGGAGATTCCTCACTGGATGGTGCTCCACACGGTCAGGCAGACCAGCTGAAGTAGATGGTGATCAAACCGAGACATTAACTGAGAGCAGCCAACGTTATTCTGTTACACCGCACGGGAGACGGCCGCCATACTCAAAATATCCAAATCAATAAGGTTATTGGTGAAAGCGAAAATGTGTCTTTTTTTTTTTAAGATTTTATTTATTTATTTTTAGAGAGGGAAAGGAGGGAGAGAGAGAGAGAAACATCAATGTGCGGTTGCTGGGGGTTCTGGCCTGCAACCCAGGAATGCACCCTGGCTGGGAATTGAACCTGGGACACTTTGGTTCCCAGCCCGTGCTCAATCCACTGAGCTATGCCAGCCAGGGCTGCGAAAATGTGTCTTTTATTTTACAAAACAAACTAAATGAAATTGCTGGCCAACCCAATACAGAGATTTTCAAAGCATGGAGCAGAGACTGTGCCTATTTTGTGCTCATGACTAAACCCTTAGAAGCTAGTACAATTCCAGGCAAGAGGAGAGGCCCTCAAAAGATTTCCCTACACAGTGGACTACTACTTGGGCGTAAAAAGAAAGAAGAAAATTTTACCCTTTGTGACAGCATGGATGGACCTGGAGAACATTAAGCTAAATAAAATAAGTCAGTCACAGAAAGACAGATACCACGTGACTTCACTCAGATGTGGAATCTAATGAACAAACAAGCAAAACAGAGACAGACTCATAGATGCAGGGCAGGATGGCAGCTACGGGGGGCAGGGGGTGCAGGGATTGAGCAAAAAGGAAAAAGGACTCATGGGCATGGACAACAGGGTGGTGATGGCGGGGGGCAGGGGGGTATAAGGGGGATACATAGTAATGGGGAAAATACAACAAAAAAAGATTTCCCAACTGCCTGCCTAAAAGATTTCAGGCACAGAGCACGCTTCACCAAGTTTAGAACAGAAACAGCTTTCCTCCAGATTTTAAGGCTGGACACAAACAGAAGCTTGCCTCTCGTAATAGAGAACAGTTTAACCCTCAGCCGAAGGCACTGTGAGCCAGGGGCGCGTGGAGAGTCAGAGCTCGCCATAGAGCAGGGTTTCTCCTGCAGGAACGAGGAGAATCCTGAAGAACGACCCTTAAAAATGTGCTGGTACGGAGAAGTAAAGCCACCCCCTCCAGATCTTGTAGGTTTCTAGAAATTCGTGGAAGGCAGTCAGGAAGGTGGGGTAAGGCCCAGGAAGGTGCCCCTCTTCGGCAAAGCAGCCTGGCATCTGCGGCCCACACGTCACAGCCCGGGGACGACACCTGTCTACGAAGGGAACATCCCTGGCTCTCCACTGGAGAAGGGAAGGCTAGCAGCTCATACACTGATGTCATGTCTCTTCTGTGGAGGGCTGGGGAGGAACTGCCTCGTCCACTCCTGTCTGTGATTAGCATGACACCAGTCGACAGAGTGAGGCTGGGGCCAGGGGTCCATCTAGATCTCAGGAAGAAAATGATGCGGGGGTCCTGCATGCCTTTCTAGCTTTTCTGGCACCCCACGGCCACTCTATAAATATCTCTGCGGCAAGGACCTGGGGCTCCGGGAGGCTCTTACTGATCTGGGCCCTCTGAGGGGCAATCCTGGCGACGGCCGGGGAGCTCTGGGCCAGCTTGGAGACGGTCCTCTCGGGGACCGCCAGGGCGCTGCCGTTGGAGGCGTTGCAGAGGATGGGCAGGCTGATCTCCTTCTTGGCGACGGGGGCCTCCGGGCCCTCGCCTTCGGCTGGTGGAGTCTCTTTGTCCCCCGATGCCTTTTTGTTCAGCAGGTTGCTGATCTCCATGATGTTCCCGATGATCTCCACTGGGCCCGCCAGGTTCTTCTTCCGTGCTGGCAGGTCTTCCTTGGCCTTCTTCAGGTAGGATGCTGGTGCCCAGCCTTCTTTGCCCAGGTATCTGTGGGGGAGGAGTGGGAGATGGGTCACCCGAGTGCTGAAGCCGGCCCTCGTGCCCCGCCCCCAGGCTCAGGCTCCATCTGGCTTTGCCCAGCAGAGCCGTTTCGACCGTGTTCAGCAGGCATGTGGCAATCCCTCTGCTCTGGAGAGACCTGGAACTGAGGGCACCTAGACCTGGAGAAGACACCTAGAACACCGCTTCTGACTACCTCCTTGTTCTTTGCCCCGCCCCTCCTGGTGGGAGTTCCCATAATCCACAAAGTCAGGCAAATGTGGGACCTCCAAGTAAGAAGATTCCTCAAATTTTGGGTCGCCCAAAAGGTAGACTTCGTAACAGCCTGCTACCTCACAATAAGAAAAGGGGAATTCCGGAGATTAAAAATGAGGTGTCTAGAGCTACATGTCCTATTGGAAAGGGAAGTATTATCAAAGAGGCAAAGAGGTAGCCCAGGTGAATTAGAAAACCCGAATTCTGATCTATGGTACCTTGGACAAGTCCCTACCTCAGGGCTAAATTTTTTTCTCTTTGGAAAAATGCAGGGATAAAGTAACTGCAAAAATTTATCCAGAAGGATGAACATATGGAGACCAACTGGGCAGATATCTCTAAAGAAGAGTGACCGAGTGGGAAAGATCCATGCTATGCACAAGTAGCAGATGGATCAAGTTCATGGAGCAAGTCCACAAACAGATGAACGCTAATGGGGACCTTCCGCCTTTCTTTTCTTCCCTCCCTCCCTTCCTTCCTTCTTTCCTTCCTTCCATTCATTTTTTTAGAGAGAGAAAGGAAGGGAGAGGGAGAAAGAGAGAGACATATAGAGAAATCTATTGTTCCCCTTATTTATGCACTCATTGGTTGATTCTTGTACGTGCCCTGACCAGGTACCAAACCCCACAGCCTTGGTGCATCTGGACAAAGCTCTAACCAACTGAGCTACCCAGGCAGTACAAAGGGAACATTTCAAATCAGTGTGGTAAGGATGGATTATTCAGTAATCGATTTGGGGACACCTGATTATCTAGTTAGGAAAAAGAAGTGAGACCCTGGCCCCACACCCTATAGCAAAATTAAAAATGCAAATTGTGAATACTTGCCTAATCTCGGGGGAGTTGAGAAACCTTTCTACATGGAATTCCAGAGGCTGAAACCATACACGAAAAGACTAAAGCACGTGACAGGATAAAATAAAAACCTCTGGGACTGGAAAACAAAACAAAATGAAAACAAAAACCAAAAACCCCTAAACAGGAGAAAAGGCAAAATGCAAGGCTGCCTTAATTTACTGCTCGATGACTTCTGAAAACAAGCTGTCCCCTTTTTTCTCCCGTGGTGCTGAGCTCCTACCCAAAGCCACTTCCCGGCCCAGCAGCTGTCCCTGCCCCTGAGTTGGTGGTAATGTCCCCGTCTGCTTCCTGGGACGCAGCTGGCTCTCTAGAATGGCTCCTCCATGCCAGATGTCTGACAGTCCCCTCCCCTGCCTCCCCATCTGACCTCATTCTGGGGCTCTCGTGAGGTGGGAGAAAAAGGAATGTGAAAGTTAAAGCTTCTATCGGCGACACGGCTTGAGCCTTGCTGGAAAGCTCCGGGAAGGGGTCACCCCTCCTGTGCTCGTCGTGGAAACATGTGGAAGGGGGGGCGGGAGATGGAAGAGGCCCGGGGGTGGGGGGACCTGGGAGGCAGACACCCGTGAACAAATGATGGAAACCAGGGAGCTGACAGACAGAAGCCCAGGACTTCAGGGCAGGAGGGGAACAACTAGTTGAGATGCCTTGTCTTGCACAAGGCCACCACTGAGGCTCAGAAAAGCGAAGCAAGTGGCAGGGGGTTGCACAGGTAGCTGGTGGCAGCGTCTGGCTCAGACGCTGGGGCTCCTCCATCTTGGAGAAAAGAGGACACGGAGCCTGCTGGACAGGGCACGCGCTTTCCTGCGAGAACACAGCGGAGGGTGGGCCGCGGGGCCTCACGGGCGTGGCGGCCAGGCCAGCCACTGCCCTGAGTGCTCCTGCGCGTCAAACCCCGTGTGCTCCCTCGGTGTTACACGGATAAAATTAGATCCCAGGCGGAGAGAGGCAAGGGGACCGGGAGCGGCTGTGTGTGTCTGGGTCCAGCTCCACGCACATCTGCTTTCCAGCTCTGGAGCGTGGAATGACGCCAGAGGGAAGCCAACTGGAAAAGGAGAGATGGAGAAAGAGGGAGGGGGTGTGTGTGTGTTGGGGGGGGCGGGCGGAGAAGAAAGACAGGAAATGAGGATCAACACAGAGCCTGGAATGTTGGGAAATGGCACATTTAAGGGGGTGTCTGACGGACTTCTTAAGGTGGAACCTTTTCAGCAGGGTTTTCTCAGCTGAAGCTCCCGCTGGCTAACGGGCTAGGCCCTTGGGACAAGAGGCGACTAGAAGCAGCAGCACCAAGTGGCTTTATGGGTCAGGGTAGAAAACTTAAAGAAACAAACTAAAAGCCGGCAGTTTTGTAAGATAACCTCCAGGCAAGCGGGGTCGGGGCCCAGTGGCCAGAATGCCCGTGGGCCTCCTATGCAGTACACACGGCCGCTGGGTGTGCAGGCTGGCTCTAGCCTGCACTGCCATGAGCATGCGGGGCCTGGGGCAGCGGCTTTGGGCAGCACACGTCCAGGCACACAGCCCCGACCCACCTAACAGGACAGGAAGAAAGGGCACCTCAGCCCTCCCGACTGCACGCCTGGGGCCAGGGCAGCTATGTCCTGTCAGGTCACACTAAGATTCAGTCCCCTGAGGCTAGTGACCCTCGTCCTGCCCATCAGCACAGACCATCACTGGCAGCTCGCTGGTCAGCCGTGGCCTGAAAAGCCATCTCATGAGTGCCTGCGTCACCTTGGTCACGCCTGTGCCCACTGTGGGAGACACAGCCTAGAACGTGCATCCTGCCCACAGTGAGTCTAGGGTTCCTGGGTGTGGTGGGCGGGCGAGGTGGTCCCCAAAGCCCACAGGTGTGGGACTATCTCTGCCAGGCTGGTTATGGGCAGAGAAGAGAGAAACTAGGCAAAACCATCACACCTGAGTGAGTCCCCAAAGAACCAAAACTTGTCCGTCCTGAGGGCAAGGCTCCCCGAGGGTGGTGCTGGTCTTGGAGTCCCCGGGCAGAGGGGACTGGGCGGGCAGGACTTGGTAGGGAGGGGCGAGTGAAGCCCACGGGTGTTGTTTCCAGGAGCATCAGGAGAGCTCCCCACTCCTCTCTCTTTCCTCCCCAGTGGGTTTCTCAGCTGGAGAGTGTGATTAGGCCCTGGAGAAGGAGGGGCTAGAGAAGAGGCCTGGGCCCAGGCCTCACTTCTCCCTCAGCTGTTGCAACCGCGTGAGCCAGCAGAGTGGGACAGCCCGGGACAGAGCCAGGGTGCTGGGCCGTGGGCGGCGGGGCGGCCTGCTGGGGCCTCAGCAAGGCCCGTGGACGCCAGTGCTCCAGGCGGCCTGAGCTGTGGAGCACATCAGGCAGCCAAAGCTGGACGCAGAAAACCACACTCAGAGGTACTGGACCCTCTTGGCAGTCGCGTGAGAAGGGACTACACCACCGCCCGCAGGCTGAGCCGGGGCCCCTGTGCCCCGCTGGCCGCGGCTCAGTTCTCCTTTATGTGTCCCAGGGCAGAATCTGCCAGATGAGCTCTCTCTGTTTGAGCCGGTCAGCTGCACGGACTCAGCATGGCCAAGCCCCGGCCATGGGTGCAAAGCCGCCGCCGGTGTCCACTCCCCATCTGGTGTCTACCTGCTCTGCTGCCCAGGGCATCTTGCCTCTCTACAGGGGCTCCTACCTGATGTACCACCAGCCCTCCAAATTCTTCCTGATCACCTCCACAGTGACGCCCTTCTCAAAGCCAATCTCGTCCTTGCTTTGGCTGGTGTAAGGCTGCACAGTGACATACTTCTCCTCTGTGGGTGGCAGGCAAAGCAAGAAAGCACAGTTATTTGAGGTCGGGATGTGGGTCCTCCTTGCTGTCTCTTCCTGCCCCCTGGCATGGCCTTTGCTTAGCTGTTTGCTAAGGTGCACTGGGTCAGCCTCTAGCTTTTCCAGGGAAGGGGAGGGGAGGGGAGGGGCCAGGCTTCATGCTGCTCCCAGTGTGTGCCGAAGCAACCAGGTGTTCTGTCAAGTCCCTGGGCAACACAGAGGCCCTCCCAGCCCAGTAACGGGAGCCAGGCTGCCGGGACCTGGAGTCCTTAGGACCCTGCGCTAAGGGCAGGGTTAGGAGGAGCCTGCCCCTCATGCAGCCTGTGTCGGGAAGTCAGAGACCAGCCCTGGGTGTCCCCTGAACAGACCACACTTCCATCTGTGCCCTGGACTGGCCCTCCTAGCCCTTCTCCACCGCAATCCCTTAAATCCTCCGTCTGACCTGAATGCTCCAGAGGCCCATCCTCGGTGAAGCCTTACCTGACCACTGATCGGACCACCTTCCTAACCACGTAACTTCCCCAAGAGGACTCCAGGGAACACAAGTTCAATGACAGAGGTTGTGTGTGTCTTGTTACGATGAGGGTCCCATGGCCCAAGGAGTGGTGGCAGCACTGAGCGCAGCCCCATCAGGCAGGACCACCTGGAGCCCTGAGTGAACCCGTGTGTCTGTGTGTCATCCGGAGGACAGCATGCTGCCCTCACCACACAGGACAGCAGACCCCTCCGGGGAGCTGCCTGCTCTGGCCTCACACAGTCTGGCTACAGGCCTTGTTCAGGATTTCCCAGGCCCTGGGCAAGAGGCACCTTGTGGGAGCTCAGGAAAAGCGTGGGAGGGCAGGCATGGAGAGGCTGGGCCACACGCGTCTTCCCTGGTTCCCTCGGCCTCTCTCCTAGCGGGGGCCCTGCTGCCTCCATGTGGGTCCTTGCTCAGGCTTCCAGGGAGGTGATGCTTCTGTGACTCCTGGGGGCAGCTCTGCTCATCTCCAGGAAGCCCCCACCCCCACCCCCACCCTCTAGAAGAACAAGGGGCAGCCCTGAACCTATGCTGTCTACTCTGGTGTGGGTGCCCCCCCTGCAACAACTCTAAGTGGACTGTGCTATACATGGACAAAGGGGCAGGCGGGGCTGAGCAGGGCGCTGAGGGGGTGGCCTTCTACGAGCTCAAAATAGCAGGACGCTGGCACAGGACGCCGGTCTCTAAGACGCCTGCCCCTCACCTCCTGGCTCCCAGCTGTGACAATCACCCTGATCCTCAGCTGGACCAGGGCGGGCGGCCTGCCAGAGCCTCTGGCAGCAGCGGGGGGAGGGACAGCTGCCACCCCAACGCCCTGTGGCAGGAGGGCCATCTGTTCCTGCTTCCCTGGATTATCGGGGTCCTGTCTGCGGCCCTGTCCCGGGCCGAGATAGCAGCTCCCTTTGGGACGGAGGCAGCTGCTCTGCCAGGCTGTGAGGACGGAGCTGGCGGGCCGCTGGCCGAATCTGAAAGGCTGCCAGAAGGCGAGAGGTGGGTGATGACCCATGGGAGTCTCTTCTCCAGCCAGCCTTTCTCAGCACTGACTAGCTCCTGGAAGCTTTCGGATCGCAGCGCAGCCATGCCGGGGAGGGCTGCCAAGGCCGCCTGAGAACCTCCTCCGGCCAGATTCTGACTCGGCCTTGGGGAAGTTCAGTGTTCTACAGGCCAACCCTCCACTCTCCTGCCTGCTCCTGGTCCCGCTCCATTTTCCAGCGGGGCACGGTGTATCCTGGCCCTGGCGGTGGCCGGAGGGCCAGCGCCAGGCCCCGGGAATCTCAAGTTCTGAGGTTAGGGTGAGGCGAGGCCTGCAGTCCACATTCTGCCTTTGCTCAGCTGGGCTATTTTTAAAAGCTTGTGGTTCGAGCAGGAAGCCATCATTAAAGTTTTCCTAGGCAAAGTTGCTTTTGCAGAGAAAAATTACAGTCCTCCTCTTGGGAAGATCAGAGGAGCCCTGCCCAGCCGCAGGGCAGAGAACAGGGCCTAGACCGTGCCATGTGGGCTCAGGCCCTGGAGCGGCCAGGCCCGCGCACCGGCCTCCGCAGCCCTCAGGGGGCATGGGGAGGGCAGAGCCCTGGGGCCATGCAACCACCCTGCTTCTCCCTGACCTTCCTGGGGTGGGCAGAACCAGAGATGTCCACTTCACCCAGTAAAGCCAAGCCACTCCTGCAAAAGGCCCTTTTCTTGGTGGCCCTGGAGCTGACGTGAACACAGCTGTCTGGGAGTGGACGAGCTCACAGTAAGATATCTGGCTGGCCCAGCCCTGCCGCTATAGGTTCCAGGTGATGACAATTCGGAGCCCTGGCTCCAGGCAAGACAACTCTTCCAACTGGTCTGTCTGGGGGCCCGGTTTCTGCCACGGTTGGCTCGGGCGGCACAGGCGTGGACTGCTGCCATGTGAACACGTGCCGCGTGGGAGTCAGGCCCCCGACCCACGTTTCCCCAAGGGGAAAGCAGGGCCAGCCCCTCCACAGGGCCAGTGCCACCCGCCCCACCGGGGGGCCAGATGGGAGGAGGCCCAGCCAGACAGAGCATGCCCGGCCTCGGGCATGGCTGAGTGGCTCAGCTTGGTGGGGGTCTCTAGAAGGACTGCCCCTTTGGAACAGGAGTTGAGGGAGTGGGGAGTTCTGGGGGTACCTCGGGGCTTCTGAAAAGACCGAGGCCGTGGTCGCTCCAAGGATGGTGGCAACCCTGCCACAGGAAGGGCTGGCCAGGCCGCCCACTGGGTGAGTGGGTGGGTGGCTGGGGGAGGTGGACAGGCCTATTTTGGTTTTGGAGGCAGGGGCTGGAGAGCCCTGCAGTTTCCAAACCACAGACGCCTCCTCTTTCCAAACACTTTCCCCTCCGTCAGCAGTCTCCCCAGCTCCCCTCCTGGCCCCCACAACTTGCCCAACCCCGCTGTGAGGGGCCTTTGGATTCCACAGGCCTGGTTGGCCAAGGGAGTGGGAGCGGAGGCCCCAGGGAAGCGCTGCTTTCCTCTTGTCTAGTCGTACGTGACCCCCTGCCTGATCCCCCCACCAGCTCGGCTCTTCGCATAGCATCTCCCAGCCAACTTCCTGCGAGCGTTTCTTGGCTGCCTGACTTAACTTAGGGCTAAGGCTGGGAAACAATATTGTTCAGATCTCTTATTTAGGAGAGAGAAAAAGAAGTCACGGGCTCATATTGGCATCCTCACGGGTGACCGAAGAATCGTGTATTTGGCAGGGCGTTCAGGCCCATGTCTGTGTGATACGTGTTTGTGTGTGTGTGGCACAGGGGTCATGTACAGGGGCCTCTGTGAGGCTGTGTGTGCCCTTGCATTGCTGCAGAGCTGGCCGCATGTGGTTGTGAGCAGTTGGTATGCATGCTATTTGTGACGTCTCTGTGCGGTTGCATAGGTGGACCTGTGGATGTGGATCCGTAGGTAGGATCCCCAAGTGCCATCCCAATCCCCAAGCTGTGTGCACAGGCCCGTGGGCGTGCATCTGTGGGCTGGGACGTGACAGTGCACTGTGGCCGTCAGGGCTGCGCGTGGGCAGGCGCTTCACTGGTCGCATGTGTCCATGTGGTTGTGGAGACACAGCTGTCGCTGGGGCTCAGTGTGCGAGGGGGTTTGAAGCAGATGCTGGGAGGGGGGTGGGGAAGGGTGAGCCCTCCTCCCTGCTGCTTTTTCCAGGCCAGGGTCCCCCTGTCCTCTGCCACCAAGGCTTGGGGCTACGTCCCAGCACGGCCCCACAGCAGTGCGGCCCCACCCACCCTAGCTCCAGGGTGCCTTTGCTTTACAGTCCACCTGTTCCTGCTGTTTCCACAGTTCAGCCCCCATCCTGTGCTGGCCTCCAGGGTGCAACCCATACTCCCTCCTCAGGACAAGCTGGGCTCCTCAGGGCAGGGGCTCTGAGCCCGACACTCAGCCGGCCACAGGCAGTGGCCACCCCAGAGTCCAGACTTCCTGCTGCCAGGGGCTTGGGGACAGATGCCAACAATGGTCGTATATTTGTTCAGGAATAAGCTTCGGGGTGGGGGTGCAAGTCACAGGGCACCCCTGCCATTCTAGAGACGCCAGTGCTTATCACCACCCCCTCAGCCGTGCTGTCACTCCCGGAGGCGGGAGGAACTGGCCACCCACGGCCAGGGGTGTGGAGGTGTGGAGGGGTTTGTTCAGAGGCCCCACCCACTCTGTCCCAAGCTCCTGGATGTCAGAAAGGCTCCGAACCTGCAAATGTCCTGGTTCCTGACCAGCCTGTGTGGCACACCAGGGGCTTCCCTGGAATCCTCTTGGTCAGCAGCCTCCCCCCACCCAACTCCAAGTCCCAATGGCTAGTGTTGGAGATGCTGGGGGCTCCGGGCTGGGCCTGATACCACCGTCACAGGGGCCAGGCTGGGCCTGCCCCTTGATCCCTTTCCGGCTTCCTGGGGGCTGGCTGATGGAGATGGATTGTGGGCCGGCCCTTCCTCCTACTCTGTCCCTAAGCAATGCTGGGGAACAGCTCTGGCCGAGGGAGCGCCTGCTCAGAGGAGGAAGACAATGAGGTGAGCAGGTGAGAAATTGTGAGTAATGGCCCCTGGAGAGATTCGGAAACACTCAGTTCTCTTAACCTGCAATTCTGAGGGCAAGTGTGGCCTCTCGTCGAGCCTGGCTGCCCCCACAACCGAGTCTTAGGTCCCATGACCCCCACCCCCAGGACACTGGCAGAAGAAGCCAGAGCCGCCTCCAAGTGCTATCCCAATCCCCAAGCAGACCCTGTGCCCGTCCCTCGCCCCCACCCCAAGCTGCAGTAGGCGAGAGAAAAGTCCGGGCAGGTGGTCCGGGCGAGGAGGCCACGGGGCGGAGCCCGGAGAGGAGGAGGGGTGTTAGTGAGAGAGGGGGAAAGAGGCAGCGGCTGCAGGTAAGGAGAAGCCGGCCCCCGCGGTCACCTCGGCTGTGCTGCCTGTTGACCATCCCGCCCAGGGTCCACCGGCGATCCAGGCGCCGCAGATGGGCCTTGCGTCTCTTGGACACTGGTGTGGGAGGTGACGATGGGACACGCGGCGACAGGCACCGGCGGAGAGAATGAGATGAAGATGAGATGGGATGGGATGGGGCAGGAACGGATGGCGGGAGGGGAGGTTCCCACACCCAGGCGGCGGCACATGCCCGCTGCATGGGGCACCTCCGACCGGTGACGCCAAGGGCGTGTGGGGAAAATTCAACCAAAGCCGAAGGGTACACCCCCCAGCCAGGGATGGGGTGAGGACCTAGAATCCCAGTGCCTGGGAGGTGAAGAGGGTCGTTGGCTCTGGCCAGTGCACGGATGACCCTCCACTGCAGTCCCCGGGAGAGGCCGCTGCCCCCGCCATGGCTGGGCAGTGCTGGAGCCAGGGGTGGTGTGGGGCCGCATCAGACCGGGGCTCCCTGCCCTGCCACCCACACACTCCTTAAGTCCTGCTAGTGAACCTGCCACTGTGCGCCAGGCACCGTGTGTGGAAGAGCACACGTGTCCAGGGGACACTCGGGGTCCCTTCCTCACCGGGCTTATAGCTCTCACTGTTCTGTGTATACAGTGACCCCTCCTTTCATAGTGACCCCCTCAGGATCGACTCTGTTGAGAGCAAAGGCTGGGCCTCTGCACCCCAGGGCCCACCTCGAGGCCGTGCACATGGCTGACCCCTCAGAAACGGGGCGAGGGAGGTGCACACGTGGGCAGGGGCCACGGGCCTTGGCTCTGCTACCTCTCCAACTGGATTCCTGATGAGAGAAGCTGCCTCCCCAGCTTCTCGCTGCTCCAGAGCCCTGTCGTCCAGGCCGCCCACCCTGGGGTGCATCCTGCGCTGGTCGTCCGGTTGCTCTGGCCCAGCTCCAGATGCTCCCTGCCTTCCTGCGGGACACTAGGCGGCACGGACACCAGACCGGGACTCTAGGGTGTGAAGCGACACTGCACGGGGAGGGTGCTGGGCTGCCCAGGTCGGGGAAGGCAGGCCGGCAGCTGGAGTCACAGCGACACTGTCGGGAGACACCTCAGCCAAGTGCCGCCAAAGCTGCTGGGAAGTGTTTGCCTTCCTGGAAGGAGGACAGCGGCTGTCTGACCTACTTCTTGTAAGCAGGGGGCCTGGACAAAAGGTGAGTGTGGGCTCAGTCTAGGCCCCACTGCCAGGTTGCTCTGTCACCCTGGACAGGCTGCTGTCCCTCTCTGAGCCTCCGTTTCCTTGTCTGTCATTGGGGTTGACACCACCTGCCCCGGCCAGAAACAAGGCAAGGGACTGGGTGGGCCCTGTGGGATGTAGGTCAGGTCCTGGTGAGACCAGGCTGGGAGGGTCTCTGCTGGCATGAGCTGTTAGGGGAGGTCTGATGGGATTTCTGTCCACAGGGCTCAGGGGACCTACGATGGGATGGCCACAGGGCTGGTGTGGAGGTGGCCGGAGAGGGGACCAAGCTGGGCCATCTCCACCTCAGCCCCGGTGAAGCCCTGGGTCTGCTGACAGGGCCCTGGGCACGGAACCCTTCTGTAAAGCTGGTAAGATGCCCAGACTCGTGGTGGCGGCATTCACAGCTGCCCAAATGTTGCCAGGAGTACTGGCACACAGGTCCCACTAAAAGCATGCAGAACACCCTGTGTTAAGGAGAGTCACCCTGGGTGCATGCACTCCTCCAGTGCAAAACCTGCAACTGGCCGCCTGATTCTCTGTCAAAGTCAAAGCCCTCTACCACCTGCTACTGCTGGCTCTGTGCCAAGCACTGCGCCCCCTTCCAGCCAGGCTGGTGTCTGCGTCCACACACTGCTCTCTCTTTCCTGCCGTGGACCAGCATCCTGTTTCTCCACCATGCACCCAAAACCTCCACTCTGACACTCTTGACACGGTTTTTCCAGGAGGGCTCCGAGGCTACATGCACACCCTCCTAGAGCAGCTTAGAAGCAAAATGCTCCATGGAGAGGTGTGCGGCCCACTGCTGAGGACCATGGGGCAAAGCAGGCCAGCCAGGGCCAAGGTCTCACAAAGACAAGCACGTGGCTAACCCTCTGGAAGCCGCAGGTCCAGCATCAGGAAAGTGGGGATCCCAACAGCACCCTCCTGGGGGAGTGGGGATGGTGTGTAACGGACCGGTCAGACACCTAGGGGTGAATGAGACCTCAGGACACTTGAGGGACTGTTCATTCTGAAAGGTCCCGGGTAGGGGTTGAGGCCTGGTGACTGCAGACGAACTAGAGCAGACCCAGCTCAGGGGCCAAGAGCCTCCACTGCCACAGAAGTGCAATGGAAGCAGAGGGGAGAGGGGGTACAGGCTCCACTCCAGGGCTTAGGAAATAGCCAGGAGGGACTGAGCACCTGGCCTGAACACGAGAGCCCCTCCTGATGGGGCCTGGTCCCCCGGAAACCTGCCATGAGGCGGACGCGCACCGCAGGGGCTGCGGTTCTGGTCGAGGGACTGAAGCAGAGCCTCCCAGGAGCAAGGGTGGGGCTCCCACTGCCTGCCAAGCAGCGGACATTTATTTAGGGGAAGGATGAACAAGGAGCTGGCGCTTGGCAGGCTGCTTACTTTGGCCCACGCGATGGGGAAGAGGGGGCGGGGGGCAGGCCTGGAGGTGGCCTGAGCCCCAGGTGGCAGGCCTCCATCCCTGGCTCTCAGACATGCCCATTTGGACGGTCCCCACTGACCGTTAGGGCAGGCGCGCCTGCTGCCAGGACACGGGAGGTTTGGAAGTCATTAGGAGCCGGCGGCCGGGAACAAGGGGTGCCTCACACTCGCTGGGCTCTGGCAGCCTGCTCTGGGGAATACCTGAGTCCACGGACAGGCTGCCCAGGCCAGTGCTGGCCCGGGGGCAGGCTCCTTGAAATGCAACTAGGAAGACCCAGAAAAGCCACACTGGACCAGAGTCAATCAGAGAGGCTGATGGTGCAGAGGCTGGAGCCACCCCTCGGAGACTGCAGCGCTGAGCAGTGACTCACAGGCCTGCGCCCTTGGCTAGACTAACAGACACCGGAGCAGAGGCCTCCGGGCAGAACGGCACAGGCATGGAAGCTGCGTGCACACAGCCCCTCGGGGGCGGCCTTGCACAGGGAGCACAGGGTGGGGTGGGGCCAGCAAAGGCGGGTCTCTGTGGGGCCCCCCAGAGGAACCCAGGGCTTCGGGAGACTAGCCCTGAGACTCGTCTCTGCCCCAGTGGTGCCAAACTCTGAGATCCGCACCCCTAGGGGATTTCCCCATTAATTTTAGCCCCACATGGGGGCCAGCAGGGGCAGGCCTGGGATAGGAGGGGAGTCAACCCCCTGTGTGGGTCGGACTGAGAGAGAAGGGGCTTAGCAAGTCCAGCCCTCTTCAGGGGTTCTGATGGTTTCGGGGAGAAGAGCGAGAAAGGTGCCTCCAAGAGGAGGGGGACTCATTCCTGGGCCCAGGGTGGGGATCCCAGGGTCAGCCGGCTCCCCGAACCTGCTTCATCACCCATCACCCCGCAGCCCACAGGCCCTCACCTTCCCCAGTCTTGGAGGTGTTGATGTCTGAGTCATCTCGAGTACCATTCTGGGCCTCCAGGTAGGTGGCAGGGACCCAGCCCTGCTCCTCGGAGGTGCTCACGAACCACCAGCCTGCAGAGGGGACGAGAGAGAAGGGAACCATGAGAACCCAGAAGCACGGCAGAGGTGGCGGGGGCCTAGGTGAGGAGGGGCAGGCGCAGCACCCGTCAGCCCAGAAGCCCGTCAGCCCAGAAGCCCAGCAGAGGCCTGGCCCACGTGCAGCCCTGAGGAGCCTGCGCTTGCCTGAGGGGGGAGGGACAGGCCAGCATGCTCCCCGAGAAGAGGGCCTGACGGGCTGCGATGCGTACTTCCACACGTGTTAGATGAAAAGAATTAAAAACGGAAACAACAATACTTCCAATGTACAAAAGTCACCTCGTCGGAAAGACCAAACACAGCCCATTTATGGCCTTTGCGTTAGGACCGCTGGTGGGCCCAGAGTCAGGCACTTTCTCTGCTCCAAAGGCATCCGGGGACACATGCCTCACGGACGCCTCCCTCGGCCACTGTCCCCCTTCCCCATCACGGGTCAGCAGCATTCCCACGTCTGTGCTCCTCGCAGCCGCCCTGAAATGTGTTGACACGTCAATCACGGTAAGTGGGCACTGCACCCTGGAGTGACCCTTGACGGTCACGGCCGAATGATAAGGGCTTGTTCATTCTCTCCTTTCATTCATTGGTTCGTTCATTCCTCATTCAAACGAACGCTGACTGAGCAAAGCAGTCTGAGCACCCAGGTCTTACAAGTCTGCTAAATACCTTCATCCCTTCCTAGTGGGTACTCTTCGCAGGGTCCTGTCTTCACCCCCACCCCATTCTGATGCTTCTCTGTCCCCAGAGCAACCTGGCACCAGTTCTTTCCTGCCCACGACAGAGCTCGCCGACCCAAACCTGCACCGTTCCTTGTCAAGAGACCCGGGGCTTCACCTGGGCACCAAGGAGGGGCACCCAGGGGGGCGCTTCCCAGGCACTCCCAGCTGGGCTTAGCCCTGGGAGCTGCGGGTGGCTGGCCAAGGGCTGCAGGGGGGCACCAGTGGGGAGGGACAGAGGAAAACACTGCCCAGGGCTCAGAACCCAGGGTCATCTCCCAGGTCTTCAGCTGGAACCTCACTGCCCTGAGTGACAAGCCTGGGAGAGCAAACAGCCTGCAATCTAGTCCTGAGTGCCCCCAGCACCCACCCTTTCTGGGGATTCAACTGTTTGCAGCTCTGCAAAGCCCTTGAGACACGGGGCATCTGCACGACGCATGACGATGGATACATGCCATTGTATGTCGGTCCACACCCACGGAAAGTGCAGCCCAAGCGACCCTGGAGGTGAACCTGACCTGGGTGGTCAGGGTATGCAAACCCACGTTCATCAGTAGTAACAATGCACCACACTGATGGGAATATGGATGCTGGGGGGTCTGTGCATGTGTGAGGACATGCAGCTCTCCACCTTATGCTCCATTTTGCTGTGAACCCAAAACTGCTCTAAAACGCCAAAGTAAAAAAAGAAAAAGAAAAAACCCCCTAGATGAGGGGTCTGGACTCCGGAGGCCCAGGCCTATTTGGCACAGGGCCTTGGCTGCGTCACCACCCTCTGGAACCTGAGGTAGGTGTCTCCCTCCCCTCTCTGCCAGATTCAGGTCAATTCCTTTGTCTTCCCCCGCCCCCTCCAGTGGGGTGTGTGGGGGCCACCTTCATTATACCCACCACCACTTGTACATTCTGGGCCTACCAGTCATGGAGCCATGGAGAGGGCTGCCTAGATCGGTCGGGCCATACTCCCCGAGGCCCAGGCCACCACAGTGTGGCCACGGCTCGGACAATTTCCAAGAAGCCAAAAGGCATGGACTTTGCAGGGGTCTCTGCCTGGTATGTCCTTCCCCTTCTCTCAGCCTGTGGGGGAGCACTTTCAGGAACCCCCCCAGTTTCTGCCAAGAAGCATCAGCCTGAGGCCCAGGTGTTCTGCAGAGCCCATGCGGAGGTCCCAGGATGGCGGAGACTTGCTGGGGGGCTGAATGGTGGCTGAGGTGCCCAATGGGCAGGGTGGCGTGATGCTGTGCTCCTTGCACTGCCCGGGTGCCCCACGGATGTGCCAGGGCTGTCTCTGGGTTCTTCCCACCTCAAAATCTTTGCTGCACCAGAAACTTCTGGGGAGCCTGGGAGCCTGCATTATCAGCGGACTGTGAGCATCTCCCCACCCAGGGCAGCAACTTAGGATCCCACTGCACGCCCAAGACTTGGGGCTGAGACCCTCATCATCCTCAAGGCCTGGTGGTCCCCGCCAACTTTGCCTGACAACACTGGCCTGGGCTCCTTCCACTCCAGCCTTAAAATGTGCAGAACGGTGCCGTGTGGCCTTAAGCCTCCGGTCACTTGCTGCTGGCTTGGCTGTGGGCACCTTCACTGAGCCAAGATGGACAGGCTCAAACACTGTCCAGGTGGGCACGGGCACACACGCGCAAAAGTGTCCGCCCCAGCTCCAGGCAGACCTCCCAGGCGCTTTGGCACGTGTCTCACAGTCGGGCCTCTGGGGGAGGCCGCCCCGGGGCTGCACCCACCTAGGGCTGCTGACAGGCCCGTGCCAGATGCCAGCAGCTCAGACGTCAGTTGCTGCAACCAGGGCTCCTGACCAAAGCCACTGCTGCTCCAGTGAGGAACAACTCGAGCCTGAGCCCCGGGGCGTGGCCCGGCTGGCCAGAGAACTCAGGCGTTAGCCAGCCCCGTGGGCCTGCCAGGCTCACCTCCAGTGCACGCGAGCGGGGTGCTCTTTCCTGCGGAGGCTGAGAGTGTGTGGGCATGTGTGTGTGTGGGGGGGAGTGTGGGCCTGGCTATGTATTCCTGAGGACATGGGAGGCAGCTTATGCCCGTGTACATATCCACACACGCCTGGAACAGAGGTGTATCTGCATTTATCATACGTGACGGTGATGGCCAGACACTGAGAAGAGCGCTCGGGGACCAGCACTGATTTTACATGCAACACTGTATTTAATCTTCAGGAATCTTGTGGACTAAGTGTTACTGTCGCCATCATCCCCATTTTACAGATGAGGACACTAAGGTGGAGATAAATGACAATTAGGAAGAGGCAGCGCCGGACTTTCAACCCAAGCAGTCCGGCTGCAGGGCCCAGAGTCTTAACCAGCACAGAAGTGGACAAGGTACGTATCTGCTGTGCACACGAGGGTAAGGTGGTTCGTTCCTTGAGAATGCATGTCCTGGAATGTTGGTACTTTATGTGTGTGCCCGTCTGTGAGTGGGCACGTGCTGTGTGTGTGTGCCGTGAGCAGAGAGATGCGGGGCTGTGTGAACCTGAGTGTGCGCATGTGTGTGGAGGGGGGAGGGCCCTCTGGGGGTAGAGGGGGAAAGTTAGGAATCTGCGGGGAGAACAATTCAAATTCAGGCCCTGGCTCGCTACTTCCTAGCTGTGTGATTATGGACAAATTACTAAACTTCTCTGAGCCTCAGTCTCCCCTGTCTGGTAAGGGAGTAATTAAAGAAGCCGGCCGTGTGCAAGTGAATAAAGAAGATACAGTAGCTCAGCTTGGGGCCGAGCACAGAGTGGGAGCTCAGAAACCTTGCACTACTGTCGGCGTGGTGGCGGCTGGTATTCTCCTGGACTAAGAGTCAGCACCCATGGGTGGCCAGCTGGTGTCTGTGCCTGAGGCCGGTGTCAGGAGTCCTCAGTGCGGCTTGGTGGGCTGGCCTGGGTGTGTGCATGTCCCTGTAGTCCCTCTAACCTCTGGCATGTGGGGCTGCCTCCAGGGGCTCCAGGAGCATAGAAGTCACTGCTTTTGCAGCACGGCTTGCTCTTTCCTCAGCTGATATGTGACAGCAAAGCATGCTGGGAAGTGGGGCCCAAGGGGAGACGTCTTGGGATTTGCCTCCTTGCCCAAGGTGTCTCAGAGCCATCCTCAGCCTGGCTCCTGTCCTGCTCAGACAGCTCCCCCAGGCAGGGGTCCTGCAGCCCCCCTCTCCTGTCCCAACCTCCTACAGCAACCTCCTCCCTTCTGACATGACCTCCGCCAAATCCAACAGGGTCCAGACAGTCAGCCCCACAATGCACAGCTGCTTTTGCACCCTCTGGGAACTAGCCCTGTGGAGACGGTAAGGACCATCCACCATGCCTGTTCTTGCTCTAGGGCAGAACTGAGCTTGCGGACAGCAGCCTGGCAGATGAGGAGACCGAGGAGGCCCAGAGCCTCAGTTCTGGAACCAGAGCCCTGAGTCCGAACCCCATCCATGCCACTTCCGTGCTCTGTGGCCCCTGGAAAGTGACTGAACCTTTCTGAGCCTTGGTGTTGGTTTGTTTGTTTGTCTTTTAATCCATAAGATGGGGAGACCACTTTCCACGCTGCAGGCTGGTGTGAGCACTGGGTGAGATAAAGAACAGCCAGCGCATGCGGTCTGACAGGCAGCAGACACCCACTGCAGGAAAGCTGTGTGCTTTGCCGCATGAAGGACTGAAGTCCCAGGGTGCGGGGGGCCAGGTGGGGCCAAGAGGATGATCGGACCAGGTGGGTCTTGTGGGTGCGCAGAGCCCAGCCTGAGCCGCCTCTTTCACTTTTCACGTCCCCAGGATGACGGGCCCAGATGCCAAGCTGGCCTCTGCTAGCCTTCCTCTCCCGGCCGGCCGGTCTCTGTTCTGGGGAAGGCAGTACGGCGAGGTTTACTGCAGGAGTTAGCTATGCGCTGAGCAGGGGCCGCCCCTGTGCCCAGGGAGGGGTGGCTGCTTCCCGACGGGCGGCCAGACCTGGCTGGCCTTTTCCTGAGAAAAGGCCACCCTTGTTTTTAGGTGGAAGGGGAGCATGTTCTTTTCTGGGGGAAGGGGTTTGGTAGAGTAGGATGGTGGGGAAGCCTCAAGGGGCTGAGCTTGCTGGGAGATCCCCCAGCACAGCCCTGCACCCTGGCCTGGCAGCCACGCTCCGGCAGGTCTTCCCACCTGGGCTGCCTGTATGCTGAGATGCCCCGCCCCCCAGACGGGGCAGGAGAGGGGCTACCTTGTCTATCCCTTTGACCAGGAAACAGTGGTAAGGGAACCCTGAGAGAGGGGCTTATGTCGCTGGACGTGCAGGAGAAACCTTCACTGTGGGGTCTGGGCCTGGTTTTGGGGGTTAAGTCCCAGCTCGGGGAAGTCCTCAGGGAGAATCCCATACCAGCCAGCCCGCTGAAAGCTGCCTCGTTCTGGCCTCTCCTCCTGTGAGAGCCGTGTCTCTCCAGTGCCGGAAGGAGGATGTCATTCAGCCAGGCTGGCTGACGGGCCATGGCCCAGCCCTTTCCAGGAGGCAGAGGCCCAGAGAGAGCAGCAGCGTCACCTGCCACAGCAGCCAGCTCTGCTTGCTGGGCCTCCAGAAGAACCCACTTCACAATGGCCCGGGGGCCAAGGGAAGAGAAGGCAACGCTGGGGTGGCCTGGCCAGCACCCCCACCCCAGGCAGGGAAGAGAGACCCCCCCCCGGCCCCAAGAGGAAAAAGCTCAGGCCCGGAAGCCAGACCTCTCTGTCCAGGTTGAGCATAATCTCCGTTTGTTTGGCCAATGTCAAAGCCCTCTCAGACTGACTCTAATTAGGGCTTCCGAGTTAGGGCTTCCCAGTGTAGACACAGGTGGAAGGATGGGAAGGGTAGAAACCGAGAGGGAGAGACAGAGAGGAGAGAGAAGAGGAAGGAAAAAGAGGTTGCATGACCTGGGTGACGGGTGACGGGCTGGGGGCCTTAGTCTCTCCAGGAGGGGGCTGAGCCTGGCCGAGGGTGGCAGGAAGTAATGGGCACTCCCAGGCCATTGCTGTCCCCAGGCTGATCAGGCCACAATGGCCTCCTTAATGACAGAGGATAATAAGCTCATTAGGGCCGGAGGAGACCAGATGTACACAATTACGACGTGAATCAAGTCTTCTGAGGTCACAGCCCAGCCTAGGACAAAGAAACTGGTGGGGGCAGAGGACCCTGCCCCCCATCCCTTCTAAATCCCACCCCCCACTTTGTCCTTTGAGGTGCTGTCCTCCATGAAGCTTTCCCCAACTTCCCACACCCTCCTGGCCCTGCTCACCCCAGGATTCAGCCCACAGGCGCTTCCTTAGCCCCTCCTCCAAAGAGAGACCTCAGTTCTATCCTGGCTTCAGCTTATGCTAGCTGGGTGACCCGGCACAGTCATTGGCCCTCCTCGAGCCTCTGTCATACCTGTCATATGAGGACAGGTTGATCTGCCTACAGTCGCCTGGCAATCAGGGACTATGGTGTTCTCAATAACCAAATACTCACTGAGCCCGTGGTACATGCCAGGAAAGGGGACACTACAGAAGACACACAGTCGGGACTCGGGCACCCCGTCCCCAGTGCCCTGCAGGCACACAGGAAGGGTGCAGGCACAGCCTGTGCACTGGTGCTGAGGCCAGCAGCGGGGAGCTGGCTTCCACCCACAGCCCCCGGCGCCGACCCAGAGAGTATCGAGCAGGATGAGAGCTGGAGTCTGGAGTTTGGGAGAACTCAGCAGCCTTCAGGTGATTTCCCAGCCTCGCCTTTTCTTTCCCTCCAGGCCCTCCTCCACGTCCTCCGTGGAGTGCTATTGTGCGCCCAGGCCTCTGAGGAGGGCTTGGCATCCAGTGGCGGAGGGCCCCGGGGCGGGGGCTGGGGGGGAGTGATGGAGCTGGGGCAAGGAGAGGCACAGTCCCAGGCCTCCCACACCTGCCTCCCTGCATGAGGTTTGCCTTGCCTTGGCTCAGGCTTTGGCCCCTTGGGAGGCGATAGGTCCAGCCATTCCCATGTTCTTTCCTCGGAGCGGTCTGGAGGGGAGGATGGGGTGAGAATCTGTGAGCACTGTAGGGCAGAGGAGGGGAGATGCGGAGAGGAAGGGGGCTGAAGGGGGCCTGGCCAGGTACATGTCACCAGTGCTGCTCACCTGGCCCACAGCTGGGCCCTAAGGGACTGCTTCTGCCCAGGACCCAGCCTGACCCTGTTCCCGTGACCTTAGGGCAGATCCCAGGCTTCCACCTGAGAGGGCTCAGAGACACCGGAACTGCGGGCGGCCCGTGGCACGCTGTGCCTTTAAGAGCAATGAAAGGCGGCCCACCCTGGGCCAGGCCTCCCCTGGTCAGGAGGCTCTGTCACCATGCTTCTTGCCAAGACACACTCCCGCTTACAGCATGTGGCCTCCGCGGTCCAAAGCAAACAGGAGTGGGTGAGAGGCTCCCCGGTCGCTCCTGATACACCCCCCAGTCCCCGACCTTCCTGCCTGACCCGCTCTTCTGGTCCTACCTCTGGCACCTGCCTTCCTCCCTGTCACTCACGGCCTCCCCTTCCCCCAGATGGGGCTCTCAGGCCACCAGGGCCCCAGAACCTCCCCGGGGCGCCTGAGGCCTGGATTCCAAGACCATTAGCACAGGCTGCTACGTCACAGTTTGGAAGGCTCTGTAGAATCCGTGGCAAGAAGACAGCAGGAACTGGGCTGCTGCCACCCCTCCCCCTCCCCCGCTGCGGCCTGCCCACTGCCCTGGACAGGCCCAGAAGCCCAGTGCTGGGCCTGAGCAGGCCGAGGCCATGGGTGAGGCACCCAGGAGAAGGGGCACGTGATAAAACAGCAGGTTGAAGAGAATTATGGTTTTAAGCAAGGACTCTAGAGCCAGGGTGCCTGGGTTTAACTCCCAAGCTCTGCTACTGACTAGATGCATGAATTACGGCAACAGCCTTAATTTCCTCACCTATTAAATGGACCTAGAGTAGCAACTACCTCACAGAGCGTTATGTGGGTAGATGAGTTAATCCAGGAAAAGCGTTCATAATAGTGCCTGGCCCCTAGCAAGGAGCACCAAAGGGCTGTTATTAAAGTGTGAGTGTGCACCACAGTTACTTTAGAGAAGGAGCTAACACCTCGGTGCCACTCAGTGACTAGTTCCAGGGCCGGACAAGTAGGCCTTAGGTGCCTGGAGTCCCAGGGAGACAGAGCCTCTTGGTGCCCCTGTCATCCAGCTGTGACCTTGGAAGGTCTCCAGTGCAAACTGTGGGTCTGGTTCTGTGCCCACCACAGGTGGGCATCGGGGGCAGGATGCAGTTGAGAGTACAAGATGGCACGTTGGGAAGCGCAGGGTACGCTGACCCCAACAGTTGCAGACACAGCGGTTGTTGACACGATGTTTGCTGAGGGAACTCCCGGAGTGGAAGGTGAGACTGAGTGGTCAGGACGGGGAAGAATTCTCAGAGGAGAGGGGACCCGCACCAAACCTCAGCTCAAACCTGGGGGGAGGGGGAGGGAGGGGAGAGGGGAGGGCCAGGACAGGTAGGGCAGTGGACATGCACGTGGCTCATCCCAGTAGTGCTCACGATGCTTCAAGGCGGGGACATTTCCAGATGAAGGCGAGGGGGGCACTCACCTTCAACGCCGCTATCCTCCACCCACCCCAGTAGAGAGCAGAGCACAGGGGCGTGGCCCGTGGCCACAGACTCCTTAACAGAAGGTGGCTCAGGAGGGAGAGAAGATGTGAAATGTATTTTCAAACTCGACTGTAAAAGGTGCAAACGGTGGGTGAGACGCGGCTGCCCGGGACGAGGTGTGGGAAGACGGACGGGGTTGATGAGGGCAGATGATGCGGCTCGTGGAAGGAGAACAGAGACCAGGAGGGGTGAGCCCCTGAGAAGCACAACAGGAAGGTCAAAGTCCTGTAAAGCGGACCCCTGAAGAGATGCCCAGGGTAACAAAAGGGCATTTCCCCTGGTGTTCCAGGCAAAAGGAAGAGGCCAGTCGACAGATACCTCCAGGGCTGTGCTGTGAGGCCGACTCCAGGGGAAGGGGTCTGCTGGACTCCCACCCGGGGCTGGAGGGTCGCTCTCAGAAGGGGGTGGTCAGGCTGGAACGTGCCTGCCAGGAGGGCGGTGGTGAATGGACCCAGGGCAGAGGCAGAGGGAGCATCGATGGGCCCCTCACAGGCTCTCATCGGCCGGCAGACTGTGTGAAAGGCCTGCTGGGCAGGAGGCATGGACAGGAGCAAGGCCAGAGGTCACAGAATGGGCAGAGGCTCCAGCTTTCGAAGAAGGTGCATTCCAGAGTAGAGACCAGCAACCTCAATGCTGGTCCTGTTCACATGACACATGGGCTCCCTAGGGAAGGTGGGAGAGCCTGGAAGGCGGTCAGTCAGCCCGGCCTCGCGGGACAGAACGACTCTACAGGAAGGAAGGGGCCAGGCCACAGTGGGTGCTGATCAGGAGCACTCACTGGCAGTCTGGGCTGTGCCCACGGCTGACCACACCCACAGAGGGAGGGACAATTCACTGGTTATAACCTAGAGCAGGGGTTCTGCCCGGAACTGGCCTGGTGGGCGTTCTAATCAGTCCCAGGAGCAGGACAGCAGTGTTGTGGGGTGATGCCATCTCATTTAGCAAAAGTGGTGCCAGGATCAGGGGCCAAAAGAGAAGGTCTGAACAGATGGTAACGACAGGTCAGATCCAACCACAAAAAGCAGTGAATGGGGAGACGACAGGACGTGGCTCAGCACAGAGACCTTGTGACTTACTGCCCAAACTTTCTGGAATAAACGGGGGTTGCTGAAATACCAGGTACCACCTGGGCGTGTCCTGGGCCATCGGGTGGTATGGATCACCCGACCTGGCAGCAAGGAGGAGACGGTTCAGTTTGGGGGACTGGAAGTCCAGTAAGTTGTCCCCAAGTCTGTGAAGTTTAGGCTGCTTCAGGAAACGCCTGCACTGGGCGACTCACCCAAGGTGCCTGGCTAAGAAGGGGCAGCCCAGGTCCGAGCCCAGGTCCGTCTCCCGGAACCACACCCACACAGCGTCCCTGAACAACGACTCCAGCTGCCTGTGCCTCTGCCGAGAGAGACCAACACCGCCTGCTCATTCTGTTAGGTCCCCCAATTTCCGCCTGACAGAGGAGTCAGGGAGCCAGTTCCTTCATGCGCTTCTCCTCCGCCCTGAAGCAGACCCGATTCCCCCCACTCTCCCACCCCTCTGAGGGCAGGGGGCTGGGCTGGCAGGTGGTTTCGGGCCCTGTCTCCAGGCTGCCTCTCCCTCACCCTCTCTGAGCCAGCGACACAGGGCGAGGCAGTGGCACCCGGGCTGACAGTGTTCTGGCACAGTTTGCTCCCCAAGAGCTTTGCCAGGAGAGAGTGACTTGGGATCAACATTTCTCAAACCTCAGCTATTTCCACACCATGGACGACTTTTGCCATATCCTTCAACTATGCACGCTGTGGTTCACATAGTAAATACATATTTAAAGCAATCCACTTATTTTCTTAACTTCAAGAAAATAATTTGTTTAGGAAACTCCAGATTGCCACCATGAACAAACAGCCAGGACCACTGGCCCCAACCATAAAATTGTAGAGGACGAAGCGATGGAGTCGATCTGGGCTGGGCAACGGAAGAGCCGTGCCTGCGGGTGGCTCCCTCTTGGCTGCCAAGGGGGGTTCACTAGGAGGGGTCAGAGATAGCTGCCCATCACACGCACACATCAGGAGGCTCGGAAGAGAGCGGTAACAGGACGAGCTTTGTTTACTGAGTGTTGCACAGGCTACATTTTTAGGAAGCTGGCCTTGGGCTAGAGTAATACCTGGCCATTCAGAGTGGTCAAAGAAAGTGGCTGAAGTGTCCTCGTCAGTGAGACGACAACACTGAACAGCACACGCTCACTGGGCTGTGACGAGAAGCCCGAGAGGGAAGCACCCAGCATCGCGTCTGGTGCCTCACGTGTCCAGCCTGGCGAGGAGAGCGGAGGGGGCCCTCCGTGGCTGTGGCCAGTCATTTGAAATGCACATGGTCAACCTTTCTCTTTTAACTAGCTTACTCCATCCATCCAGTGCCTAATAAGTAGACGTGTATGGGTTTGCTATGTTTTTTCCTGTTTCTTTCTTTGCTAAAAACAGAGACTTCTTGGCCCCGGAATCAAGTTGGTTGCAACAGAAAGCCTTAGGCTGACAACCGTCCCCTCCCATACAGCTGAGTTCAGCCCCTCTTCAGTTGGGGCAAAAATAAAACGGGGGCAATTTCAACTTTAAAGACCATCTCCATAAACAAAACAAACCCACCCCACAATTTGTCCAGGGCATTCCTCCCTCCAAACCCTCCTTACTCAATTCCTGGGGAATTTTAAATAGAGGCCTTGCAAAACCCGGCACCACCTGACGTCAGCGGCCCTGTGACAACGTGGATTCTTCCAGGCAGTGTGGGGAGCAGCCACCACGGCTGCCGATGCTTTTCCAGGCTCCTTTCCCACTTGGAATTTGGGAACCACTGGCGTCACCCTAGGAGACTGCGGGAACAGGGTCACCTGGAATGTCCTGTAACTGTGTTTCCTAAACCTAAGGCATTATAGAGTGCTAGATATCCAATCGAGCTACCTAACTAGCACCTGCACAGTGCTTTTATTTTTATAAGGTTTTGTTTATTTATTTTTAGACAGAGGGGAAGGGAGGGAGAAAGAGAGGGAAAAAAACATCAATGTGTGATTGCCTCTTGCATGCCCCCTACTGGGGACCTGGTCTACAACCCAGGCATGTGCCCTGACTGGGAATCAAACCAGCGACCCTTTGGTTCACAGGCTGGCACTCAATCCACTGAGCCATACCAGCCAGGGCCTAGTGTTTTTATTTTTTAAAAAACCTTAAATACCTTAGTATTTCAAGAGGACATTTTCCTATGCTACACTTAATGAAAAACCAGTATCCTTTGGCATAAATAGAAGATAACTAGCAAAACACACAAGCTGAAACAATGTTATGCACTTCTGACATGATAGTAAGGCAAAATTCTAGCAAGACACTATGGTTGGGGCCAGATTTTCTCTAGGTCAAATAAACAAAAAACATCAGCAAGTGTTAATAACACAAAAGCCCCAAGTGGAGACTTTCTTCATGACCCAGCCTGGAGAGAAAGAGAATCAAAAGGAAATAACCTTCTCGTGATGGGACTCAAGGCCATTTAACGCTGTGCCCACCACACATTTGCATGACCCACTCGACGGGAGACACCGACCTTGCAGAAGGAACCTTGGGTTAACAATATGCATGCAGCCCTGGAGTATGAATCCAAGCTGGTCGCTAGCAAGCTTTGGTGTCTTGTGCACACCACTTACTCTTCTGAAACTCAGCTTCTCAAAAAATGCAAACAGAGCCACCTGCCCTACTTTCCCTATAGATTACTCTAAGATAGGAGATGGGGAAAACACTTTGAAAAGTCTCTGGGTTATAGGTAGACGGAGCTGGACGAACTGTTGTTCTGAGCAATTTCGGAAACCTGATGGACTCCTAACTTCCCCAGCGTGCAACCTGCTGCCCAGCCTGGGTGGTGGCCCATCCCTGTGTTGTAGAGAAAAGAAAACATGTGTGCCACCTGACAACTCCTGGTTAACTTTCCCAATAGCCACCTGGGTTTCAAAATAGTATCCCCATTGGACAGATACGGAAACTGCTGAACAAAGTGGCCACATCCTGGCTACTCAGTGGCAGAGTGGGATTTGAACACGACTTTTTGTGTGGTCGGGGGGGGGGGGGGGGAATGCCCTTCATCTTGCTTTTGGCCCATGCAAGCAGGGCTCAGGAGCCCCCAAATATGATAGACTCTCAGGTCCATCAAGGTGCCCCAGCCTCATCTTTCCAAGCCACCAGGTTTGCAAAGCTCCTGTGACTTCCCGCAGCTGGGATTCTGCTCTCCTGCCCTGTGCTTCCCCAGCACCCTGACCTCAGGTTTGGCTTAGCTGTTGCCCCCCTTGATCAGGAAGTCTCTGAGGATAAAGGCCAAGTCTTGCTCACCTTGGCATCCTGTCCAGCCCCCTGCCTGGCTCAGTGTTCCGGATAAAGAGGAGACTCAGTGAGCGGTTGTTGAAAATGAAATGCACAGACAGATGAGCGCAACCCTTCCTCCTCCTACCCTGGCTTCTCCATCCACTCCACAGTCCCTCTTGCCTCAGTATCTCGAGTCCAGTTCCAGGGGTCAGGGTGGGGTCAGCGCTGGGCATTGCCTCCGACTCCCGCCACTCTGGCCCCTGGGCACCTGCCCTGCTAGAATCCAGAGCAGCTATTCAGCCCTTAGGCAGAGTTTCCTCCTCCAGATCCCCAGATGCAGGAGGCATCTCTCTCTGACTCATAGCTCACCTAGGGGGATTTGTGTGCAGAGACCAGAGGCCTGGGCCGTTTTGCTGCTTATTTCGTAACTTGCGGGAGATCACCCAGGAAGCTGATACTCCCATCCGCCAGCTCTCTCAGTCCGCTCCTACACCTGACCAGGCCGTTTTCATGTGGGCCTCTCCCCGCACAGGAATGGAAAGCCCAAGCTCAGGGAGGTTCCCCAGACCAAGCCCCAGGGACAAGCCTGCACCCTGGGTGGGGCTCTTGGAGGAATGCAGAGGGATGGGCGGCCCCTCCCCAAGTTCCTTCAAAGCAGCCTCACCAGCCCTGGGCCTCCACAGGGGCCCCGGCTCCTCTGCCAGGAAACACAATGTCCTCCTTTTGGTGGGTGCAGCTTGGAGCTCTGGACCCATGGACAGCCCCAGGCCC
Source organism: Phyllostomus discolor (assembly GCF_004126475.2). Lineage (NCBI taxonomy): Eukaryota > Metazoa > Chordata > Mammalia > Chiroptera > Phyllostomidae > Phyllostomus > Phyllostomus discolor. The sequence continues at coordinate 155,499,080 of NC_040907.2, forward strand.
CAAGCCCCAAGCCCCACAGGGTGGGTGAGGAGAACACTACACCAAAAACAGCTTCCCCACCCATGGTGCCCCACTCAGGGTCTAGGGGCCTGTGGAGGATGGTCTAGGAGCAGCAGAGTGTCCCCTGCAAGGAGGGATGCTCTGGGCCTCGGCTTTCTCATCTGTAAAATGGACGCTACACTGCTGGTGCTTTACAGACGGTGGTGATTGCAGAGAAAATGGGGTGTGGCTTGCTGTCCGATACATCCCTTCCTTGCCTGTCCCATCGTTTCTAGTATTAAAAGTCTCCAGAAAATAGCCCTGGCTGGTGTAGCTCAGTGGATTGAGCTCAGGCTGGGAACCAAAGTGTCCCAGGTTCGATTCCCAGCCAGGGTGCATGCCTGGGTTGCAGGCCATAACCCCTAGCAACAGCACATTGATGTTTCTCTCTCTCTCTCCCTCCCTCCCTTCCCTCTCTAAAAATAAATAAAATCTTAAAAAAAAAAAAAAAAAAAGTCTCCAGAAAATAGCAAATGGGTCTAACCTGAGCCCTGACTACCCTGGCCCTGAAACAACCAGCCTGAAGCCCCTGCTGGGTTGTGGCGGTTTAGGCACAGGCCTTCTCTCTGAGCTTTTCCCACCCTGTTTCCCCTTCTGTGTCTCCTGCCTCTGGACACCACCTTGTCCTCCTAGTTCCTACCTGCTGATCTAGTACAGATCCCATCCCAGTCCACGGAGAAAAGGCCACACTCAGACCAGATCCAGAGGCCTCATTCCAGAGTTACCACAGTTACAGTAATTGGTCAGGCAGTATGATTGACATTCATGAACACCAATTAGTGATGGAGCTCTTCCTATCTCTACCCTATCAATTTCTGGTGCCTAGCATTCCTAAGACCCAAAGAAAAGGGGTCTGCAGAGAGTCAACACCCTGGCTCGAAACACATCATCAACCATTGTCAGGCCTGAAGCAGGTAGCTGCCTACTTTCCCATGAGGCTGTGAGCTCTGTAACATAGAGATCAAGTCTTCCCTTTTTGGCTCTGTGTCCCGATGCCTGGCACACAGCAGTAGATAAAAGGTGGGGACTGAATGAATGCCTGATCTCCAGCTCCTGACTACACGTGCCCCTGTGTGCTTGGTTTGGTTTTCTCCACTCGGAACAAGACCTAGCCTTTGATCAACACCCACTATGATCAGCAGGAAGATCCTGGTAGCCGGGGGGCAGAGAGATAGGGTGGGAAGCTGGGAAGTCACTGATCTTCCTGCTCTCCAATACCCTCCTCCCGCCCTCCATGGGATCATCCCACCAAGGCTTAGCCCTTGGGCGGAGACACTCCATTCTAGAAGGGGTTCTAAGGTGGGGAGGTCTGAAGAGAGTAAGACAACAGATGTCTGGGAGTCAAGGTGGGCCATGACCGGCCCAAGGCATCCCAGCTGTGTTCCAGACAGGCCATAACTTTGCTCCCCAGGGAGTGAGCAATATCACCATTGGCTCCCCAGCTCTGGTCTGTCCATTAGATGTGTCTCCATCCCCACTCTGTCCTGGTCTCTGGATCAGAGTTCCAGCCAGGCTCTGACTCCATCCAGGGCCCCCAACCCTGAAATCACTTCTAGAATGAAGATTCTCGCCCACAGGCCCTGAAGTGGTGAGTTGGCCCCACAGGGGCTGAGAGATGGGGGTATGGAAGGCAGGCTAGGCCCTTGGGGTCCAGACGCCTCCTCCCAGCTGCCTCATCAGTGCTGACAAGTCGCTCTGGCCCCATCAAAAGTGGAAGTTCTTTAAGTCCAAGGAGGTGGGTGAACTTGTGTCTGGCTGTGTAGTGAGGCCAGGGCACAGGGCTGGGCTCAGAAGCAGCAGTTAGAGTTAAGCACTCATCAGGGAGGCACTGGGGCAGGAGCTCTGGATGCCCACTCTCCCCATGCAAAGCCCCGATGATGAGGCCAACGACCTTCTCCTCCTCCAAGGAACAGTTAAAGATCCCTGCTGTGTTGGCAAGGAGAGCTAGGCCTTCGCCAGCCCTGGTCCTGCTCCCATTGCCAATGCCGGGGGAAGTGCACCCCTCACAGTGGCAGCACTCTGGGGAGCAGCACTACTCATACCCAAGCATGGAGGAGTTGATCTGATGCCTGCCCTTGGGTGCGGGTTGAGGTGGAGGACAGGGGACAGAAGCCGAGCTCCCAGGGCTGTGCTGGGGCGAGGAGAGGTGAGAGACCCAGGAGCTTTTCATTTCCAAGGGCGGTCAGGCTGCTCCAATGTGCTGAGCCAGTTTCATTATAACCCCACTTGACCTCTCCCGCCCCCGTCCCCCCAGTTCTAAGTACATGGCAAACACACACACAAAAGTGCCAGCCTGAATATTCAGAGGGGTCAGGAGGACACTTGGTTGGTGGGCAAGACGGAGGTGAGGAGGCCCCAGGCAGACACGAGAGCCTCTGGGAAAACTGGCTTCTCCCATTTACCCCAAGGAAGAATGCGGACAGCAAACAGGCCAGGCAACACCACCCCCCAACAACCCCAGTGGAGGTTGATGGAACCCTCCCGTTCTGGGCCTTTGAGACCCCTCGCTGGCTTGAGTTTTGGCCTCTCTCTAAGCTCCAGATCTATTGCTTTCACAGATCTTATTGAACTTGAGAAGGACAGAGGAGGAGGGGCAAGGGAAACTGCATTCTTCCTCAGCAAAGCCAAGAGGCTAAAGTAATACTTCTGGTTGAAACTGATCTCGGCCTGTTTGTGATTACGGCCCCTTGCTTGCTTTCTGGCAGGATATCCCTGGAACCCCGCAGCACTGCCAACAGGGAGAGACACCCTTGCTCACTTGGATAGTCTTGTCCTCGTCTGACATGACCAAAGACGTCCGTCAGCCTCTCTGCTTTCAGCAGTTTTCCAGGGCAACTCTTCAAAACATTACTTTACTTAAAAAAAGAGGGGAAACCAGCCCCCCCACAACCCCTACCATGAAATTCCAGAACACTAATCATATTCCTTCTGTTACCAGCACCATCCTGGACAACACAGCAGCACAAGTAGTCCCATTGGCTGATGCAAATTGAAGGAGAAAGGAAGGCTGGGGATTGGACTACCTTCCTCTTTCGCCTACTCCTCTCCCTTTTATTAGGGGTGAACACACACACACACACACACACACACGCACACATACCCCTTTTGCTGCCATAGCCCAGAAGTGGCTTAGCAAAGCTCAAGACTATTTCTCAGCTGCTCTTTCTCCGGAAATTTAATCTGCAAAGCATTTGGCCTCACAAAACCCATTCCAAAGGTGTCCAGGAGCCCACGAGCCCTGTGATCATCATTACAAACCCAGGGATGTTTGCAGCCAGTGACCCATTTGGCCGCTCAGGAGAGCCGGCTGCAGGCTTGCCAACATGGTCAAACTCCCCTTGCCTGATCCCTCTGAGCTGAAAGTGGCTTTTTCTCAGAGCCCCAGAGGTGAGAGGGGATCTTAGGAGCCCCAGAACCACAACGATGAAAGGCCTGCTTCTTACCTGGCCAAAAGCACGAGGCATGGGGGAGCGCGGTATCTGGAAAGCAGCCACGGCCCCTGTCCTCACTGCTAACCACGCCTCCGTTTCACAGGTGAGGAAAGCCGATGCTCAGAGAGGTAAAGCTGCTTTCCTAAGGTCACCTGGTTAGTGGGTGGCTGAGCCTAGAACCTTGATTGACCTAGATCCTCTTAAAATCCTGGCATTCCTTCCACGAGGGCACGCTGTCACTCTGCCTGTTGAGATGATACCCTGAGCCCTGTGCCAGGCGGCAATCCCTCGACCCAATGCCTTGAGCCAGAAGTGGGTGGCTGGAACTGGCAGGAAGCCTCCCAGAGAGCAGGGAGGTCGCTTGCCAGGCCCGGGAGAAGCCTGGAGGCCCTGCAGGCCCTGGTGCAGGACCGGAGACCCCAGGTCTTGCTGTGGGTGCATCCTGATGGCAGTAGCTAAACATCCTGCCACCATCAAAAGATGGGGGACGGGGCCAGAAAGAGTGGATGAAGGCTGCAGCCTCGAGAGGGCATCTACTAGAAGTACAGACGGTCCTCTCTTCTCCTGCAGCCCAATACGCAGAAGGAAAAGAAGGCTAAGGGGAAGAAAGGCAGCGCCAGCCCAGCCCATGCTGTCATGAAGGAGCAGGAGGCCAAGAAGGTGGGAGACCCTCTGTTTGAGAAGAAGCCCAAGAATTCTGGCATCAGACAGGACATGCAGCCCAAAAGGGACCTCACCTGCTTTGTCAAATGGCCCTGCTACATTCAGCTGCAGCGACCAAGGGCTATTCTCTATGAATGTCTGAAAGTGTCCCCTGCCACTGACCGGTTCACCCAGGCCTTGGACCGCCCAACAGTTGCACAGCTGCTCAGCTGGCGCCCAAGGACCGGCCAGAGACAAAGCAAGAGAAGAAGCAGAGATTGCAGGCCCAGGCCGAGAACAAGGCTGCCGGCAAAGAGGACGTCCCCACCAAGAGGCCACCTGTCCTTGAGCAGGGGATGAAGAGGTCACCGGCCGGTGGAGAACAAGAAGGGTCAGCTGGGGGTGACCACGCACAATGGGGATCCCATCGAGCTGGCCGTCTTCCTGCCCGCCCTGAGCAGAAGACGGGGCTCCCTACCACATCACCCAGGGGAAGGCCAGGCCAGGGCGTCTAGTCCACAGGGAGACCTGCACCACCGTCGCCTCCACACGGGTTAACTCTGAAGACAAAGGGGCTCTGGCTAAGCTGGTGGAAGCTCTCTGGACCGATTACATCGGCAGATATGATGAGGTCCCCCACCAATGGGGAGGCAACGTCCTGGGTTGCATTGCCACGCCAGAAAAGGCCAAGGCTAAGGAACTGGCCACCAAGCTGGGCTGAGTGTACACTGTGGAGGTTTCTGTACATAAAAGTAATAAAAATGCTCCTTCAGGAAAAAAAAGGAAAAAAAGAAGTACAGGCAACAATCGAGAAAGACAGAGTGCCCAGAAACACCGGGACTGCAGGTCTGGCCAACCTCAGCAGCAACCTCACCACCACCTTCCTGGGGGAAGGGACGGACCAAAGGGGCCGGGAGGTGGAGCCTCTGGGCCATCCCCACCCTGGCCCAAGAACCGGTGGCTCTAAACAGAGAAGTCTGCTTTCTCAGGTTGGAGCCTCTGTAGATGACCTTATGGAGGAAGCCACTGCGTATGAAGAAAAGGGTCTGTTTGAACAATACGCAGGAAGCGCCTCCAAGTCTGGGGCCCGCCTCTGCGCTGCCTGTCTCTCGGCTCCAGCTCCTCCACCAGGCTGAGGGGCCCAGGGCTGGGGAGCTGGGGAGCCTGCTCACCTCACCGCCTCACCTGGGTGGGGGCTGGGCCTCAGTCAGTCAGTCGGCCCCAGCCGTAAGCAGGTGTGAGGCTTCTTGTTTCCCTAGCTTGGTAAGGAGGGACAGGGGACTCTCCTTCACCTGCCATTTGAGGCCCTTTGAGCCCTTGGGCCTGTCCCTCAGCCTGTTTAGTGCCAGGTGAACATCTTTGCTCAGGCAGCCCCAGGCACTGTGGCCAAATCATGCTTGTCCATGCCACCCTCCACACCTCTGCATAAGTCATTCGGGTTTGTTCCTCTTAGGGCAGCTTTCTCCTTTTAGCTCCTTCCTTGTGCAAGGCCCACCCTCTCCAGAAGACTACCCTGACCACCCATCCACGCCAGCAATACCGTGCTTTCCACCTCGCATGTGGCAGGTGCACTGTGAAAATGACTGACTCCCTGGGCCTTGACCCTGCAGGTAAGAGAGAGTGCTGGAATGCCACCACCCCCGTGATGGGAAGACAGGGACAGTTGTTTTCTGTTAACTGCTGCACCCCAGTGCCGGGCACCCTGCAGGGCACACAGTAGGTGCTCTGTGTTTGTCGACTGCATGAGCAAGCCTCATCCTACAAAAGCAGGCCCTGTGTGTAGCACCTCACTCAGACAGGCTGAGACCACTGAAAGACGTGGCGGAGGGGGAGGGAGGCAGGATGGCAGCTCCTCCCTGGCAGGCAGATCTCTGGGAAGACCGCAGGTGCCCCTGACCATCTATTAGGTCTGGGCCTGGCCCGTGGACCTGGCAGGGTTGAATGCTGGAACTTTTCTGCAGGAGACTGAGTCAGCACCCTCCCCTCAGCCCTTCTCCTTCCTCAGCCAGGGTTTCAGCGGGACTGGCCTCGACTCTCCTGGGGAGCCAGTGCAGCCGAACACTCTTGGACTTGGCTTTCCAAAGCAGTCAAATCCACAAGGAAGAGATTTCCACCCATCAGGATTTCCAAACCCTGGATCAGCAGTGTGTGCTGGAAGCCCATGCCCCGCCTCCCAGCTGTGCAACCTGGAGGCAAGTCGCTTAACCGCCCTGGGCTCCCACTGCTGCCTCAGAAGGATGGAATGCTAACATCTTCCCTTCCTCTTACCAGCATGTTTTATAAACCACAGTTTCATATCTTGTAAAACAAAACATTCTGATTTGGAAAGAGGTCAACGTGAAAACAGTCTCAAACCCCTTACTGCTTGGCATGAGCAGGCACTCCCCAGGTGGCCTCGACCTCTCCGATGACCGGCCAGCAGGAGTCTAAGGAAACAGACATGCAGGCTTCGGGCCACTGGGCTTAGAACGCTCCTTAAGACACAAGGGTCTGGGACACGGTGATCCCAGGGCGGACTGTGGCAATGCTGACGGGCCAGATGTAACAGGAGAGAGGGATTTGCTCGCACAGCGTGCCGGTCTCAAACTGCCTTGCGGTTCGCTCTCCTCACGGCCAGTCCTTGGCAGACTCTGCCCCTGAGTTTGGCCCTCTCTCGCCTCCCGTGGTGCCTGGGCCACTTCCCCGTAATCCAGTCCAACAAAAGCTTAGGGGAGCCACATGCATTTTTGCATGAGCCTGAGAGGTGCCTAAGAAGGGAAATGTAGAAGCTGGGGCTGCGGCAATTCCATGAAACAAAAACCCCCAATAATTTCATATAGCATGCTTCAAACATACACAGATATGGACTTGAGGGTTACACAAGCCAGAAGCTCCCCCCCATTTACTGGGATTCCGCAGATCAGCTCCCAGGATGGGGAACCCCAGTGAACGCTGGCTCCCACCAGGCTTCTTGGGGCAGTCGGGCTAACCGTGTCAGCCTGACCGCTCCCCTGCAGCGGTCAGGGACAGGGAATGCGGGTCAGCACTGGGAACGCAGAGGGTGAGGTTATGGCTCCGAGGAGACACTGAGAGAGGCAAGGGCGATTACCCTGGGCAACCCCACTCCCACCGAGGTTACTACTGGAGACCCAGCTGCCGAGGGGTCTAACACCACAGGGCTGCGGAGTGACCTGGGGACAGGACGAAGGGCAGCTTCTCCACCCGAATTCCCAGATCCTGACAAATCGTGCTCCCCAGAAAGTGCCGACTCCAGGGTGCAAGCCTGTTCTGTGGGCGTGGAGGAAACCCTGTGGTGAGACCTGTCACTTCTACTGGGGACAAAGGCACTGTCCGTGTGCCGGGGGCGGGCAGAAGGTCTCCCATGTTGCCTGCTGCCTGGGCGCCTGGGCTAGGGTGTGTCTGGGAGGGGGGTGCGGGTACCTGTTAGCTCTACTGTAGGACTCCCAGAGGAGGGGGTGGCCATCATACCTAGAGCCACGTGCCTTGGCCTGGCACCCCTGGCCTCTCCTCCTGCTCTGCCCTCACTCACCCCCTCTGTCCCCCAGACCCGCTGCCCCCGGTTCTCCCTCCATCCGCCAGGCTCTATGCGTCTCAGCTTCTCTGGCCCCTCTTCAGAACGGCCTCTCCCAGGCACACTCCGCCCGCCCCAGCCCCCTGCGTGTTTGCTGTCAGCACCCTGTTTGTCTCCTGCGCTGCATTCTCAAAATCTCCCACCACCTTCCTGGTTCACTTGTGACTGGCTCTCCCTACATGGGAGCCCCGAGAGGGTGGAGTTTTGTTCAAGCTCTCCTGTACCTCTAGGCCCTGGCCTGGCACCTAGTCAACCACCGCACTGGATTTAGTGACAACGGGTCACCTGGAGACTGGCCTTGCTGGGGTCTGAGTGTTGTGTGGTTCAACCAGTCTCCCGGTGTCCAAACCCAGGGAGGCGGCATTTGGGAGGTGCCTGCAAATAGACTCAGTGCAAATGTGTCTGCCCCCCAAAAGGGAAGGCAGCCAAGTGTTGCCCCGGGGCCGAGGCTGGGATGAGCCCTCTGGCACTTCCACTGGATCTCCAAAGTCACCACTGTACCATATTTTTTTTGCTCAGAAATGACTGTCCAAGGAAAATGGCCTTGGAGGAGTTTGGGACAGGACTGGTCCACAAAGCCGATAGGAAGTCAGAGTGACCGGCCACTCCACTTGCCCAAACTGAGCGGGGGGAGACAAGGCGGAGGGCGTGCCTGGAGCCCACGGCCCCACCCAGCCACCTGGCAGCGGGCTCCAGGCAGGTGGCTGGCAGTGCTCAGTGCTGACAAACCCTTGAACACCCCCTAACAGTAGCCCGTGAAGATCCAGCTAAAGGAAAGAGTGATTTCTGGTCCCTGGACACATCTCCCCTGACACCTTCCTCCCACAGCCATGATCACTTGCTTCAAAGTGCCACTATTCTCAGGTCCCAGTCCTGTTGCCCTGCTTTCCACAGCTCCACCCACCACTGCCCAGCCTCCACTTTCTCCATCAGCACACACTTCTTGAGGCAACCATTTACCTGCCTCTCTGTCTCAGCTCCTACAAGCCCAGCCCTCTACCCAGCTCTCCACCCACCTGGAGGTGAAATTCCCTCCCCTCTCTGCCACCCCAAACCTCCTCTCTCCTCTCTCCAGGTCCCAGCCCAATGCCTCCAGCTCCTGCACGCAGCCTTCCCCAGCTACGCCCGCTTCTGTGCTCCGGTGGCCCTTTCCCTTCCAGCCAGCTCTGCGAAGTGGACAACAAGTACACAGCAAAGGCAGTCTTGGACCAGAGTGGACTTTGGAACTGCTGATTAGGCTGATACAGCAGGAACACACATGTGCCCCACTTAGAGAGATGTTGCCAGAGACCAAGGCCTTCTGATGGCGGAACAGGACCTCATGGGGGCCAGTCCTCCCACGTCCAGATGGGGCCGGCTCATCGGAACCAAAGTCTTCAACGGCTGATGTGGAGTTTAGAGTGTTAGTTCACTTCTCTGCAATGCAGATTGCAATAAGCCCGCCTTTCTAGAAATAGCCTATCCTGGCTTTACTGGGACATCTCTTTTTGGGGGTGGCTGGGCAGTCTGAATTAGCAAGCAGGTGGCTCCTTAGCGAGCACATAAACTAGGCAAAAGTACAGCAGATGCACAGACGTCCACTTGAGACCACAGGAAGTGTGCAGGGCTGCCCCAGTCGCACCTTACAGTAAGCGAGCCCTTCAGTGCCCAGCATGCTCGCAACCAGGGTCTCAGCCCCACACGAGCAGGGACCCGATGAGGATGCGCCCAATCCACACGAGGCCTTGGGCAGGGGAGGTATTTGAGAATTGCGAAACGAATGAATACTATACGTAGCATATTTCTCCCTCCCAAGAAGCTCATACAGAACCAGTTCTAACAACGCTCATGAAAATAAATATCTAAGTCACAGAAGAGACACATCCTCGATGTTAAGAAGATTCTAATACATAAAATATGTAACTGAAGAATGCACTACCTTTTGACATCACAAAATAATCCTTAGGACATACAACTGAAAGCTTATTAGCTTGTCTCAGTGATAAAGATAGGTGTCAAATAATGAATGGTTATTTTTTTTAAAGGGCACATAATATGTTTCATTGCTCCCTTATACTTCTCAGGAAACAGAAATTGAGTGATTCCAACTTATAGCACATAAACCTAGTTTTCAGACTCCTGATTCCTGGTTCTTTCCACTATGCACACCATGACAAAGTAAGCAAAAACAGTCGCAGCCAACAGGTTTTGGAGTCCCTCACTCCCTCTGTATCTCCTGTTCTTCAAAACCAGCCTTCCGACAGCCGTTGCTGAAGAAGTTGGCTAGGAAGGCACGTCTATACCCTGTGGCACCTCTCCTGGACACAGCTGACTAAGCCAGGGCTGGGCACCAGATCTAAGGTCTGTCAATCCATTGGCTGGCCAGGAACCAATAGAATTCAAACATGAAATTTTGAACTCAGAGAACCAGAGGTCACTGTCAGCTGGTTACCTCCACTGAAAAGCCATGCAGAGTCTCGTTCTGACAAACCCGCAGCAGCAGACCGGGCTGCTGTTTCGAGTGAGCAGGAAGAGAAGCGAGGCTGGCCTGCCGCGAGACGAAAGCCAAAGCTCGGCTTTAAATCCACATGGTACCCAAGAGAGACAGAGGCACGAGAAGCTGCTTTGGCTGCTGTTGACTTTCTGGTTCTCAGTTCCCAGGTCCCGTGAGGCTGGGAGGGACTTCCCACCCTTGAGCTAGTGAGATTTTCTTGCATTTTTTTCAATAATCCTCAGTGATCCTTTTAATAGCAAGCAAGTCTGAGTGGATGTCTGTCCAAGGCTTCGTTTTCTCACCTGTACAGTTTCTCACTTGGATGGGCCAGCGGGGCTCCGAACTGCTGGTCGGCACCACGCTCTGGTCTGTGTTCCTATAGCTGTGTGCCTCGGGGAAGTGCAAGGGCTCCCAGCATTATCACGCTGGTGCCAGGAAAGAAGCAGAGGCTCAGAGAAGGAAAGGCAGGAAAGGAATGAGCATCCGTTGACTCATATCCACACATCCTTCCTTGGCCCCTAGTCCTGAGAGAGAAACAATCCTGGAACGTTGCATGCAGCTTTGCTCAACACAGAAATCAGAGCAACTGGGACCTTGCCATCACTACGCTGCCAGAACTTAGGCCAGATTATGTCTTGCCCTGGCCAGGTAGCTCAGTTGGTTAGAGCATCATCCCAGTAGGCCAAGGTTGGGAGTTCGATCTCTGGTCTGGGCGCATACAAGAATTAACCAATGAACGTAGTAATAAGTGGAACAACAAATGGATGTTTCTCCCCATGCCCCCACCTTCCTCTCTCTCTTGCTCTCAAGTCAATAAAATAAAAAATAGAGCAGATTGTGTCTACCGCAAGGTGAAGCCAGTGTGGTCCTCGAGCCATAAGAACGTCCTACAGAGGAAGATCTAGACACCGCTTTTTACGTCCAGAGGAGAGGGGTTTCCAAAGACAAGACAGCAGCGGCAGATGCGTGCTTGCTGCCTGGCAAAACTAACAACACTACCAAATCTTTCTGCGAGATTTGTCCCTGTTGATCAATGGAGAAAAAGAACCCTTTCCTGGCTGGGCCCCAGGCCCACTGCTGGGTCAAAACATGCTTTCCATGAAGCCACTCAGGTCTTGCTGGGACTGTCTTTGACTTCTGTCCACCTATGTCCCCTGGGACAGGCTTGTCCTCGGTGCTGAGTACACACCCTCCTCCTCTAGTCCTCTCGGCCGTCCTCAAATTCAAAGAGACAATTAACAACATGACTTCCCACTGCCGATGAGCACCATGCGGGAAGGAGGGACAGAGTCGCCCTTCTGCAGTGACATTCCAGGGAGCCACACGGTCATCTCAGCCAGCCCTTGTCTTTCCCTGACCTGCAGCATCAGCGACTCAGGGATGGGCCTACCCAGGATCAGCCCGCGCTCGCCCTCCCCCCACATCCTCCGCAGAGGGGAGAGATCTCAGCTACTGGACTGGAGGGAAATGACTTAAACTTTTAGCCTGTTACTTTGGCCACAAAATGGTTAAAGTGCCTTCTACTTCATGGGGTCTTTCCACAATTGCAGTGAACGATACATGTGAAGCGCATGTCCTGAAACCTGGTGTTCACTCTTTACTGGCTCTCAGTTGCCCTTCAGACACATCTCTCTTCAGACCAATGAGACTACGGAGTGCTGGCAAAACCACGGCCCCGAAGTGCTCGGTGGCTAAGGCCCCAGGCAGAGGGCTCTGATCAGCAGGTGAAGCCACAGGTGGCTGGATCCCTCTACGGACACTCTCCTCAAGGGACTTCCAGCCCAGCAAAAAGGGGACACAGGCAGAGTCCTGGTTCCCAGTGAGCAAGTCGAGGCCCTGGATGTGTGTGTGGGGGTGGGGGCGGGGGGGAGGCAGGACTGGTGCGAACTAGAACTGCTGTCCTAACAATTCGAGTAGAAATGGCTCAACACACTCACCAAGTCCCAAGGTCAAAGGCATCACAATTGGGTCTTTGTTTCAGAGTTCGAAAGCCTCACTCACCACTCCTTCCAAAGCCAGCTTGCAGGATGCACAGCACACCTCCCCTCCCCCACCATCAGCCGTCCAGCTTCCTCGAACTGGGAAACCGCCCACCCAGGGATCTGTAGTTTGGCCCTCTTCCTTTCTCCCCTCCACCCACTTCGCTTCTCTGGTTAAGCTGGTTGTACAGTCCAGGCCTCCTGGTTTTTAACGGCAACAGATAATGTGGGTTTGCACGGTAAACACAGCACGGCAAGGTCCCTGGGTAAACATCTGCTCTGAGCAGCCGTCTCCACCAAGGGTAAAGGTGCAAAACCCAGAGAAGTGGAAAAGCCATGTTCCCAAAAGCTCTCCCAACCTGACACCCAGCCATGGAATTCAGACCCCGGACAGGGCTCACAGAGGTCATCTTCTCCAGGTCCTGCTTCTAAGCAGCCCCCTGGTTATCTCTAACTTACAGAAGGGGCAACTGAGGCTCAGAGAATAAGGGACTTGAAGCCACCCCACCAGCAGGCCGTGGGCGGAACCCTGCTTCCAGGGACAGAGCTCCCTCGGGGGTCAGTGTGTCAGATGGGGCAACTCTGGGGAGTCAGGAGGCCTGAGACCCTCAAACAGCCACCCGGACTCATCAGAAGAGTAGGCCCCTCTATGCCTTCTCCAGGCCTCACCCAGAACCCCCACTTTGCCCACTCGCTTCCTGCTCTGCTCTGGGGAAGGACTCTCTGTGTTCCCAGGGTGAGGGATGTGGGCTGGGACGGCGGAGGACACCCCTGTCGCTGGGCCTCGGGGAGTAGTCTCCCGTGCAGCAGGCTGACTCCCTTCTGTTTGGGGTCTCGTCAGAAGACACCCCGCTAGAGGCTGGTACCTACTCCCCCTGTGGCTCCAAGGCAGTGAGGTGGCAGAAGGGTCCCTAAGCCAGAACTCAACTTCTGAGCAGACTTGACCTTATACGGAGAAGCGGGCCTGCCTTTCTTTGGAGCAGGCTCCAAAACAAACATCTCTCCCTCCTCAGCTGGTGTCTCCAGTTCCACCAGTACAGATCCCCTCCTTTGGGTGGTTAGGGTTTCCAGAGCCAGGTCCCTGTGACAATGCAGCTTCCCTGGGGTGGAGGGCAGGGGTGGGGAGGTAGGACTGATACAGGGACAAAAGCTGAAGGCAAAACTGCAGAAAGGAGACCCATGGGGGCACCAGGGGTGAGAGGCCCAGGTTTTACACTAGAGATGTGGCTGCTGGTGGTGGCTACAGGCCCAAAGGCAGAACCCGACCTCTCTGCGAAGGGAACGGGCTTCGAAGACCCCAAACCCAGGAGGAGCCATGAGTCAGGTCTATGTTGGCATCACGGCCTAAGTGCCCCTCCCCAAGGAGGCCCACCAGGATTTTCTAAGCATCCCTACAGCTACTTGCTGCTCACAAGCAGGGGACTCAGGGACCCAGGAACATTCCAGTTCTGTTCTGCTTTTGACCTCAGATGACTCATCCCCCTCAAATTTTCTGCGTGTCAGTTAATCTACAGAATGGGTACAGTCATCCCTTGGTCTGCCTTCCTCTCGGAGCTCAGAATATTGGAAGGGAAGTGAGTGGGACAGGAAAAGGGGAATAGGCCCCTCCCCCAGGAGTATCCTCCAAACCCATCCCAGAGAGGCTCCCGTGCATGGTCCTTCCCTCGCAGCAAACCGAAACCAAAACAGAGCCAATTCAAGCCAGCAGACTCCGGGCAGGCTGCTGGAGAGTGTCCTGGGCCAGTCGTCCTGGCCCTGCCGGGGGCCATACGGGTCTGCACCTCAAACTGGCCTCCGCTCTCCACCTACAGAGACTCCTGTGCCCAGGGCACTGAGGTGCTTGGGTCCACTGGGCAAGAGCCTGGGGACCAGCGGCCCCCTGAATGGCCTCAGTCAAGACAAAGCCTCAGCCCCCAATGACAGGGTGGCTGCGGCAGGACCCTCCCTGGCCCCAGGACCTGGCCTCACCCCCCTGTCTGGGCCCTCTTCCCAGGTCCTGGCAGCCTTCAGCTCAGCGGGAGGCAGTCGGCTCACTGCTCAGACACCAGCCAACCCCCACAGGCCGGGCCCTTCCCCAGACCACACGCCAGGGACCCGAAGCCCCTGGACCTCACAGTGACGTCATGGCCGGCCTGCCTCCCCCCAGCCCTGCCTGGACCCTGGCTGCTAATGGGACCCTGTGGGGCGAGCTGCTGTCCGGTGTCCCTGAGCCGGGAGCTGCCTTCCCCAGGGGCCTCAAAGGACTCGGGGACCCCGATCGTGGGCTGGAGAGCGACACCCATGCTGCCACCCCGGCCTTGCAGTAACGCTAGCCGGTTAATCACCCCGAGCGGTGGAGACATTCTTCCACCACCAGGCAAACTGCTGGCCTGTAGCCCAAACCAACAGGGGAAACTTCAGCCTCCTCAGCCCTCTCCCTGCCAGATGGAAATAACGTATAGCTGCAGAGGTGGGGGAGGAGGAAGGGAACAAAAACCAGCCATCCATCCAAGGAGCCGGGCTGGAGCCCCGAGTGGCCGGCCGGGACACTCACCGCTTTCGTTCTTCTCAATGACATCCACCACCTCCCCGGCCTGGAGGCTCAGCTCCGAGTTCTCCTGCTTCTTATAGTTGGACACCACCACGTACTGTTCCAGGATCATGGGCTCGGCGCTGGTGTCGGCACCTGGCGAGGGCAGAAAGCACGCGGTGAGCCAGCGGCCAGCCATGGCCCCGCGGCCGGGGCGCCCCCTGTCCATCGGCCTCGGGGGAGGCTGCTCTGTCGCCAGCGCCGCTCTGAGGGGCTGCCCGCAGCCAGGGTTCGCGGCTCGCTGGGCCCCAAGGACAGGCCATATAGCAAGGCCCCGCACCGGCCCGCTGCACAGCGGGGGCCGGGGGACATGAGGAGCCAGGGGGCAGAGGGAGGGTGCGGGCAGGAGAGGGACAGGCAGAGACGGAGGAAACTCAGAGGAAAAGCCTGCTGCTGAGAGGAGTTAGTCACAGCCCAGCACGAGGGAGGCAGAGGAGAGGCCTGGGCGGACGTGGTCTCTCCAGACCCCTCGGCGACAGGGGTGCGAGGGGAGGGCTGCGGGTGGGCGGCCCATGAGGGCTGAGGCCGGAGCAGAGGAGAGAGAGAAAGGCAAGGCAAGGAGGAGGGCTCCTGCCTCTCCCCCAAGCCCTGTAAACCCAGAGAAAGAGAGTCAGCAGTCCTCCCCTCAGGAGGGAGAGGGAGAGAGCGGGAGAGACCGTCTCTGCAGCCTGGGCCCAGGCGAGAAGTCAAGAAGGTTTGAGGCCGCCAATCACTGGGGTTTACTTGCAACCCTTAAATAGAAACACATGAGACCCATCGAATGAGGAGCCGGGGGTGGAGGCAGGGGAGGGGGAGGAGGGCCCGAGACTGTTTACTTGAAACCCAAGAAGAAAGCCAGCCGCAGGCCAGCCCAGCTCTCGCCCCCCTCCTGCAACTTTTCCTCAAGTTCGGCTCCTTGCCTGCCCCGTGGGCTCAGCAGGGTGCTGCCACCGAGCCCAGGGCCTGGCACATGTGGAGCGGCCTCAGGCTGGCTCTCCCAGACCTGCTTCTGGAGGGGGCCCTGGCCTGACCTGGTTGCTGCCCACTGGCTACCGGGAGACTGACTCAGTCTCCCTCTGCCTCTCCGCCTTGGGGTGTGTGGTCGGGCTCCTAGGAGCCCGCAGCCGCCCTTTTCTGGCAGTTTCATGGAGGGTGAGGGGTCAAGAGGTGGGGCTTAACAGGAGGGCAGGCTCGCAAAGAGCAGGCAACGTCTCTGTCCTCCTCAGCCACGGGACCAGTGCAACACTCACTAAGCAAGCGCCGAACTAGGAGGTGGACAGACAGGCTGCCCATCTCGGTTCACTGGCTGTGTGGCACTGAACATGCTGCTTAAACCTCCCTGTGCTTCACCAGCACCATCACCATCACTGGGATGGAGGTGGGGAAAAAAACACCAGAGACATCCCACACCCTGCAAGGAGCTCAGAGGATCCACAAACCAGAGTCCCATGGGTCACCTCCCACAGGAGGCCGCCCAGACCACAGGGAATTCCTAGCACCCTTCTCAAACGATGCCTCTCCAACTCGATGCCTCTGCCAGTCTCCTGGAAGCGGGGGGCTTCACACCACCAGTCTGGCTAGAGAAACATCTAGAGGGTTCCGGGCTCCGCACGGCCCCCTTGGTGCTTCAGCCTGCAGCCACATTCCCTGTTTGCTTGAGGCTGACTCGGCCGGTGTTCCGTGCAGGCTCGGACACCGTCCCCTGCCGCCCTAACGACGACCGTCTCAGCATCTCACCACACACAGGGCAGCTCAGAGGCCCGGAGAAGCCCAGAGGCTGGTCCCGGCTCATGGAGCTGCTAGGGGTGAACCAAGTCCTCTGTGTCTTAGGCTCAAGCCCATCTCCTTGGATGACAGAACGGCCTCCTCTCTGTTTTCAGACGCCCCGGCCTTCTAGCACAGCGATCCTCAACTCGGTCCCACAAAACCGCCCAGGGAGCCTTTAAGTAGGACAGGTGCCTGGGCCCTACCCCCAGAGATCCAGATGCAACTGGTCTGGGGTGTGTTTTAGACACCCCACCTTCTCCTGTGGATCTTGCTTACAGCCAGGCAGGGGGAAGCACTGTTTAGATCTTGGGGCCTCTCCGTGGCTGAGGATCTATCCAACCTAGGGCGGGGGCAACAAAGGGGAAAGAAACCCACTGCCCCTGGCAGTTGTCTACCACCAGGCGTGGACCCCGCCAACGCCCACTCAGCCCCTTGCAGAGCCCGGAGGGACCCTATCCCAGCTGAGGCCTGCCGCAGGGACACTCACTCGTGTAGCCCAGGAGAGCAGTTCAGGCAGGAACGTGACCCACAGCTGGGCAGCAAGGCCGGCCCGGCTCTGCAACCAGACACAGCCGGCGCTGCACCCGCTGCCCGCAGGTCAGGTGCAGCGCTGGGCGCAGTGCTGACAGGGACCGCCTCCCGCCGGGCCCCTGGGGGACCATCAGTGCTTCTGCGGCTCAGGGCATTTCCTAAGTGCACCCAGCACGAACAGGAGGTCCCCTTCCACTTTATGGGGAAGGAAAACTCAAGATACAGACAGAAGAGGAGTTCCCCAGCAGCATGCTAGACAGCTGCCAAGTCCTGGAGCCCCCCGGTTACCCCCAAGAACGACTCACAAGCCTCATCAGGGCTCACGTGTGGGCAGCATTATGCCAAGTGCTGACCACACTATCCCGCCGTCCGGGTTGTCCCTCACAACAGCCCTTTGCAGTAGGTCTTGTTTCAGCCCCATTTTACACATGGGCAGACTGAGGCTCGTGAGAGAAAGTGGTTTTCCTAACGTCACATGGCTGGGATTGAGCCCAAGCCCACCTGACACCGGAGCTTGTGTCCTGAACTTCTGCACGGTGCCTGGCCCACACAGAGAGCCCCCGTGATCCCTGGTTTCCAAGGGGGGCCCTGGTTTATCCTGCCCCCAGGCACCTGGCACACAGTTGGTGCTTAAGAAAGACCGGAATGTGGGTTCCTTGTTGACTCTTGCCACACTGGCTGACCAGACCACGGTGCCCATTTAGGCAGTTGGCGCCGAGTGTTTGTAAAAGGAATAAAGGAACAGACAGATGAATAAAGTGACTTAAGGGTTTGTTTGGAGCCAACACAGATAAACCGGGTAGAGCCTCACTTCTGAACTGTGGGAACACCAGACAGCTAAACCGAGGAAGGGAGAAAGGGGAGGTGGGAAACAGAGGCACAGGGGAGCGAGGGGCCGGATGCTGCCAGAGAGGACGAGCAGGGGTGCTGGGGAACGGAGAGACATCAGCTCACTGCAGTCCACGCCAAGGAAATCCCAGACACGATTTCAAAAAGGGGAACAATCTCCATGCTCCTTCCCCCCAGCCCCTCAGAACACTGGTCTGAGCCTGAAGACCAGCTCTCCAGGGCACAGGTAGACAAGTTAAGGGAGTGCTCTCCCAGAGCACGGAAGGCAGGCGGTGGCACTCCTGGGAGGCTACTCCGAAGGCTGGGGGATGGACAGATGGACACACAGACACTCTGCCCTCCAGGCTGCCCTCCCCGCCCCCAGCACATGCAGGCTCCCAGCTTGCTCACTCTGGCACCCGCCCCTTAGTGTTTTGCCTGCCCAGGGTGGCCCTGGTGGGTGTGAGCGGGGAGCAGGTATCGGGGTGAGAAACCACTCGGCGGGCGGGCGGGCCGGTGGGTGATGTCATCCCTCAGAGGCTGGATCCCCTCCCAGCCAGGCCTGGAAAATCAGGGGCTGAAGGAGTTGGCCCAGGGGAGGGGGAGGGGCAGGGGAGGCAGACTCCTGTCTTCCCATGGAAAGGGTTTGGCAGAGGCATGGAGACGGGTTGGACCCTTCTGGGGAGGAGAGCTCCTCCCAGGGTGGAAGGGAGCTTTGTAAGAGTCTCACCCAGGAATGGTCCCTGGCGCCTTCCTCAGCCCCTGGCTCGACCTGCTGGGGCCCCGGCAGCTCCCGGGCTCGGCCCCACCCCTGCCGCACACCTGCGCTCCTCCGGCTACCACCTGGATGGACCCCTGGCTCCTGCCCAGCCCTGGCTGCCAACTCAAACTTCTAAACGAGGTTTTTGCCAAGCCAGCCCGCTGCTCCAACACCTTCAGTGGCTCCCTGTGGCCCGTAGAATAAAGGCCAAATTCAAGTTCAGTCTTCCTTGACAATCTGAACTGCACCAGTTCCCCGTCACACCGCCCTCCTATTCCAGGCAATGTTCATCGTTCCCCACGTACGCCTCGGGCGTCGCCCTGCGCCAGACACGTTGACCTCGCAGGTTCTTCTCTCCAAGCCTTTGCCGTAGCTGTTCCCCCGGCCCGGCCTGCCTTCCTTTCTACCAGCCCCCACGTGCCCCACCTGTCTCTGCCCGCCTGGAGCTGCCTGATTGCTCCAGCCGGACTGCCTGCGCCCGTCCTGCACTGAATTTCCCGTGGGGCACTGTTGCCCAGCCAGACCCTGTGCTTCAGACAAGAGTCTCCCAGACGAGAGCAGGTGCCCCAGGACTGGTGCCACAGGACATAGCACCGGATGCAGCAGTTGCCTGAGACACTCGGTGCAAACGCACGTGGAGCCTGAGGGTCTGAAGTCCAGGCCTGCCCTGGACCCACCAGCTCTGGGACCCTGGGGGGACGCTGAGCCCCTCTGAGTTTTGGCTTCCTTGTCTGTAAGCAGGAAGAGTGACAGTACCCACCTCACAGCACTGTTGCAAGCACGGTATGAGGTGATGGGGTTAATGTTCTACGTTAACTGTAAACAGTGTTCGCAAAGCAAATAGCAGGGGAGACTTGGGGAGCAAGCAGCAGGGGTTTAGTTCCTCTGCAGCCTCAGAACCAGCAGGCATTGCAAGGCAAGGGCCGCAGGCACCGGGAGAGGGTGGCTGAGGCTGTGCCCTGGAGCAGGACCCTCCTGGCAGGCAGCAGGCACTTGCCCTCTGGAGAGGCAGATCAGGGCCCCCAGGCCCGCTCTGTGGGGAGGGGTACCAGGGGAAGCAACCCGAAGACCCTCACCTTCAAGGGCCCCAGCATCAGCCCTTACCTCTGAGTTTCCTGTCTCATCAAACACTGCAACATCCTAGATGGGGAAACCAAGGCCCAGAGAGACCTGGTGACTCACCTAAGACTCCGACCCTAGACTCCTCGTCTGGCTGGCTTCCCCGGGCCCACTACTGCCACTCTCAGGCTCTCGCTCCCAACAGCTGGGCTCTTCCTGAGTAGCCAAGCCCTGAGGTGGCCCCTGCCCCACACCCCCCACATGATCTGTGACTGCCCCCCTCCCCCAACACTGGGCATCCCACCAAAGTCCCTCCACCCCTCACAACTGGTTCCTCCCAGGCCAGACTCAGCCTGCCGGCTTCTCCACAGGCCCTTGGACAGCCAGGCTATACGTTTGGTGAATAAAATGTATTGTTGTGGGCCAAGTGGGCTCTGGCTCACTGGCTCGAGGAGAGGGGAAAAAGGGACAGGAGCCCAGTTATTAGCTCAGGCCCAGGCCCCCGTCAGAGGCAACACCAGAAGAAGGACTGCTACGGCCTTGGGTCAGGCAAGGGGTCTGTCTCCCTGACTGCTGCCTCCTGCTCTGGTCCCCCCTCTCAGAATGCCCACCTCCTAGTCCCTGGCCATGGCTGTGGTCCAGAGGGGCTCAGCCTGGGGCTCTGATCCCTGGGGCTGGCCCAGCTCCCTCTGACCTCTGACCCTTCTGCCTTGTTCCCCAATCTCCAAGGCTGGACCCCTGCTCTCAGGTTTGGGCTGGGGAAATGGGGGTAGGGGGGCAGGTAGCACTTTCAGAAATGGAGGGGCTCACCCTGGCTGGTGTGGCTCAATGGATTGAGCACTGGCCTGCAAACCAAAGGGTCGCCAGTTCGATTTCCAGTCAAGGCACATGGCTGGGTTGTGGGCCAAGTCCCACTAAGGGGTGCACAAGAGGCAAACATACAGTGACGTTTCTCTCCCTCTCTTTCTCCCTTCTTCCCCTTCTCTAAAAATAAATAAATACATAAAGTCTTAAAAAAAAAAAAGAAAAAGAAATGGAGGGGGTCCTAGAAAAGCCTCCTGGAAATCCTACCATCTGCCTGCCACAACCTCCCTCTAGCAGCTGAGAACCCTGCTGTCCAGGTTTTTCTGCAATTGTCCAGGAAGTTCAAAGACTAAAAGCAAGCAAGCCCCTGACCCACGGCCCAGCTCTGCCCATTAAGACACAGGGCACAGGCCCACGTCTCTGGGGCCCATCCTGGGCCTGGCAGCCCAAAGCCTGGGAAGCCCCCTGAAGCCAGATGCAGCTCCCTGCTCTGCACCCCTAGGACATGGGGGTGGTGACCTCCGCCACAGTCTGGGGACTCCCCACGCCCCGCTGCAGTTCCCTGCAGCGCGCCAGTGTGGACCCCTGGGAACCAGGCTTCTGCGCTCTGCCTCGAGGTCACTCCCTGCCTGGAGGGAGATTAACAATGCTTGTGGCCCACCTCACAGGGTGGGGGTGGGGGCAGAATGGAGTTCATTGTCCCCCCATGAGGTGGCAGCTAAATACCCCAGCCAAGGCAGCCAGCCCAGGACGCAGCAGAGCTGGGGTTCAAACCCACACACTCCGGGTCCGGAGCGCATTTGCTTACACACTGAGCTGTGTGGTTGCTGCCCATCAGAAGGCTCCAAGGCTGGATCTGAGACCTAAAAAGGGGCAAAAGACAGGCAGAGAGTACAGGCAGCAGAGGAGCAAGGGAAGGCAGAGAGGATGCCGGGCGTGCTGACAAATGGCCACTACGCAGCTCAAGGAAGCACATGGCAAGGGGCCGGCAGCACCGGCTCCCACACACAGATGCCTGGAACGCACATGTTCACACACATGCACTCACATGCACACTGGGCAGTACCTGTCACGTCCTTTTTGGGAGACTCGGCCCAGCTGGAGAGCCACACTTCCAAGTCCCCGAGAGCAAGCAGCAACAGGAGAGGAGAATCAGAGGAGAGAGAACCGTTAGGCAGGCAGGAGGTCCCCCGGGTGAGCGGCGAGTGGCGTGAGTGGCTTCGGGCACCAGTAGAGCCGCCAGCGGAAGGTGGGGGAGGGGAGGGGAGTGATTTCCTGGCCGTGGGCGGGCTGCTGGGCGTGGGCTGGAGTGATTACACAGGCGCTGGGACAGGGCCGGCGGGGCAGGGATAATGAGGTGTCTGCCGAAAGCAGGCGTCCTTTGGAGCTCAGAGAAGCCCACACAATCCTTGCTTGGAACAGGGCCCGTGGGTTACTACTGCCCTGGAGAAGGCAGGCCGGACCTTCCTCTTCGGCCATGTGGGTGGCTGGCCCCACAGGGCTCGGTGGCTCCAAGGGTCCTCGCCAGGCCAGCAGGCTCAGCAGCAGAAACCTGGCGCTTCCAACATCAGGGCTGGGGAGCCCAAGGCCACCTCCCAGCTTGGGGCACCACACCACGGGGCCTCGGTGTCTTCTCTCGCCCTTGCCCCGGCCCCACGCTCTCAGGAGGAAAGACAGGCCCTGGCAGAGTGGGGAGACGCCTCATTTTAGAGTCTCACACCTCAACTCCAACCCAGCAGGACAGGGACCTTCAGTGACCAGAGGAGGTGAGGGCCCTACTCCAGGCTCAGAAGTCATGTCTGACCCGGGCCTCAGTTTCCTCATCTGTGAAATGAGGCTAAAAGTTGTCCTCCTGCCGAGAGAGAGAAGCCAAGTCACAGCTCCTCAAACAACCCATGACCGTGAGATATGATGTAGTAACATTATGAGGCAGAAAGCTCTTAGCTGAATTAATGGTGTGAACATTTCTAGAGGGTCAGCAGGTAATAAACACCGACATTCTGCTCCTGGTGGGCAGCGGCTCGGTTACTCCCCAGGACAACCCCTTGACGTGGGTGTGCATTTTCCCACCCCTTTTTATAGGGGCAGAATTCGAGTTCAGGCAGGGGCAGTCACCAGCCCACGTTCCCGCAAGCACAGAGTGGCAGAGCCGGAAACGGAACCTGGCCTGGGAACACCCGGCGGCGGCGGCGGGGGCGGAGGGGCTTTCTCTGCTGAACTTCTCACCCCCTCCCAGAGGGCACAGTGCTGCCTGCAGTAGGGACACCAGGGAGGAAACACTGAGGTGCAAGTTGAGACGCAAACCCTCACTTGAACGTTGAGACACTAACCCTTGCTCAAAAGCTGAGACGCAAACCCTTGTTCGAAAGTTGAGATGCTAACTCTTGCACGAACGCTGAGATGCAAACCCTCACACTGCCCAGATAGCACTGGCCAGGACTACTTCCTGACCCCGAGACAGAGAGGAATCATAATCACAAGAGCAGCAGACATTTCACGGCATTTACTGCACACTGAGCATCGTGCTGAGCACTTCTGCATAGTAACTCACTTGTTTTTCACAATAACCTGCAACGATAAGGTATTCCCTCCATTTTACAGATGGCAGAAACGAACTAGAGAGGTTCAGTAACCTGTCTGAGGTCACACAGCTAATACAGCATCAGCCTCTTGTGGGGAAACAGACTTCAGGGGATCAGTTTGCCACTCACCATTTAAAGCCCCTAACTCTCCCTTACCCAGCAAGCGGCCTTCTGTCTGCAGGCTGGCTCCCCGCAGCTTACAGTTCTGTCAACCAGGCCGAGTGGGCCTCTGGTGGGGAGGGTTAGCAAGGCCTCTGGGGTCTGCCTGGATTTAAGACCTCTGGGGTCTGGCCGTGTGGATCCAAATCCAGGCTCTGCTTCTTTGAGGAAGTTACTTAACCTCTCTGAACCTGTTCCCTCACTTGTAAAAATCCAGACGAAACGAGACATTTACCTTCAAGGTTGCTGAGAGGATTGAAAGCGTGTGCAGTGAGTGCGCAGCACGGCGCCTAGTACACAGTCAGTGCTCAGTGACTGCTGGCCACCGTCTCCCATGAGCTTGGTTCCATCAGCCAGCAACAATCCCATTCCGCCAGCTGCGAGGGTGAGAACCGGGCGGTGCTCATACTGGATGCACTGAGAAAATGCTGGCCCCTGTTAGGTGGCTCCCCAAAGGTGACCCCGGACATCAGGTCAGTTGGAATGAGGGTAGAGGGACTCCAGGGGAACGCACCCAGAGACAAACATTCTGTGGCCAGAGCCTCCCACCGGCCTGGCAGCAGGAAGCCTCCTCGGGCAGAAGGAGCTAGGGGGCCCTGCCTTCCCGCCCTGGTTGGGCTGAGACTTGGGCTGAGACGAGCTAGATGCACCTGGGCCCTGTAGGGCTTTGAGCTGAGTTGGCCAAGTGGGCCTGAGTTTGGATGTGGGGCTCCATGCTCACTGCCACATCTGGCTGGGGCTGTTACTTCTTGCCGTTTTACCCCAGATGTGGCCACATGGGCCGCCCCCCAGCAAGGCCGTGCCAGGCCCGCCCCGACCCCATCTGACCCCACCAAGCCCTGTGCCAGTCCAGCTAGGAGGTTGCCCACATCTCTCTCCATCTCCGCTGGCCTTGTTCTTTCACACACCTTCCTTTGGGGTTTCTTGTGGGTCCTTCAGAAGAAAACCTTTTGGGAAGTGCGAACCCCTTTTGGCGAGCCAAGGGAAATTATCTGGCTTGGACCTGGAGAAGCCAGGAAGACTTGTTCTGCTACAACAGGGGTTGACAAACTTTTCCTGTAAAGGGCCAGAGAGTCAGTGTTTTAGGCTTTGTGGGCCATGTGGTCTCTAGGGAGACTACTCAACCCTGTGAGTGGGCGGTGTGCCAATAAAACTTTATTTACAAAACCACCTGGTGGGCTAGGCGTGGCCAGTGGTTCATCAACCCCTGTGCTAGAAGATGATGGCCATTCGAGAGAGGGAAACCCTCCCTAAAGCCCTGGGAGAGAGAAGTGGGGACCCTCAGCCCACAGAGACTAAATGCTCACAAGGTCTTGGCTGCTGGGATAATTTTTCCAAGAATCATTTCCAGCCCTGGCCAGTGTGGCTCAGTTGGTCGGGTGTCGTCTTGCAAACTGAAAGGTCACAGGCTCGATTCCCGGTCAGGGCACATGCCCGGGTTGCAGGATTGGCCCCCAGCCAGGGTGCTGCAAGAGGCAACTGGTCGCTGTTTCTCTCTCACGTCGATGTTTCGCTCCCTCCATCCCTCCCTTCCCCTCTCTCTAGAACCAATAAAAAAAACAGGATCATTTCAAAGGGTCTGATACCCTTTGATCTTGGGGTTTGGGCATTTGGGCAGACAGTGGGGATGGACAGCAAACTGAGACCCTACTAAGTGCACAGCTTGAGCTCCCGCCAACCCCTTTCATTCCCCGCAAGCAGGCCTTTCCCTTCTTGCTCCAAAGGAAAACGGGAAGCAAACCAGAAATGAGCCTGTCTTTTTAAAAGAAAGTCTTCTTAAAACATGATTTATTTCCCAGCCCCCTGGATCCACAGAGTTAATCCAGTTCCACGGTTCCCACCCCCAGTTTTCCCCCTTTGGAGTGCCTTCTCTCCAACCCACCCGAGCAAGCCATCTCCCAGGGTGGGAAGGGACCCCCTCGGCCACGTTACAATGAACAGAGAGCCCCTGGCCTACAAAACCCAGCCCTCGGCCAGGAGGCAGATGAGGTTGCTGGCTCAGGGTTGGGAAAATGGAGAGACAGAGGGATGGGGTGAGGGAGCAGGAGGCAGGCGCAGCCAAGTGAGCAGCTGTGACTGACACAGACCAACTGCTTCCTGCCCTCCCTGTCATCTCTCCCTCCCTCTCCTCTGGTGCCAGAGCCAAGGGCCCCCCAGACCAGTGTGCCCATGGAAATCGAGGGGTGTCGGACTGCGAAGCTGCACAACCGATCTCGCTGAGAACCAGCCATGTGACCTCAGGCAAGCGGCTTGACTTCTCTGGGACTCCGTGCTCACGCCGTGAAATCAAGCGTTTGGGTCCATGGATCTCCAGGGTACTTCTCTGATGTTCTAGACTCTTCCAGCACAAACCTGCTGGTCCCCATAATACAAGTGCATCACAGCTGAAGAGAATCTTTCCAGAGAAACAGACTGCCTTTCCAGGGAAAACCACTTGAACACATGCTCAATACATGGGAACTCAAGTGAAAAAAGCAAATAATTCAGGAGGGACAGAGGACAGGAAACTGGAGCAAGATTTTTTTTTTTATTTGTAAAGGCTTTTAACTCTTTTGTTTAAAGATTTTATTTATTTATTTTTAGAGAGGGAAGGGAGGGGAAAAAGAGAGAGAGAAACATCAATATGCGGTTGCTGGAGGCTGTGGCCTGCAACCCAGGCATGTGCCCTGACTGGGAATTGAACCTGCAATGCTTTGGTTCGCAGCCTGCGCTCAATCCACTGAGGTATGCCAGCCAGGGCAAGGGTTTTTTTTTTTTAAAACCTTGGTTCTCATGCTTACTCTTTTAGCTCAGAATCTGGGCACTTAGCAAATATCTGAGCCACTCTTCCTTCCGTAACCCAAGGATAAAAATACCTACCTTGTCTTCTTTGCAGGGTTGTTTTAAGAGTGAAATGGCCTAATGCCTGTGAAAGGTTTTGGATGGGGACACAGAAGTGGAGTGGATGACAGGGGCTGAGCTGGTGACTAAGGCAGTGTGTGCCTAGGAGATAGGCGATGTGGAGACAGGGTCCCTCCACTGGCCGCCCCCCCAGTACTTACGTCCCTGCCAAAGCCAGTCTCTTGGCTTGCAAGACCTGCAAGAATCTAGGCCCAGAGAAAACCAGATGCCTGAAGGTCCTGGCCGAATACAGTGACCTGAGGACACTTAGATGCTGAACGTGATTCTCACCAGGTCCAGGTGATTATAGGAAGTCGAAGAACAGTACTACAGGCAGGTGCCCATGACGCTAAGGCCACTTCCCCACAACGTGCATGCACCCCCGCACCATATTTAAAAACAAACAAACAAACAAATAAAAACAACCCCCCACCTGCATAGTTAAGACTCTTATTAGTCCATCATAAAGTTTCTTTTATCTTTGAGTAACTCCAGAGCAGTGAGAATGCAGTTCCATTAACCCAAATCTAGTCCCAAACCATGCTTCCAGGAATCCTTCCCTCCCTGGTGTAAGGCAAGTTCCATCCATCCAAACTAATAAATCCAGAGTGGGCTGTGCGCCCAGGTGGGAGCGACGGGAGTGAGAACAGCCAACAGCACAAACTCCTCGGAGAATGAAAGCAAACCAAGGGCCCCCGGGGACCAGGGCAGGGTCACCCTCCTTATCCACTTACAGCCCTTGCCCTGGGCTCCAGGGAGGGGAGGGGAAGCAGAGACCCTGCCAGGGGCCCCGAATGGAATGAACACACCCTCACCCCCATCTTGTCCACAGCCTTCCATCCTTCTGAGCACTCCAGACCTCTCCCTCTTTGGGAATTCTTTTGTTTTTACCTCACTGCAGCCTTGAACTGGTTTCTAAAGACCTGCTGTACAACTCAACTTTGCACAGGGCTGCTTCTTAGGTTTCCTACAGACTCCACGTGTTTCTTTTCCTTTTTTGACTAGGCCACCAGGAAGCTCAGCCACTGCTTTCAGGCCATCAGCTAATTAGGGCTGACAGCTGCCGGCCCGTGGTTTAAAGGTAGTGACAGGAGGAGCTCCTCCCTGACTGAGGACATCCCCTGCCACCCAGGGGTGTCCAACCTGTAGCCCATGGGCCGTGTGCGGACCAGGATGGGTATGAACATGGCCCAACACAAAATCGCAAATTTACCTAAAACCTTTTTTTTTTGGCTCATCAGTCTTCCTTCGTGTTTGTGTATTTAATGTGTAGCCCAAGACAACTCTTCTTCTTCCCGTGTGGCCCAGAGACGCCCAAAGGGCGGACACGCTGCTGGTGACGGCGTTGTACTGCTGCAGACGCACGGCAGCTCAGACCTTCACAGCAGCACCGCAGGGCTAGACGTCCGGGAGTCTGGCTTGCACGGTGCATCACCTCAGGGGCCTGGAACAGGTCCTCTTGCTCAGAGCCGCAGGACCAGAAAGGGAACAGTGAAGGTGATAGAATGCCATCCAGGGAAAGGACGGCCCGGGGTTAAGATGGCTAAGGAAGCAAGTGAGCAACCGCCCGGCAGGACGTGCAGTGAGAAGCCACATGGATGGAAGTCTGGAGGTCTGGAAGTCTGGAAGTGCGGGAGGTGCTGCTCCCACGGGCACCGAGATGCACCTTGCTCCAGGCTGAGCATCAGCCTCGGGCCTGTCCTGCATACTTAGGGCGTGAAGCAACCATGGCCTTGGACTGGGGGGTGAGGGGTTAGTGCCGCGACAGCAGCAGCTTGGGGCCCTGGCCCTGCCTTCCAGGCAGGACTTGCTTCTGGGTGGGGGGTAATCTGGGCAGTGACACAGGGTCCCACTGTCACTTGGTTCAACCGTCTTATGTCCCCCATCGGAAACTTTAGTAATTTATGAACAAGAGGTCCCATACATAACATAGCCGGTCACAGAATTCTGAGCCAAATAGATGGAAGCACTGAAGAAGAAATGCAGTAAGGCTGAAATGTCTGGCGGGCATCCCCATAAAGACACAAGGCAATCCTAAGCAGGAAGAAAGGCCATTGTTTGTGTTTAGGTCTCCTCCTTCCCCACCACCTCTGGCTTCTTGGTGGGGACCCAAAGGCTGGAGGGAGCACGTGGGGACTCAGGACTGGAGAGGGGGAGAAATCTGCCTAGGATCACACAGCAAGTGAGTGGCAGGGCTGGGGCTCGAACAATGATACCAGTTCCCCCTTTCTTACCACTCATGCTGGGTGCTGTGCCAAACACTTTGTGAGTCCTATTAATTTAACCCTTACAACCTTCCACGTTTTACGGATGCGGAAAGTGGGATCCAGGAAAGTCAAGGTTGTTCCCAAGGCCCCACAGCAAGGCAGCGGTGGGCCAGGCTTGAGCCCAGGCAGGCTGGCCGGGACCTGGGAACAGAGGGGCCTGAAACAGGGAGCTGCGGTCTCTGGATCCTCCCTGGCCATTGGCCAAGGGAGGCTCATTTATTTCTGCTGGGCTTCTCTTTGTAAGTGCAGCCATATTCCTCCTTGTTTTGCTCTCAGCGAGAAGGGGCCTGCCTCCTTCCCAGGAGCGGCCTTTCCCAGAACTCAGAGTCCACGTGGGGGCAGCCCAACCCGGGGCAGGAATGCACCGCTGACCCTCTGGCCACTCGGCTCCGCAGTCAGAGAACAGTCAGTTTCCTCGCTCAGGTGGGGTGGGGTGGGGGCTGGGCTGGGCCTGGAGCCACTCCACAGTCCCTGAGGGCTGGAGCCAGCAGAGACGGCCAGCCTAAGTGGGGTAGGCAGAGTGGCCAAGGAAGCCTGGGGGGCCCTGCAGCTGCCTGGAGGGGTCTGCACCAGCAGGCGGTGGTGGGCAGTTCTGTTGTCCTCCCTCCGCCAGCTGAAACGACCCGGAGCTCCCTGCTTAAAGACAGGTGCTGTGGTTAATCCGAAGCGCCGTGGGTGGACGGAAGGGTGCTGGATGGGGAGGCCGTGGGGTTCTGAGCCTCCACTCCCAGCAGCTGCTGCCTGACCCCACAGCAGCCCCTGGGGTTGCAGCCTCCCCCTCAGTTCTCAGGTTCTCCCCTCTCCCCATGCTGGGGCGTTGGTATGCGAAGACGAGACAAACTCAACTCTGTTCAGAGTTCCAGGATCCCAGCCACTTCCTCCCCTGGAGTGGTCTGCCTTGGTGGTCCTCCCCCACTCACTGGGATATCCCCTAGCCAAAGCCCATAGCTGTGGGGATGAGGCAGCCACAGAAACGGGCCAGCGAAGCAGGATGGAGTGAGAGCAGCTGCTGTCTCCCGGCCCCCAGCCCTGCAGTCTGCCCCCCTCCCCGGCTGTCTCCACAAGAGCCGTGAGTGAGTGATGGAGTCAACAGCAATGGACTCAGGACCTGGCATGTCAGCACAGGGCCACAGCAAGAGGAACATCTCGTGTTCTCGAGACTGGGCTCTTGCTATCAGATGATCAATACATCGACTGCTAACTATTTAATGAGCATCTATCACGTGTACAGCTTGGGGACCCTGCTATGACCCAGGGACTCGCCACCGTCTGTCTCCGAGCTCTGGAGACAGGGCACGGATGCCCACGGTCACAGAGACTTTCCCAGGTGTTCCCGTCTGCGCCGGGAGCCACGTAGGTTTGGGGAAGCAGCAGGGAGCCACGTAGGTTTGGGGAAGCAGCAGTGACCTCACCCTCATTCCTGACACTGCGGGGGCTGCCACTCCCTGAGGCTGCCTGGACCGACCGGAGGGCACGCTAAGGCCAGGCAGAGCGGCTGCAGTGGGGCGGGGGGTGCGCCAGGGCTGGGTCCTGCGGGCCTTGCCTCTGTACCTGGGCCCTGACTGGGGGGCAGGGCACACAGTGCTTCAGCGGACACCTGGCTGGGCACTGCCATCGACGGGAGCCGGACGGGGGTGGGGATGAGGGGCAGAGCGAGGGACAGCCCCCTTTTCAAGAGCCTGCCTCCTCTTGCCCTGGGACAGATCTCTGTATTGTTCACAGACTGTGTCAACTGTCTCTAGAATGTTTGCTTAGGGATATAGTCCTAGCAAGTATCTGGCACAAGTAGGTGCTTAATTAAAATCTGTCATGAGTCTCTTCAGCCAGATCTTAAGTTCCTTCCGAGTCTGAGCCTGTCAGCACTCTCACAGCACCTGAGCGCAGGGGGGGGTGCCTGAAAGGTGCACATGCATTGTGCTCAGTCCCAACAATTTCACATGGAAACTGAGGCCCATTTACCCCGCTGCCCTTGGGTATTCTTCACACTGGGACCCTGCACCCTCTCGAGTCCAGGTTTTGCCTGTTAAGCCACATACAAGCTGGGGTAGAGCCTGAGCCTAGCTCATGCTGGTCCAGTGGCCCACGGGCAGGCCCTCGAGCCTGGTAGAACATCCCTGAAAGACTGCTGGCTTCTAGCATCTGCTATAAAGCCCTTCAAAGAGACTGAAAAAAAAATTACCCATAACCAGTATGGCCTACGGCAAGATGGATGTAGCAGGAAATGGGAGTCTAAGCAGGAACAACGGGCTTATCTATAATGTCTGGTGGCAGCAGGGCTCAGCGGCTCGGAGTGTGCCGGGCGCCCCAGGGCCTCTCCTTGCCCCCATCCTGCTCCTGCTCAGCGAGGGCCAGGACCAATCCCCGGCGCCCTCAGGAGCCACGTAAACACAGCAGTGCCGGCACACACACACCCCGAAGCTTGGGAAATCCCCACATCTGGCTCTCACGTGACCGAGCTATGCCCAGGAGGCCGCAGCCGGGAGGGCCTGGAGGACAGGGAGGGTCAGGAGTGCGTGAGCTACCCCGGAGAACACAGAGTTAACCCTTTGGCACACAGCTTGGGGCCTCCAGCTCGCGCAGGGCTTCCACCTGGAGAGGAGCCGGAAAGAAGACCCAGCGTTCAGAGGGCCCTGTCCTGGCTGCCACCCAAGTGGGAAGGGTGGGACCGCATCTCCGGGTCCCCCTGGTCTTCACCTGTGATACGAAAGGGCTGTTCTTTCTGTGCTACTTCCGGCCCATCATCAACCCCTGGAGAGACCCACTGGATGGAGGTCCCTTCTCCACGGAGACCAGTTACTAGACAGTGAGCACCTCCTGGTGCCGGGCGTCTGGCAGGGTGCCCAAGGCCCTGCGGCCGTTAAGTCAGGACAGGCACACCTTTCACAGGCCAGGACCTGTGTCCCCCAGGACACCTCTGGAAGGAGTCCCCCTAATGACAAGGAAAGGGCCTTGGGGCAAGTTCCCTCCTACCCGGGCACATATATCCACTTCATACTTAGAGCTTTTAGAGCTTCAACCACATCAGTGAAGGAGCGGTCTTCTG
Source organism: Phyllostomus discolor (assembly GCF_004126475.2). Classification (NCBI taxonomy): domain Eukaryota; kingdom Metazoa; phylum Chordata; class Mammalia; order Chiroptera; family Phyllostomidae; genus Phyllostomus; species Phyllostomus discolor. Next base: position 155,530,443 of record NC_040907.2, read on the forward strand.
TGACAGTGTCTCTGAAATGGCACCAGGGGCCGGCGCTCCAGGGTGTAGAGGACAGGCCTCAGCTCGGTTTAGAGCACATGGCACGCTCGGACAGCTAACGCTGAGAGTGACCGGCTGCCCTCTGCACGCTGCTCTCCCTCTCCTCCAGGATGATTCACTTGTCTAACCTCAGGGACCCAGGGTGGAAGCCTCACTCACAGCCCTCTCTCACTCTGCCCCACCCCCATCACTGCACCGTAACTGCTGTTCCCTTTCCCACCTCCCTGACCCGACCGAGAGTCCTGAGGACGAGGACCTCACTGGACCCATCTCCATGTCCCCAAGCTCCCACTGCAGGGCCTGGAGCAGAGGAAGTGCTGAGATGTGCAGGGGACAGGTCTGCACAACAGCCACGGCAGGACGACGAGGTCAGCGGTCGGTCTGGCAGAAACCACCAGATCCTAGAAGGGCAGTCCAGTGCCAGCGTCCGCGCGCTCAGAAACTTGCTTCCTATCAACACGGCCCTCAGAGCTCCCCTCCCACCTGCAGGAGAGCTGCTCCTAGTGTCAACTGAGCCACAGGCTCAGAGCAGGGACAGTAACTGAGGTCATCGAAGACATCGTGGACGGGGGCCCTCTTGCTCACAGCCCCGTGACCGAGTGCATATGAAAACCAGGAGGTGCTCTTGGAGCCGTAGGCTCTGGGGAGGAAGAGGAGCATGGTGGGGGCTGACAGACAGAAGACAGAACTGGGACAAGGGGAGTTAAAACATGCCAGGTTTCCTCAGAGGGCCGCTGACCATGCACAGAGTCTTGGTTTGGCCTCTTGTCACTCGCCTGTCCTCCTCGCTTCACAAGGACCTCGCCCTCCTGCAGGCACAGTTGCGCACCCAGCCCTGACCAGGATCCAACACTCCAGAGCCTCAGATGCTCTAGGGCCGAGCTGGGGAGACCCGGATCACGGGAAAGGCAGCCCCCAGACGCCTGCGGGGGCTTCTCCTGCGACCCCGCACCCAGGAGCCAGGAGCGGCAGCGGGGAAGGAGCACAGAGGTGGTGTCTCTCCCTTCTGGGCACAGGGAAGAGAAAGGACTCTGATGGACCCAGAGTTCTCGGTATAAGACGCCAGGTCTAACATGAACGAAACACATCTTTGCACCAGCTGCTGGGGTCACACGTGGCAACGACGAGATCCAGGGGGCAAAGCAGAAAGAGTCAGGGAAAACCACTCTTTTCCCTGCAAATATCTATGTTTTACTGAAACTTTGGAAAATTTTTCCTTGCCTTCACATTTCAAAACTGACCAATTATAAAAATGCCACAAGCCAACTGAGTTACACACGCCACATTTCTATTTCTAAACAAAGTAACTTTAGATCAGAAAAAGGTGCTAAAACAATAAGTAATGCACATTCCCCCAAATCTTTGTTTTTCCATTGGCTTTGTCATTCATTACTGGAAACGTTGCCTTCTCTGTCACATGTCTGTAAACCAAAAACCGAAGTGAGAAACGAGTTATTTTTTTGGCTGAGGGCCGCAGTGGGAAGGACGTCTTTGCTGGACCACAACGTGGGTGCCTCCTCCCCCAAGAAGAAGGCCTTATGGAAATAAAAGGCAGATGGAATCTTGTCACCGCCTCCTGACGAGGCGGAAGGGATGCCAGTGGCTGGGTAGGCCCCTTTGATGGCCGTTCTCCAGGGCCCCGAGAGCAGGGCCAGTGTTCTCTGTCCTCTGACGGGCCCCCCTTTCCCATGCTGGCCTGGCCCCCCACTCGGGAGACAACCGGACGCATGAGCTGGGAGCAGCCCCGTCTGGTCGCTGCCCGTCTTCCCCGAACACCACCACCACCACCACCCCATGGGGATGGCCCGTCCAACATGCAGCCCTGGCCTGATCCCAGAATGCCCGGGGAGCCTGTCGAAATGCTATTTCCTGGCACCACCCCCGGGGATGCTGATTCTGCAGGGCTGGGCCGGGCCCAGGAGCCTGCACGTTCGTGTGTGCCCGGGACCCGGAAGCCCCCCTCCAGGCTCTGCACACGCTGCTCCCTCCCAGACCGCCTGCCCGTTCTCCCTGCAGGAGAAACCGGGGCAGAGAGGAACTAGGCTGGGCTGGGAGAACGAAGCCCCCAGCCAGCTGCCTCTGTCCTGGGAGCGTGCCCCCACCCACCCCTGCTTCGCGTGTCCGGGCCTCAGGAGTCGTGGCACAGATACGCGCACGTGAGCAGCACGCTCCCGCTCTCCATCGAGTCACTGCCACGTGGGCTGGCAGTGGGGCTGCCCAATCAATCAGCCTCCTTTCATTTCCAATTAGCAGGCTTTGAACTCCAGGGGTGACATCAGGCCGAGGACCTGGAGCCATGAAAATTAAAAACTGTTCTAAAACACCAGCCCGGGGGCGGTGTGCCAAGGACGATGCCTTCTTCATAAGACACGTCCGCTTTTGGAGCTGGCCTTTGGACAGGGCCAGGAGCATCCTGGCCTTGTTTGCTAAGCAGCCTGGGCCTTCCTCACTGAAGATGGGCGGCTTGGGCCGACAAGAAAGCCTTGGAAGTGGCTTCAAAAAGTCTTGCTGATACACTCTCCAAGGCTTCCTTTTCAGACTCCTCTCCTGCCTCCCCTCCCCTCCCCTTCTCTCATACCGGGCTGGACACCTCTTCTTCCCTCGACTTCTCTGACTCAGTCCAACCTCCAAGTCCCTGCTCACACCCAGCCTCCCGGCCCGAGAGACCTGCCTGCCCACCTCTCTGCTCACCTCGGTCTCTTCCATCCTCCAGAACACACGTTGGTCTCTTGCCTCTTGGCCAGCCCCACTTTTATGTGACTCCCGCAGCTTGAGGATCACAACCCATCCTGCCTTGTATTTTTTTTTAGTTTATTGATTTTGAGACAGAGAGAGATAAAGAGAGAAGGAGAGAGAAACCTCAATTTGTTGTTGCATTTATTTATGCATTCACGGGTTGATCCTTGCATGTACCCTGACCAGGGATGGAACCCGCAACCTCGGCATAAGAGAACACACTCTAACCAACTGAGTTACCTGGCCATGGCCCATCCTGCCTTGCATTTGTTAATGAAGCCCTGACAAAGCCCTACTTTCTCAGTTGAGCAATGAGCTCCAAGAGGCCAGGACCAGTGAGGCTTAAGAGGAATGAAAGCCTCAGGGAAACCGGCCCTCTGGAGGGGAGGGAAGGCTGCTGCTGGCTGCTTTGTCTCTGTCCATCTCCCTCTGTGGCTGGTGAGCAGAGCAGGCTGGGGGCCAAGAGAGCTGGCTCTGCTCTCTGTCCTGCTGGGGCATCACCTTGGGGAAAGAGGAGGCACTGGGGTCTGACACAGCTGCTTTCTCTGCTGCACCAGGGCCCTCCTCATACCTCTGCCTCGTTCCAGGGCTTGCCCGGCATGCAGTGTGGCAAGCAGGACCCAAGTTCTGCCCACCCCCCACCTCAGGCAGGCAGCAGCCCCACTCTTAGTTGCTTCATTTATGAAAAGAGGAGGCAGCCCTGGCTGGTGTGGCTCAGTGGATTGAGCATGGGCCTGTGAACTGAAAGGTTGCTGGTTCGATTCCCAGTCAGGGCACATGCCTGGGTTGTGGGCCAGGTCCCCGGTTGGGGGCCACATGAGAGGCAACCACACATTGATGTCTCTCTCTTTCTCTTTCTCCCTCCCTTACCGTCTCTAAAAATAAATAAATAAATAAAGCATTTTTAAAAAATCCTCAAAAAAATAAAAAGACGAGGCAAACTAACTTCCTATAGCAGCCAGTATGTATGGGTGGGTTTTGCTTTAAGAAAATTCATTTCTTTTAGTACTAAATTCATGCAAAGAGAAATTAGGGGAATATTAGTCACACTCTGCAAAGGGACCCTTTATACAATTAGGAATGCCTTGTGACCAAGGGGTTCCTTCTAAAACGTCAGGGGGCTCTTCTTGGGTCAGGCCCCTGCTCCTAGGAACTGCCCACCAGAGTTCTTCAGAGCCCAAGTCCTGGTCACCTGCAGATCCTATAGGCCTGGGCCCAGGAAGGAACCCACTTCAGCAGAAAGAGGTTTGGATCAGAAGGACCAGATTTGAATCCCCTCCCTACTTGGCTAGGTGACCTTGGGCAAGTTCTTTAACCTTCCTTTTCTGGTCTATAACATGGGGGACAAGACCCCCCCGCCTGGGTTGCTGGGAGGCTTACTGGCCATTGTGAGGTGGGGCACACCCCACCTCCCCCGTCTGACCGAGGAGGGCAAACGCCACAGCCAAGGGTCTCTCCTGGCTGAGAGCTGGTCACCCAGGGGCTGCCTCCTTCTCATAATAAAAGTAGCTAAGCCCTTCGGCAGTGTTTGCTGTGGTGGGCATAGGGCTGATGTTCACACTTCCTGTGTGTTAACTCGTATTACAGCCTCAAACAGCCCGACAAAGGGCTGCTGTCACCTCATCCCACAGAGAAGGCAACTGAGGCACGGGCAGGCCAAGTGAGGGCTTGCCGGAGACCACGCAGCTGGCATGAAACCAGGTGTTCTGGCTCCCGAGTCCGTGTTCTTAATTCCCCAGAAAACTCTGCGATGATGGCTGAGTCCAGGACCCATCTCCTCCAGGGCCAGGCCCAGGGCTCACAGAACGGAAATAAATGCCTCAAGTAGGTCTTTTCACTCTCACATCAGAGGCAAGGCCCCATTCTCCCCTCCTTTCAGAGCCCGGCAGTAATTAAAACGACAATGGCAACTGCTATTACTGGGAGCTTGCTCCACGCCAGGCCCTCTGTGAACCCAATCCTTACATTTCATCGAGGCAGGCACAATTTCTACCCCCATTTTCCACGTGGGGGCCTGAAGGTCAGAGGTCAGGTTGCCAGGCACAGAGCAAACACGTGGCAAAGAAGGGGTTCGAGCCCCATCTGTCTGATGCCAAAGTCTCAACTCTCACCTACGAGCAAAACATGCTTCTCCTCGACAGAACTACAGTAATGCTGATCTCATTAACTCTGTCCAATAATAATAAAGCAAGAGTTATGATCACTAAAACGGAAGCGGGCCTGAGCTCACCAAATTTTCCAAGGCAATATATAAACTAAACAGGATTTCAGGGGAAACATCAACACTTGCCCAAGAGAACGAACTTGCAACACTCTTGAGCAACCTCATTTGCATGTAAACCAGGGGCAGCTCCGCAGAACTCCTGGGTGGGATGCAGCACCTGGGGCCCTGTGCAGCCGCTATCCCAGAGCCAGGCCGATTCCATGGGATTCTGTGGCCTCCTGCGCCCACTAGTGGCGTAACTTAGAACTCCCCAGCCGTGGGCTCTGCAGAAGGCTGCTTCCTAGAACAGAGAGCACCATTCCCTCTTTTCAGGTCTGCAGAGGAGCCCCGGCTCTGGGGAGCGTGCTCCAGCCCCCTCCGAGCTCCTGGCGCAGCGCTCCCCTTGGGGAAGCCAGACACGGCAACAGGCCCCTCCTACTGCCGGGCACAGAGCCCTCCAGTAGCATCGCCTCCTTGAGCCCTCTGCACCTTCCTGCAGCTACTTGCTCTGATAACTTCATTTATGCATCGACATGGCTGGGCTGCCGTGCCCAGCAATTCAGCCACACACTAACCAGGTGTTGCTGGGGAAGCTACTTTGCAGGTGTGATCAAGTCCCTAATTAGCATACCTTCAGTGAGATTATCTAGGTGTTGGGGGAGGGGAGGCAGGAGGGCAGAGTCCATCAGCGGGAAGGCCTTAAGGGCAAGAGCGGAGGCTTCCCTGAAGAAGAAATTTCACCACTGACCACACCCCCAGCCTGCCCCTGAATTTCAGACATGCCTAGCCAGCCCCACACAGTCGTGTGAATCACATCCTTTCGAGAAAGCTCTTAATACATATACAGCTCCTGCAGGTGAGGCAGCAGAGCCCAGGTGACCAGCACCCTGCCGGGCTGAGAGTGGAAGCCCAGGCGTCTGACTCCTCCCAGCGCCCAGCCACACTCCCTGTCACAGCCCACCTCCCACGGCCGCTGGAGTCCTCAGCTCTAATTTGTCTCTGTGCCTCGTCCTGTCGCTCTCCATTCACCGGTCAGAAAAAGTGCCTCTGAGAGCTAAGTCAGACCGTGTCCCCCTCTCGTCGGGGCCCTCTGGTGGCTCTCCACTCACGGTGGAAGTCAAAAATCCTTAAAGTGGCCCACAAGGCCCTACATGATTCACCTCTGCTCTCACCTCCTGCCCCCTTGCTCCCTCCCCACCTCTTTTCTACCCAGCCACAAGCCCTGCTGCCCTGTCCTAAGCAGGCCAGTGAGCTCCCTCCCCAGGGCCTTTGCACTCACTGTGCCCTTGGCCTGGACTGTGCTCTTCCTCCGATAACCGTGTTGCAGCCTCTTGTCTAATGTACATTCCTGTAAATGCAGTTCACCACTCACAGCAGACTGCAAACTCCTCAAAGGCAGAAAGACACATTCCTATAACCTTAACACCTGGCACGGTGTCCAGCAGGCAGCTGGTGCTCAGTCAGATCAGCTGAAGTTTCTGGTCTCCAAAGAAGCCACACTCAGACCTTCTGCCCCAACCAGAAAAACTCTTCCTCTTCCCACAGAACATCCTGACATGAGGGTACACTGACCTTTCCTTCCTGATCTGCAGGCTGCATGCTTTCTCCCATCCACCCACCCATGCAACAAGCACAAGGCGGGAGGGGGAGGCTGCTACTGGTGTAAGGCCTGCAGCAAGGCCTTCCCTCTCGAGGTGGTGGGACACGGATCATAAAGGAAATTCAAGATAATGAGAGTGTGGTCAGAGATGTGCATAGAAGTAAGGTGAGTGGAGGGGGCAGTTAGACAGTGGAGGATGGGGGCAGCCTCTCTGAGGCAAGTATTAAGCAGAACTCTCAAGGAGCCAGCCAGGTGGGAACAGCATTCCAGGCCGAGGGAAGTGCAAGTGCAAAGACTGTGCGGAGAGAATGAATTCGAAGGGCTCAAGGTGTGGGGAGCAGAGAGTGCTGGAGTGGGAAGGGGGTGGGGGGAGCAGGGGAGGGTAGGAGCCCAGGGTGGGATAACAGGTGGGGGCCAAAGCACACAGCACTCTGAGGCTGGGATAAAGAGTTTATTCTGGTTGGGCTGGGAAGGCCTTTGGGGGAGACTTAAGCAGGAAAGCTCATTATTTGCTACGTTTCGAAGTGCTCACTCTAGCTGGGATGTAGACAAAGGTGTGGAGAGGCAAGGGTGGAAGCAGAGAGGCCCAGGAGGAGCTAGGGTCGTTAGGCAAAGACCAAAGACGAGGGGAGCATTCCTAGTGGGTGTGGGTGGAGATGGGAGAAGTGGGTGGATCTGGAGAGAAAGGGAGGGGTCAAAGGTGACAGCTGGATGTTGGGCTTGAGCAACAGGGAGGCTGGTGGCAAGGGGAAGATGCAGGAAGAGAGGACATCTGAGGCTGGCTGTTTCCAAGGTCACTGGTCCTGCCTTGCCCCCGAGGCTGTCTGTATACTGCCTGAGAACTTTCTCCCTGCCAACTCCACCCTCCCCAGGCCTGGCTTCAAGTCTTGGTTCTGTGCTCAATAAGATATTCCTCCAAGAGATCTTCCAAGGAGGAGCTGGGGCTTTGGGGACAGGGAACAGCATCCATTGTCTCGACGCAAATGTCCCTGGGAAACTTCGTGAGCTTCATGACAGAGCAGGGTAGAACCCTAAACTTGGGCTCAAATCCTCACTTTGCCACAGACTTTGGCCAGCCACCCTCTCAAAGCTTCAGTTTCTCATGTGTAAAGTGGGAATCCCACCCACATGCAACATGGCTCAGAGCAGCAAATGAGGAAATGTATGTAAAGTTGCCAGCACATAGTAAATGTTCACTAAATAACAACAGTAGCTAGCTAGCACTTTGGGAGAGCCTTCCAGGTTGCAGGCAGTGTTCTAAGCATGCTTATATATATTAGTTTACCTAATCTTAATGATTTTTAAAAATATTTTATTTATTTATTTTTAGGGAGGGAAGTGGGGGAGAGAAAGAGAGAGAGAGAGAGAGAAACATCAATGTGCGGTTGCTGGGGGTTATGGCCTGCAACCCAGGAATGTACCCTTGCTGGGAATCGAACCTGGGACACTTTGGTTCCCAGCCCGCGCTCAATCCACTGAGCTACACCAGCCAGGGGTCACCTAATCTTTATTATAGCCATATGAGATGTGTATTAGTCAGGGTTCTCCAGAGAAAGAGACATATATATATGTATATGACTGTGGACAGACATGGTGAGCCCAAAATCTGATGTGGTAAACTGACAGGCTAAAGATGTGGGGAGGAGGTGCAGTTCAAGTCCAAGGCAGTCTGCTGGCAGCATTACTTCTTGCTCAGGGGAGTTCAGTCCTTGTTCTATTAAGGCCTCCAACTGATCGGATGAGGCCAACCTACCTCACAGAGGATTATAGAAGGTTAGAAGGTAATCTACTGTATTCAAAGTCCACTGATTTAAAAGTTAATCTCGCCCTGGCTGGTGTGGCTCAGCTGGTTGGTTGGGCATCGATCCTGGTCAGGGCACATGCCTAGGAGGTGGGTCTGGTCCTGGGTGGGGTGCAGTTCGAAACGTGACCAACTGATGCTTCTCTCTCACATCAAACTTTCTCTCCCTCCCTTCCCCTCTCTCTAAATTCTCTCTCCCTTCCTCTCTCTAAAAGCAATGAATGTCCTCGGGTGAGGATAAAAAAATTTTTTTTAAGTTAATCTCTTTCTAAACCCACCTTCCTAGAAACATTCAGAATAACACTTGACCAAATATCTGGGCACCGTGGCCCAGCTCGGTTGATACATAAAATTAACCATTACAATGCGTATGAATAACATCCCCAGTTCACAGACGGCAGAACAGGCCCAGAGCAGGTAAGAAATCTGCCCAAGGTCTCAGAGGACGAAAGCCAGGCTCTAAACTCCTGCTGTCTGGCTCCAGAGTCGGCACTTTAACCATGACACTAAGTGGCCATTATCACAAGCACACCAATTAAATCCCTCCATCCATCCTTTTCCTGGCCTGAGAGTAGGGGGGAGGGGGGGGCAGGGTGTTGGTGGTGATTCCCTGGGCGGGGCCTTGCATTGCTTAAGAAGCAGCACTGATCCCAAGCTGCAGAGAGAGACTGGGAGTGGGGGGGCCTGTGGGGTTACCCAGCCCGGCTTCCGACTTTACAGAGGGACCCTGAGGCCCGGAATGGAGAAGGGACTCACCCAAGGTCTCATGGCCTCAGAGAGTAATGATGACGATGACAAACTAACAACTATGTGCTGCATGTGAGGTTGATACTGGTATCCTCTTTGTTTTAAAGGAAACGAGGAAATGGAAGCAGAGGTCGTGAAACTCGCCTAAGGTCACACAGAGCCAGAACTGGAGCCTGGAGGCATGTCTCTGAGGCCCTGGGCGAGGGTCTCCGGGGCGGGGGCTGGCGGGGGGGGGGGAGCTGCGACAGAACACAGCCCCAGGTGTGCGGCCCCTTTCCGCTTCTCCCCCTGGGGCTCTGACGCAGGTGACAGTTGAGGTGATGTTGCGGCTCCTCAGGTTCCCACGGCAGCTTCCCCTCCTGGTCGTGGAGGGAAGGCCCTCTGCACCAGTGGGCGGGCACACGCGAGACACCCCTGCGCAGCCGACAGGGCTGTGCGCACACATCTCGCCCCACAGTCACGCACACCCCAAATGGGCACAGACGCGTGAACAGACTCCAACCCACAACCAGACACAGCCCAGCACACTGGCACCCGGGCCCAGCATCTGTGCACCCAGACGAGGAACGCAGCCTCACATCCCGCAACTGTGTAGCCCCGCTCATCCCCAGGTACGCACCTGCCCCCAGTCCACCAACCGGGACACAACTTTCCACATCCCAGGAGACACACAAGCAAGCTTTGGGGCACATAAAACATATGAGCCCATACTCAGAAACGCACACTGTGCCACCACACGGACCCCCAGCCCCCCAACTCACATCCCACCCATCGCATGCAGGCACACACACCTCTACTGATCCCCAGACCACAGACCGCGGACGGATACCTCCCCACAGGAGCCATTAGCGAGAGTCACGTGTTTATACACATTTCCCACATCCTCCAGGCCAGACCCCACCCCCCATGGCTGCTCACCCCCATAAATATAGGCAACACACACGCCAACACGGATGGCTCCAATCCGCCCACCCCCATCTGTACACACAGAGCCCTAACTCCTAGGGACCGTCCTCCCTCCCATCCTCTCCCAACGACACCCCGCCCACACCCAGGCCTTTGCCTAGCCCAGCCTGCCCCACCCAGAGAGAGCCCTTCTCTGACCCTAGCTGACAGCGCCAGCCCACCGCCCAGACAGAGCCAGAGCCGCCTTGGAGGGCTGGCTCCGCCTCTCCCCCTGACTCCACCCACTTTGCAAACTCCGAGTGAGCCCTGGCACCTGTCAGGCCAAGGCTGGGCAGGTGCCCGCCGAACCCCCCCTCCCCGTCCCCCGCCCCGCCCGCCCACGATGCTGCCACCACGTAGGGCTCCCTCCCCCGCAGCAAGGAGAACGCACTCAGCTGGATGGAGGAAGCGGGGTGGAGGGGGGCGCGGGGGGGGGGGGTCTCCGCTGCGGACGTTAAAAACTCAGTCACTCAAGTGCGACCCCTTTCCAGTCCTGGACACCACCCTCCCTCCAAGAAAATACTGCGTCTCTATTAACCTTTCCATCACCTCCGCACCACAGGAAGCGCCCAAGAAGTGGGCACCGCAACCCGGGGGAGGAGGAGAAGGATCGGCTGCCAACATTGTGGGGGCTTAGGCTGTTCCAAAGACACCCCCCCAGTCCCCATGCACCCACCCCCACTGCCCACAGGGGACCGAGAGGGACTCAGGGGGCGTTGAGGGCGCAAGTACCAGAGATCTTAGGGGCACGAAGAGAGTACCCCCAGCCCCGCAGGACCACGGGGCAGGCGGCCATGGACCCCTCCCCCCAAGAAAGTCCTCCGCAGGGTCGGGGAGGCAGGAGGGGAAGACACCCGGACGCTCCCTTACCTGATTTCCTCTTGGAACTGCCATAGTCCCTGAAAAAGAAGCAACAACAAATAGACATGGTTAGGGCTGGGCTGGGCTGGGCGGGGAAGCTGGGCTGCGGGCTGCGGCTGCAGGGCGCCCACGAGCGGGCTGCGGTGGGTCGTCTGCGCCGCTGCTCATGTGATCCCCGCTGCCGGTGAGCCGCGCGCTCTGCAGCCGCACGCACTGCGCGCAGCGCCGGCCCGCGGGTCCCCTGCCAGCTCCGCTCCAGGCACGATTCGCCCGTTCGGCCCCGCCCCGCCCGCACCCCCAACCCCGCCCGGCCCGGCCCCGCCCCGGCCTGGCCCTACAGGAGGGGCTCCATGGGCCACTGTGCCCTTTCCTCCGCACCTTCCTCCGCCCTCCGCGAATGCGGGAGGATGAGGCAGGTACACAAGCACTTCACAAATAGGGAAACAGGCTCTGGGGATGGTTGCTAGAACCCACGCCCTGCCCACCCTGGAAGCCTGCTCCCTACCCCTGAAGGGCTTCCCCTCCCAAGTCTTGGAATTACTAGTTCATGCCCACTCAACTTTTAACTCACAACTGAAATATCTATCTCCTGAACGTACCTTCCTCAGCACTTCCCCCCTCTCCAAACTGGCCTCCAAGTAATTAAACACTGGTGGGACCCTTTGATTAAAGTCTGCCCCTGCCCTAGCCCCAAGCTCCCTGCTAGGACTTGACCCAGCCTCGGGATCAGGGCATTTCCCAGTCCTGCCTCCCGGTGCCCTCTGGTGCTTGGTCCTGCTGTGGCCTCCTCCCACCCCTTCTCATTCACAATCCTCAGGGAAGCCTAGCACACCCCTGACACGCTGGAGGTTCTGTTCAGTGCTCAGGAGCTGGCTGGGTATCTGGAGACTAGAGGAAATGCCTTGCACTTCCCTTGGGGATCCAAGGAAAAATGCCCATTTCGGGCTTTGGTCAAAGCCAACCGGCCATCTGGGTTGGCCTGCTGCAAAGAGGGGACTCGTGCAGAAAGGGACAGCAGGTTCACAAGGAAGGTGCCAGCCTCACGGAGACTCCCCAGGATTCCGAGGCCGGAAGTCTGGGGATGGGCTGGGCTGGGCTGTGGAACTTCGGGTGAGCTCCCAGGTAACTCACCCACACAGCAAAGGGAGAGGGCTCCCCTCGAGTCCTGTGCTTCCTCCAGTCTGGGCTCAGGACTGGGTGGCTCAGAACACCGGTGCCGAGGACCAGAAACCCCCGTTTCTGATACCATCCCCCTACTCCGCTCTCTTGTTTGAGAACTCCCTTCTGCTTCCAAATCCCATACCTCTTCCAACCCTCACATCCACGCCAAAAGGGAGGTCCTATCGCCTCCCTTTTACAGGTGAGGAAACAGTTCAGCCACTGCCCAGGGTCACCCAACCTGGGGAAAGGCAGTGGCTTGTGAGCCCACCCACAGGCATGGAAACTTTGGGGTGGATGGAGTGAAGGTAGCTCTGCTGGATCTGTTGCTGCCAAAGGACTAGGAAGGAGGGAGTTTCCACGTGCCCCTCCCCCCACCTGGCAGCTCCATCTTGGGGTGGAAGGAAGTCAAGGAGAGACTGTGCCCGAGGGGGCCTGGCGGTGTCCCGGAAGCTCAGCGGTGGGGAGCATTCCCAGTGAGGAAGGGAGAGCACAGAATGGTGCCCGTGTCCCGCACAGCAGCCTTGCCACTCCCAAGGAGGGAATTCGTTTCTCAAGCTCTTTGAGGAGTGAGGCCCAGGGAGGGGCAGAGAGTGGATGGCAACGAAGAGCTGCCCCTCCTGGCACCGCCTCCCCATGTTCCCACCGGTCCTGCGGGAGAAGCCCCCTGGGCCTGGGACCACAACGGCCCACTGAGCATCCCCTGGCTGCCCGCAGTCCAGAGAGGGGGTAACTTCCTCACAGTGGCGGCCACCTTCTCCCCGTTTGTGCAGCTGCGAGCTACCCAGGACTTTCTTTGAGCTTGTGCACAGCCCTGGTTGGGGGAGGGGGCTTGCAGACAGGTCATTATCCTGGGACGAGGGGCCACACTGAGGCTCAGGAGTGGGAGAGGGGCATAATCCACGGGAGCGGAGTGCTTCCTCTGTGCCAGGACCGGGCCAGTGATTCTCCACCTGGCCATGCACAATGGGGTCCTCTGGGGAGCTGGTGACAAACGCAGGCTTGGGGCCCCACCCCCATCTGTCTGCCTCTCCAACAAGTGCCCCCTGTGGGTTAGCAGGCTGGGCCAGGGCTGGCTGAGAACCTGGGACCCAGCATGTTTTCTGCCCCCTCTGCTACAATCCTGACGTGTAAGCAAAGGTGGTACCGAGAGGCGCTCCAGTCCCTGCACCACAGTCTCCGTGAGACCCCAGCCACCCTCAGAAACAGTCATGCTCAGTAAGAACCATGTACTTGCAGTGCCACCAGCTTCCGGTGGGATCCCCTGCCGGCCTGTCCTCCAGCCAGGTTAGAGCCCTTCCCACCACAGACTTGCTCCAGGGGGTGTGGCCCCTCATCTTGCAGGTGATGACAGCCAAACTTAGACAAGCTAGATAACTTGTTCGAGGTCTCACAGTGAGTAGGCGAGGCTGGGATTGGGCACTGGGAACCTAGGCCCTGCTCCGGGGAGCGGGTGGTTCACGACATCCCCAATACTGCCAACCCCTGGGGCACTGGGTGCCAGAGGGAAGGGACGCAGGCGCTGGGGCCTCTGAGAAGCACAGGGAGTTAGTGGAGTGGAGGGTGAGTCCTGGCCGAGGGGCAGCTGGGCTGTGGCCAAGGGGAGGGAATGGCAGGCACATTTCCTTCCCAGCATCTGGCCTCCAGCCTCTTAGTTTCTGGGTGGGCACCTTCTAGCAAAGCCGTTTCGCATGTTTAGCTGCTGAACAGGCTGAGAAGCAGCTTAGGTATCCAGTGGCTGGGACTCCCCCATGCCTCACCTACCCGGGCGCAGGGGAAAGGGCAGGGCTCCCCACCTTTGGCACGCCTGCCCCCCACTGCCCCGAGCTGGACGGCAAGCCCTCTTGTTCCCGAAGGAGTCGAGATCGCCCTCGCTTCCCCTCCTCGCCCCAGTTCTCGCCCTGAGCTGACAGCCCCCACCCACTGATGAATCCGCCTGGGGTAGGTCACAGTCTAGCCTGCATCCGACCTGCTGCTGAATCACTATCTCCCCTCGGAGCCACAGGAAGGAGAAGGGAGGGGAGGACGGGGAGGGAGGCCAGCGTCTCCCTCTAGTGCCGCCAGGAGCTAATGTAATTGAAAAGGCCTCCCAGGCGGTGTCCTCACTGTGTCCTCACATCAGGCCACTTGGCTTTCTCTGCAACCGGCCCAGAGACCCAGGCAAACCAGAACGTGGGACTTTCAGGACTCAGCCTGGGAAAGTCACAAACTGGGACAGCTCGTCACCCCACAGTCCACAGGTCTGGCCTGGCTGCAGAAGACGGGAGGATTTCTCCTACCTGGCACCAGCTCTCCCCCGTTTAAATGGGGACCCCTGCCCTGGCTGGCATGGCTAAGTGGATTGAATGCCAGCCTGCAAACTAAAGGGTCACTGGTTCGATTCCTAGCCAGGGCACATGCCTGGGTTGCAGACCAGGTCCCCAGTAGGGGGCGCAAGAGAGGCAAATGTTTCTCTCCCTTTTGTTTCTCCCTCCCTTCCCATCTCTCTAAAGATAAATAAATAAAATCTTAAAAAAAAAAAGGCAGGGACTCCTGAGGCCTCCCTCTACCCCACATGATATAAACAGTCCCTGTCTTGGCCCTTCCTCACTGGTCCTGAATGAAGTTCATAGGGCAGATTCAAGTTCTTAGGGCAGATTCTGGAAGCAGACAGCCTCCAGGTCAAGTCCCTGCTATTTGCTAGCTGCATGGTCATCTTGAGCTACTTACTTCACCTCTTGAGCATCTATTTCTCTCTGTAGAATGAGGGTAATAACCCCACCGAGCCCTTAACACTTGTGGAGGAAGAAACGTACAGTGCACGTAAAGGCGCTCGCATACTGCCCGGCACAGAGAGCGCCACGTAACTTGTCTCTGCTGTTCTCTCGCAGCTGGACCTGACCCCACCCTAGCTGCCACCCAAACGGCAGAGGCCTGCAGAGCCCCCCAAACGCAAGGAAGTGGTTCCTTCTCAAGGACCCCGGCACGACACTGGCAGTGCAGCTCCCAGCAGGAATGATTCCTGCCTCCTCTTCGGAGTCTTGGACCTTCACAGACACCAAAGCGGCCTGAGTTTCTGGCTAGGCCGGCCCGCCTGGGAAAGCCTGTCCCCACACACTGCGTGTGGGATCCGGCTGCTCTGGCAACAATCCCATTTTCAGGGCGCTGCTGGCCCGTGGGCATCGGCTGCTCTGGACTCATTGACTGGGGCGCCTGTACCCTCCCAAGGAATGGCAAGCTCTCAGAGCCCCAGACCACGAGGTGCAGAGGGCGCTGCATTTCCATGTGAATGACACCCATAGGGTCACCTTTCCTTTTCTTCTCCTTGTTTTTCCCTTTCATTTCTCCTGGTGAGACAGGGCTGCGTCCCCGTCTGGGACAGCCTAGAGAAGGGGCTGGTGTTGGAGAAAGAGGAAAGAGGAAGATGCTGGAAGGAGGGAGCGGGAAAGGCATTTATCAATCTGTGTGTTCACCACCCTTTTTTGCATGTGCCTCCCCCCTCTGCCCTCCCTTGAAATTTCCCAGCAGGCATCTGACATCAGTGCTCCAAAGCAGGCAGAGGCGGTGGTAACCCATTGGACGGATGGGGAGACTGAGGTCCTGAGGGCATAAGTAGTGTGCGCAGGCTCATGGAGCCACATGGACAGTCCTGACCCTGAGTGTTCCCCACACTGAGGCCCCCAGGGGTTGGGCTGCAAGGTGAGGGCAGGCAAGCTGGGGGAAGGAGGCCCTGCTGGCCAGGGTTCCCCGAATGAGAGGCAAAGCCAGGAGGGTTCACTGAGGCAAGGGAGAAAGTAGGAAGGGAAGTGCCGCCTGCCTGGGCCAGCTCTGGGAAAGGCTGCGGAGCCCCACCAGGTGGGATCCTGGTGCGATGGGCCCTGCCCTCCGCTGCCTGCCACCCCCTCGCATTCTGGCTCCCATCGGCAAGTGTCCTGGCAGAGGAGGACACCCACACACAGCCTCCAGCCTGATGCCCCGCCCTCCTGTCTGCTGGCTGACATTGAGCCCGGGATGCCCATCTGCAGGGCCTGCTGCCGCGGGGACCTGCTTCAGAGGCTGGCTGCTTGGCCAGGCGGCTCTGGGGGCCCTTGACAGCTGAGTGGTCTTGGGGACATGGGTGGTGCCTGGAACATGGGGGCCGAGGCAGTTGTCAGGCCGCCCTGGCCCGGGGACTGACACGGAGCCCCGAGGAGTGCCATGCTGACTTGACTTTGACTGCCGGACCAACCAATCAGTGCGCTTCCCGCTCCGGCCATAGGCCAGCTCACAAAGGCCGGTGTGGGCACGGGGGAAGACACGACATGCTTCTGGCCTGCCAGTCTGGGCTGGAGATGAAGAAACAAAAGCACCCAGCATAGTGAGACATGTTATATACCCTGAGACGTTCCGAGGGGCACAGGAGTGGTTACACTCCCCATGCAGGGAAGAGACCCTGGGGCTGCGGGACATCCGAGGCAGGTCCCGGGAGGAGGGCTTGACCTCAGCCTTGAAGGGTCAGGGCATGCGGGTCCACAAAGAGCACAAAGCTCTAGCAGCGGGAGCAAGCCACTCTAACCAGAGCGTGGGCGAGCAGAGGGACAGCCAGGGGAAGGGCAGGATGGGGCCGGGGACAGGAGGGACTTTGGTGTCCAGCTGCGAAACCCAGAAGGTCTCAGAGTTGGGAGTAACGTCTGGGTGCAGGGAAGGAAGATTTTTGTTAAGAGGCGAGGTAGACAGCGAGGGGGCAGGGCGGGAGAGAGGTCGAGAAGAGTCTGGTGATGAGGTCACCAGCCCTGGGGTGTGGGCCTGGCCCTGCCCCTCAGTGGCTGGCGGACCTGGGCCGCCCCCTTCAGATGACAGGCGGCCGCCCATCAGTGAGCTTGAAGTCAGCTCAGTGCCTTCCAACACACATTTAAAAGAAGAATAAACTAAATGACCGAGTCCACCATAGTAAGGTTAAATAGTGTTTTTGCACAATTTCCGTTTTCAGATGTCTGTCTACCTACCTGCCTGCCTGTCTGTCTGTCTGTGGGGTTGTGATGTGAAATTCATACTGTGACAGAAAAAGCTTTAAAGACACCGACAAACCCCCGGAGCCTCAGCCTCCCCTCCCAGCATGAGGGGATGCCAAGTGTCCTCTCGGGCAGCCAGCCCTCTGGGAAACCAGTGCAGCGGGCCGGCCGGCCGGCCAGTCTGAAGCTGGGGGGGGGGCGGGGGGGGGCGGGGTGGCAGGGTCTGGGCAGAGGGTCAGCTGGGGTCTGCAGAATGCTGAGGGATTTTTCCACCCTGAGTAGCCCCTCGCTGGGTTTTTGTTCTGACTTTGGGAGCCTTTGCACAGAGTGATCTCGAGGGGCAGCAACCTCTAGGGAAGACAGATGGGGGGGGGGGGGGTGATGAATGCTGTTCTTTGCCCCCGTGCGTGCCCTGGTCCCCACTGTGGCACTGAGGGCCCTTGTGTCCAACAAGAATCCGTCCTTTCTCCTCCGGGGCCCTGTTTTCCAGGGTCCTGAGAATAGGCCCCATTGTGACCAGGGGGACAGACCAGAGAGGCCGGAATTCCTGCCCTGGGTGAAAAAGCTGAATTCCTGGGACAGAAAGGGTCTCATGTGCCCCCAGGCTGGGTCCGCAGAGGCTGATGCTATGGCTACCGCAGACCCCCAGTGCTGGGCTCCTCTCCTGACCGCCCCCCCCCCCCCCCCCCCGGGCCTCTGCCATCACTCCAACCCACAGAAAGCGCACAGGGCCCTGCTTGGCTGCCCGTCTCCTCGCACTTGCCTTGCTACTCCGGGCAAAGGCCCTGAGCGGGTCTCCAGCCCAGGGACAGCTGGCGGTGCCCAGGGCTCAGAGCCGAAGACCAAGAATGTGGGTCGAGCCAGCATGTTTCACCTCTTACTCCTTTGTGACACAGGCAAGTTACTTAACCTCTCCCCACCTTCGGCTGTGGAAGGGGGTGAAAACGGTTCCCACCTTTGTTGTTGGGGGCATCACCAGGGAAAATGTGCAAAGCTCTTAGAGCCACACCTGGCACCTGACGAAGAGCCCTGGCCAACCGCCTGGCTCCATGGGAGGGGCTAGGTTTGGAGTGTGGACCTCGGCCACACTGCAGGAAGTGCTGACTGGCCCCATCACGGCTGTGGACTCTGTCGGACCCTGGCTCTGTTGCCCAGGGTGCCAGCTGAGCACCGTGAACACAGAGGGGCCGGGATTCCCACCTGTGTGCACTCCAAGGAACCCCCACCACAAGTGCCTTTGGGAGAAGGGGGGCAGGGGGGTACCCAGCTGGTTTCCCAGCTGGGAAAGGAAGCCGCGTGGCCCACTGGCCACAGAGCCCTGTGAGCTCCTGCCCTCTGCTCTGCCAGGCTGCTCCCAGCCACAGGGCTCCCTGGACTTCTGGGGACTGCAGGCCAGATCTGGAAACCCACAGACGGGGCAGAGACAACATGTGGTGATAGGGCTCAACTATGCAGTCCCTGGAGAGAAAGGCAAGGAGGCCTTCCCCGTCTCTCTGCAAGTCCCTTTGTCCATCCACCCATCCATCCACCCGCCCACCTCTCCACGTCTTAGCAGAGCAGGTGCTGTAGACCCAGCCCTGGGTCCGAGCAGGAGCGTGATGGCAAAGCCAGTTCTGCCCCCACAGAGCCCACGGCTGGTTGGAGAGACGAGATAAACACCCAGGAAAAGAAACCATGGAAGTCACTTTTTGATGAGGTACCCCTCAGCCTGGTCAAAAGGGCAGGCTGTATAGGAACTGCCAGGATAGGGAGGGCAGAGTGGCCTGGGAGGGCTGCCTAGGAGAGGAGGCACTTCGGCCATGCTCAAAAGATGAGGGTTTAGGAAGAGCAGAGGCAGGAAGGCATTTCGCAGTGGATGGGACAATGTGAGCAAAGGGGCGAGGGCAGGAATGCATGGGGGTCTGTGTGTGCGTGCGTGTGTGCGTGCGTGTGTGTGAAGACAGACACCAGGGCCCCACTGTTGAGCAGGCCTCCAGGTTGCTCCTTGGCTGTGGCCCCTCACGCCCCAGCCCTGGCCTAATTTTGAGCTGGGACTGGGGAGCTGGGAGCAAGGGCTAAGAGCTCCCTGCTTCCTGTGCAGGCCCAGGAGCGCACCCAAGGCCCAGCTGGGCTTGTTCCTGCCTCGGCCTCTGTCAGGAAGGGTGCTTGGAGTGGGACTGCACACTTTTCCCAGCACCTGGCCCTGCTGCACTGCCTGGGACCCCAGGGGGCACCCCCTGCAGGGAGAGCCGTACATCTGCCACACCCTCCTGAGCCGGACATCACTGTCGCACCAGTGCCAAGCACCCGCACGTGCCAGGCCCTGTGACTCCTGATGGTCTCTGAGGCAGGTGCTTTAGGGCCGTTCTACAGAAGGGGTTCAGACCAGTCAGGTGACTCGCCGGGTGCCAGCTGCAGGGTTGCAAAGTCGGGGTCATCTGCCTGCGTGTACAGCCACTACCCGTGCCTTCCTGCCCTCTCTAGTGTTGTGCTGCCTTCCCAGGGAGGGGCACCTCCTCCAGAAAGCCTGCTCTGGTTTTGACACCCAATGGCACTGAGTGTCCCAATTCTGCCCCCAGTACCTCCTGGTGCCCTCCTGGAGCTGCCTGGCAGAATTCTCCACAATCACCCGTGAAAATGACCTTTGTCTGCACTGCGGAGTATGGTGGCCGCCAGCCACTGTGGCTGTTGGGCACTGGAGACGTGGCTGGTGTGACTCAAGAACTGAGTTTTTAATCTGCTTTCACTGTAATTAAAATATCGATGTGAACAGCTGCAGCATACTGGCCAGTGCGCTGGACAGCGCGGCCTTGACCGGTGGTCCGCACTGGGTATCCGCAGCGGGTGGGTGTGGCTCTCGGGGGAACGTGTGTGTGTGTGTGTGTGTGTGTGTGCGTGTGTGTGTGTGTGTAGCTGCCTGAGTTCACAGCCCAGCTCTGCCAGACGGATCGCTTAGGGTCCCTCTGCCTTCCTGTCCACTCTGTGAAGAGGAGAGACCAACAGGACCGTCCGACTGGGTGGATGGATAAAATGGTTTACCACAGTGGACTCAGTACCTGGTGCACAGCGAGGCTGGAGAACAGTGACCAGATGCTCTGAGCTTCCAGCCCTACCTGCCGGCCGCAGAGCTCTGCCGAAGGACTAGCCCCCCGGGGGGTTGGGGGGGTCTCTGTGGAGGAGCCAAGATTTGCAGGTGATAGGAACCACCTGGGACACACTGGGCAGGGCTGGGGTGGGGGTCTGCTGGAGGGGGCGCCTGGGAGGGACGTAGGGAACCTGGCTCAGCTGGCCCCACCGGGGTGGGCCACGCTTGGGTTGTCTGTGTAAGGAGGAAGAAACCCAGACTCGGAGGGGTAAAGCCACATGCCTAGACCCGATGGCTGGGCAGAACTCTGCCCAGCCATCGGGTCTAGGCATGTGGCAGAGCTGGGGGTGGCAGGACTGAGGGATTCAATGCCATCAAAGTGACAGTTCTTCCTTCCACAGTCTCCAGGGATTCCCATTGCTGTCAAACTGCCAGGCTGCCCGGGGTCCTGGCCCTCACTGATGAGACGTGGCAGGAGTGACAGGCAGGCCTGGGTGCCCCTCACTGCTGGGCCCAGTGGTCAATGTAATGAGGGGCAGGTGGCTGCCACATCCTGCTCGTGGGCACTGGAAAGGCGGACAGTGGGGCTCTCTGCCCAGGGCAGTGGGCCCAGGGGGGCCCTCAGTGCTTCTGGGCCCGCCTGGGCCCAGGGAGGGTGGGGGGCTTCCCTAGGGTCTGCACAGGAGAGAGAGGGTCTCAGAGGAATTGGGAAAGACAGCAGACTGGGCCAGCCAGTGCGGGCTCACGGGATCTGGGCGGCCGGCAGCCCTCTCTGCGCCTCGGTGTCCCTGACGGAGAAAACGAGGTGCCGCCCCGGGTGCCACCCGACTTCTGCAAAGAGCCTTCCAGCCCGGCCCTCAGACAGGCCTGGGCCCTTCCTGCCGAAAGAGGGGTCCCCCGGGAGCCCTGGGTGATGGCTGCCTGCCCCCCCCGCCCCCACCCAGCCTCCCTGTCTGCACGGGGCCTGCTCCGCCTCCTCTGGGTCAGCCTGGCTCTCACGACAGCCACGTCGCTGTTCACTGGGACACCCATCACAGGTCCCGGAGGGCCAGCCCTGGGCCACCACTGCTTCCACCTCCCACTGTGTAGCGGAAGCTGGGCCTCTGCCACCAAGAAGTCCCCTGAGGCCCTGGAGCAGGCATGGACCCTTGAACCCCAGAGCAGAGTGGGAAATGGAGACAAGGTGTGATGGGGGGAAGGGAGTGGGCCCAGCCTTGGTGGGAGCCACCACTGAGAAGCCCGTCCCCCCGAGTGATCCCTCCTTTCCCAGACGGTGTCATACTGCTGTTGCCATTGCGATTGTCATGGTGATTACTGATACTGTAACTGACAAGAGTGGCGCGTTTCTGAAGCAGTGACATGACAAAGGTACCAAACCCCCACGACACACGGGCTCATTGTATCCTCACAACACTTCTACGTGGTAGGTTCTCTTACTTCCCCATTTTACAGGACAGAAAGGGAGGATCAGAGAGGGCGTGTAACTTGCCCACGGGAGCACAGCTTGTGAGTGAAAGGGGCAGGATCTGAGCCCAAGCAGCCTTAGCCTAGCACTCAAACCATTCACCGCCTTGTGGCTGACAAGGACACCTGTAAAAGCCAGACCGGTACGCTAAATTAGGAGCCGGTAGGGCAGAGAAAGGAGCAAGGAAGGCGGAGACTCGGGACTAGAGACACCAGAACAGCACCACCCACTTCCAGACACTTTCTTAGCGAGACCGCAGTGTGAGCTCTGGGGTGAGTGAGCCCAGCTTCCGGGCAGACAAAGCCGGCTGTGACACGGGGCAGTATCCGTGGCCACACGGTCAGACAGACAGTGCTGTCCCGTTCTAACGGGCCCCCCTCCTACCCTAGTCCAGAATTGACAGTTTCCTGGGCTGCCTCCCGGAGGCTCTGCCGGGAAGTGCAGTGGTGGAGTCTGCAGCCCAGGACTGCAGGGCTTCCCGGGGGCAGCCTTCCAGTCCCCGGAGAGGCTGCTTCTCCAGCAGAGTCTGTGCAAACTCTGGGGACAGTGCAGCTGGGTGGCTGGCTGCGGTCCTGGGCTCTGTGCCCCTTTGACATTCTCTCCTTCCCCATTTTGGCTGCTGGCACCCCTGAACCCTGCCTAGAGCAGCACCCTGTGCCTTCCCTTGGTAGCTTTGGCCACTACTATCAGGACGTGGCTGTCTCTTCCCCTCCGCTCTAGGCCCCATGAGGTAGGAGCTGTGCGTCTCCCCAGGCCTCGAGCGTGGCTGGGTACAGTCGGTGTTTGTTGAATGAATGTGCTAGTGCATTCCGGGGTGAGGGGGGCTGGCCAGAAGTGGGGTGTTGTCCTGAGCTGTCCTCCAGGCAGACCCTGGGTCTCTGCTCGCCTTCCTTTCCCCCCAGAAAAGCTCAGTGGAAGAGCCACTTCCTCTCGGGGGTCTTCCCTGATCCTTACAGATGGGTCGGCAACAACGGATGTCAGTCTCTGTACAACACGAAGGGGCTTGAGCAGCCTCGGATGACCCGGGGCACTTCCTGTCCATCTGTGAGGACGGCCTTGGTCTCTGCGCTCCGGCCCCTGTGACATCACCCGGAGCTGTCAGGAAACCGCCGGCACCGGAGGGATGCTGCACGCTCTTGCTGACGTCCTGTGTGATGGCTTCACATGCAACTCTGTCCTCCCCTGTCTGGGCGACAACGTCTCACGGCCTCCCTCATCTCCCCTGCAGGCCCGAGTCTGAGACCAAGGGCGCGTGTGCACGCAGGAAGTGCTGACTGAGTACTTCACACAATCATCTCAGTTCTCTCGACCGCCCCAAGAACAAGGCACTATCATTACACCCATTTTCCAGATGAGGAAACCGAGACATAAGGAGCTAAGTCACTAGTCAGTGGCAGAGCTGCGAGCTGAACCTGGAGCTGGCTGACTCCTCTAAGTCCATGCTTAGAACCTTCATGATCTTTCCCGTCTCTTCCCTGGCCTTCCTACCCCGCAGACCCCCAAAAACACCCCCTGCGCCTGCCCGCCGGCCTCTGCGAGGAAGCCCCCAAGCATGCACTCACAAGCGCCCCTTGGCCCAGCCCTCCCCCTCCCCCTCTGTCTCGGAGTCTCCCTCAGTATCCAAGTCCAGGTGGAGATTTGTGCCCCGCCCCCCACAGTCTTCCCTGCACAGCCCCAGCTCCCAGGGGCCACCCTCCCTCTGCAAGGCTCCCCTGCACTCCGGTCTGAGCATCTCCATGGGGCCTGTTGAACCACCTGTCCTGGTGCACAGGTCAGCCCCGCCCTCCTGGGAAGAGGACCACAGAGGACCGGCCCCTCAGGCAGGCCTTTCTGGGAGCCTCAGCCAGGGCCCGCACCAGCCTTGCGCAGACCTGCACAGTCAAGTGACAGAAACTCGGGGTTCAGTGACAAGGGGCTTCAGCCCCGGAGCCCCCAGGCTGGGCTGGACCTCTCCTGCAGCTGCCAGGCTCTGCCCTGACCCTCTGCTGACTCTGCCTATCCACAGCATTTACTGAGCACCTGTTATGTGCCAGGCCCTGGGGTCACAGGGTCAAGTAAAACAAGACTCATCTCCCGGCAGTGGGGTAAGTAATGAACAGAAGCAAATTGATAAACTGGGTTAAGAGTTGTGAGGAAAACGAAGAGGTTGCAGAGATGAAGAAAGAAGGGAGGTCCCTCTGCAGACAGGATTAAAGGGGAGTCTGAGGGGGTAGCTGGCGGGGCCGGGCTGGGTGGAGGGAGGGGTGAGAGGCACAAGCCACCTGGAAGATCCTGAAAAGTCTCCCAGAACCCAGTGGAGCCCAGGACGGTGCGCTAGCTCAGGCTGTTCGGAAAGCCCGTGTGGAGATGGACGGCGGGAGGGGCAGGGAGAGCACAAGAGCTGCAGGAAGAAGGAGCAGCGGGTGCACAAGTGCCCCAGCACCCACCCTTGGGTGGGACAGCCACCCTTGGGTGGGCCAGCCCTGAGGCCCAGAGTTCTACGCTGGCCCCTAGCTTCCCTGCGGGATGAAGCCCAGAAGCTGGTTGATAACGCACCCCTTTCGGCTGCCTTCCCTCCCCTGCCTTCCTTCAGTCACTCACTGGTGTCCCCTCCCAAATAAACTGCTGGGTCTCAAATCTTCGTCCCCAGGTCAGCTTCTGGAGGATTCTAAGCTGAGACACCCACCTTTCCCTGTCTCTGGCCCCCCACAGTCTTCGTGGGCCACGGGACCCAGCACAGGGCCCGCCACACAGCAGGAGCTTTCCCCACAGGCAGAGTGTGGGCCCGCGTGGGAGTAACCCATGTGCTCTGTCCTCTGGCTCCCGCGGCAGCTGCCTGCAGCGTGACGGGTCTCCACCTTTCTGGCCAGGTGCATCAGGCTCACAGGTGCCCTCTGGCGCTTGGGGTGAGGATCGGGGCTCTCCCAGTTACATATTAACTTTTAATGCTCTGGCTTGGCAAGTGCAGCCTTCTCTAGTCAGGAGCCTGATGCTACAGAATTAAACCAGACCTGACCCCAGCCCAGCTCCTGCCTCCCAGGCCCTTTAGAGCAGCGGCCCCTCCTCCCTGTCCGTCAGCCAGGCTCCTGTTCAAGTCTCCACAAGGGTTCGACTCTCCCTTCCAGGCACCAGTGTTTGGGATGCTGCAAGCCTTGGCGATACTCTGGAAATCCACTGGGAAGGTTTCCGAGAGCCGGAAAGAGCACTGGATTTTGAGTAAAAAAAAACCTGATGCTAGCCTATTATTCTGGGTAACCTCAGGCAAATCATGTCCCCGCTCTGGGCTGCAGAACGTGTAAGTGCAGAGCGAGTGCTGGGCTGGGCAGGGCTGGAGGACCCCCTCCCGCCCGGCTCCAGGCCCTGCCAGGTCGTGCGGCTGCCAGGGGAGTGTTGTATGGGTGTGGTGCTCAGGCCTCTGGCTTTCCCTTGGGCATAGATTAGCTGATCAACAACCACAACAGTAATAACAGGTCCTGATTATTACAAGCGTGTGCCAGGCGGTGTGCTCAGTACCTGGCCAGCTTTCCTGAGGGGCAACACAGGTAAAACCAGGCTTCCACCCTGCCTGGACTGCTTGAGTTCTAGCCATCTCTGCCACGTAATTGCCTTTGCGAGTCATGTGACATCTCTGTCCCCCTGTGGCTTTATCTGTAAACTGGGGAAAGAACTGTATCCACCTTATGGATGGAAGCAAAAAGTTCAATGAGCTGAAACACGAAAACTGTTTCCTGCTGAACACCCGGGCTCCCTGGAACTGGCCGGGAGAGCAAGTCAGGCGCCCTGTGGCCGGGCCCTAGGGACGCTGCTCGCACCCACTGACCTTTGGAGACGCTCGGGGGAAAGTAAGCTCTGACATTGGTGTAGCCAACCTGTACCAGTACTTCCTGGGATGCAATAAAGGTCAAGGTGGGCACCCAGTGGGCCCCTTCATCCCTGCGCCCTGGGTCCCCTCTCGACGGCCCATGCACCTCAGAGCTGCACCAGGAAGGCCGGGCAGGCCCCGCGCCTGGGCTGTTAGGTGGTGTGTGCAAAGGTTGAACAGCCAGAACCACCAGAAGGTCTGGAGACCAGCATTGCCCACGTGTGAGGAAAGAACTCCGTCCCTGGGGCACACATTTCCCGTTCCCGACAGGAGCAGGGGGAAGGGGTGCCAACGGGGCCCCCAAATCCTGGAGTGTAGGGAGATCAAACACCTCCCTCTGGGGTCTTCTTAGGGTGACAGCAAATTTCTGAGGTTAGATAGGTGGTGGTTGCACAACTCTGAAAATGTATTAATAGTCATTGGATTAACTGTATACGTAACATGTGAATTTTGTATCGTAAACCACACCTCAGTAGGGCTGGGTGAAAGAAACACCTCCCTCCGGCCCCAGGTCCTGGGCCAGGCCTTGCCCAAACACCCTCTGGAAGCAAGAGTCACAGGCTGGGGGCAGGGGGCGGGGATTCCCCATGACAAACGGGCCATGTGTTCGGGTAGAGGGCTTAAAGGCTTGGTCTTGGGCGGGGGTCGCAGCTGGACCCAAGGCCAAGGTCAGGCCTCAGTTTGGTTAGGGGAAGGGAGACCTGTTTGGGGGGTGCTTCCAGAACCAGCTTCGTTGTGCCTGTCCTGTGGGGGAAGTCAGGCAGCACCCCTTCTCAGAAGTCTGACCCCAAAGCATGTGGGGGCTCCTGAGCCTGGGAGCGGGGTCTCAGTGAGTGCACCCTGAACCGACCCTGGTACTCTGGGCCTTGCACATTCTCAGGGGCGTGGGCTGGCGAGAAGCCTGAATTCCCCTTAAAGGGATCCCCAAACGTGGAGAGTGCCCTTAACTACACCCTCGGCTGCCCTCCCCGCAGCCCCTGGACCACAGACACCATGGGGTCCAGGGTTCCACCTTGCAAATGTGCTTTTCATCATGCCCTGGCTGGGGTGTGGACCTGGAGTTGGGAGAGGCCGAATCTACCCTCCCACGCTTACCAGCCAAGAGGTAACCCAACCAATCTGAGCCCAAGGTTCCTCTGCTGCAAAAAGGAGGCATGAACCTCATAGGATGGTATTAATGGTCGAACAAGATAGATCATGCTCAAGGGTCCAGCACAGTGTGGTAGTGTCAGCAGTCTGCAGATGACACTGGCCAGGATGCTGGCGGCTGTAATATCCAGTGCTGCCACAAGGTGGAGCCAGAAACGTATAAATCCCACGAACTAAGGCCCTTAAGGTGAAAAAGTGGTGCCTAAACTCCAATCAGCGTTAAGACACAACTCGCACGAATCCCACGAACTCTAGAATGCTTGTCTCTTCCACACCCTGCTGTTGCTATGAATGTCTGCCATCCCTACAGCCATCAGCCCCCCACTCCAGGTCCTGGTGCTCGGACCACTTCAATAGCCAGCAGGCTCTGAGAGAATCACAGAAGTTCGAAGCCAGGAGGGACCTCCAAGATACCCCAAATTCCTTCCCCTCACCGATGCTGAAGGGTAGAAAGGGTTAATGGCTGTTCCCGGCTGGACAATGGGTGCCCAGGCCCCTTCCTTTCGACCCACCCAAAGCCAATACTGTCCCTCTCCTGGAAGACAGTTTCTTTCACTATCCGACACTGCCCCAGTCGCAGGGACTCTCTCTAACCTCTCTGGGGGCTGGCTTTCAGCACACTCTCAGCGGGAGGGCTGCCCCCTCAGGGAAGCCTCCCTGACCCCTGGCCAGGCTGGCCTGATGCTGTGGGTCTCCACTGGCTCAGCAGCGGCTATGAGCCCCCTATTACAGATGAAGAAACCGAGGCCTTGGAGGTTGAGGTATCTCCCAGGTCGCACAGCAGGTGGGGGAAGAGCCAGGGTGCCAGCCAGGCCCTGCCTGTGCCATCTGCCTCCCCACAGACCACGGTCCCCCACAGGCAGGGCTGAGCCACACCCAATTGTGTGGGCCCCGCGCCTCACACCGAGGAGACGATCAAAACTGGGTGAATGCCTCCTGCCTGGAAGCCCACAGAGGCAGCCCTGGCCTGGGAGGCCAAAGCCTCGGGTTTGAGATTTAGCTCTGCCGTGCAGCGTGTGTGGGGAGGTGGCGAACCAGAGGACTGGTTGCCATGGAGGGGTGGTGATCCCAGGGAGGGAGAACTAGGGCTCCCCTTGCACGTGACAAAACAGCAAAGCTGGCTCCAGGCACTCTTAGGGGGCTCAGCTCTCCTGCTGGCACCCCAAAGGGGGGCTGTGGCCTTGGGAGCAAGGGAGTGGGCATGTGGGGCCTTGGGCACCTGCACACCAGGGCCATCTTCGCAGGGCTGAGGAGCCACAGGAACAGAAGCACAAGCCTGAGGAAACAACGGGACCCAGCCCATGCCCACCCCCGCACCTGGGGCTGCCACTCCACACCCCACCACCTCCCTCCCACCGCTGCTGGAGGGAGCCGAAGATCCCGCACCAGCCCTGCACACAGAGCGAGCAACCCTCTCTCCCCAGACGCAGCCCTCTGGGCCTTTGCCCCAAGAGCTGGGACCGGGCAGGTGGGTTAGAGTCGACCCCCCTGCAGCTTGCTTCCCCGGCACCACAGCTGGGCCCTCAGAAGACCTCATTCCCTGCAGTCGACACCCCTTTCAGGGAGGTTAGACGCAACTTCCCGTGGGCAACTTCCTCCCACCTGCCCACCCAGGTTAAAGGGGGCCGTGGCAGTGGCTGGGCAGGGTCTGCTTACACAAAGCCCTGTGCAGTGCTGGCCCCCAGCCCCTCGTCGACCCGAGTCCCTGTGCCCAGCTGGCTCTCTCGCTCATCGGCATAGAGAGGCTATTTGTGCAGCTGCCAGTGGCAGAGGGGCTGGAAGGAGAGTGTGGGCCATGTCCAGGATGGGTGGTGGCTGGGACTGCTGGGTGTGGACAGCCGTCTAACCAGGACATAGCCAAGCATGGGGTCGGGGGTAGGGATGTGGATGCCCCGCAGCTCCCCAAAGCCAGTAGGGTGCCTGGTGGTGGAGGGCCAGCCTCACCCCACAGTCCACACCAGCCCTGGCGAGAAATCCAACCCTGGTGAGAACTCTCAGAGCCCAGAGGGGCTCAGGGCGGTTCAGTCCAGCTCCGTCTTCAGCGGGACCCCGTTCTACCCACCCTGTCTTTCCTGAGTGGCCGCTCTGCACCCAGGCCTGGGCTGGCGGAGGAGAGCATCTGAGAGGGCCGGGTGCTACGAGGCACTGGTATGGCTGCATTAGTGCCCTGGGGAACTCATGGCTATGCTGCCACACCAGTCAGTCACTTGGTACTGTGGGCCCCGTTCACGGGGGCGAGGAGTAGGTGGGGGGAGGGGGGAGGGGACGGAGATGGGAAGAGGTGAAGTGGCTCACGGCCACCAGCAGAGCTGGGTGTTCCGACTGTTCTCTCTGAAGTCAGTTAGACTCAGCTCAAAATTTCGACCAGGTGGTGGCCTTGAGCCTTGTGTTCATCAGCCTACGCCGTCCCTGGCACACAGTAGGTGCTCAGTGGAGGGAGGTCACAGCAGACGCTGTCTCCGGTGCTCTTCCCAGGACCTTCCATTTGCCTCCCGGGGAAGAGGGAAGAGCAGCAGAGGTCACCTGGCTCCGCCCCTGTTTTATGCCCCGCCCCTGATCTGTTTCTCTCTCTTCTGTGCTGGGCAGGTGAGGGGGAGGGGCACGGTTTACAGAGAAGGGGAGGCTCCACCACCAGCCCAGGGTCACCTGCCATCCGCAGGGTGGCCTGGGTCCCCAGATCTGGAGTCAGACTCCCAAGCAGGCCTGACCTGGAATCTGGCCAGATTGAGGATGTGGGGTTCTTGGAGGAGCCCCCCAAAATTCTCAGGGCCATCCTGGCTGTACTGCCCCCGCCCCCCCTACTCCGTCTTCCTGCTGGGTCCCAAGGCAGCACTCTGCTTCCCGCAGGGGAGGGCAGCCACAGCCTCAACCCCTTCCGAATTACAAATGGGAAGGAAGGCTGGGGAGCCCTCGCAGAGGAATGCCTTTCCTTGGCTCTGGCCTTGTGCCCACGAGGGGCCCAGGGCAGCTGCCTGCCCTCTGCCCCGGTGCTGGTCCTGCAAGCCTCCCTCAGCGGCCTCCACGTCAGCTCCACCCGTGCAGGGGCCACCCCAACGAGCCCCTGGCCCAGACCCAAACCTGGGGCTCTGCCCTAGTCAGGCACCGCAGCCTCCTTCCCCTTCTTGTTGGCCCGCCCAGGTGTCCCACGACACAGCAGGTGGCAGGGGTGCTGGGGGGGGCCCCCTGGGGCAGATGGAAGGCAGCTCTCTGGGTGGACGGAGCCAGGACAGATCCCATCTGGCCCCATCTGGCCGTGGGCTGCTGCCTCTCCCCCCAGGTCCCTCCGAACATTGGACCATTGTTCTAGGCCACAAGAGGGTGGCTCTGTGGCCCTGGGGCTGAAGAACAAAAACCTGTTGAGCAAGGCTCCGCTCCACCCGTGCAATGTCAAAACTTTAACCAGGATCCCGGCTGGCTTCCTCGGGGAGACATGAGCCGGGGAGGCAGGCCCAGGCCCAGAGCTGAGGGCGGGTGGTGGGGAGCAGAAGGGCGCGGTCCATCCCACGAGCCCACCAGGTGCTGGTGGCGCGGCTGTGCCTGAGGACAGGCAGCAGGTGGACCAGCGGGACGCCCACCGCGTGACGAGAGGGGGGCACACGGCCCGCCCGGGCCTCCATGTTCCCCTCAGAGACATGAGGTGCCAAATGCACGTGTGTCTGCCCGGCTGGTGTGGCTCAGTGGGTTGAGCGCCAGCCTGCAAACAGGTTCCCGGCCAGGGCACACGCCTGGGTTGCGGGCCTGTGAGAGGCAGCCGAGAGATGTTTCTCTCTCCCTCTCTTTCTCCCTTCCTTCTCCTCTCTCTGAAAAATAAATGAAATCTCTGCCGTGGTTGGCAGAGAGCCAACAATGGTCAGGCCTCAGAAGGAGGCTGCAGCCCCCGCCCTGCAGCGATGAGGAGCAGATGTAGGGGTGGGCAGGGGGGAGGGGGACCCCACGCTGCTGTGCCCTCTCTCGAGGGGCTGCCGCGATGGTGACCACGTTCCAGGTCTGTCCGGCATGTGTGCGGATTCCCACTCTACAGGTGAGACAGCCGAAGCACAGAGAAGCGGGGGCAGCCCTGGTCTCGGAATCCAGACCACCTGACCCCGTGAAGGGCTTGACAGTGCTCTTCACTCTAGTCCCTCGACAGTGGCCAGGCGCCAGGCCCCTGGGGGTACAGAAATGTGGGCCCTTCTCACACGCCACCGTGGTGTGGTCAGTGCCACTCCTGAGGCAGCCAGGTGGGCGGGGGGGGGGGGGAGGGGCTGTGGGGAGGGCTTTCTGGAAAAGCCTGAGGCTGAGCAGGATTCAGTCCCTGGATGGGTGAGGAGAGGGGACAGGAGAGGAGAGTGCCCTGGCTGGAAGGAATGGCAGGGCATGAGCCTGGAGGCTGGGGACAGCAGGTGGTCACTCCTGTGACAGGCACTGAAGAATGAGAAGGTGGCTGGTGGGCCAGGGGGCTGGCTGGAGAGATGGAAAGGTGGGTTATAGGCCCTGGGGGCTTCCTGGGACTGGACCTGCCCCAGTGGAATGTGCACCACCCAGGGGACTGGGGACATTGTTTCAGTGGGGTGTGGCCTTAAACCTGAATGAGAAGAGTGTTTGCGGGGCACTGGTTGACAAGGATATGAGTCCTGCCAGGCCAGCCTGGGCCTGCCTTAGCTCCAGGATGCCCGTGGCAACCAGAGCAGGGAACCCGCTGCTCGGCTGCTCGGGGGCTGTTGCACCTACAGAAGCCAGGCCAGGCAATGCCTGGCTCCCAGCCCAGCAGCCCAGCAAGGGGTGCTCAGGCGCGCCAACACTGCAAAGCCAGGGAGAGCTGAGGCAGCCCATGTGGCCCCAGGACACTGCTGGGCGGACCACGTGCACAGTTGGGGGCCACCTCGGGGTGCTGCAGGGGTGCTGGAGTGTGGCTGCCACCATCCAGGCTGCTCTGTCAGAGTTCATGCTTAGGGACTATCCAAGGCTTGTTCCGCGCTGAGCTCCCTTCAGCTCCAGGGGTGTGTCTGTCCCCCTCCTCCAGGACTTGGTGACCGGGGCTCTCCCTACACTAAGCCAGCTACACAGCAGCCCCAGAATCCACACGGGAGACACCAAGAAGCGTCACCCCACCCTCTCTTACCCGCCAGACTGCCTGGTGCAGGCCTTGGCCCTGCCACCCGCTAGGTGAGCTGCGGCAGCGCTGAGCCTTGGTCTGCTCTGTCAAGTCGCCTCCCGAACCACCTCCCAGGGGAGACTGTGGGGGAGCTTCACTGGCATCGGCCACTCACTCGGCAGATGTCTCCTGAGCGCCTGCTCTGCCTGCTGGTTTACAGCGTGAGCAGAACGGGGTCAAGCTCCTCCCCCCCTGCAGCCTGTGCTGTCGTCAGAGGGACCGGCAGTCACCGCAGTGGGTGGGAGGGGTACCATGAGGCAAGAAGAAAGATGAGGCTGGGAAGGGGGCAGGAAGTGCTGGGGGACTTGAAGGAGGAAGCCCAGGACAGCCTCACCGGGCAGCTGTCCCGAGTCAGGATTCACAGGAAGTTTGGGAACAGGCCAACGGGCTCCCCTGGACAGGGATTGAGTGTTCCAGGTGGAGGGAAGAGCCAGTGCAAAGGCCCTGAGGCAGGAATGTGTCTGGCAGGTGTGAGAAGCAGCAAGCTCCCAGAGTGGCTACAGCAGGTGAGATGGGAGAGTGGCAGGAGGTGTCCCCAGGTGCCCCCAGAGGGGCCCTGACTCTGACTGGCATGGGAAGCATGGAGGATTTTGAGCTGAGGGGTAACATGGTCGGATGCGTATTTTTAAATGATCATTCCTTCTGCTGTTTTGCAATGGACCGTAGAAAGCAAGGGCAGAAGCAGGGACGCCAGCCAGGAGGCCAGAATCCAGGTGAGAGATGGTAAGTAAGGGCTGGCCCGGGGTAGCAGCAGGGGAGAGGGTGAGGGGGGCTCAGAGTCTGGACATGTTCTGAAGGGAGTGCCCGCAGGGTATGCGGATGAGGTGGAGGAAGAGGTGTGAAGGAAAGAGGTGAATCTAAAGGAATGCCAGGGGTGGGGGCCTGGGCTGCGGGGGTGCCAGCGGACCTCTGCACTGCTTATGCACCGCAGCAGCACACGTCGCCAGTGTGAGCAGGTACAGGGCAGGGGGCAGGGCCCCAGAGCCAC
Source organism: Phyllostomus discolor (assembly GCF_004126475.2). Lineage (NCBI taxonomy): Eukaryota > Metazoa > Chordata > Mammalia > Chiroptera > Phyllostomidae > Phyllostomus > Phyllostomus discolor. The sequence goes on from NC_040907.2 coordinate 155,563,144, forward strand.
TTTCCTGGGGCAGCGGCATGGAGGCAGAAGCACCGTGGCTGCTGTATGGCGGGCTCACCAAAGGCGTCTATTATAGAGAACATGCTTTCTGCTCGTGGCCAGTCATACAGGAGAGCAGCCGCCTGCAGCTGGGAGGCTGGCCCCACTCTCCACAGAGCAAGCCAGCAGGTGGCCTGGAACCCAAGCCCCAGGTTCCAGCCTGCTGCCCACCTCCCCCACCGAGGCTGGGTGGTTGCAGGCCTGGCCTTCCCTGCAAGAGGGAAAGGGACAGGGCCCCCCACCCCAGCCCCCGTGAATGCTCAAGGCCCCTGCTGCAGCGCACTTGAAAGAGGCCAGGGTTATCTGCACAACTCCAATTAAATCCACAGGCTTTGATAATTTGATAAGCCACTCCACAGTCGCCCCAGAGTCAAAACACGCTGTCACTCGATCCTGTGTTTATGTTCAGGACGGTGGCCTGGGCCAGTGCAGGCAGCTCGAGAGGGCGGGGGGCAGGCACTAGGCTGACAGATCCTCAGCCTGCCAACCCAGGGTCAGCCACCGGGCTGGGCTCCCAGGGGAGCACACTACAGGGCAACCTGGGTATCTCTAGGAGGGTCCCGGGGGCTGAGTGGGGGCAGGGCAGCAGAAGCCACTTAGAACTGTCTGGCCGCAGCTGACCCCACTCTCGGGCCTCAGGCCTGTTTCGTGCTGGATGGGTTCCTGTTCTCCGGCAACAATCTCTTGCCAGGCCAACGGGAAACCAGCCCAGGTGACTGATGCTGCCCCAGGAAAAAGGCAGAAGACCCCCCTGCCATGGTGATTCAGAGGCCAAACGCATTAGAACTGCCCCCTGCAAAAGTCAGGCTGTGGTCTGCACGGTGGAACACTCTCGGAGCCACATTCCCTTCTGCGCCACCACCTTCCCTTGAACAAAACCTTGGAGCCTTCCCACGTGCCAGTGGAGCCTCACTGGCTGGTGCAGGACACGTTGCCTCTGCGAGCCCTCGTGACCGCTCTCTGAGTCCCGCATCATCTCGTTCGAGGAACGGAAAAACAGAAAGGCACTCGGTCGAACAACAGCCAGAGACGCAGAAGTGAGTGGCAGGCCCCGACCCCAAGCCCGGCCCTGCAGGACCACGCCCGCTGCCTCTCGGCACCCCGCTGTCTCCCCGCCCCAGCTTGTGCCATCCTCCCATCCTCCAGGGCCTTGCGGAGACGGGCACAAGGCTCACCTGCCCGGAGGGTGCAGGCTGTCAGGTGAAATAGGGCCAGTTTGTTCAGCTGAGTGGCAGAGAGGGGGGTGCAGAGGCACAAGTCCAGGTGGGGTCAGTAGGTTTTGTGGCGATTCCCCTCTTACTTCACCCACCAGCTGTGGTCCCTCTCCCCTGTGGTGGGCACGTGATGATGGGCCAGGGGCTCCAATGACAACCTTGCGGAAAGGGCATCTCTCTCCCGTGGAAGGAAAGAGAGCAGGGAGTTCTGAGAGGTCACCCAGAGCGGCAGCCCTGGGTACAGACTGAGGGACAGTCTCGAGAACCTTCCTCTGCCCTGGGAGAGTGGGGGGGGCCTGGCAGGGGCGCGCAGAGCGGGAAGACAGAGAGGACATAATGAGAGGCATCGGGCCCACAGTCTGGCCCCCTGACTCCCCCCAAACTGTGCAGGTAGGTGCGAGGAGTGGAAAGACTATGGGCCTCTGACACCAGCAAACTGTGGGTTCAAGTCCCGCTCCAGCTGGGAGCCTCAGTTTCCTTATCTGAGACGTGGGGATGAGGACGTAAAACTCCTGGCGCAAACTCTCCCACGAGCCTGGCACGTAGTAGGTGCCGCGAGAGCAACACCTCTCCCTCCGGTGAGAACACACGTTTGTAACCCATTCTGACGTCTGCCAAGCTCTTGCCCAGCCCTCCTGTCACCTGAGTTTCTAGACAATCCCTGGAGGTGGCAAGAGCCGGGATTAATCACCATCCCTCTGTACAGAGGAGGAGAGAGAGGCTGAGGGAGTATGTGCCTTGGGGTTGTGTGACCATAAGCAGCGGAGTCACACGTGAACTTCACCAATGTATTTCTGAAGGTTCGTCCCCTTTGCTTGTTTCCTATGCTGGTGGCAGCCGGCGAGGGAGGTGGCCTTCGTCAGGGCCAGGAGAGCCTCTCAGCCGGATGATGCTTTTCCCTCGGCCTCTAAGGGCCCAGGCCTTTTCAGGCTTGGTCTTACAGCACAAGTGAGGGGAAGGGCCCCTTTCGGAAGGACCACAGTGCGTGGGTGTGCAGCCCGGGCGCCATGCACAGACAGTACCGATGAACGGTGCCCCGGGGCCGTGGGACACACGCTCTGGTCTCCAGGCTTTCCCCTCCCCGTCACCAGATGGCACCTGCTTCTCCCTGCCTGTCCCAGGCAGTTCCTCTGGACTATTCTCTCCTTTCCCTCTACAGTACCCGTCCCATCTGCCTCCCTGTCACCCGCCCTGGTACTTTAAGATTTCAGGGGAACAGAGGTGTGAAGCGAGGTGACCCATCAGCATCCCCTTCGAGTCCTCTCCCCTGCCCAACACTCTTCCCCGGCTCCCTATTCTGCTCATCAGATCTTTGGTGGAAGCTAGATTCTCCTCGCCACTGAGCGCCTCCTCTGGAGCATGCAGGTGAGAGGAGTGTTCTGAGCAAGAACAGATGGAGTTTGGTCACATGCGTGAGAAGCCGACATGCCTGGATGGGTCATCTTGACCACCAGGTCCAGAGAAGTCCGCTTCTAGGGAGAAAAAAGACCTGCCTGGTTCCCCGTTTCTCCCCAAACACGGCAACGACAGCCACTAGGAACCAGAGGCGCTGGTTCAAGTTTCACACCTGTTACCTCACGCCCACCCTGTTTGTGATGCTAGGAAAAAGCACCTGACTTCACTGGGCTCCAGTTTCCCTCTCTGTAAACAGGGCTACTAATGTCCACCACAAAATGCTACAGGTAAAAGCCATTGGGTGAGAGCTCTGTGCACAGTCAGCGGCATCTTTGACAATGGCTATGAGATAGGCGGTGACAGCTCAGGACGCCATGTTAGTCTGTGGGTGGGACACCAGCGTCCTCCTAGGCCTGCATTCCCACGGGGAGCTTGCGACCACCAGTGGCGAAGAGCAATGACTGCTAAGCTTGGGCATCTGAAAGGTGTGGCCATTACACCTTCTGTTTCCTCGTCTGCTCCTTAGAATAACCTGGGAGCTAGAAAGAGTTGGCAGGAAAGCCTGCTGCCCAGATGCAGAGACACCCTCCTTCTCCAGCCTCGGCCTAGAGGGCAGTGAGGAGGAGGCTCTGGCGAGAGGAGCCTGGGAAGTGGGCCCCGTCCCTTCAACGCATCTCTCCTTAGCCTGCGCTCCCTCTCCTTGTGTCCCCACATCCTGGCCTCCAGCCCGGCCTCAATGTTAGCCCACACCTGCCACTTACTCTTTTGGGGGGTTGACGTCCTCTGGTCGGGCCTCGAAGAACTGGAAGACTTCGTCACACTGTGAAATGTGGGGAGGCAGCCGGACCAGCGCCTGCAGAGAGATGGGACAAAGGGCGTGAGGCCTGATGACACTGGAGCCGGCAAAACCGGAAGTGGGCTCGGCCTCGGCCAGCAGTGACGGGGAGGCTCCAAAACTGTGCCGTGGAAGACGGTTAACTGGTCACCCACCCATCCAGCCAGACAACCAACCAGTGGATTAACCAATCAGCCAATTAATGAAACAACTTTCCATCTATCTCTGTATCCCATCAACTAACCAACCAGCCAATTAATCACTAACCAACCAGTCAACTCATAAAAATAACTAAAATTAAAAAAATCAGTCAACCAATCAATCATCCAGCTAACAGTTCAACCAACCAACCAACCACCAACCATCCAGCTAGCCAGTCAACCAACTAAACAATCAGCCGATCAAACAAACAAACAAAAATAACCACTGAACCCTAAGTCTCAGGGCCCTCGGGAACTACTCCTTCTGCAGGAACCCCGAATGAGTTCCCTTCTGCCCCAAAGTGAAAGATGCTAAGTCTGGCAATCCCAGGTCTTATCCCAGCAGCCTCGTCTCCCAGCAGCCGCCCGTCCAGCTGCACCAGGTACAGTCCCTACACACGGACTGCACACTCGGCCTTGTAACAACAAACTGGTAAGTCTACCAAGGGCAACGGGGCGCCAGCACATTGTCTGATGGGACCTAGATTGTTTCAAAGGGAGAGAGGCTTTAGACTCTCCGAAGCTGAGTTCTGGAGGGTGGCTGAGAACTGACTGGCCAAGGTTGGCGGAGACCCAGTCGGAGGTTCAGGAGCTGAGTGCGGGCAGTGTGCCCTGAGAGCACTGAGCCGGGGGGGAGGGGCAAGAGCCTGAGCGAGCAGGTCTCATTTAGGCGCAGCAGAGGATGCCCGAAGGAGCAGTGCACGCTGGAGAGTGTAGGAAGACTTCTTGGAGGAGTGGGCATGAGCTGGGCCCCAGGGGTTTGCAGATCTGAACAGGCAGAGAGGAGAGGAACTCACGTCCCTTGAGGAACAACTGTCCAGGGAAGGGCGTGGACCCACTTTGCACGTGCTGTCCAGGGGAGACGGAGAGTCTGGTGTGGGCAGGTAAGGGATCGAGGTCAGACGCTGGTCAGAGATCCTGCTACCCACCAGCACGGACCCCACGCCTTGCAGCCTGGGGCACAGAGGTCCCCTGGCCAGGCCCAGTCGAGCATGGAGGGGCAGGGAGGGGTGTCAGGTGAGACCAGGGGGAGCCCTGCTCCCTGAGCCCCTCAATTCGGTATGGGGAGAAAACACTGGAGGGACCCTTTGGCCCAAACAGGAGAGGCCACTGTCAAAGCAGGGCTGAGGGACAGGGCCCGGGAACTCCGGGCTGGAGCCAGAAGGCGGAGGGAACCCGGGACCACAGGAGAGTGAGGGACGGCTGACAAAGGAGCCGTGGCCAGTGGGTGGTCAGTCAGGACCTCTTCACAACCTGCGCCCCTGCAGCCCCTCCCCCAGGGCTGCTTCAGGAACAGTGACACCTGGTCCCGCCGCTCCCCAGAGCCAAGCATGCTGGGACCTCCGGGTGCCGTCGCTGGGGACTGCCACCGTCATGACGTGGTCAGGAGAGCAGCTCTCATCTGCACTTCACGGGTTTGGGGACAGAGGCTGAGGGAGGCCCCTGAAGGGTGGGAAAGACCTCACTGAAGGCAAGCTCCGCATGGGCTGGGACCTGAGCCCGGTCTGTCGGCTGTGCCTCCGGACCCCAGGAGAGTGCCTGGCACGGCGTAGATGCTCAGTCCGTGTCTGTCTGACCGAATGGGGGCAGGAAGGAACAGACAAGGGCCCGGGTGTGCAGAAGCCTGACACCCACAGCAGGGGAATGTGACACGATGAGGGGGCACAAAGCACATGGTGCTCGGGTTGCAGTGGAACTACCGCATGGAGGAGGAGGGCGGGGCGGTTTAGCTCTTCTCTGAGCTGATCAGGTGACATTCAAGTGCAGCACCGAGCACGAGGCACCCTGCCACAATGGCCCCGCTTGTGCCAAACCCACAGCCGGGCGGGACGAGACAAGGCCCTGCCACAATGGGCAGGACGGCGTTGCACAAGCCCCAGCGGTTCCTTCAGAGCCCGCGGCTCCCCTCGGGCCTCCCACGGCTCCCCTCGGGCCTCCCACGGCTCACATCCGCGCAGACAGCCAGGACAGAGGACGCAGGGGCAGTGAGCACGGGATGTGAGGCTGCCGCACATCAGGCAGTGTCCTCGGCCCCTGGCGCGCCCACACCCGACAGACAAGGGAGGCTCTTCAGGCTGTGCCTGGCACGGGGCTGTGCCTGGTGTGGCAGGGATGAGCCAGACACAGTCCCGCACCCACGAGAGCACATCTGAGGACGTGTCAGCCGTTGTGGCCCCGAGGCAGACATCGTTGTCTCCATTTATCATGGGGACACGGAGGCTGTTGGGGGGTGAACTGCAGCGAAAGAAAGTGGCAGGACGAGGCTCTGTGCTCAGAAGGTAGAACGGGTGGGACTTGCCCATACAGAGTTCAAGTTTTCATTTAACGCAAGTGGGATGTGCTGTCTCCTTCCCGAGGAAGGGCAGAAGGAAAAGGAAAGGAAAACTGAGGCAGAAGAGAGCAACAGAAACAGAGAGTTGGAGGAGAGACAAAGAAAGAGACAGACAGACAGAGACAGAAACAGAGACAGAGAGATGGAGGGAGAAACAAAGAAAGAGACAGAGAGACAGAAGGAGAGACAGAAAGATAGAGACATGGAGAGAGACTGAGATGGAGACAGAGACAGAGACAGAGAGATGGAGGGAGAGACAGAGACAGAGGCGTGGGCCTCAGGCGTGTGCAGACCAGGTGCTCCCGGCAGGAGGCAGGCGGGTGTCAGAGGGAGCACTCATGGGCAGCAGTGGGCAGGAGGCAGGAGGAACCCATAACCAGGGACCGGACTGTGTGCAGAGTCGCTGCCGGGGTCACCTCCCTTCCAGGGCAGGGCGGGGGTGCAGGGCAGGCTTCCAGGCGGCCTGGAGCACCGCCCCCCATCCAGGCGCAGACCCCGGCCAGGCGAGGCTCCCCCAGCACCAGTGGCGAACACAGCAGCTCTTCATGCCGACAGAGACCGGCATTCTGGGGGCAGCGGACACGTGGGCCACGAGGGCCGCAGACAAAGGGGCCTTTCGGTGGAGCCACTGCAGACATCTTTATTTAACAGGGAGCCCGAGGGGAGCCACATCGAGGGCTCGTCCCGATTTCAGGCTGACAAGAGGCTCTCAGCTCGGAGCAACTCCCATCAGAGCCGCCGCCAAACCCATCTCTGGCCAAAATCATTTGGCAGGAGAGCCGGTGCTGAGCAGTCCTGGAGGCCTGGGCTCAGGACGAGTGCCAGAGCCGGGGAACCCCCACCCCCAGCCGCTCTGAAAAGAGCAGGTGGGGGCCTGTACACGGGTACTGCTGGGGCACCAGTCCTGGCTCAGGCCGAAGAGTCCGCCATTGGACAGTCAAGATGTATGCCAGGGGGTGGTTAAGTCAGGGCCTCAGGGCCAGACAGACAGGGCCCTGGTTCTGCCGCTCACAGGCTGTGTGACGCTGAGTGCATTATTCGCCCTCTCTGAGCTCCGTGCAGTGGGTCTGACGTGGCACCACCTGTCTGCAGGTTAAGTGAGACCATGAGCACGAGGAGCCCAGCACAGTGCCTGCCAACGTCAGCTGTGGCACTGCTGTCCGCGTCCCTAGCAGTCCACAGGTGACGGCAGTGAGGCACGCTGGTAAGAGCACTGGAAGCGGAGTCCAGAGGTGTCGGTTCCAGTTTCAGTCCTGCCCATATACACTTGCTGCGCCACCTCAGGTGGCTCACCTCACCTCTCTGTCATTTCTTCTAAGGACAAAACAGACTGGCTCTGGAATCTCACACCACACCTCCTGGAACACCTGCTTAGGGAGGTAAGATGAGTTCTGTGGGCACATGTGAAAGGAGGCCTTGGAGCCCCCCTCTGGTCTAGGAGACCCCCCGCTCTGGTCTGGGAGACCCCCTCTGGTCTAGCAGAGTCCCCCACACCCCCAGTCTGGGAGATCACCAGGTTCTCCATCGTAGCGAAGGCTCCGAGCAGCCCTGCAGGAAAGAAACCCACGGGGCCATATTCAGAACAGCCTTTATGAGTCATAATGACCTCTTAGGGCGCTGCCTCATTTAATCACCACATTACCTCCAAGAGATGGGTCTGACTATGATTCCACTTCTGCATTAGAAGAAACTTAAGCACAGAGAGTTAAGTAACTTCCCAAGACCACAGAGCGAGTCAGCAGCAAGCCCAGAGGCAGTGGGCCGGGCCGGCTGGCCTTTGCAAGTGGAGCAGCGTGGGAGGGGGCCCTAGCCAGGCTGTGTTCAGACCCTCTGCTTCGAAACGAACCCTGCCACGAACCCCACAGATCCGGGTAACGCCTGTCCTGGGACAAAATGCAAAACTCTACATTCAGCAAAACGGTGGTGGGCGCCCTGCTTTTCACTCAGGATCAAACATTTTCCTCTTTTCCGCAGCATCACTGCGGTTTCTGGTCAATGGACATCTTACAGGTAAAAGCCTAACGACTCTGGGTGGAGTGGAGGTGTGTGGTGGGGGGTGGAGTTCTGCCCGTTTGGCCCCCGACTCTCAGCCCCCCTTCCCACTCCTGGGGGTGCCTCTACTCTGCCCTGGCTGTTCCTCTTAAATCACCTTTTAGGGAGCTGGGGGCTCACTGACTTTCTATAAACCAGAGTATTTCAAACACACAAGCTCTCCTTCTGAAGGACTTAGGCAGCAAATCCTTTTGAAACGGAAATAGTGTCTAATTTGCGGTTGCCATTTAAGCCATTTCACAAGGTATCCTAGTACCTTGGGGCCTCGGGGACATGTCACCCTCTTCAGGGGCTTCCTCTGCTTGTACGTGGTCTTTGCGTCCTGTCCTCAGATACGGACTGGACACCCACGTGGGGCCACACTTCCTGCTGGCTCGTGAAGACACAAAGATAATGAAAGTGGCCTTCCAGGGGCTCCTGGTCTGGAGAAGATGGATGCCCAGAAATCACCCTCCCACGGGGAACAAGCGTGTGATGTGGCAGCATGCACAGGGCTTTCTGGGGAGCGGAAGAGATGGACTGAGTGGCCAACTGTCCCCAGGGAGTCAGGAGGCTTCTGGGAGGGGCACCATGGAAGCTGGCTGCTTCCCCAGGCAAGGGGCTGGCTCAGGCCAAGGGGCCGAAGCCTGAGGGGTCCGGCTGGTTGGGGATGGCCACACTTCCGGCAGCCTGGACCACAGGGCGTGGAGGTGAGAGGTGGGAGGCTCAGCCTGAGCAGCACTTGGAAGCACCCCACAGAGGGCCTGGCCGAGCTGCTCAGAGGTTCTTGTGGACCACAGGGCTCCTCCGAGGGCCTTTAAAAAGGAAGGGACAGGCTGGAAACGCCTTCTCCTGCGTCTGTCTGGACCAGAGCAGATGAAGAGATTCTACCCACTGGGTTCCCCTGGAGGGGCAGAGCACCAGGGAGGCAGGGAGGGACCCATCTTGGCTCTCTGCCTCAGCCTTCCCCATTGGCCACAAAGTGACTGCCCCAGCTGGGACTGGGCACGCCAGGGAGCCTGGGTGCCTCTCACAGGAGTCCGTCTGGATTGCAACAGGAACCTTTCTCTTTATTAATGAGAACCAGTGACGGGCCATGGCGGGAAATTCCCACGGTGGGAGGGAGAGTACCTGGGACCAAGAACCACCACCAGTAATGGCCTCTGCTTGGAAACGAAGCGAGGGTAAAAATGAATGAGCCCTCGGGAGGTGGAGGGTCAGGTGGGGGGGTCCTTACCCTTCACAGGCTGACCCCCTTGTTGGGTCCGGAGTCCTGACCCTGTCTAGATACAACCCACCCCTCCCCCCTCCCACAGAGAAAGCTACTGATCCCGAGAGCAAGTCTATTGCTGACAGCAGAATAATAGAAACAAGCTCGGCATCTTAGACAGCAAAAAAAATCTGTCTTGCCCACCAGGAAATAGAGGCTTGCATAAACATCACAAACATGGCCAAGGGGGCACTGATGGTTCTCAAACACTTTCATCTCCCCTACGTCCCCACCCCAGGGATGCTTATATTATCCCCCAGACGAATACTGCACACACGTATTTCACAGGCAGGGAAGGAGCAGAGGACGTCTCTTGTAAAATCGTTGGTCCAAGCCCCTAACGTATTGCTCATGCGTGTTAGTGAGATGAAAGTTTTCACTTGTCGAGGCCGCGGAACCATTAAATACGAGCCACATAACCATGTCGCCCATTACATTAATTTATGGAGTCCAAGGAATGCCTTTGGAGCCCTTCTTCACAGACACCTGGCCCTCGAGTGCCACATAAAACAATCGCTGGCTGGCACTCGGGAGGTTTTCCATGACGCTCACCCACCCTGCTGCCTGTGTGTTTCAAATGAACACTGAGGCGTGGGCTGTGAAATCACCCAGAGGCGGGGGGATTGCCTGGCCGGCGAGGGCAGGGGGGAGGTCCCCAGCACTGTCAGACTTTCCACGTCTGCGTCCCAGCAGAGGAGCTGGCTGCTCTGTGCGCACAGCCAGCCTCACGGTTTCGGGCGGAAGAGAATCCCCAGCAAACCCTGGACTCGGCACGCACGTGGTCTGGCAGGTCCAAGGAAGAAGATGTTGCCCTGCCCAGCAGAGCTGCCGATGCAGGGCCTTGCGAATAGAAACCCCAGAGATTCTAAGGACAGGCACGGACAAGGGCAGGGCTGGCCAAGGAGTGGAATATACATGGCATTGACCGTGGACTCTGCTGTGGGAAGCAGTGATGTTGAGCAAAATGCTGGATCCTGAGTGGCCATAGATTGGGCTATTGGGTGGCAGAGCTGTGAAATGTAACCCTGAGTGGCAGTGAACATGGACCGTTATTGCCGTATCCCTAATGAGCATTCCAAGGTCATTCTCAGGTCTCAGACAATTGGACCACAGACCTCAACTTTCTCATTCAGCAGAATTAAAGGTCGCTTCTGCACTGCCCTGCCCCCCACCATTCTCAGGGCAAACACGGCCTGGAAGATGTCTGACTGCTTGGTGACCCCATGACATCGCCCCTTGTCGCCTGGCTCTGAGTCCTCCTCGTCTGAGCTAATCAGGTTAGGAGGCTCCACTCCTGCAGACCCCACTTAACCAGTGCCCTCAGCCACCAGCAGCAGCACCCGGGGCCCCAGAGTGCCCCTGGATCTCATCCTGATTCAGGAATCCTATTCAAAGCCTGCTCCCGGGAGATAAGATGTTATCGGTTTCTAGATGATCTCACAGAGGCCAACTGCGGATGCCTGGGCTCCGCCAGCGAGGCCAACATGAGCCGTGAGTCCTGGCTGGAAGACGCCTCTTCCTGCCTTTAGTCCCCTCCTCCACTAGCTTGGCCCATTGATTTAACTTCTTGGGGAAGAAATAAAGAGAAATCGAAGCTCAGGCCGCAGCCATCAATTTAACTGGAAACGGCAAATGCCATTTAAAAAGAAAGATGAATACAGGCACACCTCCTTTTACTGTGCTTCACTCTATATCAAGCTGAATAGATGTTGCCTTTTTCACAAACTGGAGGGAAGTCCCTCCACCAGCAAAGAGATTACGATACTTGCTTTATTGCAATGCTCTAGAGCCGAGTCCACAGTACCTCCAAGGTCTGCCCGTACTGACCTGAAGGAAAGGAGCTTCTGGTTTAAGGGAATTCATCATTGGGCCATCCTTGCAGGTTAAGGCAGAAAACGTGACCAGGGTAACCTGCGCAGTCACGGAACTCAGACTCAGGTGAGAGTGCGTGGGAGTGCTTGTCTTCCTGCAGGCTTGAGAGCACCAGCTATTAAATGTAGCAACATGGTTCTCTTTTTAAGAAAGATTTTATTTATTTCTTTTTAGAGAGAGGGGAAGGAAGGAAGAAAGAGGGAGCCTCTCGAATGCTCCCAACTGGGGACTCGGACCCACAACCCAGGCATGTGTCCTGACTGGGAATCGAACTGGTGACCTTTTGGGTCGCAGGTTAGCGTTCAATTCACTGAGCCACACCAGCCAGGGTGTAACCTGATTCTTATTTAAGCATTTTCATTGTCAAACACAGTGATTGAGAGTTACCAAATAGTAGTGCCAACAGGAACTTTATGGTAACCACTCTGTGGGGTACAGGGTATCTCAGAGTGACAAACCCTGGGATGGACATTCTCTTACTCAACCCCTTTCACGAACCCTGTGGAAGAGTTGTTTTCACTCCCCTTTTATGGATGAGGAAACTGGGGCTCAGAGAGGTGAAGTAACTCTCCCAAAGTCACAGAGCTAGCAGGTGGGGCGGTGGGATCCGGCCCCAGCTCCGATACGGGCACTCACAACAAAACGTCACCCCACTTGCCTCGCCTCAAGATCCTTGAGTCCAACTCCACGGTAGCTTTCATTTAACCAAGAGATTCCATCTCCGTTAAAGCCAGTGAAGCCCAGTGATAACACTCAATTTTCCTGTCTTGTACTGACAGTAACAAAAATGCAGCATCTGCTGAATGCTTCCTCTGTGCCTCTAATGTGTCAGTTCATTTTATCCTTGGCACACCCCCTGTGGAGGTACTATTCTCCTCCCTGCAGGGCAGGTCCAGAAACGGAGGCTCCAGGAAGTTAAGTAGCTTGTCCAAGTTTCAGAAGCTAGTGAGGAGCTCAAACTACCCAGAGACTTCTCACTCTCACTGCAGGGGCCCTGGGCCCTGCGATTCATGCTCATGCTCAAATCTGCTCCTGGCTTTGGCCGTTTTAATGCACGTGCACACGTGTGCTGTGTGTGTGCACGCGTGTACGTACAAGAACATTTGCATCTATAAAGATGTGTCCCTGAACATCTGTACCTATCAAGACTTCTGTGAATAAACAAATAATGCATTTCGAACGTTCTTGAACTCAGAACCAATTCCAACAACATCCCAAAAGGAATTCAAAGCAACAGTTCTCCTACGCCCAGCAAAATGCCACAACAGACAGAATCCCTTCGGTAGGAAGCCCCTTCACCGAGCTCCCAAGCCAGTGGAAGTGATTTAAAACAGCATTTTGTAAACATGGACATGTCTCAAAAGGAGTGGAGGCTTAGGTGTGAGCCCGATGCCGTCCTGCCCCACAAGAGGGTGGCCCAGTCGTGGGGCGGCCCAGTCATGGCGCGGCCCCGCCCCAAGGGACACCCGTACCCAGCCCTCTGGCCCGGAGACACCGGCTCCAGCATGCAGCAGAGGGGTCGGTACAGACCGCCTCCCTTCACAGGTGGACACATGAGGTGGCCCCCCAGCGCCCGAAAGCCCGGATGCAGCCTTACCCGGCAGTACTCGTCGATGGGCTTCAGCCTCCTCACGGCTACGTCCCGGATGTGGCTTCTCCGGAAGAGGATTTTGCCTGGAAGAGAAATGCTCGTGAGCCAGGTGACTCCAGGTAACGCTGCCACAGGGGCCTGGACCCCTACCGCCTCAGTCCCCTCTCCCTTGGCCACCTCTCCTGCTCCTTGTCAAAACAGTCACCTCTTTCAGAGGGCAGGAGGCACCCGAATCTGAGAGCCCAGGCCCTCTCGGGCAGAGGAGGAGCCCTGGAGGCTGCCATCTTGTCCAGGTCTCCTGTGTGGGTCAAATGGCGGGATCCATCCCAGACGTGGGCGCAGCTCCCGAGAGGCCTCACAAATAAATACAAAGGATGGCCCAGCCCACACGCTGTGTTTTGTTTTCAGGCCCGTCCCTTCTTGAGAAATCGGCATTAGTTCCTGCCAGCCGGGCAGGAGTTCCTATTCTTAGTTTAGGTGGGTGGCTATTTCCAGGGTGTCACAGGCCAATGCCAAGGGGCCTGGCTGGCCCAGCCTGACGGCTCCCCAGCCTCTCTGATGCACAGCCTCCCGCCGTCCAGGCCGCTGCTCAGCCGGGCTGACAGACCCTTTGACAGGAATGGGAAAGGCTTACAGAAAGTTCAGACCCTCGAACCTTCCCAGAAGGCTCCGCTGGGCTAGCCGAATTCAACCATAACAAATAGATGAATGCAAAGTTGTTTTACAGTCATTACATTTTAGAATATAAACTCTAGCTCTGGCTGGGTAGCTCAGTTGGTTAGAGCGTTGTCCTGATACACCAAGGTTGTGGGTTTGATCCCCGGTGAGGGTACACACAAGAATCAACTGGTGAATACACAAAGAAGTGGAACAACAAATCCATATTTCCCTCCCACCGTCTCTCTTTTCCCCTTTCTCTCTCTCTCTCCCTTTCTCTCTCAAATCAATTTAGAAAGAAAGAAAGAAAGAAAGAAAGAAAGAAAGAAAGAAAGAAAACCTGGAGCTTCTAGCAGCCATCTTTATTGTTGCCTAAGAAGGACGCCAACTGAGAGAAAGGATTTGTGCCCAATAAGTGTTTCTTGATGCCTGAAAAGCAAACCCGAGAGACAGTGAAGGGCAGATCGCTCTGACATCATTTGAGCACCTGGATCTAGGTGTTCCTGAACCCAGGGTTTCCCTGGTGCTTTTACTTGTATAAAGCAAGACAACTATTTTTTATTTAAACTAGCTGGAGGTGGATTTTCATCACCTGCATTAAAGGAGTTCTAACAGAGATAACCGCCACTGCATGTGAACAAACTTGTAGACCACAGGGTGATCCACTTAAGCTCCCTCCGTCAAGGCCCAGCTGAAGTACAACGAAAGGCATTGCTTCCCCAGAAGCAGACCCTGAAACTAGAGGTCGAAGGAATGCAAGTCGTCCATTTGGGAGGTGACCCTGGGAAGCACCAGCAGGGGGATGGGGAAGGAAGGCGGGGAAGGGGAGGAAGGATTCCAGAGCCCGTTGATCACTGTGGGTCTCCAGAGCGTAGTTCTGTTGGGGAACCTGGGGGCATCGTGCAGACCACACCTCAGAGCTCTGCCCATCGAGGGCGAGGAGGCTCACGTCTATACCCACCACCCCCTGGCTTGTCATTGCGCTTCCAAGCGCATTAACTCCGTGGCACCTCTAGCTGAGTGTGTCCCCTGTGGCTAGAACAAAGCTCCCAGTTGCTCCCAGGAACAGCTTCTGGCAGGCAGAGGTGAGTGGTAAGGGGGCCTGGGGGGGGGTGGGCGGGGGTACTGACAGCGGCTGCGACAGCCATCCTCCCTGACTTCCCTGCCACCACAGGCTCTGGTCAGCAGCCCTGCTCCAGGGGAACACGTAGTTAAGGCATCACGCTGCGTGAGACTGGTGTCCTATGTGTGCCGCTCATCTCTCCACACACAGTGTGGACGGGAGGCCACCGTCTGCAGTGCCTTCCTCTCCCAGCACCATTCACTCCACCTGGCGCAGGGCTCTGCCTGCAGCAGGCGCCCGGTGGGCACTTGCTGGCCCACTCACGTTCCTCTCTGAGACCCTCCCTCAAGCTCTCCTTCCTCCCTTTCTCTCCGAGGCCAGGCAAAGGGGCCACCTCCCCAGGAGAGGGATGACACTCTGTGGACTGGACACTGTCACCGAGATAAATAGGCTGGACCACGTGTTCCTTTTGAAAGGAGATAAAACGCGATTTATCAGGGCACTGGAGACGGCCGCTTTTTCTTGGGGGAAGATGTCACAGATTTGGTATTCCTGGCCGCTTTGCCTCCCACCCTTTTTTGGCTGCCGGTCGCTTTATTGCCTGCGTGTTGCAGGAGCACATGTGCGCAGCCATGGGGGCGGCATGCAAACATAAACGCATAGCATGAGAAAGCCCACTCTCGGGACGGGCAGAGTGACGGGCGGCTCTGGGGCTGAGTTCCTGCACCTTCGCCCCACGCCAGTCACCCCTCAGAGCTGGAGCTCACCCAGACCCAGTGACCCTGGCAGTCACACGGAATCTCACAGAAACTGGATGGAGGCATCAGAGAAGCAGAGGAAACCAAAGGAGGCCACAGGAGGGACTGGGGCGCACAGAGCTGGCTCTGCCCTGCACTCCTTCTGAAGGGAGATAAAATGTGACTTAACCATTCCCCCCAAATGGCATCTGCCCCTTCTTGTCTTGTGGGGGGACAAAAAGGGAAGGAGGGTGTGGGGAGAGACAAACTAGGTCCCCCTCCTAGACCCCCCAACTCAAGACAGGCCAAACCCCTAAGTTTGGTATCTCGAGATACAGATATCGATATAAATATAGATATATAGATCACATATGGCCAGATCCATCTGCCGGGATGAAACTAGCAACAAACAAGTCAAAGAACAATTGCTGAAGCACCAGCGGTCAAAACGGAGCTCCATCCCTTTGGGACTTCTAACTACAGCAAGAACCACAAAAGGCATTTCAGTGCACCTTCCCACATTTGCAGGGAGATTACGGCTTCCCTTCTTTCCAAAGAACTGAGACAGAAGTACAGGGTTTGATCCATGCCCATCCGAACGGATGATGAAGTTCGGGATGTGTGAGGACATTACAGAGGGTGGCAAACCGCGAAGCAGTCCGGGCTCACAGGAAGAAGGTGTGGTCTCAGGAACGAGAGCCTCAGGAGAAAGCTAACGGTACAAACGGTACAACCGCTCTTTGGGCATTCGCTCCTGCAAGGTGGCTGTCCCAGACCGAAGCTGGACAGAGACCACCACGAGGTCCCCAACAGAAAACCAAATCTCACCAAGCAGGAAAGAAAAAGGGTCAATACAAGGAAGAAACCATTGAGAAGATGAAGGAATGCAGTGATCTTATATGCAATATTCATTAAAAAATTAAGGTGCAAAAAAACCCCAAACAACTGAGGCTCCCAGAAGGTGCAGAAGGTTCTGAAAAGGGATGGATGTGGGTGGGTGGGGTCGGAGGTAGGTGGGAGGGCCCCTCACCCACCTAGCCCCAGAGACCCCTCTGCAGGTAAGGCAGCTGTGCTTCTGGGAGGGGCCCCTCCCCTCCCCCCACAAGGCTCCTGGGTGTGCTGCTCAGGTGCGGAGGCAGAGAATTTCTGTCCAAGCCCTTTCTTGGCTGTTCTGGAATCCCCACGGGGCTTCTCTCTTTCTCGCTGAAATCCCGACAGGAGCAACGTTTTCTTTTCTTGGGGCTTTGGCACAGACAGTGGGGGCTGGAGGGGGGAGAGTGGGGGACGATCTGGAAGGGATTCTAGGACCTTGACTTCTCTGTTAAGAATCCAAACCGCAATCTGAAAGCCAAACCGGTGACCGTATTGAAAGGGAGAGAGAGAGAAAGGAGGAGGAAAATCCCCATTAAGGAAGCTGAGACCACAGGGCATTAGAGGCCGCTTGTAAACGTAATTCAGGCCGTTTATGGTGAGGCCAGGCTCCCGTCTGAGTCTTCAAAGCCAGGCAGATGCTGCCCCAGAAATATGATAAGCACCATAGGGAAGATTACACGTGGGGCACGGAACAGACCTCAGGACGTAACTGGTTTCTGAGAGCCGAGAAGAAGGCTGCCAAGCCCGACTGGGTCCAAGCAGGTAAAGGGAGGCCCCCTCTCCCGGCGCTACAGGCTGGGCTCAGAGGACGGAACCAGCAGAAGGAGCAGGGGCCTTGGCTGGAGTCCTGGGGTTCAAGTCCTGCCCAGGTGCTGGCTGGCTGTGTGACCTTGGAGCAGGTCCCTCGGCCCCTGGGTTCTCTGGATTCCCATCTGGAGACTCAAGGGCCCAGGCTCCACAGCTGCTCCTCCGAAGGCCCTCTGATTCACTGAGTGGGGAGGATGGTGCTGAGAGAGCAGAGGTGTGAGACAAGTGACCAGAGTAGCTAAGGGCTGACTCCTTGCCAGGCACATGCTAGGAGCTTTCCACTGGGTTCTCCCCTTAATCCTCACGACTTTCAAGCAAGTATGTTCATTAACCCCACTCTGCCCAGGAGGAGATGGTGGCCCAAAGGCTGAAGGACTTATCTGAACTCACACGTCTATCAAGTGGCTGAGTCGGCCTTTCAGCCTGGGGGTTTGGAGCTCGGAGAGTGAGGGGGAGACAGACGGCATGAATTCAAACAGTTCTTTGGGCTCTGATCTCGCCTTGAGAGGTATGGGGAGGACTTAGGATTTTACAGACTGTGTGGTGGGCACGCGATGGGCCTCTCCTCCCTGCCGGGTGCTGGGTGGGGCCTGGGGGACAGCCGCCTCAGGGGCTGATGTGGAATTAAGTCAACAGCCATGGAGGATGGGCTGTGCCCTGGGACGCGGAGTGCTGGCGGCCCTCCCGGGGCCTCTGCCTGTCGTATGCCGTGAATGACCGAGTGAGTGAGTGGACGGAGGAGTGTGAATGGGTGAATGACCGAGAAGGGATGAATGAACCAGCGAGGCAGGGAAGCAGGGGTGAACCAGTGTCTGGTGGACTTTGGGGAGAAAGAGCCCCTGAAACAGCAAACCTGCCTGTCCTGAACATAACCCTTCACCAGCCCCCTCCTCCGGCCCTGGCTGGGCAGCTGCCAGCCCAGCAGGACTGGGGGATGCTCACTCTTACAGCTGGGTGCGCATCACCTGGGGGAGGTTGATCTTTGCATCCCCCCAATCTGGCCTGATCTTCTCACCACAAGTGCCCACTCAGGGCCAGGACACACAGGTGGGGCACTGACTCGGGCAGGTTCACGTGCTTGGGGGGGCAGAGGTGTTTCTCCCTCTTTCCCCCAAATACCAGCACTGAATGAGGCACCTGAGCAGTACCTGATGAGTCCTAGCATTTCCTTTTAGAGAATGAATTATGTCAAGAAGGTGAAAGGAGAGGACCTAGATCCTTCTGACTGATACAGTGAAATGAATAAAGAAGAGTCTGAAGCTTCTGAGAACAGTTAAACCCCTAAGCCCACCACAGCCTCCAGGGTCCTTCTTGTGATCTGTGGTACCCACTGGGCTCCTTGGGCAGAAGCAGGGAACAGGGGCCCAGGACGCACAGACCTGCCCCAGCCAGGCAGGGTCTGAGGAACCTCCGCAGATCAGGTACATGTCCTTGCACATGGGCAGGCAGCCCTCCCTGTGTGGGGGCGACAAGAGAGCACTGGCTACATGGTGGGGCAGGGGGTAACAGGAGGGCTGGGCTCAGGGTCTCTTTTGGTCCGTCCCAGCTGATCTGTTCTGGGCAGCCTCGCCTCTTCATGATCCACAGTGTGGATGTGCACATCCTCCTGTAACTCCCTCTTCCCTGCTTTTTCGGCCACCTGGAATACCTGCCATTCCTCCATCCCTCCAGCCCTGTCTTGCTGAAGCCTGTTCCAGGTGCCAGGGCCACTGCAGTGAAGGAGACACGTGGGCACCCTGTTCTCAAGGTGTTTATGAGTGTGGGGCAGGGGGGCTGTACATGGAAGGGACACAGCACACAATTCCATATCTAGTAAGTAGTTCGGTCCCACATGTCTCCCCCCACCTCTGTGTGGGGAATAAAACACAAGATGGGAGGGGGACTGGGTGGTGGAACAGGGGAAAGGATTAAGATGTACAAACTGCTGGCTATAACAACAATCATGGGGATGTGAAGTACAGCACAGGGAATATAGTCAATGATATTGCCATAACCTGTACGGTGTCAGACGGGCACTGGACCTATTGGGGCGACATCACTTTATAAGGTACGTGAATGTCTAATCACCATGTTGTGAACCTGAAACTTACATAATGTTGTATTGTATAATGTAACGGAAAAACTTAACAAAGCATAATGGAAAGCACATAAAATAAAAAATAAAAGTTGAAAGAGAGAGAATAAAAGAGGGTCTTGGGAAGGGGCGTGCCTGGGGGCGGGAGAGACTGTGCAGAGGAGAAGCAGCCGGTCGGGCAGAACTCTGGGCCGAGGCAGCTCTCTGCCTGAGGCCACCGCAGAGCGAAGTCAGGAGACGGAAGAGGGGCTGCGTAGGAGTCTTGTGCGCCAGAGAAAGGAGTTCGGCTTTCTTCTAAGTGCCCTCGGGCCTGGCCACCCACCTCCCTCCCTGTCCACAGGCAGGGTTGTCCCACCCTGAGTCCCTCCCCACGAAGCCTTCCTTGCGAGCCTGCTGCACCCTCCCTCGCCTGCCTCCCGGATCCTCTGGCAGTCACCCCCTCTCGCGCTCCTTCTCCTGCTGTCCCGGAGAATTTGCCAGGGAGCCGCCATCCCCAGGGCCCTGTCTGACCTTTCCAGCCCCCGGCCCGACTCCATGCCCAGGCCAGCTGTCCCCAGCTACGCTGGCCTCCGAGGACACAGGTGTTCCTGACCTTCTCCCTTCGGGGCAGCCCAGACAGCCTGGAGCATCACAGGGGACTCGCCTAAGAGACGGGAGAGGCTGCAGACCGCATGGTGCAGGGGCCTGTCCGACAAACTGCACTCCTGCCCATCTGATCGGAGCTGAGAACAAAAACGAAGGTGGGGGGTGTGTGTCTCCTGGGGTTCCTGTAACAAAATACCACAAACTGCACAGCTTAAAACAACAGGAGCTCGTTCCCTCACAGTTGTGAGGCCAGAAGGTGATATCAAGGTGTCAGCAGGCGGTGCTCCCTCTGAAGGCTTGGGGGAGAGTCCCTCCCCGCCTCTCCCAGCGTCTGGTGGCTCCAGCAGTCCCCTGGCTTGGGGCTGCCTGGCTCTAATCTCTGCCACCAGCGTCACATGGCCTGCCCCTCTGTGTCTGGTCTCCAACCCCCTCTGCCCTTCTGTTACCAGGACACTTGCCTTTGGGTTTAATTCAGGATGATCTCATTTCGAGATCCTTAACTTAATTACACCTGCAAAGACTCCGCTGAAAAACGTTCTGTTCTCAAGTTCCAGGGGTCAGGCTGCGGACATATCTTTTGGGGGCCACTATTCAACCCATCGCAGGGGGTCCTGGGAGAGTCTGCAGGACTGGCAGGCACCTGATGGGGTCTGGTGCTCCTGAGCTGCAGCTGCTCTGAGGTTGGGGACAGCTCTCTGTGCCCCCGTTGCCCCTGGCAATGCCTGGCACAGAGCTGGGTGTCATGAATGTGCTGCCTGTGCCCCCAGGAGGGATGGGGCACTGCGTGGACAGAGTGGGTCGGGGGTCTCAGGACCCTGAAGGGGAGGGGCATGTTATGAGACCTGTGAGCAGAGTGAATGTTGGGTGGCGGGGTCCTCGCTGGCTGACGTCGCATCTGAGAGGGAAGAGACGAATTTCCCAGACAAATCGGAGGAAACATGTGAGGGTTACTGGAGGGCTGTCACCCCCCCCCCCCAAAGTGATGGGCATGCACGTGGGTGCGCTGTGAAGGTTTCTGCCCCCTCAAAGGTCATAGGGTGAAATCCTAATGCCCAATGGGAAGGTGTTTGGAGGCGGGGCTTTGGGGGATGATGAGGTCATGAGGGTGGAGTCTCCGAGAAGGGGCTTAGTGCTCCTGGGAAAGAGGCACCACAGAGACTGAGGCGGAGATGTCCTGTGTACGATGTTCCTTGCGTCTTGTCTCTTCTTCAAGAAATGTCTCCATTTTTTATAAAAAGAAATAAAACAGGCACCACAGAGCTCCCTGACCCTCCCTCACGTGAGGACAGAGCGAGAAGTCTGCAGCCCCGCTGAGGGCCCTCGCCTGCCCAGGCCGGCACCGTGATCTTGGACTTGCAGCCCCCGCACAGTGAGCAATGAAGTGCTGCTGTCCGCGAGCCAGCCGGTCTGCGATGCTGTGTTGCAGCAGCCCACACAGGCCGAGCCAGGCCGACCAGGCACAGGCAGTGCCCGTGGGGAGGGGAGAGGACTAATCAGTCTTCCACCCCCACAGCTCTCCACAGTTGTAAGACCTCTGACCTGCTGCAGTCTGGGGATGGCAGGCCACCTGCTCACCTGCTTTCAGACCCTGACAGAGCTGCAATGACTCTCCTGCTATCGATAGCACTGTGCCAGGCTCGGATGACACTCTGCCACCCAATCCTGCGTCTTGCCTGCAGTAGCAGGGCTTGCTTGCCCTTTACCTGAACTAAGAGAGAAAAAGGGCCATTTTGGCTGGGGGACGGCTGGGGCGAGGTCTGGGTGCTAAGGAAGTGGGCATGTGCAGGTTCTGGAAGGACATGGTCTCCATGGGGAAGGTGCACAGCCCAGGGGTCCTCCCTCCATGCCCTGCGCCCTGGCTCCCACGGATCTCTCTTTGAGATCCACGCCAAGAACCCGCCTCTGGTTCAGTCTAGCACGACAGGCATCTGTGGGTGTTGCCTGTCAGCATTTTTATTACAGTGCCCCAGTTTTCTTTTGAGGAACCACCCCTCCTTCATTCTCAGCCTGTACGATGTTAGTTGGACACATCTCACCCTGAACTCTTGGGGTTACCCGCCGGCACAGTCCAGCTATGAGCATGTGACCAAGTTGGCTCAATGAAAATCAGCCTGAGATGTTTGCTGGAACTACCAGAAAGAGAAGTGCTCTCTTTTTACAGGGGCTGCTAACTTGTAAATTGTAAGCCCCAAGTTGTTTGGAAGCTTCCTTGTATACCTGCGTTACCATTGGGGAAAGCCTACCGGGGAATGAAGTCAACAAAAGAAAACAGAGGTGAGAGCTAGAGAGATACATGATTTGGTCTCCTAGATCCAGCCATGCCTGAAACCATCCTCCCTGGAGTTTTCAGTATAAAGGCCAATAAATTTCTTTTTTTTCCCTTACACAGGATTGAGATGGGTCTCATCGTTGTCACCAGGAGGTTGCTGACTAGTACATCTGGCTCTGGCATTTACTGTTGTGTCATATGGGACAAGTCACAACCTATTTGAACCTCAGTGTCCACAAATAGCTACATGGGCATAGCAATGCTTAGCTCAAAGGACTATTGTGAGGAGTCGACGCACTAGTGTATAAAAGCATCTAACACAGATCCCAGCCCATAATAAGTGCTGAGCAAATCGGATCTTTTATGAGCTGACAGTTTCAAGTCAAAGAGGTGGGGTGTGACCTGGCCCTGCCCATCCCCTTGTTGGCCACGAGGACTCCGAGCATGGTAGTGCTTCCCGTCTATTACCTGGCTTCTGCACGTATGGCCAAATACTAACACTCCTCAGCCTGCAGCGACCTTCCCTAGTTCAAACCCACACTCCCCAAACACACCGTGTCTCCCACATGGACCCCATCCCTCCTCTGCGGGATGCTCCTCCCCCACCAGCCCAACTCGAAGGGCAGAGGATGTAACGCGAAGGACAGGCAGCGATTACTCGGTCCATCTGCCCACCTGGGGGCACTCTCGGATGATTCACCCAGGAGAGTCTCCCTCCGCGGCACCGCCCCCCACCTCCTCTCCCACACATCAGGAAAACAAACCTGCAGAAACCCACTGGGGTTTCGCCATAGATCAAAACCTTAACCCTCCTGTAGCCACAGCACGCTTATCGTAAGAATGAGCACATGGCTAGGAGGGAAAAATGGTCTTCCGAAGTCTGGCTTCGAGGTTCCCATACATAGTGCACGGAGCCGGGCCTAAGAGAACAAAAGCTTGCACATTCCCCCATCCTCAGTGGGGTCGGTGGGATTTGTGGGTGGGTGTCCGTCTGCTAGAGATAGAGCACCTAGTACCACCACGTCGAAGGTTAACCCATCTTTCCTGACCCTAATGGAGTTGAAGGCTTTTTGAGCAGCCTTCTAGAGCTGTGGGACCCAAACAATTTCTTCCTTCCTTTCTTTCTTTTATTAAAAAAAAAAAAAGCTTTGGGGGGTGAAGTATAAATGCCCAGCAGAAAAGCGCACAGGCGTGTGTATAACTCAACGCACGCTCACAAACTGAGGCCACCCGTGTCACCAGCGTCCAGACCCAGACGCGAGGCATCGCCTGCTCCGCAGGAAACCCTCACGGCTAAGGAGCGGATTCCGGGGGGTTGTCAGTGCTTCCGCACTGTGTGGGCGTGGGAGCCCTAGACCGACCGACTGGGTGACATCTGCTGCACAAACACACTCATCGATTTTAGTGCTACGTGCTTTTGTTTTGCCCAGGCTTACTTAAAAATGTGTGTTTTATGCTTTGATTCGGGTGCAGCAAATCGAGTACATGTGAGTCTGGATTCCTGGAACAAGGCCCTTTTTAAATATGAAATGTGAACACACTGTGGGTATATTAATTGCCGTATACAAGGGGTAAATGCTCACCTATAGCGGTAGCTTCGGGAAGAACAGTGTGACCAGAAACAACACCCCTGAGTCTGCCAACGCATCCTCCCTTGCCCTGGAGAACACCCAGGGTTGGTCTTCGGCCCTGACACAGACGGGAGGGGTTTCATTAGCTGTAGGTGAGATCAACTTTGGATCATGGACTGCCGGACAGAGGCAACCCAGGTCTTACATTCGAATCGCCTGTGAGGCAGCCGGCACTCAGAGATTCCCAGCAGGTGTCAAGCCAGAGCAGGACGCTGGCCACAAGGGCACTGTGTGCGTCGGCAGGGGCCGTGGGCTGGCCCAGCCCGACTCTGGGAGGCAGGCAGGCAGGCAGAGCACTGTAACTGACCTCTGGGGCGGCCCTCAGCCCCAGGGCAGGGAGAGGCTTTGTCATCAAGTACCACAGTACTAGAAGTGGCCAAGCTGGGGACAAACACCACGTGGGTGCGACTGGGGTTCCTTAGGGCACAGGCTGTGGTCTCATTCGGAGCTGGGCTTGGACAGGGCTGAGCACACCTGGGAAGGTGCTTAGTAAACCCATGTAGCATGTACACTAATGGTGGGACAGTGGCAAAGGCCAGCTATGCACTGGCCTGCATAGCTATTATCACACTGGTCTGACTTCACCTTCAAGCTATGCTTTTCTATTCTTGATCCAGTGGGAAGGTTAAAAAAAAAATCAGCCCTGGCTGGTGTAGCTCAGTGGATTGAGCGCGGG
Organism: Phyllostomus discolor; assembly: GCF_004126475.2. Lineage (NCBI taxonomy): Eukaryota > Metazoa > Chordata > Mammalia > Chiroptera > Phyllostomidae > Phyllostomus > Phyllostomus discolor. The sequence continues at coordinate 155,587,295 of NC_040907.2, forward strand.
CTGCAAACCAAAGTGTCGCAGGTTCGATTTCCAGTCAGGGCACATGCCTGGGTTGCAGGCCAGGTCCCCAGTAGGGGATGCGTGAGAGGCAACCACACATTGATGTTTCCCTCTCTTTCTTCCACCATTCCTCTCTGTCTAAAAATAAATAAATAAAATCTTTAAAAAAATAAAATTGAAATCTAGAACCATTCAGCTGCTGGCAGTGGGAACGGAGGGTAAGCTGCCCAGCTGAGAGTTCTCAGGCCTCTAAAACCCCGTGTCCTGGGCACATGAAGCTTCCTGAGCATCAGTTCTCTCGTGTGCCGACGGGACTGCAGGGCTGGGACAGGGATCGGCAACAGCACACAGTGCTGGGCACATGGGGGGCTCAGCACAAGACGCCACTGTTGCAGGGGAGGCTGAGGCCCCCAGCCCACGTGAGCTGTATGGTGACTTTTTGTCTGTCTGATTCCCAATCCCTCCCCCACCCACACTCCTAGTCCACTTCCCAGTCCGCTTTCCACCCAGAAACCAGAATAATTTCTTAAAATGAAACCACTGCTTACACCTTTCCATGACCTCCCAGTGCACTGAGAAGAAAAACCTAAACTCCTTTTCGTGGCCTTCAAGGCCCTGCAGGACCTGGCTCCCACCTCCCTTCCTCTGACCTCACCTCACCACGCCAGCCATGCTGGGCTTCAATTAGTGCAACAGACACAGCCAGTTCTCCCACCCCGGGGCCCGTGTGCACGCTGTCCTGTCTCCCTTTGCACGCCTAACGCCTTCCATCCTTCGGGTCACCACCTCACAGGGAGGCCTTAGCAGGCCACTCCTCCCTCTCTCCCAGGCCTTGACTGTTTCCCTCCTAGAATTCACCGTGATTTGTGGTGATCTTGCCTCTTTACATGAGATCTCATGTTTTACACGACGTCTCGTTTACTGTAGTGTCCGCAGGGCCCAGCACAAGCGCTGGCGCACAGTGGCCCTGTGCTGACGTCTGCGGAGTGGACAAGGAAGTGTGAGTGTGTGGGCTGACACGTTCCGCTCCGGACCATCCCCCTCATTTAAACACACACACACACACACACTGCTGGCTCAGAGTGGGGCTGTGGCAGGAATGGACTCGCCCTCCAGGACCCAGACAGAGCGGGGCCGGAGAGTGTGGTTAACTCAGCGCCGGCAGCAGGGCCAGGCTGTCCCCACTTGGTACGGGGTGCGGGTGTGGCGGGCGTGGAGGGCGTGGTGGGCAGTGGCTCGGCACCCTTCCTGTGGGGGCCCGGAATAAAGGGCCCTATTCAGCCAGTGCAGCCTCAGCTCCTCCACTGCTTGGGAGGCTGCCCTCAGGAAAGGGACTGTGGGACGCTGGGCAGAGCTTCCCGGCAGCCTCTCCCTGTGGCATGGCCCACAGTGGGGGGCAGGGGCACAGGTAGGAATGAGCCAGGAAAGGGAAGTGGAAAAAATGTTCCAGACAGAGGGAAGAGGCTGAGCAAAGGTCCAGAGATAAGAGAGATGAGGCACATCTGATAAGCTGCAGTAAGGTCCATGTGGCAGGACAGTGAATGAGTGTGAGTGAGTGTGTGTGTGTGTGAGTGTGTGTGTGTGTGTTGGGAGGTTACAGGGTGTGGGTGTGGGCTAGGAGTGGGCGAGAAGAGACTGAATGGCTAACAGGGTTTCGATCACATGGGCCACACAAAGCAAAGCAGGTGTATTCAAGCTATTCAATAGTTCAGAAATACACACTTGAGTTCCTGAACCCACAAGGCTGGGGACCACAATTTTAACCTGAGGGGACAGAGCACCTTCCGGGGTCGGAAGCCCTTCTTCCTCAAGGATCAGAAGATGGGGGCGGGGGTGGGGGTCGAGTCCAGCTTTTAGGAGGTTCTTGACTGTAACCTCCTGAATCAAAAGTCAAGCCATTCCTGAATTTCTAGACCACAGAAACTATGTGAGATACAATAATAAATGTTTATTGTTGTTTTAAGCTGCTAAATTGGAGGGGGGCGGTGACTGGTTACACAGCAATCAGTCTCTCTGATACAGGGCCCAGCACTGCTCATGTGAGCGAGAGTCCCTGGGGAACTGAATCAGAGATATTGGGGTGTTGGTTACAAGTGCAAACTCCTGATGTTACCCAGATCCCCTGAATATTACATAGAAGGGGATGGGGGCAGGGGGGACAGCCGCAGTTTTAATAAGGCTTCCTGAGTGACCGTCCTGTACCTTTGGGGCTGAGAAGGGCTGAGCTGATCTGACCCACCTGACAGATCTGGGGAGGCTCCGAGAGCTGATGGTTTCATCCTCACCACACACCCGAGCTGGGGCAGGCCTGGCCCCCACTCAGCACTGGACTCCTGATTCAGTGCTCTTCCTTCCTCCTCTGTACACTTCAGGTTGCCTTTTGAGGAGGTGTGGGCTTTCTTTTCTTTTTCTTTTATTTATTTTTAAAATTGCATGCAGCAAAATGCTACATTACTAATCATGTATCTGCTTAAGAGCTTGCTTTGCTTGAGAAGAACTATGTCAGCATTACCCAAAAGGCGGGTCCAATGCTAACAAGCACAGCGAGTACTAGGCTGTGCAGAGAGCCCGGCTCTGCCGCATGACACTGCATCGGAAACGGCACTCCTATCTACTGAGACACCCCAGCCCACACATTTGTCTCCCAGGCAAACGAAATGCAGCATGTTCGAACCAGAGATGATGAACAAGGACAATGGGGCCTACTTTAACCCGGCCAAACTGTCACCCACGGAGGTAAGACTAATAAGCCAATTTCGTTTGGGTCTTAGAAAGAACTCACACAATCTTACTGAATGCTCTTTGCAGACTGAAAGTTGGGCAGGTCTGGTGCCCATTCAGTCATTCACCCAACACATTCGTTGAGCAGCTACTATGTGCCAGGTGATACTCTACACATGGGGGATATATGAATTTCTTCATTTAATAAGATGTATAAGTGTGCATGATGTGCCAGGCACTGGCTTAAGAAGTTTACAAATGTTAACTAACTTAATCTCACAACAGCCCAACAAAGTAGATAGCATTATTCTTCCCGTTTGACAAGGAAACTGAAGTACAGAGAGGTTAAGTAACTTTCCCAAGGCCAAACAGCTAGGGGGGTGTAATACAGGGAAGAGAACCCAGGCAATCTGGCCTTAGATACCATCCTGTTGACCAAGATAAAATAAGGCATGTTTCCTGCTCTTCCAAAACTCCACTTTTTACAATCCCCATGACCACAAAAGAAGAAGCGGAGCCTTGGAGACATCTTCTGCATTTCCCCAGGTCACGCACTGCTGGGACGGAAGGCCAGGTCTGGTGCCAGGCCGCATGTCTTTGTTCCAGCACACGTGTCTGTTCACATCGAAGGTTCCACAGAAGACAGGCACTCAGACACACACAGGGAGGGTGCTCCCAGACACCAGAGAGGGAGAGAGAGGGCTGCTGCAGGCCCCACTGCAACCTTGAAGAATCCCACCCAAGAGACACCAAAGCAACCGAACAGGGCTCGCTCGCTGTCCTGGCCATCATGATTTGTGACCGTCTGCTGCCCCGCCGGTATTCATGCCTCCAGCTTTGGGGGCAGTGTTATTTATAGACCATGCTTCTATTTATATTTCCATTTCATTCTTGCTAACCCTAGCTAGACTTTCCCCCAAAAAACCTGGAGAGGGGACGATAAGAACTCTTTTTTACCAAGTAAGTCAGGGGGCAAAGGTGAAGGTCAAAGTCTTGGCTGTGTGTGCAGTCTTTCAGCAGGAGCTCTTTGCAGGGAAGCATTCAAGACAAGGGGGCTTTCTACGCTTTCCAAAGGAAATGGGGGGTGGGGTGGGGAAGGACACAAAGCTGGCCTTATACAGAGGCGGCCACATTTCACCAATGCGGTGGGATTGGAGGTGGGCCTAGAAGACCCCAGATCCCCTAAAATGTTTTTCCTTTTGCATGATGTTTCATCATTAGACATTCATTCCTTTGGTCTTCATATCTATTAGGTCACAAAATGTTGGGACCTTGAGAAAACCTAGACAGCATCAAGACCAACCCTTGTATTTCATAATGGGGAAACTTGGGCTCAGAGAGAGGCTATGACCTGTCCTCATGGGGGAATCTGATGAACAAATGGAAATCTATTACAGCGCACAGGAGACCATCCCGACGTTGTAGGAAGAACTGTCAGACATGGCGGAAGGAACTGGGGATGCCAAAGTAGGCTCAGAAATTCTCTCCCACCACGTGTTAGGGAGAAACAAGTGAAACCACGTGCTGTTTCCTAAGGTTCTCCTTGGTGCCCCCCATGTAAACTTCCTGATTTTAGGATCACACAGAAAAATAAAGGCAAAAGAGGGCTTCCTCCTTCCTCATTTCTAGTCCCTTGTTGAACTGTGGGTTAATAAACACTATCTGTGACGATTGTCAGGACAGCATTACTCTGTAGGTTTGTGTTTCCAAAGCCAGCTTTCTGAAAGTCAGTTACTTCCTTCTGGGCACTATGCCTGCAATTCCAGTGCCCACCAGTAGGTGTCTGGTTCAAGTCAGGTACAACAGGTTAAGTGAAAGGTACCAGAGAATGATATAATCTAGACCTTTACTGTAGGAATCAGACACTTAAAAACAAAAATAAAAACACCAGTCAACCTTTAATTGCTATCATAAAAGAAAACATGATACAAAACTTGAAGCCAAGGTTAAAGGAATGCAAACACCCTGCTATAGGTGGCGTGCCCACCATTTTGCATCAAACTCGAACTGCTCATCGCCAGGCAGTACACCTCTGGTCACCCCACACTGCAGCAAGCACTGCCAGGACAGAACACAGCAGCCTAGAGCTCGGGCTTGGAAGTGTTAGGTCCAGTGTGTGAATCCCGGCTCTGTTTCCAACAGCGGGACGGCCCTGGGCAAAGCATGTGCCTCTTCTAGCCTGTGAGCCATCACCTGTGAAGTGGGGTTGCTGTCATTCATGGATACAATGTCAGCACACGCACATTATTTGGCAAACTTATGTACTTCATAAACAGTAGCCATAATGCTTACACAGAAATGTTCTCTCATTTACAACTGTTAAAAGTCCCAAGCCTCACACACAGTTCTGCAGAAAGCTGTTTGAAACTTCTCCCCTATAACCAATTCCATGAGACGTTATCCCTGGGCCACCTGGCTCATGTGCTAACAACTACTCCACTCTCTTTTAGGAACAAACCTTACTTAAGCCTTCTGCACCGATGTTCACTATTAAAGTCATAAATGCATCTCTCAGATCAGAAACAAGAAACCAGGGTGAAAACGTCGCCCACGAGAGAAGGCATGAAATGATCAGTCACCGGCTCTCAACTGTCCTCCGCGGGGCCCCTCGCTTCGAAGCTGAGGTCTGTAAGTGCTTTATGCAGAAGGGCAAGAGATACTCCCTTAAAATCGGGCTAGTTCTTTGTTTTAATCTTTTGCCAGAGACTCCTTAACAGAGACCCAAGCCTTTTTCCTCTCCTAGCGGTACAATAACTGGCCGCGTGCCATGCTATCTTCAAAACCACAGAGGGTTCATAGGCCAATCTCTGCCATCTCCAATCAGAGAGGCGTCTGAAATTAAAAACCTTGGCAATCGCCTTGGCCCCATACTTCACCCCATCTTGGAAGGGGGTGGAGAAAGCATTTCTGACTTACAGCTGATGAGGGAGTGTGGCTGGGGTCCCAAGCAGCCTCCTGGTGGGGCTGGTGATGGGGGACAGAGGGCGGTGCTGTGACTTACTCCCCTCATCCCACAGGGTGCCAGAAACAGGCAGGTGACTCCGGGACGAGGAGGGATGTAAGGCTGACAGGCCAGCCCTCAGCAAGCGACTTGCATGAAGCCTCGTCTCCCAACGTACCTATGCTGAGGTTGGAAATTGATTCACCAATACAGATTTAGCAGCTTATGTTGTTAAACATAACTATGTTTCATCGTGTGGCTGGACAGAACAGTGGTTCTCAAACTTCCCTGTGCATACAATCACCCACGCATGTCATTAAACTGCACACCGTGACTTTGTGGGGCCGGAGTGGGGCTGAGACTCTGCATTTCTGACGAGCTCTCAGACAGTGTGCACGCTGCTGATCCACAGACTACATTTGGAGCAGTGAGCCTTGAAATGAGACCTCATGCATGGAAAGGGTCCCGGAGGGGCAGCTCAGCATTTTGTGATGAGCCAGATACTAGTGAGGAAAGAGTGAAGATGGGGAATATGTAAAACGGAGTTGCTTTAATCAAGCTGCTCAAGTTGTTAACGCTATGAATGTTGAGGCATGAGGAAAGACTCCATTCTGGTTCTCGCTAGCTTGGGAACTTAAGCTTCTTGAACTTCCCATCCTGTGTCAATGTCTGCATATACATCTGGACATACCCCAGACCTCCAGATAACCCTCCAGTACCTCACTGAAGGACTCACATGTTCAGACCACCTGAATCCATTTTCCAGACCGCCAGACATAGGCGGTCCTCCCCCTGACAACAATCCTCTCGACCACCTGGCATCCATCACCCAGACCCCTGACATCTGACTGGTAATTGTCCTGGACCAGCCCTAGGGCTAAGAATGCAGGACCGAGTGTTCTTGAGAATGCACTTCTTACAATAAGAACTCATAACTTTTCTTTCTTCAGAACACTTCTGGGTTTTTGCCTAGTATTTTCCCCAGTTTGCAAACTCTAAGACCCTTGAATAAGTCTTTATGATTAATTTCCAGCCAAAGCCTCCAGGCTTTTTGAGTTCATTCAATACCAATAATCACCAAAGCTTCATGTGCTTCCTGTGAGCTTCACAGACAACATTTCATGCGGGGCTGTCAGCAGCGCTGTGGGTGTCTCACAGCTGGGAATTACGAAGATGCAGAGACGCTGCGGAAGGCTGGCCCGAGGTCACACAGCCACGGAGGCACTGAGTCAGGACCTGACCGGGCTGCCTGGCCCTAAGCCCTCTGGTGCTGAAACGCAATGCCTCCAGCACAGAAAAGACACAGGGGTTCAAGTCAGATGATGAGCACTGAAGAGAAAGACCCAGTGAGAACCCAGATCTGTCTGAGCCCAAAGTCAAGTTCAGATCTACTGGAACCATCACATTCTGGGGCTGGTTGAGCTGAGGCGTCACACAGCCTCCTTTGGCAATGCAACTTTGGAAACTCTCCCTGAAATCTGCCCCAATTCATCCTCACTAAGCTGAAATCCTGCTGGCCCCTTGTGCTGTCCTGGGGGGGAACCAGAAGTGTAGCCCTTTTCCTCCACGCCCTGCCCCAACGGGCAGAGAAGGGCTGGAGCTGCCAGCCAACCCCCACCCCGCTCGCTTCCTCCCCTGCCTTCTGAAGGGGCATTCAGGTGAACAGATGCCATGTTCAGGCCGTGCCAGTCCCTCAGGCCCACTGTGGTCTGGAGGCCAGGCAGCCTGGCATCTGGGGCCTCCTCAGTGGACATCAGTCCTCGGAAGAACTGCGGAGGAGAAGGGGGAGGAGGTATGCCCAGGGCTCAGGGCAATGGCCCCACGCGGGATGAATGGTGCGTCAGTTCGCATGGGCCTGGGGGGTCTCCAAGGGTCAGCTCCACTCCTGCCAGGGAAGGGCTCTGGCTTGGGGCTCTGCCCTCAGGCCAAGGTCCAGTTGGGAGGAGCCCAACAAGCAATGGGGTGTTAGGCTAGGGACCCTATGGAGGCCTACAACCAGTGCCCCTCACCTCTTCGGAAGGAGGGGGGCTGAGCTCCCTCTCAATGGACCCGAGTGTTCTCTCTCCTCTACCACCACCCGCTGCTGCCCCTCCTGCCCCCCACCGAAACCAGGAGCCAGAAGCCAGAGTGCCCAGGGCCTGGAGCCTCCTGGAGAGGGACACTGATGGCAGCGACTCCCCTCCACAAAGCACCTTTCATATGAGCCCAAGTCCTCAGCTATCTCAGGGAGGAGGGCGGAAGTCATTTTCTTTCAGCCCCAGGCTGATATCCAAGGTGGGGGCTGGGGGAGAGGTGCCGGGACACGCTGGTGCTGCCATCTTGGCCAGGACTGCCCCCCGCAAAACCTGGGCAACCTTGACCACCGCCCACACAACCTTGACCGCTCCCTTTTCCCCAGCTCCAACCCATCAGCAAGGCTTCTTAGCTGTTCCTCTAAAGTCATCTCAAAGCTACTTCTCTCCTCTCCTTTGGGGTGCCCAGCCTCGACCAAGCCACTCACATCTCTTGCTGGACCTCAGCCACCTCCAGCTGGCCTTCTGGCTCCGAGCTCCCTCCCCTGCCCTTCCAAAACAGAAACTGGGTCATGTGGCCCCTCAGCCCGGAACCTTTCAGAGACCTCAGGGCACACAGGACAAATCCTCCCCCCGAAGAGGGGTTCACAACGACACAACCTGGCCCTGTGTGGCAGCCACACTGAAAGCCCATGCAGCCTCAGCAACCAGGCTTCCCGCGGTGCAGAGGGCCAGCACTCCCCCGGACCGCCCCACCTGGCTGCCCTCTTGCTCCCACCTCTATCACACCTGGGCTCAGGTAACTGGCCTGTCGGTCACCTACACTTGAGCATGAATTCACCAACAGCACCACTCCTAGGGCATGGCAGTGTGTCCTTGCTAAGCACGAAGTGAAAGGATCTGACCCCCCATAAAAGGATGTTTGAGCATCATGTAAAGAAATGATTTATTTACGGGGTGGGGGGAAGGGTTGAGGGAGAGATGAGTAATGTCACAGACACCTGTGGTCACTGAAATCTGGTGACCGTGCCAACATGCAAGGGACCCCTGGTTGCTCTAATCTAACTTATCTGACTTTGTGCTGCAGCGATTCACAAGAGTTGCACCAGAACCCAGGACGCTGGAACCTGGTCCAGGGCACATTTTCCTACACGTTAAATTACATGGGCTCACTGAGACCATGAAAAGCGATGCATTTCTGCTTAGACTAGAGGCTTCATGGGGAAGACATCCCAAGACACACTCCATTCCGGGCTGAAGATTTGGGGCGAGTGTTTAGGAGGCAGATTCCCTTCCAGTGTTCTCCCTGGATAAAGGAAGGCACAGTGTAAGCTATAATGAAGTGACCTGACTCTTTCCCCGGTGCTGAAACGTGGGCTGACACAGGGGAAAGGCTAGGGGCTCCAATCCCCATTCACTTTCGAAAGTACACGGGTCCTTGCGTGGCTGCCTCCTGCAAAGCTCATCATTCCCAGTGAGGCGTGGCAGCCCTGGAGTGGAGAGCTGAGAGGCTCAGGGCCTGCCATGTTATCACCGTGACCGCAGGTTCCGGGCTGCGCAGCCCCCTCTCCACCACTCTGCCTAGATCAGCCATCTGAGTCATCGACTCTTCAGAAACAAGCTCCTTGCTGCTTTGCAAGTGGCCACAGGCAAGGAAGGAGAAGCAAGAAGTGCAACTGGGGCTGAACCGCAGTGGGAAAAGCTGAATCAGCACAGACCAGGCAGGCGGGCACAGAAGGAAGAAGCCACACTGGTGTTCCGCCACAGAGCCACCTCGAAGGACCAAAAGGTGTGCAGCACAGCTCTCGCTGCATGGCTCACACAGCGCTGTCTGTGCTTCACTGCTTGGAATGGCGCCCTAAACCAAGGCGAACCCATTTGACCCAGGAGAAAACTGGCTCCGGAGGCCGCGTGGCAGGGCCAGAGTCACAGAGCTTCAGCAAACACGCGGAACCCTTTTGTTCTTGGGCTGCACCCCCTCTGCCCCTCACCCCGCCTCACTGCTTATTGCTGCTCTTCACATGCACACCCTCGGTCACACTCAGGTCACTGCCCTTGCTGTCCTTGGCCTGACACTTGGGGCCCTGACCTGCCCATGCCTGGTTCAGTTCGAGTGCCACCTCTGTCCAAAGGCCTTCTTTGACCACCCTGTCTTGGAGGCCTGAGCCCAGGTAGTTAGTTACCTGCCACTGGCCTGGTTATTTTTCATCCTGGACCTTAGCACTACCGGATGTGATCTGTTGGCTCTCTGACTCCCCCCGCTGGACAGTGAACTTCCTGAGAACAGCGACCCAGTCTACCGTGTTCTCAGCCACATCATCTGTGTGCCCAGCTGCGCCCAGTGCAGGGCAGGCGCTCAATGAGCACCTTCAGCACAAACGGACCGAATGCAGGCCCTGAGAACCACCCACCCCAGATTACAGAGCACAAGAGTGATTTCAGGGGTGGGGGCGGCAATTACAGCACGAGAAGACCAGCACTTCCAGAGGAGGTTAGAGGCAGCCGCTTTTAACACAGCACACGGTGCCGCTCAGGCCTATAATCTTGTCAGTCTTTTTAAAACCCTGGCATTACCAGCAGACCCTATTTTTCCTTCTCCGTCATGTAGGTTTGTCTTTTCCTGCCATCCAAGGTCATCAGTGGGGCTCAGAGACCTCTCTGGCCCTCTCCTTAGGGGGGCGTTGTAGCTGCCAGCTGCCCCCCTCCGCCCTTCCAAGGCCCTGCAGGGTGGGGGCATTCCTAAGGGCGCCGGGTGGAACCGCCTGCAGCCCAGGGAGAGGGCCGCCTCTCCCCCACACCACGGACCAGCTCTAGCTAAAGACGTCCCTTCCCCCTGTTTCCTCCTGCTCTGGAACAAACACCGGATCTGCTGCACAGGGCTCTGGGGGCAGGGAGAGGAAGGCCCTAGAGACCCTGTTTGTAATGCTCCCAGCGCCCTCCTGCACTGTGGCTCCGAACTGCCTCCTCGTGAAGGGGCCGGTATGTAAACTGGTGAGCCAGGACAAAAGAACCTAGCACGCTTGCTGTCTAAAAATACTTGTCTCTAAGTTCGTAAGGTCACGAGGCTGCCTGCAGGCTGACAGCTCCTACTTTGATTACGATTATAGGCTCACTTTTCTTCCTAAGCTATCTAGTTTCTCCGTGACTCACTGACCCAGGAATACATATACCTATGGTGGGACTGACTCAGCTATTAGGGTGAAAGGGCTTTCTGGAAGCTCACAGGGCCAGTACCAGCCACCACAGATGGCTTGTGAGGGGGAGGACATCTCGCACAGGCTTGGCAGAGTGAGTTCCCCTCTTTCTGCTCCCCTGCCTGGCTTCTGAAGTCCCCTAGTCCCCGGTCACAGTTGTTTGCTTTTTACATCAGCAGCTACACACTCTAGTTCACTCTGTAATGACCATTTCCTCCCAAGGAGCCTCCTTGGGCTGGCAAACTCAGGATACACAGGAAATCTACTCCAATCCCAGGATGGGCAACAGGAGATGGATTTTCCACAACAGGCTTTTAAAACAAGGCAGAAAGTTCTGTGTAAACAATAGGCTGCTCTGAAAGGCTGCCGACCCACGATGCCTGGCCCGGTGTCCCACAGAACTTCATTTCTAACCACAAAGCAGGAGACCCCGGAAAGCACAAGATACGCTTGCTGTGAGATCATGCTCCCTGGCTCCCTTCACTTCTGCCTGTCTTGTCAACAGGGCACCCACGGGATTATCTTTTCAAAGGTGCCTGTGCAGCAAACAGCCTTCGCCAGAGGCAGCGTCTTGTGCTGGAGCGCATGGCAAGTGTGCATTTAGCTTTGAGAGATGGAGATAGTGTCTGTCTGCAGAGCAAAAGGGGTGGGTGTGCTTACTCTCTGTTACAAGAGATGTAAGCTCCCTAAGACCTGGGTACTTCTCCTGTGAGGTAACCCACTCTTCATGCAGGCATTCATCTGGGCCCCTGGGACGTGGAGGCAATGAGAACTGGAGGCAACGGGACTGGGAAGCAACGGAATTGATGCCAATGGGCTGACCCTCACGCTGTTTGCTGTGCTCTGACAGTCTTCTGTCTCTGACCCAGGAGTCTCCTGTTTCCTGCTAGCAGTCCTGAAACCAGGGAACAGTCCCCTAACTGACTTGCAAGCGGTAAAATCTCAGCTCTCATACCCTTCTTGAACGGAGGAGTCCTGCTCCTGCTGGGGTTGACACCCAGTCTCCAAACTCCAGGTTTGCCCTTTTCCAGCAAACTCAGAAAAGGTCCCAAATTATAAAAAAAAATTATGTAAAAAGTAAAGAAGAATTACTTAAAAAAAAAAAAGAGTGCTCAGCTTTGCAAAATGATTATCACATGCCTCTTTTAAACAGAATGGCATTTGGAACACCTAGAATATGATGTGATTTGTCCCAAAGAGCTAAATTTCACAGCCATTTTCAGGACTATGCCTTAATGTAAAACAAAGTGCCTTCCAGCTTTCCTTGTGGGGGCGGGGATGGAGCTTCTCAGTGCTACCAAACCACCGCCTGTTCCTAAAGACCAGCTGGCACGCCTGCTTCACCGCACGCTCCACCTCCTCATAGTAGAAACTAATCGCTGGGTCTGTAGTCTAGTGAACTGAGTCGCGCCTGCCGGTATCAGTTTCCTGGGTTTGAGAATGTGCGGTGGTTACATAAGATATTGCCACTGGTGCTCGCTGGGCAGTGGGCTCCCCACCTGATGACTCTGCAGGGTGGGAGTGATCTAAACAGGCAGCGATGCTACCTACCCCTACAGTGTGGTGGTAGGATTCCAGGGGAGGCCTGCAAAGTGCCAGGATTTCTGCCACATCTGTGAGTCTATGCTTATTTCCAAATGAAAAGTTTTTCAGAAATGTTGTGACTTAGGAAACCAAACAGCCAATTGTGCTAGATTCATAATTAAATGAAGACAGTGCTTTAGAAGCCTTGGGGCTATCCTGTTGGCAATCGTACTAAAATAATAATTAACTAAATGGTTTCACTTCAAAGAAGAAAAAATCAATTACGTGGCGTGCGTGACCTCAAGCACTCAGCGGAATGAGGGAGCCCTCTCAGCTCACTGAGTCCCCATGAGATTCAGGTCCCTCCCTGCCCCACATGGTACGAGCCTGAAGCACAAGGTGGCAATGGCAGCTGCAGGGTCCTCTGGCATAAAGTCCCAGGTCCTCGCCTGGGCTATGTGGAGGCAGGAGAGACAATCTAGCTGGGACTGGCAGTGGCAGATCCTCCCTGCCCACGGGAAGGCATGGGGCCCGGGAGGAAGGAGCCCAGCTCTGCTGCTGCGTAGCTTACTGGGGGGGGGGGGGGGGGGGGGGGGCAAATGATCTGATTTCTCTCTAAAACAGGGGTGATGCCAATTACCCTGCAATGAGATCTGGACAGAAGATTTGTGGAGTGCCTAAAACAAGGCAGCACATAGTAGGCGCTCAATACATGTATCTGTATTTAAGGGAGAATACTTAATTCATGACCCATCAACAAGTCTTAACGAAGCACCTCCTACATGCCCAGCTCCACCACAGAAAGCCCTGCCCAAGAAACCGCTTGCGTTCCTTGCTGGGATGCCGTGCTAGAGAACCGCCTATGCCCCACGGGAGCCCGTAACTTCTCACCCCTCCTGTGGGCTCCGCAGCACCTCCCAAATGCCGACGGCCTGGACACAGGGATCTTCACCCGCAGGGCCCAGAAAGCAGGTTCCAGCCCTGGTGACAACAACCAGGGACACCCTCACTGAGGACAGATCCCTGATCAACCTCTGTATAGATTTGATGGATATGTACCGTGCCCCACACTGCCCCCCGTTGGCCCTGCGCACAGCCACCCGCACCCTAACCCCTACCCCAGCTGTACCGCAGATCACACATCTGTCCCCTAAGAGCCAACGGGGGTGCCTGGGGTGAATGTCTCCTGGGATGGAGCCTGTCTTTGGCCCCAGGAGACCCCCCAGCCCACAAGCTGACACATCCTCAAACCCACAGGCTGACCCTGGACTCAGGCCATACACCACCCAGACAAAGCCTGTGTCCTAGATCCTAAGATTTATAACTCATGTGCAGAATTTTGTGCCAGGATTTGACTGGCAGATGAGCAAGCACATAACCATGTGAGCCTGGATTCCCTTTCTTCTCTCAGTTTCTTTGCTTCTCTGTCACTTCTACCAGCCAGTGAAACTCCTAGAGTCCCCAACCTCGAGCCTGCTGCCACGTGGGCCAAAGCAAAGCAGCTGGCCTAACGCTCCAAACAGATCCCCGAGACCAGACCCCAGATCAGGGCAGCGGAAACACACACCATGTCCCGGCATCTCCGAAGCCAAGACTGAGGCCCTCGTGGCGATAACGAACGGGTCCTCGCTGCTTCCTCCCCTCGGGTTTTTCTCGCTCTGAACTTCCAGACAAGGCAAAGGGCTGGCAGAGCTGCCCCTGAGAACCCTTCCCGGGGCCGTGAGGGTGCAGAGGGACGCATCAGCTTGGTGCGTCTGAACTCTCTGAGGTTCTGCTGAGTCACTGCTGTGGAGACCGAGGCTGGGAGAAGCGGCAGGTGAGGGCAGCCACCCTCCCCAAAGGCAGGGGGGTAGAAGCAGAGACTCGAGCTGGTGTTAGGTCATAGAGAAGATCTGTAGGGACCCTGCTCTCAGCCCTTTACCGGCTCATGGTCCACCGCTCACTGCTACGGGTATTGGCTGCTAAGGGCTCTCGGCTGCCCCTCCTCCAAAGGCTCCCCCTCAGCCCCCAAGTCCTCAGGAGCTATCTTGCCACACACCACACTGTCTGGGGACGGGGGCAGCCCACGGCCAATGGATGACTGACGTGGCAGCTACAGAAGTTGTCCCCTAAGATGGGACAACTCTGTGGTGCCATCCGCCCTCAGCGCCCTCCCCTGCCCTGCCCTGCTCCCCGCACTGAGAGCAGCCCTCAAAACCCATTTGCATAAGAATCCTTGTCTCAGGCTCTGCTTCTAGGGTCTGTGACCTAAGACAGGCAACACTTATCATTACTCTTCTCTGACGCCCTCTCCTGGGGGACCCCTTTGACTTGGGGCCGAAGGGGTGGGCTGGGACCCCTCATGCCCACTTGTATCTCCCTATGGTTCTCATTATGTTAGGCTGTTTTTCCTCCATCTTTTTCCACCCTGTCCAAGCTAAGTAGAGTATGAAAGGGTTAAGGTAGTTTCTACTGGGGCGAGGGGGGGGGCCAGCGATAGGGTCTGGGAGCCCCACAGCGGGACTCCAAATGGCCAGCAAAGTTATGGGGAGCAAGTGAGCAACAGGGAACAAACCCCGCTGAAGGCAGCAGGGCAGAAAGCGGCAGGACTTCCTTTGATGAATGGGAGCTGGGGGCCAGCCAACCTCATTCCTCGGGACCAGCGAGGTTCCCCCTTTTGCATCGCATGGCGCACGTAAACTGGCGCCTACAGTTCTGCAGCACGACGGAAAATGTATCTTTTGCTGATCTGACAGAAAAAATAGGTATAATCGTGATTCATTCACGCCAGGCAGCTATGGTTGGGTTGGCTGCTGTCGTTTTTTATTTGACAGTCCCAGGGAAAACAGGTCAGTGCCCCTGACTCAACAGTCAGGTGTGGGAGTTTTAAAAACTCTCGAGGCACACCTGTTGAAGATCGCTGCTCTGGACAATGTCACCCACTACACACAGGTCGCAGGTACGTGGGGCTGGAAGGGGTCCGATGCTTCCCCTTTCCCAGGAACTGGGGGTAGCACGGGGCAGGTGCCTTTGTTTATGGACAGCTGTCACTTATTGAGCATTTGCTACAGGACAGACCCCATGCAAACTGCTTTACCTGAATTCTTTTCGTCCTCACCACAACCCTGTAAGGGTTCCCGTAAGGGAGGCCCCCAACCCTGCGGCAACCGTCAGCTTATCCTCTCCTGGGGCAGCGGGTGTGGACGGAGCCCTGGCTCAGAGTCAGAGACAAGATAAGAGTTCTGGCGTTGGCTGCACTTCCTGGCTGTGCAGCTTGTGCAAGTCTGTTAGCCTCCCCTGGCCTCAGTCTCCTATGCAGTAAAATGGGGACATAACCCCATCAAATGAGCTACAAGTGTGGCTGTGCTGAGTCCCGTGCGGGGCACGCATCAGGATGAAGGTTCACTAACACGTATTTAGGTCCTGCTGGAGGCCAGCCATGGGTTCAAGTACCCGAACGTTCATTGTATCCCTACAGCAGCCCCATGAAGTAGGTATTGTCATCCCCACTTTCCAGATGAGGACACTGAGGCACAGAGAACCTTGGAAACCCACCAGAGCCCCGGTTCAGGGGGTGAAGCCTGGCAACCTGACACCCGAGACACTGGGCCGGGGCAGCAGCAGGACGGAACCTTGGCACGTCACCCCGCCCTCCACGAGCACCCAGGCTTCCAGGTCTCGCCAGGCTCCTGTCCTCCAGGAGGCCTTGGCTGCCTCCCCAGCTCCCCGGAGCTCCTTTCCCACCACAGCTGGGATTTCACAGCACAGAGGGTCACATCCTGTCTTAACCAGTTTGCTGTCTAGGGAGTAAAGCCTAGTCTTTACTAGGTCTTGTCTCTCCCCCGGCCTGAGGATTCCTTGGAGAGCAGAAACAAGTCCAGATGTCCCCTGACTCACACCAGGCCAGTCCAGCCCCCTCCCCAGGCACTCATTCCTGGGCTGAGCCCTTTATCACCACCTGGGGGCTGACTGACAACGAGCTCCTCTTTCCCTGTGGTGCTGGCCCCCTTCTTCTTGAGCGAACAGGCAGCCTTCATGCCCAAGGCCAGGTCCACCCCAGTGCCAGGGCACCCACTGGCTTCCTGCCAGCTCTGTGTCCACAGCATCCCAGCTGGGCTCTGAGCCCCTGGTGGGCACAGCATCTGAACTCGACAGGAGCAATGTCTAAGGTCATTACAAACCTGAGTGTGGGATGTTCCAAAGTCCCTCCACACGGCGCAAAGGCAGGTAGGGAGGGCACGGGGCCTCGCCTGGGCAGCGGTGCAGGGAGGACTGCATGGACACCAGCCAGGGAAGTGTGCTGCGTTCAAGTTCTCCGTGGGTCTAGTGGGAGCTGCTAGAGAGAGTTCAGCCTGCAGCTGTTTATCCTTTCGGAGGAGAACTTGGTCTCTGGGCTTTTTGTAAAAAGGACCCTAACTGCAAGAACTTGAGAAACTCCTCAGCAGTTACATGGCCCAGGGCCACAGACGGCCCTGGGGTGGTGGGAGAGGACCCTGTGCAGACAGCAGCCTTCACAATCAGGGACTTCCAATCCCCTGGGGAGCTGTTAGCATGAAGATTCCTGGGCCTGCCCTGCCCGGAATTTCTGGCTTAGGAGCAGGCTTTTCTTGGCCCAAGGAATGCCCCTCCCCAGGTTGCCCCTTATCCCACAGGCAGGGCCATCCAGAGCTTACCTGGGAGGAAGGGAATGATTCTCTGCTTGGGGTCCTTCTGTCCACCTTCGATGGGAAACTTGTCCAAAAGCTGCATCTGAAACACCGGAGAGACAGAGTTCAGAAGCCTGGACCGACCGATCCTTGGCATCCCTTCCCCGCTCCACCCCACGCTACCCACCGCTCCGGGGCTGGCTGTCGTCACACGGGTGAGTGACGCCTCAGAGCCCTCATTTCACAGAGGATTACCGAACCACATGGGGCATAAGCGGGGAGGCCAGAGCTCTCTGTGCATCAAAGGGGGCATCTGGGCAATCTCGTGGAAGGATGGGGACTGGGCGGGGGGCAGGGGCGGTCTGGAGATGCCACTCAGCAGGCTTTCACACCAGGCTGCAAGTGGTCTTTCCAGAAGCTTCTTTGGGCCCAGTTTTTTCACATCATAGGCTGCATGAGCCCTTAAGCCGCCTGTCATTCCAAATCCTCCTGGGCCAGGATGAAGGAAGAGCCTGCCTGCCACTTCAGATAAACCCACCTTCCAGACCCCTTCCGTGGGAACAGACCCAGATGCTGTTTTAATTGCAAAACCAAATCCAGCCCTTTGCCCCCAATGCTGGAAGAACCCCACCTTCGTTTCCTACCTTCCCACCCTGAGATCCTGGCTGTTTTTCCAGGGACGGACCCACTGGAAGAGTTTCCAGAGTTCTGGAGGAACAACTTTTTTTTCTTCTGCTATTCTGGGCTGAAATTCTGTGTAAACTGGAAAAACACACAGGAGACAGGATGGCCAAGGCTGTGGCCCCCGGCGTGTCGTCCTTCTCCCTTCTGAGGCCCAGGCAGAGCTGGAGCAGAGTGCAGAGGGCAGGGAGAGCCCTGCACACCCAGCTGTGTGACCTTGGGCAGAGCCCGGGGCTCTCTCAGTTGACCCTCAGGCGCCTCATTGACAAAATGAGGAAGATGAGTCACGTGACAGCTGAAGTCCATTTCTTCCTTCAAATGTTGTATTTATTGAGCATCTACGTGGTGCACTGAGCACTAAGAAAGGGGCAGCAAAGAAAAAAAAAGCCTCTGCCCTCAGAGAGTCTGTGTTCTAATGCAGGGAGACAGAGAGTAAACAAATGCGTGTGTGTGCTCTGGTGGGGGCGGGGGAGGAAGTGCCATGAAGACAAGTGAACTAGGATAAGGTGTTGAACTAGAACCTGGTTGTTACTTTGTACAGGTGGTGAGGAAGGCCCGCTGGGTGGCCGTTCAGCGGAGACCCACAGGAAGTGCAGCGGCAAGCCACACTGGAAGGGGACCGGGAAGGGCAGCGTTTCCAGGCTGGGGAAACAGGAAGCACAAGGAGCCTGCAAAGACCAGCGTGGCTGGAGCACAGCGAGCGAGGGACCGAAGTCCAGACAACGAGAACCAGGAGGCAGGACCCGCCAGATCACGAAGAGGACGGCTCGAGCTGCAGGGTAGTGGGTGGGCCGCAGCGTGGAGGCAGGGAGACCAGTGGGGAGGATCCTTTTGAAGGTGCCCTGGATCTAAGTGCTAGCACTGGAGGTGGTGACAGTGGTCCTACGTCAGACCTGCCGTGTGTGTGTGTGTGTGTGTGTGTGTGTGCACACACTATTCCTATGCACCATCCACCCACCCACCCAGCTCTCACACGCAACGTTAGGACTCTCTCTTGCACGGTCATTATCCAACACACACGGGCTATTTGGAGCCCACACGTGGAGGGCGGGTCATTGTCGGAGTCCGTTCAAAACAAAACAGAGACTGCACCATTATGAATTTTCACTTCCCCAAATGCAGACCGCAACTTATGAAAAGCTGGCTCATGAATTTTCAAACCCCACCGTTGTGAGTCCACCTCGCAAACACTTAGTAATTGCCTGCTACATGTAAACAGGGCCACTGTGCCGTAACGCTATAAACTTGTGGTTAGGGCTTTAAGAGAAATCAGTATGTTTCAAATAAATTCTACATAGAGTAGGACTCTGATTTGCTCTTTTTCCGATTTTCCTCACTCGTTTTCTGTTCTGCAAACTTTATTTCTGTATCACAGAAAAATTCATGTTCACTGAGGGGAAAAACTAGAAATTACAGAGGCAGTGGCTAGTCTAAAAGAGCGTAAGCATCACTCATAACCCTTCCTCCTGCAAAAGCAACATTAATATTTTGGGATATGTACCCCTTCCAGACGTTCTTCCACGCACACAGATACAATGAGCTCGGCGACGCTCTTACGCTACGTTGGCAGCACACCCCCGGGTCAGTGAACACACTTCCATGTCGGCATTCTCAAGTGTGGCACAGAATTCAATACTTGGATGGGCCGCGGTTTATTTAGCTACTTTCCTACTGTTGGATATTTAGGTTGTTTCTGACTTTTCACTGCTATGTGTGAAACTCTAGTGAAGATCCCAGTCCCTGCATCCATGCACACCTCTTTACTACTTTTTCTATTTTCGTTTCAATTTGTTGACATCTATGCATGTTTATAGGTGCCTTCAATCTTTTCTGGAAGAAGACGGAGAAACAGATGGATGACTGCTGCGTGTCGCCAGCCCTGGGTCTCTGAGCAATGGCCCCACAGAATTCCCGAGGGCGAGAATGGAGACAGCTGCAGAGAAAGGCAGGCCCAGCAACTTGCCCCGGTGTGGTCTGCCCTCTCAAACCACTCTCCTCCTGAAAGAAGGGGGCCAGCTGTGTCTGCCAAACCCAAGTCGGGGGGTGGGGTCACCCAAGTTGGGGCTCAAGGGCATTAGGCTACAGAAACTTGAAATTCCTGGTCAGCTCTGACACACACTTGTCCTCCGACTCATAAATGCTTTTTCAGACCTAGGATTCTGAGATTCTCATTAAGAGTGCGTAGGAAATGCAGAGTGGCCAGGGCAGGCAGGATTCAAGCCTTCGTTCCTTTCCTCCAAAAGCATATGCTGTGCACCTCGCAAGTGCTGGGCCCTCTGTAGGCGCCACAAATCACGAAAGCCACAGTCCTCACACGAAGCGGCTCACAGTCTAGGCCTGGAGCAGAGCGATTCCCAGCCTTCAACACACATGCGAAGCCTCTGCCAACATGGTGAAATGCAGGACCTGATTCAGTAGCTCCGACAGGAATTCAGGTCCTGCATTTCTACCGAGCTCACAGGTGCTGCTAAAACTGCCGGCCTGTGGACCAGGTTTCAAAGACAATAAAACAAGACAAAAGGGGTGTGGAATACCTCATTAACAATTTGTGTCTTGATTGCATGCTGAAATGATAGATGATATTTTGGATATATCAGGTTATATAAAAATACTTCAGAAATGGTTTCACCTGTTTTCTTTCACATTTTTGAAGTGGCTACTAGAAAATTTTAAACTACCTATGTGGCTCCTATTATTCTATTTCTATTTGGACAGGCTGCTCCGCAGCAAGAGGACCCTGGAAGTGCAGTCTGAAGTCTGCCCACACCTGAGTCCCCGGAGGGGTGTGGGTATCCGTTAAAAATGCTGTTTCCTGGGCCCCATCTGGAAGATCGTGACCTTTCCTCCTGGTGCTAGAAACAGACAAGCAAGTTCAGGAGTGACGGGGATGATGAGAACATGCGAGCTGAATGAGGAGGTCGGGAAGGCTTCCTGGAGGAGGTAAATAAAGCCCGCGTGGCAGAGCGACAGTCACAGTCCCTGGGCCCTTCCCGCTACAAAGCAGTCCAAGTTCCCACAGTGGGTTTGAGAGCCTCCTGGAAGGCCAGGCTCATCTTGCCAGCCCTGCAGGTTTGAGTTTTCCCTCCAAAGGCCTCCTGGAGGATGCTGTGCAGCTGGCTTCTCCTTCTTCTGTACCAGAGTCTCCTCTTTCTCCACCTCTGGCTGAAACCCGGCCCTCCTGGGGCCGAGACAAGCTGCCTGCTGAGGGTGCTGTGTCAACAGGTCCTGTCCAGAGCCGTGAGCGCCCAGCCCGCCTGCTCCCCTCCAGCCCTGGCTCTCAGGTGCGGAGCCTAGCCACACCTGGCACTAACCCCACTGTGGGGCTGGCAGAGCCTCAGTGTCTGTCCTCTCTGGCATCCCCGAGGCTCACCACTAACCAGCTGCTGGAGATAGTCTCTTCACCCCCAGGTCATCTTTCAAAGAAAGCAAATCCCCTTGTTCGGACTCCAGAGCAAACCAAATAAAGGCGGCCCAGCTGAGTTTGCTCAGCGTGGGGGGCTCACAGACTGCACTGTTCAGCGTCTACAGCAGAGAGGTAGGCGGTGGAATAAAAAATAAACATCTGGGGCCATGTTTGATATACAATCCCAATGTCACCCCACCCAGGAGGCCAGGCAGGCTGCATAGTGGCCCAGTAACCTGGTCGGTGCTCCCTGTGCAGGGCTGGGTTTGAGAGATAAAGCGCTCAGTGAAAGGCTCAGGGGGCGTCTCCTGAAGAGGCCTGCACAGACCTTCCGGGAGGAGGAAGCCTGGTGCGTGGGCCGGGGAGGAAGGAAGGCTCCGCCCAGCACAGACTTCTGCTGCGGCCACCTTTTGGGGCAGGAAGTGGATTCTCCTGTCACTCCAGCAAAGGCCTGACTCAGGCCAGAAGAAAAGCAGGGCCCGTTGCCAGGGTCCTTCTTAGAGAGAGAGGCGTTTGGCTCGAGGAGCCCTTTGCAACCACATCAGAACCCCACAGTGCATGGAGGATGCCCGGCTGTTTACCTAAGGGGTGGATAGTGTGAGAGATACAGGACTGCCTGGCTCCTGTCAGAGGGCCGCCCCCGCCAGAGAAGGCTGATTCAGCAGCTCTTCCGAGGCAGGGCTGAACAGCAACACACACGGAGCAGAGAGAAGTGTGGGCACTGCGTCCAGCTGGGGCACATCTGTAGCTCATGAGGCTAACTCCTCACCCTTCCGAGGGGGTGGAGGTCCCCGCAACTCCAGCTTTGGGGCTCCGATCCTCAAACCTTTATCCGCTTTTTTCAGCTCAGGAACAGAGGGAACATTCACTACAAGAACCTGGTGGTACCCAGACCCTGAAGGTCCCCTTACAAAGAGGCAAGGCCACCCAGTCTCCCTGGGGACCATAAGAGATCAAGGGAAGCCTCTGCCTTGGTTTGTCCATTTTACTGACTGAGGGCTTACCAGTCCCTGTGGGGGACAATGGGGACACATCAGGGAGAACCACAGAAGCAGAGAGGGACAACAGTGATGGGTGTGGGTTTTCTTAACGTCCTCATCCCTTTGTGGCCTGAAATGCGCTTTCCAATTCCCCTCCTTCTTTGGTGGCCTTATCAAGGGACATCCACTCTGGCCAGCCTTCTTCGACCACCCAGTCTGAGGTCACACACAGCTCCTTACTTTGAATTCAAAGAGCTCTCCTGGTTTGAATTCCCTATTTCGGTACTTTGCAGTCTTTTATGATGTTTTTGTGTGAGTTCCTTCATTGCCCATGGGAAGCCCATGGGCTTCCGCTTGAAAGCCATCGGCATCCTTGTAGAGAATTGGTTGACCATAAACGATTGGGTTAGGACGTATTATCCTTTCTATACACTGCTGGGCTTCCTTTGCTAATACTTTTGTGGGGAATTTTGCATCCATGTCCATTATGGGTGTTATTTTTTTTCAAGATTTTTTATTTTCAGAGAGAGGGAAAGGAAGGAGAAAAACAAGGAGAGAAACACTGCTATATGAGAGATACATAGATTGGTTGCCTCTCACACACCCCCAATCGGGGACCTGGCCTGCAACCCAGGCATGTGCCCCAACTGGGAATCAAACCAGCAACATTTCGGTTTATAGGCTGGTGCTCCATCCACTCAACCACACCAGCTGGGGCATATGGATGTTATTTTGAATTTTCTTTTCTTATAATGTCATTATCAGGTTTTGATACCAAGATTATGCTGGTTTCACATGAGCTGGAAAACATTCCTTCCTCCTAAGAGTTTGTGTGTAAAAGGGTGCTATTTCATCCTTGAATGTTGGATAGAATTCACTAGTAAAACTATCTGGGTTTGGAGCTTTCTTTGCAAGAAGGTATTTGATTATAAAGTCAATTTCTTTAATAGATATAAAGGCTTTTAACATTTTTCTATTTCTTTTTGAGTCAACTTTGGCAAGCTGAGTTTTTCAAGAAATTTGTCCATTTCATCTGACTTACTGAACTTTGAACTTATTGGCAGAAAATTGTTACTAACATTCCCTCATTATTGCTCAACCTGAAGTAATAGCTTCTCTTTTCTTCTTGATATGGGTAATTTGTGTTTTCTCACCTTCTCTCTTTGATTATTCTTGGTAGCTTATCAATTTTATTGATCTTTTCAAATAGCCTATGTTGGGTTTTGTTTGTTTTCTTTATGGTTTTCTCTGTTTATTTTATTCTGTTCTCATTTTTATGATTTCTTTACTTCTACTTATTTTAGGCTTAGTTTTAAATTTTCTCTTAAAGTGGAAATTTAGATTGTTGATTTTAGACCTTCCTTTCAAATGTAGGCATATACAGGTATAAAGTTCTCTCTCAACAGTTGCTTTACTAGCAACCCACAAATTTTCATGTGTTGTCATGTGTTCTCATTCAGGTCAAAATATTTTAAAATTTCCACTGTGATTTATTCTTTGGACTCACAGACACAAGAAACTCAACCCACTCCAAAGACAAGAAACCTAAAGAAAACTATAAACCAAGGCCCATCATAAGCAGATGACTCAAAATCAGTAATATAGAAGAAAATCCAAAAAGCAGCCATAGACAAAAAGGCACATATTTACCTTTAGAGGACCAAAGACAATGATGACAGAAGACTTCTTGTTGGACAAAACTCGAACAAGAAGATGGGGAAAGGCTGTGACACCGTGGGGTCCCCAGGGTCCCCTACATTGACCTCAACCACAGCTTCACTCCACATTAGGGAAGCTCAGTTATGCCCCAAGTCTGGCCAAGTCCTCCATGTCCACAATACAAAGATCTTTTCATCTATCAGTTGGTGAAAAGGTAATTTATTATCCAAATTGGGACACTTCTGAGAGTTAAAGTGAGTGCTGGTAATGGTTATGTTAGGGTAAGAGGTGACTTCTGGGTCCCTCGGTTCCCCTAACTAGGAGCACCTGGCACAGGTCCTGGCATGAAACAGGTGCCCAGTGCCTGTTTGATGGTAAAAATAACATTTACTGGGAATTTTGTGTTAGGTCCTATGCTTATCTCATTTTTAATTCTCATATCAACTCTCTGAGGTAGGTACTATTATTACACTATTTTTCAGAAAAAGAAATCCAGACACAGAGACATTAAATAGCAAGGTGCGGAACTGGAATTCAGACTGTGGCCCCTTGACCACCATAGTCTGAATGAATAAACTCAATGAAAGAAAGAAGTCAGAAATTCCACCATTAGGGTGACATTTCTATTAAAGTTCACTCACAGTGTAAGAATGGCACATCATTAGAAGATTTATTGATATAATTTACCACATTAGCAAATAAAGGATAAAAGCTACATGATCAAGTCCTAGCTGGTGTGGCTCAGTGGACTGAGCACGGGCCTGCCAACCAAAGAGTCTCAGTTCGATCCCCAGTCAGGGCACATGCCTGGGTTGCAGGCCAGGTCCCCAATAGGGGGCACACGAGAAGCAACTACACATTGATGTTTCTCTGCCTCTCTTCCTCCCTCCCTTACCCTCTCTCTAAAAATAAATAAATAAAATCTTTTTTTAAAAAGGCTTCATGATCAGTCTCACATTATAGATGAAGTATTTGATAAAACTCAATATCCATCTATGATTTTTAAAAATTTAACAAACAAGGATAGGAATAAACAAACTTTCTTATTCTGAAAATGTTCATCTACCCAAAACAATCCTCAGTGAAAAAACAAAACAAGGATGCTACCCACCATCACTGCTTCCATCCATTATGGCATTAACGGTCCCTGCTAAGATATTAACACAAGAAAAAAAAAGGGGAGGCAGACAGACTGACTGAAAAGGAAAAAATTGAGCCATCAGTATTAACAGCCAATATAAGGTTACGTACAAAACCAAAGAGAACCCTCAAGAGATGTGTACCTTTGGACCTAAAGGGCACGTACCCCTCATTTAAAAGAAAGGACCCCCTAGACGGTATAAGACACTAAACTTGCATGAGGAACTAACGTGAACAAGTTCCGGAAAGGACAGGGATGACGGCTGCACACCAATGTGAGTGCGCTCAATGCCATCACACTGCGCTTTTTAAAAAAGGTGAAAATGGTAAATGTTATGTTATACACATTTTACCACAACGATTAAACCATTCAGTTTTACCTTATGTATATTTTACCATAATAAGGCGAGAACGAGGTGAGGGCAGAAAGCAAGGTCCTAAGGCTGCAGAGTGTGGAGATGCCACAGAGCGTGGACATGGATGAGGAGGAGTCATCAGCATTCCTGTCACCCCAGCAGCAGCCATGGACAGAGTGTGACGCAGGGCATTCCATCAACTCTAAAGCCTGGGCTCCTAACTGCATCGGCTGACTCAGTGACCCTTTGCAAGGAAGGCACTTACCCTCGTCCATACAATCGGGGAAGAGGATGCGATTCACAGGGAAGATATGAGAACCCTAAGATGATGCTGCAGCGTGGTCCATAAACAGAAAGAGGCAGCATAGGCATGAGGCAACATGGCAGTTACTCAGAAAGTCCCAAAAATGAGGGGAGTTTGAGGATGGGTGGACAGGCGGGATACAGACTTTCTTGGCAAAACCACCACAGCCTCCAGGGCACAGAGCGGATACTTGAAGTATCCCCGAGACAGCAGCCAGGGAGAGAGACAGGAGGCAGAGAGGAATTGTGCACCTGGCCAGAAACTGCATGCGTGGGATGCACTGGGTTGCTGGGGCGTGGGCCCACAGTGTGCTAAAACACAGACACAGGGCGCTGGAAGGCACACCCATCTTTGAGGCGGAGGCCAATCCAACTTCCAGAAGTCTCTAACAAGTCTAAGAGGTCTCCCTTGACCATTTTCTAGAAAACATGCAAGCCTCATTACTTCAAATCCCTCTCCAATTAAGTCATTACCCATGAGGTCCTGTGCACAACACTGGTGTGACTCAGAGAGTGTCAATCACGATCCATGCGTGGTCTGACCGGGAGCTGGGAGAGCCGGGGCACCGGGGTTTCCCGAGCACCGCTAGGTGAGTGCCAGCCTGCGGAGAGGCATGAAAAGCCATGCCACGAGAGCTCGGGGAAGGACAAGATGGGTGTGGCCAGAGCGAGCAAGGTACACTTCCCAGACGAGGACACAGAAGAGCTTGGCCTTGAATAAAGGATAGCCGTAGAAAAGGGAAGATGGCTTTGCAGAGGGAGGAATGGCGAATACCATGGCTTGGCAGTGGGAGGCTCAGGACTGCTGGAGGAAGCAGCCAGGCTGGAGTGAATGGACTTGTTCATGAGTTCCATGAAATGCTGCTGTGTGTCAGAGAAGGCAATAGGACCCAGGGTGGAGGCTCCTGATACTTTATTCCAGTGATTTGCAGATGACTACCTGGTTGCATCAGAGCCGGGTAAGAACAGACAGATACCCACAGGCGAAATGAGGGCGTCCTAAAGCACCAGAAATGGGACACAGAGGAGAGTCATTTCCAGAACTCATCTGGAGAACAGTACTGCATGTGGGTGGAGTCTCTGGGGCGGGGGGAGGGATGGCAGAAGAGACACCCCGGATGCCTACCCAAGCAGTTAACACTCACTAAACTGCTGTCTTCAGCAGCTGGGTCTGGCAACGGACTGGTCGTTCGCTTTGCTGTCAGAAATGGCATCTGCTTTGCTATCAACAACGCTGCATGAGGACGTGTGTGTGCGTCCGTGCATTTTCCCACTGTATTAACTTGCTAGGGCTGCTGGAACAAAGGACCACAAACTGAGTGGCTTAAGCAACAGAAGTTTTTTGTCTCAGTCCTAGAGGCTAGGAGACCAAGATCAAGGTGTTGGCAGGGATGGTTCCTTCCGAGGGCTGTGCAGGAGGATCTGTTCTATGTCTCTCCCGACTTCTGATGGTTTGCTGGCAATCTCTGGTGTCCCTTGGCTTGTAGAAGGACCATCTCTATCGCTGTCTTCATCTTCACATGGCGTTCCCCCTGTGTGCATGTCTGTATCCAAATTGCCTCCTTTCTAATAAGGACATCGGTCATTAGATACGGGGCCCACCCTACCCCAGTATGACCTCATGTTAACTAATTACAGCTGCAAGAGCCCTATTTCCAAATAAGGTTCCATTCTGAGGTCCTGGGAGTTAGGACTTCATATTGGAATTTGGGGGGCACACAAGACTCCAAAAAACAACACCAATGCACATCAAAACCTACTATCAAAAGAGAAAAGACTCGCCCATATTCTCCTACAAAAAGTCTCTTCCCAGACTCACAGTATTGTGCCGACACAGTATTTTGGAAAGTGTAAATAATAACAATAAATAGTGCACAGGGTTGTTGGATCTGGATTCAAATCAGTTTCCTAGTCTGTAAAATGGGGCAATGACAGAACCTGCCTGATAGGGTGGGTGAGGGGAATGAAGGAGACAATGCATGTGAAGCGCTTGGCACAGAGCCTGGTACAGACTAAGCGCCCCATAAATGTCGGCTGTGATTGTCATTACTGTCCTCATCATCACTCTTGTTATGGCAACAGGCTGTGTCCCTGATGCCAGAGAAAGTGCCTGGGAAGCTACAGCCCTGAGATCAGAGAGGCAGTAGGGAGCCCACGAGGGGAAGTTGAGTCTGCGAGATGTCTTGGCCAGGTCTGGCCTGGCTCTGAGTGTCCAGGGTCCCCATGGGAGCCGCCCAGCTGCTGTGCGTGGGCCCGGCATAGGGAGGAGGCCTCCAGCTCTTCCAGCAGCCCATCAGTGCTCAGGGGCTGGCTGGGCCGTGCCTCACATCAACAGGCTGGGGCCTGGGATGACAGCGCAACCCTCGCAGTGAGATGCTCATAGAGCAAGGAAGGCGAAGGTGTGCAGCACAGCGCCATCCCAGGGGAACTTCCGCAGGCTGCAAGGTATCCAAACCAGTGGCTACGGGGCTCCTCTGGAGACTACCAGTGGTCTCATTCCACGCACCCCAACCACGCTGACCCAAGCCTTCAGAGCAACAACATTTGATGGGAGTCAAGAGAGGAAGGTGCCAGTCCAGCCTACAAAGACTTGCTGGGCACCTGAGGCAAGGGACTTGGCCTCTCTGGACAGGCACGGCCTCCTCTGTGAAACACTTGCTCTGTCTCCACGGGGGTTGGAAGGATCCAAGGAGGAGACACGTGAGAAGGTGCTGCCAAGTGCCAGATGCAATTATTCCTATTTAACTTCTGTGAGCCTCAACTATGTATCTGTGAAATGGGGCCAGGCTTATTTCTCCTTCCTGGGGGCTGGTGAGAAGTTAAAAAGGGAAAATGTGTATGTAAAGCATTGCACCTCATGCCAGGGGTCAGGGGAGCCATGAGAAGCAGATGCCTCTCTTAGCGCTGCCTTACCACTATTTTAATACTGCAGTTAATGACGGAATGCTTGAACTGTGAAGTCAGGATTGCATCTCATTCCTTCTGAGCTACATGACCTTGGCCAAGTCACTTAACCTCTCTGGGACCCCGTTTTCTCATCTGTAAGGTGGGGGTGAATAAAAACAGCCACCCCATGGTGGTGTGTGGATTAAATGAGATAACACAGGTGAGCACAGTGCTTGCCCCACGATAAGGGCTTGATAAACGGGGTCAAGGTAAAGAGACTCCAGCAGTATCTTCCTGTCCCTGGTGCTCTCCTGCAGCCCTTTCTGCTTTTGGAGAGCTGTTTAGGGCTGCTGGCCAGGGGACCCAGCCCTCACTGTCAAGGCTGAGCGGACACTGAAGTCCCTCACCTGTACCTGCACAGCCTTCACTGTTTTAAGGATTTTGCTCTTTGTTCCACCACAAGCGCTTGGCCAGGAGGAGAAGGGCATGATGCTAGAGCAGCTGACCACCGGGAAAGCTAGTGACCAACGGGGCTGGGTCAGAGATCCTGGATTCAGTCGACTTTGAGCCTGGCTTCGGGGAGAACACGTAGAGCTTTCCCTGGATCCCAGAGCCTGACATGCGGTTTCCTGGCGTGCAACTGGAGCTACACGCCAATCCCCTGCAACCCCCCACTATGTCAGCCCCCCCCCACCCCCAGCTGCTGGCTGACCCTTCTCTCCTCTCATCCCCAGGAAGGTGTGGGGCTGTGGGAGCTGGGAGAGCTGGGAGCTGGGGCAGGAGAGTGAGTGCCGGGCTGTGTGAGGGTCATCTCAAACTGGAGGAAGAGCGTGGGCTTCCTCCTGGGGCATGAGGAGGCCCTGGAGGACACTGATCAGGAGTAACCCGGTGCAAGTGGGATCCTAGGAAGATGAATCTGCCCAGTGCATGAGATGGAACGGTGGTGAAAGAGACATCTGTGTGCCGGACAGATCGCCAGAAAGATGCTGGCGCCTGCCCAGGGCGTTGGCAGCAACATTTCCCCACAGAGAAAGAGGCCAGCCTCAGATGGGTCTGACTGTGGGGGTATGTGGTGGTGGGGGTGGGGGGTTGTTTTCCATCAGGGTCCTAGCCAAAGTCACCCTGTTCCCTCCTGGGGTGTCTCTAGCTCTCCCCTAGCCCCCCCAGAAACCCCCAAGGTTTCTAAACCCCCACCCCCAAATTTCCCCACAATTTCCTCTTCCACATGGACCTCCAAGGACCGTCCACAGAGCACACAAGGCCTGAAGAAGTGGAGAGGGAATAAGGGAGACCACACCTCCACCTTTCTTCCTGCTAAGCCACACCCCCAGTCACAGTGTTTCTCACTTCCTCTCATCCTAGTTGTCCCTGCAAACGGTCCAGGACTGTGGGCCCCAAAGTGCCCCTGACACCCTGGGATCAAATTCAGGCCAGAGTTTGGGACAAAGATAGCACATTCCTGGCAGAGACGAGGCCAAGACAGACCCTCGCGGCCCTGGGCCCGGCCCACCGCCCGGGCAGTGAGACTGCAGGGCTGGTTCCCTGGCACTGCATGCTCCTGAACAGCAGCCAAGTGGGACACTCATGATCGACGATCCAATGTCCTTGCTTCCTCCTTCCCCTTTTCCAAGCAACCCCTTTCCCCACTTTTTCTCGATTCCAAGTGGGTCAGTGTGCTCCCAGGCCCTACTGTCATCCTTCCCTCCACCCACACCCAAAGTCTTGTGCAAAAAGAAAAAAAACATAGGCTAAAGAAGAAGGCTGGAGACTGGGATCACGGCTCTTCCCTGTGGCCTTGCCCCATCAGTATGGAACCCTCGCTTCCCAAGGGCTCGCCTCTCCTCTGCTTGGGAGTGAGAGCCTGCTGCTGGTGCTTAGCACCCACAGTAGCCTGGCCACCCTAAAACTCAGGGACAGGTGCTGAACGCTTCCTCAAAGACACTGGAGGCTGCGAGTGAGGCCCACATTGTCAGGTGGACCCGGCAAAAGGCCAGGGAGTTTCGGCCAGGAGGACCACTGCACCAGATGACTTGGGTTGGTCACCTGTCTGCTCGCTTCCCCCTGCCCCAAACCCCCGCAACGCAATTCTCTCCCTCATTGGAAGCTTCATAAGGTAGGAAACGGAAACATACATGAAACCTCTTTGAAGGTTCCAGTCAGGAGAGCACTAAGTACATATCATCCCTAATGCTGCTTCAGTCTGCAACTGGTGGCTGCATCTCTGGCTTCACACCCTTTGCTGGCCCTCCGCCTCCACGGCACACAAGTCTAATTCATGACCTCCATCCTGACCAAGCTCTCCAGGCGTGTATCTGGCCACTGCCGCACATCCCCACATAGCGCACGGCCTGCCTGCGGTCCCCGCCCTTCCCGACATAACGTGCTGTTCCACAGCTCCGTGCCTCTGCACGTTCTGTTCTGCCCACTTGGGATGCCCCACCTCACGTGCTCTCTTGCTGTCATCACTCCTGAGGCCTTTGTGTGGGTCTGCCCCTCACTTACTCCCTCCATTAGATTGCTGCTGCCATTTGGTCACACTTACAGACCTGCATGTACCACTATATTGTAATTACTTGTTTAAACACCTGCCTCCTTTCAAAAGGCTGTGAGCTTCTTATAAGCAACATCTGTGCCTTGACATGCCCACTGTCAACTGCAGAGGCTGACACACAGCTGGACATACAATGCGACTACATTTCCCAGCCTCCCTTGCTGAGAGGTACAGTCCTGTGACTGAATTTTGACCAAAGAAATACGAGCAGAGGGGATGTGTGCCTCCTCCAGAAAACCTGTAAGATGTCCCCACAGAAATTTGGATACAGAGATCCACGGGGGAGAGCGCCACCAGACGGGAGAGTCTGGGTTCCTACATGACTCCCTGGAGCACAGCACCCCCTCCAGTAACTTGTGTTGGTTTTGATCCATGACATGAGCAGGAAAGAAATCTATTGTATTGAGTCCCTGAGAGTTTGTTACACAGCAGGTAGCCTATCCTGACTAATACAAAGGAGATCAGTCAAGGTCTGTTGAATCAAATTGAAAGAGGGAAGACAATATAAAATGCAGAATTACCTGGATCCAACAGTCAGACATTACATTCCTACATGACTGAACTATTCCAAAAGCAAAGCCGTCACCCTCCTCCTCCTGCCCTACCCACCAAATCACACATACAGTGCTGAGCATGCCAAGCATTCCCCAGTTAAGACTGAAAAGGGTGGGGACTGAGGCCTTGCCAGCTGACCTGTAAAAGCCACCATAAACAAATGAGCCCCAACTTGAGATCCCGGTTCCACGGGTTTGCAGAAGGCACACAAAGACACAGACTCGCACTGTAGGGAGGGGCCGGCTCCTCCTCACGCAGGCATCTAGAGCCCTGACGCATGGCCATTCGAGCTCACAGGAAGCCTTTGAATGACGGGGACCCACCATCTCTCCAAGGCAACCCACACCCCCTTGGCAACTTCTGGAAAGCACTGAAACCATGTTCCTCACACAGAGCCCAAATCTGCCGGACCAAATCCCCATCTGGTCACAGAGGGCTATGGCCAAATGGGAGGACGACCATATCTGCACAGAAGGGAGAAAAAGAAGGGGATGGAGGACGCCAACTGTCCTTCTCCAGCACCTACGCCCTCGCTGCTCACAGTGGGATCCTGAGAGTAGCCACTTTATCACCTGAGAGCTTGATGGAAAAGCAAAGTATCAAGCCCCATGCAGACCTGCTGGATCAGAATCTGCATTTTAACAAGACTGCTAAGAAGCTGGTATGCACCTTAACGTTAGGAGGCCTCCACTGTTCTTTGCCACGAGGATTCCATCCGATCCCCAGTAAGTGTTCCCCGAAGCCAGGTGCGCCCTGAGCAAAGACAGGCACGCAGAAGGAGGACCGGGAGCTGCGCAGGAGAGCTTGCCTGCGGAGTGGAGAAGCAGGGGCGGGCCTCTCTCACCCCCTTCCCTTGCACACTAGCCCCCCCATCCGCCATTTCACTTTTCACAGATTCCGTTACCCCTGGTCAACCTCCACCCCAAAATACTGAATGGAACATTCCGAAAATAAACGATTCGCAAAGTTTAAATGTGTGCCATTCCGAGGAATGTGAGGAAATCTCTCGCCTCCCCCTCTGCCCTGCCCGGGCGTGAATCATCCCTTCGCCCGGCACATCCGTCCGCCAGGCCTTGTTTCCCGCCTGCCGGTCACTCAGGAGTCGCCTCCAGAATCAGCTCCATTGTCAGAGAGAGAGAGAGAGAGAACACACACATACCCTTTATCACAGCGTACCATTATAACTGTTCTACTTTATTATTAGTTATTGTTGTTATTCCCTTACTGCGCCTAATGTATAAATCAAACTTTGTCACGGGTACATATATAGAGAGAAAAAACAGCCTACATGTAGGCTTTGGCAGTATCCACGGTTCCAGGCATCCACTGGGGGGCTTGGAATGTACCTCCCACAGACAAGATGGGACCCCTGTGCTCAGTTCCAGCTGGCCATACATTCGTTTACCCGTTCCATGACTTCTTGAGCACCTACTATGTGCCAGGCACCGTTCTAGGCACTGGGAAAACAAGCTACTGAGCAGGCAAGGTCCTGCTCTCCTAAAGCTCACACTGCAGCAGAGATGAGGCAGTACACAAGCAGACAATGTTAGATAAGATGATGATAGATTGGGGGAAGTGTGGAAGACAACAGAAGGTGATAACGTGACTAAGAGTGACAGGGCTGTGGCGGGGTGGGGGGCTGGGACCTCTCTGGGGGGAGAGCTCTGTGAGGAAGTGGTCAAGAATGCCTCTCTGCCAGGGGGTGGTGGGGGGTGCATGTGAGCCAAGGTCCAAGGGCCCAGCAGTCAGCTGCTTGAAGATCTAGGGAAAGGGAGTCCCAGGCAGCGGGAACAGCAATGACAAAGACCTCAAGGCAGCACTGTGCTTGGTATTCCAGGAACAGGCGGGTGATTGGCAAGCTGAGAGCCAATGGAGGGAGTATGGCAGGAGACAAGTCCAGAAGGGTGGGCAGGAGCCCACCACAAAGAGCCTGGGGCAAGGTAAAGAGCTGGGAGTTTGTTCTAAAAAACAGGGAGTTTTTCGGAAAGGTTGTAAACTGGGATGTGATGTGATCTGAATTATGTTTTTAAGAGATCACTGTACTTGGTGGGAAGACAAGAGCATGAGTGGGGAGGTCCCTGAAGAAGCCATTCAGTTGCCCAGGTGGGAGGTAACGGGGCTGGACCAGGGTGGGGGCAGAGCTACATTTTGGAAGAGGGCGGATCCAAGCTACCTTCTGAAGGAAGTCTGAGAGGGCCCGCTGACTTGCTGTTGGGTTGGGTACGGGACATGCCCACCAGGTTTGGGGTGGTCCCAACTGGGTTTGAACCCCTTTGGCACCTCAGGTGCTTATAACAGCTGACCCAGGCGGCCCGTGGTCCCCGATCTGACCTGATGGCACCAACAGCTGATTTGGGAACCTGCCACCTCGACAGCTTCCTTCCTGGTCACTGAGGTCAGCCACTAATTAGCCCACAGGAGTCTTGTCTTATAATTTCTCCATTCTGGAGGCCCCTCGGGCCAAGGACTTCCTAGTGCCTCTTTGTTTGCAGAAGGTAGGGCCCAGATGGTAAAAGGGGATAATCCCCAAAGCAAAAACTAAAACTTGGGCAGAGCTACCGGAAGTGGGGAGCTGAAGCAGCCGAGGTAACGAGGCAAGCCACCCAGGGCCAGCCTCAGCTTCCCAGCCTCTGTTCCAGCAGGCTTTCTGGGGGGCGGGGGGGAGGGCAGGGGGGTGGACTTGACTCCTGTCAGGGAACCCAGAAATGCTGTAGGACAAATTCCCCCACAAAGCCTGTGTCCTCTAGCCACCTAGGCACCCAGCAGCCGGATGCGTGTCCAACTGGCAGCCCTGCTGACCCAGGTGAAGGCTTCCTCCCGGCAACCTCACAAACACGGCAGCTCCCCACCTAGGACGAGGTGTGGAAGCGGGAGGAAGGGCAAGGAGAGGAAGGGCTGGCTGCTTGAGGATTGCCAGGGTGCCTGTGTGCAGGCCCACCTCCCTCTCAGGCTCCATCCTGCACGCACAGGGATGTCCCTGACCTTGGCTGTGCCCCCCGAAGTCCTGCCTGGCACCTTCACCCACGCAGATCTCCCTGCCTGGACCGCCTTCTCAGTGTACCAAAGCCCTTCTCCTAGGCCTACCTCCAGTCCCACCTTCTAGTAAAACCCAAGGCAGGAGGAAGGGAACCTAGCATTCATCTGACACCTCCTCTATCTGCCATGTTATTTCTTTTTTCAAAAAGGATCTGACGCCAAATGTGGCAAAACGTGAACATCTATTAACTCTGGGGCGTAGGTCCACTGATGCCTGCGAGAGCCCTTTCTGTAGGACTGAAACTTTCCACAACTAAAAATAAGTGTTGGCTTGGCCAAAAAGTTCGTTTGGTCTTTTCCGTATGATGCCCCTTAGTAGCGCTTAGTTGTCTTTAATGTCATTCAAAACAATTTTGCTAGATTGCATTGTGACAGCTGTCATATCATTGTACATTAAAAAAACATCAAAATGGGTGAATTTTGGTGTAGTCATTTTAATATTGAAGAAGGAAGAACATATGCAACATGTTCGGCATATACGCTTTATTATTTCAAGAAAAGTAAAAATGCAACTGAAACACAAAAAAAGATCTGTGCAGTGTGTGGAAAAGGTGCGAAGGGTCTGTCGGGTAGGCCGGTTGAGGTTGATAGTGATCAAATCAAGACATTAATTGACAACCATCAGTGTTATAACACGTGGGAGAGAGCCGACATACTCAATGTATCCAAATCAATCAAGTTATCAGTGAAAAGAAAAAATGTGTCTTTTATTTTACAGAAAAGGCCAAATGGACTTTTGGCCAACCCAACAGAAAAGAAAAGATGAGGAGCGGCTGGAAGGGGCCAGGCTGGAGCGTGGGGAACCCTGGGAAGAACGCTGTGACGCAGGTGCAAAATCAGGGGGGCTCGGCCCCGGGGGCTGAGAGGAGGGGTCCGTGGGGGTGAGAGGTGGGACAGTGACTGAGAGAGGGAAGGGGGGAGGAGAAGGCAGAGGAAGGGGTCTAGAGAGGAGCCAGGTTTAGACCATGCCGAGGGGCAAGCACATGTGTGACTTATAAGTAGGAAAGCCTTGAAGAGTTAGCCCGCAGGTCAGCTCATGTTCCATCTGTCTCCACTCCCTCAGCCCCACCCCGGACCAAGTGACCGGTCCATGGCAGGTGTTCAACAAACATGGTCAGGTACTCACCCACCCCCCACCCTCTAGTGGATGACAGAGGCCTGGACCAGAGAGAACTGCCCCTCACGGGAAGAAGATGCCAGAGGGAGGGCAGAGCCCTGCCCCACGCCTGTTCCTGATGTCCTACCTGACCCAGATTGAAACAGCTGGTGGGGTATTTTGAGGGCCAGTGTGACCCTACAAAGGGCACTCCCTTTCCTGGGCAAATGGCCACTGCTCAGCTATTTCTAGCAGGGGACAGAGGCAGGGCAGGCATGGCCATAGAAAAACAGCTAGCATGGGGTGGGGAGGGATCAGGTGATAAACAGACAGATAAGACCCAGGAGACCCCCAGTCCAGCCAGAGAAGGGAAAGAGGGGAAAGAGCAGCCAGAAACTCCTGCCCTATGTGTGCCCAGCCCTAACCCCCAAACACCCTAGGCCCGCCTCTCCAGGATGGCCTAGGTCGGGGCTGGGAGCACGGCCCGTCCCCTGTGCTCCTGGGGCTGACACAGCATGGGACAGGGAAGTGGGGCTGCAGTCTCACATCTCTCCGGGGAGGAAACAGCTCATGGGTGGCCATCGTGGGTGTCCCTGGGAGGCAGTGCAGACTTCCCATCAGAGAGCTGCAGCTCATCTGATTCCGAGAGGAATGCCTGCACAGGAGCCCTCTCGGGAGACTGGCAAAGACATGTGACCAGCGCCACAGAGGCTGGGGAAAGGCCACAGGGACAGACAGCCACTCCCAGAGACAGGCCTGGACTCAGAGACCCTTGTGGAGATATAGAGAGACGAGCAGAGAAACTGGAGACAGAGACAGAGAGAGAACACCGCAGGGAGAATCCAAGACTCACAGACAGAGAAAAGGAAATGAACATCCTCAGGGAAAGTGATGCTTTCTCTCTCTCTGCCCAGCCCAACCCTTCCCAGCGAGGGCAGGGGGTCAGGGCAGCATCCATCCCCAGCGGCCCGTCCAGCCCCACCTGCTCCGAAAGCCTTCCTGGCAAGGGAGGGAAAGTGCCCCTCTCTTCTCTGGGGGGCCAGGGCCTCCCAGGCCACCCCTGCGGTGCTCCGGCCCATGTAGGGGCCACATCCAACTTCTGACTGGCAACAATGGACAAGAGGGGTTTAGTGACTGGATTCCAGAGCCAGGCTGCCCGATCTCAATCCTGCCCCTCACTCGCTGCCGGGAAGGTGGTTCTGCAGCTCCACCATTCTGCACCTTGAACTTCACAGCCAAAAATCACAGGTGTTCTAAAGTAGCCCAGCGTCCCAGCTGCACCCCAAAATACATAAAGGAAGGGATAGCCTTGCACATTTTTGAGCCCTCCTACGTGTGGAGATTTCCAGGTCCATCCCTCCCATCTTGGTCCCGCCCCAATACAAGGAAGATGAGGGGAGAAGGGGTGCACACAGAGGGGTCCCTCCACCCTCCCAGTGAGACTCCCTCCTCACAGGCTCCAAGATGAGGTGCAGAGCCCTGGGAACCTGAGGATAAACAACCCATGTCCTTGGGGAGCCCGCCAGGCCGGCCTTCCACAGAGATGCCCCCTAGGGAGACCAGCCGGCACTGTCTCGGCGGGGAGAATGGCCGCTTGTTGTACGCAGAACCATCCTCTCTGCAGGCATCCCACCTCCAGCCCATGCACCAGCCTCGTGCTTCCTGTTTGGTTTGGGTGTTTTTTTTTAAGGTATATCTGAATGTGGTCCATTTAGCCCCAGGGACCCCCCCATCTCAGCCCCATTCCTAGCCTCCTCCCCAGCCCCCCGCCAGCACTGAGCTCAGACTTCCAGCGTAGCTGAACTGGCCACTTTGTTCTGCTGGGCACCAGATAAACGCTCCATAATTAGCAGACGGAGCCAAACCCTGGCCTGGGTTTCGGGCTGTCTCCTGGCCAGCCTCGGAGCCTTTCTTTGCTGCAGCTCAGGGGTGCCTCAGACCTGTTTATGGCTGGGACCATGTGCCCCTAGTGCAGGCTGAACAGACATAGTTACACAGGGGAACAGCCAGAGCCCCTGTTCCCCCGCACCCCGCCCCAGAGGGGCCAGAGGCAACAACGGAATGACCACCATGCTAACTGCGCTTCCTAGCTGTTTCAGGTTCGGTGGGGAAGGTTCCTGAGCCTTATCTCCTGGACATCTCACAACCACTCTGGGCAGCTTCTGCAGTTAGAGCCATTTGCCAGATCAAAAGGCTGCGACTCGGAGAGTTTAGGTGATTGTCCAGGGTCACACAGCTGGTAAGAGGTGGGTGGGGCCAAGGCACCCCCCCACAGACACACACAGAAGACTGTCTGATAGAGCCCGAGCTTCCCAACCCTATGAGACACTGCCCCACTTAGAAATTTGAGAATTTGGCACCAGAAATCCCACAAACTCTTCTGAGAGCCTGCTGTCCCCCAGCTGTGGGGGTCTCAGAGGAATCTAAAATCTTTCTTCCTTGGCTCCAGCCACAGTGAGGATATGAAGGAAATAGTGCCAACTCTCCAACAACTCCTACAGTGGCCTGGTCTGTGGGAACATCCTGAGATGCAGGAATTGCAGCCTCTATAATCACCTGGGGACTGAGACCCAGCTGGGGTGGCAGGCAGCTGGTGAGGGGAATCCCTGCAGCTGGCCTCTCTGGGGCACCCAGCTGGGGGCAGTTCTCCTGCCAGCCAGAAGATCAAACCCTTCCCTCAAACGAGCCACAGCCCTGGCTCCCACAGCTCACCCCAGCTGTCCCACACGCCTAGTTCCCTAAGAGTCAAAGCTAAACCAACTGTTGCCGTCCTCAGGGAGGGTGATGCAAGGACGCCAAGACCGCCAGGCCCCAGATCCAGGAGCTGCCTCCACAAGCTGGCTGGGAGGTCCCCAGCATGCAAGCCAGATGGCGGAGGTCTGCACCTGGGGCACCTCACCCATCCTGTGCCTTCTCCCTGATTCTCCACCAGCTGGCAGCTCCAGCCAAGGCCAAGGCTGCCAGCCTGGCTTTTCCACCCAAGATGACCCTGAGTTTTCTTCTCGGGGTCCCCAGTACCAAACCCAGTGCAGGGCACGTAGCTGGCACTCTTCAAAATGGCTTGAAATGCCCTCGTTCAGTAAGGGAGTCGCAGCTGAAGGCTTCACAGGATGTACAGTGTACACCCACACACACACCACTCACCTGGCCACCACCAGAGGTCTTCCTGCCCTCCATTCTCCAGTTTGGAGGAGGACACGGTCCCCCACCCGCTTTCCAGCCAACTCTCCTGTTGGTGATCCAAAGAAGGGTAGATGCGGGCCCACAGAGGGCAGAGCTAACCGGGAACCAGAGGAGGAGGGAGGTGCCAGAAGCGGTAACCGCAGTCCGAGGCCTCCCAGACGTAACACTCAAACACACCCTGACATGACATCCTTGTGCTGGGAAAACAAGGTGTGCAGCTCCGGGTGGTCATGCAGGTGGCCTGACTCAGACGCTGCCTCCGGCAGAGCTGGGGTTTATTATCCAACCAGAGAGGCGGGCGGACGTGGGCAGGGCATGCGGGCTGAGCTCCAGGAAGCAGCCGATCCTGTGAAAGAGCTGCCGTCCCACCTTCCTAGGAGCCAGAGAGAAAGCTTCTGCCCTCTGCACAGGTACCTTCTCTCCAGGGAGAGTGAATGACCCCCTGCACCCCCAGGAGCTCCCTCAGCAATGCTTCCTGCCCTCCTCAGCCAAAAACAGAAAGAAGGCTTCAGGATGGGAGGCTCGACCTCCAGGCTGGAGTGAACTAGAAGCTAGGCTGCCTGAGTTCCAGGCCCGCTGTCACTTGCTGGCCCTGTAACTTGGACAAATCACTTCTCCTCTTAGGGCCTCACTTCCTCCTCTGTCAAATAAAGGAAATGAACTACATCAGAGGGTGGACAATAGTGTCATCTCAAGGTGCCATTGCCAATTGATAGGTAGTGTCTTCCTGATGATAATTAGTCCTGTATTTCTAGGAAGACTCTGAGGCCCTGTCTGGGCTCAGGAGGGACGAACATTGCCTGCCACAGGTGCAGGATGGGCGCGTGCCAAGGTCTGACGATGACGGCTGTCGTGGGTTTGAGACCGGAGAGTGGCAGCACGAGTGCCCGACACTCACCATCCTGCTTGATGATCTCTAGGAGTCTTCTGGTTGTAAAACTTACAATTCCTCCCCGGACTCCCCAGTGGATGCGGTTAATGCCGGCTGGCCGGCACGTACCTTCCACGCTGTGACAGTTGCACACAGCTGCTTTCTTCCCCCGAAGGGATGCTTGTGTCAGCCCTGCGGGACAGTCACTGAGGGCGCAGGCAGCCCTCCAGGCCCCCATGCCCACACTCTCAAGACTTCACCCAGAGGTCGGAGCCTCTGAGCAGTGCCCAGGTTTAAAGCCCACAGGACATTCTCTTCTAACTTTCCTCGGTGTCCACAAAGGGGCTTCCCCACCCCAGTCCCAGAGGGAGGCTGAGTGACCAGCAAAGGGCAGCGCTGGCTCCTGACTTCCTGGTGCACAAGCATGGGTGTCGTCTGACAGGGCCTTATGTCACTCAGAGCTCCCTAGAACTCCAGGCATGGGCCTGGATCACCTACAGGCCATTGGCCATATAAGCACAGGTACCTAGAAAGGTGCTCACAGATCAAGAACTCATCTGCACAGGAGAAGATTAATTTGAGGGCTGAGTGTCAGGCAAGCTTCTTTCCTCTCTCTGTATCCTTAGGCTCTGCCCGGGGGACGGTTCTGCCGATATAGCACCCCGCAATGTATAACACACACAATGGCAATGGTTCTAGGCC
Source organism: Phyllostomus discolor (assembly GCF_004126475.2). Taxonomy (NCBI): domain Eukaryota; kingdom Metazoa; phylum Chordata; class Mammalia; order Chiroptera; family Phyllostomidae; genus Phyllostomus; species Phyllostomus discolor. The sequence goes on from NC_040907.2 coordinate 155,627,714, forward strand.
CCTGCCCCCTTCTTTAGGGGTTATTTTCCTTTATGTACAGATGAGTGGGGGCCCTCCCCAATGTACTCTGCCGACAGCCACCACCCCTCCTTCCGTTCTGGACCTGCTGGGCTCCTCGTGTACAGTGTTGCTCCAGCCACGGCGCTGGGGACACTGCACAAAAGGAGGTCACCATACAGACTCTGTGCAGACTCCACCTGCCCGGACAGGGGGAGACACAACGTGGAGTACGCTCTGGCGCACGCCAAGTAACCCCAGGATTCCCGCTCACTGGTGCACTACTTTCCCTCCCGAGTGGCCTGCAGGTACCATTTCACCAGGCCCTCCCTTCCTGCCGCTCCCTGGAGAACAGACACCCCGCAGCACCGCCCCCCCACCCCCCGTCTGTCTCAGCACAGAACCCACCAGAGGGGAAGTCAGGAGACTAGAGGAACCTGGAGTTCACCCCTGGGCCAAGAGGGCCAGATGAGAGGGAGGGACCGAGACAAACGCTGGCTTCCAAGGGGAGAGGAAACCAGCCACAGAATCTCCAGGAGCCACTGGAATGCCCAAAGGGCTCCCCTGAAATCCCCCTCTGTTCCCTCAGGGATCTGAACGATGCCTCTTCCCAAGAGCAAGGAAACACTGTCAACCAATAATTACTTTTTAAAAAGCAGCGTTTTCCTAACAGTGTTGCTGGGAGAAAGGTGGGTTGATAATTACACTTTGGAGGTGAAAGTATTATCTGGAAAACCCTTAACACCACCACCCGCCGCCCACACCTAGAGGCAGACTGAGCGAAGTGGTGAAAGTGAAGTCTGTCTAAATGAGACCCGGGAAGAAGCCTCAGCCTCCGGGTGGGGTGGGGATGTCCAGCTACCTTCCCTCGGAGTCAAGTTTCTAAAGGTCCTCCTGGTGAGGCTGCAGCTTCCCTGTCTGGTCTTCATGCCAGTCACGATTCCAAGGACTGTCTTGATTACGAGTTGTCTCATTTTATTCTTAAGCTACTCTAATGAGCTTTTCTGGGTGGAAAACTTACGATGAGGCAGGTTTTATATTATCCTCATCCTACAGATGAGAAAACTGAAGTACAGAGAAGTTGAAGAACTCAGCACAGGTCATACACAGTAAGGGCGGGAGCAGCGGGTCTTGGAAGCTGACCATCCTGGCCCTGGACCATCCTGGCCCTGAAGCACCCGCCCTTACGCACTGCACTCCATGGCCATGCCCCTCGGAATGTTCCGTCTCGATGCAAGAGCCACCCCCCGATGCTCTGTCCTGGTCCCGTGTCTGGAGCACCATCTGAATCCTAGACTCCAGTCTGATGAGATGCTATGGACGGGCCCTTGGGATTTGCTGTTTGCTATGATGACTTCTAACCAGTTATACTCCATAGGAATGACCGAGAATGATGGTTCAGGAAATACGAAGCAATGTAATTTTAATAATTATTTTCATTTTCTTTCCCTGGTTAGGTATTTTTTTAACCTGTGTGTTTTCTGTCCCATTACGCAGTAATGACCATGAAAGGCGTATTTTATTTCAGACCTCCCACTTTCTCTACCTCCCCACTAGGTGTCTTTCTGAGTATTAAATACTAATGTTGTGAATTATGTGAATTTCTGCTTCTTAAAAAATCACATTACCAATAAGGCTAAGGTTCCTCCCTGATTGAACCCCTTCTCCCACTGATGCCCCCAAACCACTTTCAGAGATAACTCTATTACCAATTTGGAGGGCATCCTTCCAGATTTTTAAAAATATTCATACACTTACAATGTACATGTACTTGCAAAAGATGCCTCTTTTTGTTGCTTCTGAATAACTGCTGTTGAATAACTGCTGAATAACTGCTCTCTGAATAACAATAAATATTGTTTTGAAGGTTGCAGTAGGCATTCATTAACATTTCTGGGAGATCCGCCCACAAAACTGAGATCAATCTCATTTGTTTTGACTGCTGTACAAAGTGGCATGGGAATACCCCAGGTTCCTTAGCAATCTTCTGCAGCTGGCCACTGAGGCTGCTTCCCATTTTTGCCATGACAAACAACATGGCTTTATGTGTCTTCCTGCGACCTCAGTCAAGGTCAAAATTCTCCTCTGTCCAAGGTGAGCAACCAAAATGTCCCACAGCTCGCCGCACTGCTGGAGCTAGAACTGCCACACCAGGCACCAGAAGTTTCTAGGATGCTTGACACAAAACTGTTCTCCAAACTTGGCCAAGTACGTCCCCAGCTTTGGTCCCCATTTGTCAATGATCTCAAACAACACAGAGCTTGCCTGGATGGTTAAAAGACAGGGCCTGCAGAACAGACACCCCACCCCCACTCACTTTCTACTCTCAGGTGGACCTCCCACCCCAGGATCACCCCAGTCTGTCCTCAGCTGAGGTTTGCTCTGGACATCAACCCAAATTAAAGCTTGTATAAATCTGATAAATAGAAAAACTAACACAGATCTCTACCTGCCAAGTCAGGGGCTTGGGATAGAACTCTTCTAATTCTAAAAATCGCGGTGATCCTACAACTCTCCATAAATGACATCGTAACGTGCCCAGACAAACATACACATCCATCTCGAGGCCAGTCATTAGCGGCTAGGGCTCATACTTGGTCCGCCCCTCGTCAGCCTGGCTATTGGAGAGCTAGCTGGAAAAGGAGTGTGACTCTCAGCGGGGTAAGCAGGTGGGGAGTCTGGAGAGATGACTAAGGAAGAGAGAGAAAAGCTCTTCAGAATAGGTTAAGTTCTTTAGAGCAAATAGGCAAACCTGAATGGCCTTCTTGACTCCACCTCCCAAGCAGTGTGGGGGGCGCTAAAGGGTCTCTCCTGCCCCTGATCAAATATTGACCCTGCGCACTCGCTGGCCAGAGTTCAGACTAAAGGGCCAGCAGCACCATGGAGCCAGTGTTTGCGGAGCAATTACTGTTGCAGTAATTGCCTTGTAGGTCAGATTGTGAAACAACCTTCGATGGAGCCTTCCGGCCCTTCCTCGGTGGGGCCAGGCCTTGGGGGAGTCACTTAACAGTGAAGGAGCTGTGCGAGGAAGTTTGGAGAGGCTGGAAGTGTGGTCCAGCTGCCAGTGAGAAGGCAACTTAAGAGCATCTGTAGCCCTTCACCCTCCTCCTCCTCCCCTTGACTGTTCTTCCGAGGAAGCTAAGCCCTTGACAGCCAAACGGGCCTGCACATCAGGCCTCAGCCTGGCCAGCTCCCTGCAGGACAGGTCTCTTTCCTGGTCAGATAGGGCTGAGTGGTGGCTTGTTTTTAGAAGAAACCAATTTGCACTTGAAGACCAAGAGCCTCTCCTCTCCCTGTCCCCAACTTGACTTCGAAAATGCCCTTAGAAGCCCTCTCTGTACCTGACCTGGCTTTTAAAGAGGTGTTTGGAATACTGTTGAATTTGAATTGCTCTGTCAATGGGGCAAATCATGATGGAACGTGGTGTCCCTCTTCCTGCCGGGGCCCTGGAAAATTTTAGAGAGAAACTGGGAAAGGACGAGGAAGTGGCAGGGTGCTCTGGGGTGAACCTCAGGCCGGATCAGGCCTGTGTGTGTCCCGGACGGTCTAAGGCACCACAGTCCCACGCCACTTTCCGGGAGGAGAGAAATGTTCTGTGTCCGCTCAATACTTAGCCGCTGGTCACTGTGGCTGCGGAACACTTGCAATGTAGCAAGTGTGACCAAGAAACTAAATCTATTTTTAAACATTGATTGAATTTAATTTTTAAAATTGAATCTTTAAGATGTTTAATTAATTTAAATAAATTTAAATTCAGGTAGCCATATGTGGCTAGTGGCTACTGAATCCTAGCTACCGGTCCAAAGCCCCCAGGGGCAGGGAGAGGGGCTGGGTCCAGTGAGCAGCCCCCCAGGTGTGGAGGCGGCAGAATCACTGGGTCTGAAGGCTCCAGGCAGAAGGTGTGAGGCCGAGGACAGGGTCTTGTCCAATTAGAAAGTCTTACCCTGGTGCCCATGGAAGGATTTCGGGGGGGTGTGAAAGACCGAAAAGGCTACTAGAATTGTATATGTGCATTCATGCATTTGTCTGGGGAGAGAAAGCCTTGCTTTCATTAGAAGCATAAAAGTATCCTTGATCCCCAAAGTAAAATAAGATAAAATAACCCATTGATCTGTCAGATGAAACTTAACCTCTTCAAGGAAACCTGTCCTGATCCAAAAGGATAAGGTTTCCCTTCAATATGTCTGTGGTACCTTTCTTTGTAGCATTTGGAAGAGCATAAAAGAATATGTATATGTACACACACATACACACACACACACACACACACATATACACACATACACACAATCTGTCTTCCCTCACTAAGCTAGAAGGCCCATAAAAGAAGTAACCTGGCCTGCTTTTGCTCATCACTAAATCTCCAAGGCCTGGCCTCCCACCTGGGACATAGAATGCAGGCCCTTAAGAGCAGATAAACCGAGGGTAGATGAATGGATGGACAGACAGAAGGAAGCAGGCAAACAGGCACAAATGAATGAACAAACGACGAAATAAATCAGGGACGCACTTTACCCTGATGACTCTAATGCTCAAAAACAACCAAATTCCCCCCAAACCGGATGGAGGTGTGTGGCTATATCACTCCAGGCTGCTGCCACCAGTCAAAGCCACACGGGCATCTTCTCTGCTCCCCCCACCGAGAAGAATGCTCTTCCTTCCTTTCATCCCATAGCACGTTCCTTCCCTCTCACTCCGGTATTTATTTCATGTACAGTGGACTCAGTTGTGTAAAGTCTGCTTTCCCCACAAGACGTGGACTCTGAGAGGAAGAGACCTTATCCCTCTCCAAGGACTCTTCCCTGGCCTGCACCATTTCTGCCCTGCAAAATGTGAGCATGCTGGAGGCCTCAGCACGGGCCAGTCCTCTCTCACCCTGGGCCGGCCCGGCTCACTCACCTTCACATGTCCAGCCTCACCACTCACAGTCGCAGCCAGGCTGCCAGAGTTAGCAAGTGGGAACACAGGACACACGATAAACTGTGCATTTTGGGTAATCAAGAAAGAACTTTTTTAGTGTCAGTATGTCCCCTGCAATATTGGGGGCATACTTACACTAAAAAAAAAAGTGATTCATTGTTTATCTAAAATTCAAAACTAATTGAACATCTCATCCGTATCTGGTGACCCTAATCACCAGATAAAAGAGAGCGTGAGTGGTGGGGGTAGCCGGGGAATACCAGGGTAGATGGGTCTTTCCTGCACAGCCCGAAGGCTCCAGCTAAGTGTGGAATGGGCAGTTACCAGGGTATCTGTGGTCTCTCACCCCCACACCACAAACAGCTCTCCGATGCTCCTCCAGAGTTCAAAGCACCCTACCGAGGACCCACGGATGTCACGGGTCACATCGAAGAGACACTGGCTCTCCTGGAGGCGCGTCCTCCCCCTCTTGCCTCCCTGCTGCCTGCCGCCCCGGCAGCACTGGCTGCTGTGGTGTGTGCCTGAGATGTTTCATTCCCTAGGATCTCCCAAGAGCACCACATGCAGAGCAGGTAAGTCCTGGCAGAAACTTTGAAAATGACAACCCAGAGTGATGCTTGGCCTCAAATCTTAGTTTGCACTTACGCTGGGAGGGGGTCAGGGCCACCTGGGATCATTTGCACAAGATTCCAGGTTACATTAGACAGCTGGGAGCCCAGGGCCTCCCTGTGGCACCCTGACCTCCACCAGGAGCAAAAGATACTATTTGAAGAGGGAGAAATTAAGAGAGGCAAGTGTGAGGAGGCCCATGCTGGGGACAGGGAGGGGAGCTAGGGCTCCGTCAAAGGGGCATCCAGGTCCGCTGCAATGATCTGGATACTGTGTATAAACTCCCAAATGGTGCCGAAGTGGTAATGCATGTGACTGGGTGGATAACGAGCTGAACTGGTTCAGCTCAACGGCTCTTCACTGGGGGTTCACAGGGAGGTCTGTGAATACCTGACCCTATAAGTAAAATTGTACACACCTGCTCTTTTTCTGGGGAGAGCCACCAGAGTCACAAAGGGGTCGATGGTCCCCAGAAGGCCCAGAACCGTGAGTTGGTAAAGCCAGCTTAACAGCTTCCTCTAGGCTGACTTAGTCAGCCCAGGACTTGCAGGCTTCCAAAGTAAGGCTCCGCCAAAAATGGGAGTGGCAAAAATGGAGTGGCAAAATGATTCTGAGAACAGCCACCTATGGGCCACACCCCCACTCCCAACACACTCCCCACCGGCGCCCCCTCCATGGCAAGCTCCAGAGAGAGCAGCCGGTGGCTTACAGGACCATGACCACTCTGGCTCAGAGCAGCATCTCGCACAGAGTGAAGGTGAGTGCGGAAAACAAGAAAGCAACGCCACTTGGGGAGGCACGGCACCCCAGACCCCTTCAGCGGCAGCTCAGCACCCCGTCCCCTGCTAACACCACCAGACAAGCTAGCGGGTAACTCACTATGGAAACCACGAGTCAGGAAAAAGGCGGATTTGCTCACTGAATCCTCACAACAACCCTCCTGGGTGGGTACTATTTCAATCTTCATCTACACATGAGAAAGCAGAGCCTAGAGAAGTTTTGAACCTGTCTGGAGTTACATGGTGACAGCACCAATGACCAGTCCCAGGCAACATACCCCCAGTACCTAAGCTGTAAGCCACCCTCTCAGAAAACTGAGCTCCAAGGGCCACCAGTGACCAGAGACGGAGTCAGCAATGAATGCCCTGTGTCCTTCTTCTACGGGCACTGCCATATGCAACTCAGAAACCCTGGCCAATAAGAAAGCTTCCCAAAATGCACACCACGAAGTCATCCTGCCATGAGTTTTGTAAAATGGGCTCACAAAGACGCTACACTTGGCTCCAAGTTAAATTCTGAAAACGCATCCCAGGCCCTTTCCCAAATGCATCGACAGGGTGGCTATGATGCACACGTACAGGCCTGGCCACGCTCATGGCTAGAGCCAGCCTATCACACAAGCCACTCCGCACAGTGTGTCCCCTCCCAACACACAGGAAACAAGCCTTCCAGGAGAGGGAGAAGTGGGGGCAGCGGCATTCCTTTCTTGTGAGATTCTGTAACTAGGAAGGGGGCAGGGGACAGAACAGAAAGGGGGCTAGAAAAGTTCTGATGTGAGAGTTTCTGCTGACTCTCAGACCCCATCTGGCTCATCAATGAGTCCTTTCAGGGTTCCCTCTCCCCGACTAAGTTATCATTTCCTGTCCAGCACACTACACCCATTGATGGGGTGTCAGCAAATCCCACCAGTTTATGCCGGAAGGACCCAAGGAGGTTGGACAGGAATGGAGGGGGAAGAGGAAGAAGACAGGAGGGTAAGGAGTGGCTTTCAATCCACACTCAATGGGATATTCAACCCCACATTGTTGGATTAGGAGAGGATTTGTAATACAGGAAGCTAGCTCACCTCACAGGTAACGTGATAAGGACAATGGGATAAAGTCAGGTACTTGGGGGCAAATACACAGGCCTGGCCTCCCCGAGATGAGTCACCACCAGAGGCCTGCAAAAGAAGGAATGGGCCTTGGTTGTGAGGGCCAGGGGTGGGTGTCTCTTCTTGGTGTTTTTGTTGGCCTAAACTAGGCTCAGAGCCCCGAGGAAGAATTTAGAATGTCTCAGCTTTCCCATACCAGAAAGGGTGGCAGCCTTGTCTGGTGCCTGTCCCATACATAGGGGTGGGCCCCCTAGTGGCCATGTCTGAGCTACAAGACTCTACCCTAGCCACACTGATTGGTCCAGAGAGGGCACCTGACCACGCCGGGTCAATCAGAGTCTTCCCTGGGATTTTTGAATTTGGAAGTGGCAGACAGGCAGCCTGTCCACTGTTGGGAACTACAGATATGAAATTCAGGAGCTGTTGCTAGCCAAGTTCCTCAGGGTACAGTGCCCAGAGAGAAGCAGAGATAAGACAGAGGGAAAGTAACCATGGTTTCAGGTGTTCCTGGAGCCACCGTCTGACACTCCCCTTCGCCAGCTGGTCGACTGCATGAGCTTCTCTGATAGATCCTTCCAACCAAGTCTCCTTTTTGTCTCAGCTAGTATGAGTGGAAAACTACCACTGGTAACCCAAAGAGGCCTAAGCAGACCAGCTGGCATCGAGGGAGGTGTTTGCAATGGAGCTGTGGATTCATAACACAGTCCCCACTCGAACTCGCCTGTGTGTATTAGAGAGACACACATACTGTCCACATGTGCAAACGGGGCAGCAAGAGCCTTATTTGGTGGGACAGACACAGTGGTATGCCCGTTTGTGTCTGTAGTTCAAGAGACTGCTTATTTTCTGTTAGTCTTTTCTGTGTGTTTGCTTTTCTTTGCCTGCAACGATGTTTATAGACATGTCTGCTCATGCACACAGCACCCGCAGCCATCTTCCTGCCTCTCCACCCTGTTTTCCTACCAGCCAGGCAAAGAGGGTGACAAAGCAAAACTATTAAGACCATGTGAAGAAGCCAAAAAGCCCCAAGTGTTTGTCTGCAGTGTCCTAAACTGAGCCCAGCCCAGCCTGCCCATCCAAGTTCCCTCATCTGTCCCTCTGCTCTGACCTAGACTCTGGCCCTGAGAGCTCTGTGGGAGTTCTCCGAATGAGTGAGAGCCCAAAAGAGGCCAGCCCACCAGAGACTAGGGCCCCAGGCGGGACTGGGCACCACTTGAGGTCAGACCGACTCACCTGCAGGTCAAAGAACTTGCTGTACCTCCGGTAGATGGTCTGGGACGTGGAGTCGGACCAGGTCACATTGATGATGTACACCTGTGGGATAAGAGTAAGCGCAGGTGAGTGGATGACCAGGGCTGGGCTTTGAGCAGTAACAGGCACCATTTAACGTGGTCGGACCATTCTTTTCCTCGTCTCTGCCCCCAGGGCCTAGCACAGTGTCAGATACATGTGAATGCTGCATATATATGTCTAAATACACGGATACACATTCATATCTAAAAGGGTATTCAATACAATGCTAAGGATAATTATTTCAGGAGGACAGGATTATAAGTGGTTTTAATTTCCTTCTTTTAATGTATATGTACTTTATACAATGAACATGAAATTGGGGTTGTTAAGAAATTTAAGCAGCTAATTTCCACTGGTTCTCAAGCTTCAGGGTGAATGAGATTTCTGCAAGGGGCCTTTTACAATTGCAAGTGTTGGGGCTCCGCCCTCTGAAATTCTACACAAGTAAACTTGGGTTTTGGGGGCTCAGACATCTACATTTTATTTTTTTTATTTTATTTTTATATAGTAGTTTTAGGTTCACAGCAAAATTGGGTAGAAAATACAGGGTTTCCATATGCCCCCTCCCCTGACCCCACATGCACAGCCTCTCCCATTATCAACACCTCCCCCACCCCAGGGACACATATGTTGCAGCGGCGCATCTACAGTTTTAACAAGCCATGCCAGGTAATCCTGCCACAGCTGACTCTCAGAACTTGCTTGGAACACCACTCGGGAGACCGTAGCATTTCAGAAAGGTGTGATTCATCTCCATCCCTAAGTCTCAGCTCAGCGCCTGGCACAGAGCAGGTGCTCAGAAAACATTTTACAATAAAAAGGAGATCAAGCATGCAACAAAAATTTTAAATTGTTAGAGGCTGTTCAGGTTCCTTTATGGATGGCAGTTACGCACTGCCCCGGGCATCAGAAAGAGGACACTGAAGTGGCCAAAGGAAACAACCTGGCTGACCGAGCAGTGACGGGGCTGCCAAGGGAACAGCTATAATGCCTTTGGTGCCTCCTGTTTTAGACTTGTCACAGTTCTACTCTGAATATTCGACTGCAGACTTAGAGAAAGCTGAGAGCTGGGGTTTTGAACCACCTATATGAAACCATGGTTCATAGGTCCTGGAATCTCTAAAGCCACCTGGGCCACGAGAACAACCCTAAGACAGTTTCCCATCAGAAAAAAGAAGGGACACAATGCCAAGGGCAGTGCCTGTTTGACAAACAGACTTCACCCAGACGCCGAGGGTCCGAGGACAGAAATACTTGTTAGTCTTTGTTGATACCTTTTCAGGATGATAGAGACCTATCCTACTAGAAGGCAGAAATACTCAGAGGTCATGAAAGCCCTACTGAGGGAAGTAATTCCTCACTTTGGCTTACCTGGCAGCACCCAGAGCAATCATGGGCCTGCTTTTGTTTCAGAAATCACATGGAAGCTTAGCCAGTTTTTAGGTATCAAGTGGAGACTCCACACGGCATGGAGACCTCAGGCTTTTGGGCAGGTAGAGAAGGTGAATTGCACCTTGAAGGAAAATGTAGCCAAACTGTGTTAAGAAACACATCTTCCATTGGGATCAAGTTTTGTCTGTTGCCCTCAACAGGGGTTCCTCAAAGGGGGATTCAATTGAATCCCTACGAAATTGTGTACGGGTGACCATTTCGGGCTGTGATGGGGAGGGGGAGATACGTATGTTGATGAAGAAGGGAAGGTAAAGGACTACGTACAACGTTTAAGTCAGACCTTAGCCGTGATTAATGACTTAGCTGTATTCGAGATATTAGAGGTCTCTCCCCCACAGATTCGCTACATTCCTTTGAGCCTGGAGATGAGGCGCTACTCAAGACTTGGGAGACAGGGCCCCCAGAAAGCCAGCTAGGAGACAATGGACTGGAACCTGTATCCAACAAACTTTCATTTCACGTCTTGTAGGTGTCGGTACTCCCCGGAAAGATACCAGGGGACCTGTGGTAACTCTAGAGACAGGGAAATGTCTTCTTTAAAAACTCTAATGGAGTCCCGGCTGAAAACACGGAACCTTTGTCAACTGTACTAGCAACTGTTTTAGATGAATTGCAGCACCATTACTAATGCGTCTGACGCCTTTAGTCATATCCAAGTGCCGGCAGGATGGTTTCTAGTATGTGGAAGGACTGTGCACTCAACAACAAAATGATTTTCCCATATTCTTATCTGCATTTATGTTGTGTTGGTTCGTATTTCTTTAATGAAACTAATCCTGTAGAAACCAGATGATTAAAATCTAACGGGGGAATAATGAGGGAACTCACAGAGTTACAGATTTTAGCTTCAGTGATAGTTGAGAGGCTTACATGACTATAGCCTGTGGGAAGCCGGGATTCCAGGAACTGCAATGCATGACCACACAGCTCCAGGAAGCTGATGAGCCACCCAACCTTGTGGCCCGCAGGGGCCTGCAAGACACTGAGACGGTGTCTGAGCCCCTGTGTTCCAGGAAGGCAACGCTGGTGACACCGGTAAAGAACGGGTGATCGATTGATGAAGAAGTACTAGGAAAACTGCCACAGGACTGCAATTCTTATCCAATTAACCTTTTTCCCAAACCCTGACCTACCCTTCCTTCCCCTTACAAAAAGGTCAGTTTGAGATGAGAAGTTAAGATGGTTTTTGAGGGCACGTAACCTGCCATCTTCTCAGATTGTTAGCATCTGAACAGAGTGCCCATAAGGATTTAAAAAATCACTTTGCTCTGTTGAACAGCCAGACTGACCCTGGGGTGACAGCAGATTTGCAGGAGAGATGGTGCATGGGAGATTGGTAACCTTTTTGGAAATGAAGGCATTTCAGGACTCCGTTTTCAGCATCACCTCAGTTCCCAAGCTCAATCAGGCCCTCCAAGGCCGCCACCTCTGGAAGGCTCTGGAAGGCTCCCTTGCCTGGGAGGTGGGCAGGACTGCCAGCTGCAGAGAGTCCTCTGCCTACACAAGCTGGCCTACTGCTCCCACCACCTTCGACACCTCGGCATCAGGGAGCTGACTTTGTCGTGAAGCAGGGCTGCCTCAGTCTGCTTGGACTGCTGTCACAAAACACCATCCGCCAGGTGACCTACACTATAACCATTTATTCTCACAGTCGTGGAGGCTGGAAGTCCCACATCAAGGCCCCTGGGGATGACCCATTCCCTGGCTTGCAGATGGCCCCATTTGTGCTGTGCCTTCCCAGGGTAGAGAGAGGGGGCTGTGTCCTCTTCCTCTTCTTATATGGGCACTAATGCCAGCACTGGGGCTCCACCCTCACACTCCCCTCTAAACCTAATCACCCCCCACAGGCCCCAGCTCGGCAACATCACACTGTGGATTAGCGTTTCAACGAGTGAATCTGGGGAGGGAGTCTGTGGTAACTCAAAACATTCAGTCTGTAGCAAGGGGTCTGCACACAGGAGTGCGAGGCTTTCAGTGAACAGCCAAGGAAGGGAGCTCAGAGTCCAGTCCCTTCTTGCCCCTGATCCCTAAGTCTCAGAGTCAGCCTTATGCTGGATGGACTGTTCTCAAATGCACCCAAGCAGAGGGCCACCAAGCAAAGCAAATAGAGAGCCAAGTGATGCCAGCCTAAGATGGGGTATTTATGGCCTGTTTTATAGGATCCTAATAAGAAAGAACATAAAATAAAATAAAAGGCCATCCCTTTGCTTATGAGCCCAAAATAAGCTATTGACTATTCTAATAAATAGATGGAGATATGCTGTGCTTTATATCCTGGAAACACATATGTCATACAATAAATTGTTGAAACCATTCAGGTACTGGGTACCACATGCCGGCACAGTGCAAAACATTCATACGCATTAGCTCCTTTAATCCTCAGCTCAGTGAGGTAGCTGCTGTACCACTGTTATCCCCATTTTGTACAGGAGGAAGCCAAGGTTCAGAGAAGCTAAGTAACTTGCTCAAGGTCACACAGGTAGCAAAATATAGAGGAAAGGACTTGAACCCATGTTTAGCTGAGTCCAATGCCCATGCTCTAAACAGTTATCTCCCTATGTATGGATTTAGAAATGTGGATACTTAAACCAAACCACTTGATTGGAAATAAACGACATCTTCTTAAATAAAGCTTTAGATGGTGTGAAGAATCTGTACACCCCTTCTTTAGGGGGTGAGCCTAGAGGGACATGGGGGGGTTAGGGAACTCTGAGAGCCTGACACCAAGAAGAGACAGAACCTGGGGCCCAGACAGAAGTCAACGGTTAGGAATGCTACAAAACCAGACCAATGCAGAGGAAACCCTCATATACAACCGGCTAACTAAGCAGGATGCTATGGAATTTTCACAGGGATTATAATCCACCCCATCCCCCTGCCGACTCCCAGATCCCGCCAGCTGCATCTCCCCTCCCACCTGCATCTGCCCGTCCTGCAGGTCCCAGGTGGGGAGCAGATGCTGCGCACACCCAGTGCTGCCTTCCTGACCTCTGCCCAGGTGGATGCACCTTTAGCTGGTCCCAAGTGGCCGTGCCCTCCCAGGAGAGAGCCTGCACTCACCTGCAGGCCATTGGACGGCAGCCTGTCTCCCTGGCCAACCAGGCAGAGCTCAGAGGAAGGGCTTCACAGGGACTTAACGTGACCCATGCTCCATCCTCTCTAGTAAGCAGGGCTTCCCTTCAGCTCCCAGGGAGAATCAATCTCAGGCTCACAGCCGCTGGGAGGCCTCTCCTTTTTGCAGAGGAGGAACCTAGGACCCAGGAAGTGGATCTGTCAAGGAAGAGGCAGATTCCAGAGTCAGCCTCACCTGGGTTTTTCTCGGAACTCTCCTTAGTGGCTGGGAGACCTCAGCCCAGCCTCTCAGGCCCTCAGGCTCCTCCTGAATTGGAAAGGCCTTGGGGGCTGTGGGGCCTGATAAGCTACACTGGTTATCATCATGGATGCACTCACACCTTTACTGGCCGAGCAGGACAGGAACCCAGACCTCCCAGTTTCCAGCCTACGACTGAGCAGCACGTGGCCAGGGCCTGCCTCTCTTGGAGAAGCCCTTTCCTCCCTACTCTTCAAAATAGTTGAAAAGTGACTGGGAATCGTCTAGATCTAACCGTTGACTTCAACTCACACAAAAGACAAGCCCTGTAGGGAAACAGCCAGCAGACAGGGGCCAGGGGAGGGCTATCCATGGGACCCCTGTCAGCCACAGCCCCCAGGACAAGACAGGCCTGTGCTCCTCCTCAAACACACTTCTCTCCTTGTTGGGCCAAGGACCGCTCCTGCAAAGGGGGGCAGGACGGGCGGGTGGAAGGGCATAAAGGGGGAGTAAATGGTGACGGAAGGAGGCTTGGCCTCACGCACAATACCGTATACAGATGACGTGTTATAGCAGTGCACAGTTGAAACTTATATAATTTTATTAACCAACATCACCCCAATAAAGTCAATAAAAAACATTCTTTTAAAATTGCTCCTGCTACCATCTTGTACTTCCTCAGGGTATGAGGGAGACTCCCCGTGTGGGGGTGGGGAAATGAACCCATGTTCCCTGGTTCACCCAAACCTCTGGGATTTGCCGGCGGCCCCCGGAGCCTGCCCTCCTGGACCACCTACATCCAGAGTGGAGGGGATGGTCAGAGACCTTCCTGGAGATGAGCCCAGAGATGAGGCCGGTCTCCAGGCCCCTTTCTCTCATGTGAGCAGGAGGCACCTGTGCTTTCTCCCGAACCTCGAACGTCCTAGATGATCCCTCCAGATGAGCAATGGATACACAAACTGTGAGCCCAACCCTTCCCCCAACCACGCCCCACCAGAGTTTCTCAAGCCTCCCTGAGCTGGTGCTGCTGGCACTGGAAACGCTAGCAATAAACCTCAGAGAAAAAGCAGGTGGAGGGGAAGGGGACAGGGCAGAGGTCATCTGAGAAGGCCAGCTCTGTATACTGGGGCCCAGATAAACTGCCCTGGTCACAGGCACAGCCGAGATAACATTACCCAGCAGCTGTGTCTCCAGAAAGGTTTGCAATTAAACACCCCGCTTCCACACACTTTGGGGTTATGTTTCCCCGATGGCGTTTCCCTTCCTTCTGGACTTAAAAAGCCCGTGGCTTCTATTTACCCTGTCGAGGGCCGTTCAGGCAGATGGCAGGCGCCTAAGGAAGGCTCACGAAAGACCGGCAACTCCACCCAGCTTCCCTGAAGAGGAAGCCCCAGAGCCTCCTGTCCCCCGGCCCCGCTCGGCCTCTACAGACCGGGGTCTCCACCACAGACACGGCCAGGGAAGCTCCCAGCAGACAGCCACACAAAGGCTCGGACTCTCCAGCCCACCCACTCCGAGGCCATCTTGGGCCGCCTTCCATCTGCTCAGCTCATTAAGCTCAGAAATGTCTGAGGCTTCTGAGACTTCCACAGCTTCCAAGTCTTGCTCCTTTCCACAAGAAAGCAGCCTCCATGCAAATCGGGACGGCAGCTCAACTCCAGAGCTCGGAGAATGAAGCCCAGCCCCGTTCCTACAGCGGGGTGTCCAAGACCGGACCTGGGCTGCCACCAATTACCAGCACACAGTTATGGCCCAGCCAGTCCTAGAAGGCCTAGGACCTGCCTGTGTTCAATTAGAAGTGCCAGCAAGTACTTGACGTTCAACTCTGCTGCAGGGAAGCACAGTCAGAGACAGGAGTTAGCGACTGTGGAGGAAATCGTGTATCTTTGTGGCACTGTGGCTCAGTCTACTAAGGAATGCCTTCTTTTCCCTAGGTCCCAGCCAGCCGCCCCCAGTGACACCAGTTAGCTAGGACTGGGGCTGTTGATTTAGGGAGCAGCCCTCACTTAGAAACCTGGACTTGGAGGGCAACCTCCACCCCAGCACACACACGCACAGGTTGACTAAGAGTTAACCTGTCCTCTGTGCACACCACACCAGGCTCCCTGTGGACCTCATGTT
Source organism: Phyllostomus discolor (assembly GCF_004126475.2). Lineage (NCBI taxonomy): Eukaryota > Metazoa > Chordata > Mammalia > Chiroptera > Phyllostomidae > Phyllostomus > Phyllostomus discolor. Next base: position 155,643,289 of record NC_040907.2, read on the forward strand.
TACGGAGCAGTCACAGTGTAAGTGAACCCCAGGTGAGCTGTGGGAGGGGCGGGGCGGGACGTGTGTTGGCGGAACGCTCCCCCCAGAACCGTGTGTCCAGCAGGCACCACCCAAGCATATGCTGCAGCTGCAGACCCCTTGGCCTTCCTCTGGGAAAGGGGGCTTTTTATAGGTACACAGAGGGGCGGCTAGTCATCAGGCTCCTGTGCAATATCAGACACCTTCGAGTTTCATAGGTGTCCATCACACACACTGTCTGCAGTTGTTTGCACAAACCATGGGCCTTGATCATTTACTGAATCTGGGGGGTAGAGGGTAGGCAAGAGGGTCCGGAGGAAGCCTCCATATCCCCGGTGCCGCCATTTATGACTCTACAGAATGGGGACGGCAGTGGTCACCTCACTCTGGGCTGTGGTGAGGATTCCGTGAGCTAACCCTGTACATCTTCCCACCTGAATGGAAGCTCCCTGAAGGCAGATCAGATCACGGCATGATCATGGCAAGTCGTGCTCAGCATGACACCTTACACCTAAGGGGTGCTTGCTTCACGTCCGCTAAATAGGTGAAGGAACAAAGCAACCAGCGGAAGTCGAGTGAGCACTTACCTGGTGCCAAGCTGAAGACTGAGGCCAAGTGCCCAGCCTCCAGGCCCGTACGGCGCAGCTGGGGCAGCCAGACTCACATTGACAAATCACGTACGGCACCGTGCAGGGCAGAGGGTTGGGGCGCCAGTGGGTGGGGCTCAGAAAGGACCAAGGGCAGTGCTGGCATTGCAGCGGAAGAAGAAGGCTTGAAAAGCAGCTGATGGGGTGAAACTTTAGCTCCAACACTTCCCCGCTGTGTGAGCTTGGGCACATGTCTTAAGCTCTCTGAGTCAGGCTGTCCTTAGCTACAAAGTGGGGCTCACAGTGGGAGCTTCCCTTCAAATATGACAGCACACATGGGGCGCCCAGCACAGAGCCTGGCACACAGTAGGTGCCCGACGCACATTAGCTATTCAGACACCCAGGAAGAGGGAGACGCTGAGCTGCCTTCTTTCCATTGACCATTGGACAGCAAAAGGAGGAGGACAAGAGCAGGAAGTGGGAAGCAGGGGCAGGGAAACACACACAGAGGCGGTGGACCCACAGCTAACAACGAGCTGGCCTAAGGAAGCAGAAGAGCGACCACAACTCTGTTTTCCAGGCAGGGAAAACAATGGCCCCTCAGGAGCGCCTCTGGAAAGGCCCAGTGAGCTGGGACAGGCCCCAGCCGGAGTCAAAGGCTTTTTTTCATTCTTTTTCTTTATTTTCATGTTTCCTGGAGAGGAAATGAGTGTTTGGAGTACGAGCCCCCAGGATTTCTAAACGCTTACACAGACCATCAAAGGTTCGGTGTCAAAACTCTGTCCTTCCAGGCCCCAGAACGAGGAGAGAGATAGCAGGAGTCCATTTTTACAAAGTTTTCTCTTACGTGCACGGACTCTTGGTTTCACTGGGAGCAACAATGATAGCCACGCCCACTGATTGAGCACTTCCACCGTTCCCGGTATCTCGAAGCACTTTATTCACGTTATCTCATCTAATCCTTACAATGAGTCCATGAAGAAGGTATTGGTAACATCTCCAGTTCATAAGTAAAGAGACCCAGGCAGGTAACTGATCTACCTGAGGTCAGATCGGCGGCTTGTGCTGGAGCTCAGGTTCAAAGGCGGGGTTGGCTCTGAGGCCTGACCACTTCATCCTCTTCAATAGCTGCAAAGGAACAGGGCAAAGTCCCTGCCTCCAAGGTTTGCCCTGTGATTCACGCCGCTGCCCTGACACCTGCTGCTTCATGAGAGGGTGACTAGTCTGACTGAGGCCACCCGGACGGCGGGTGGGTAAGGAACCCTCAGTGGCGACCAGCGCTCTAATTTTCCTGGTTTAGACTCAACCAGATCAGCTTCATGAAGAGCTGTCACTCTCTCTGAGCCTCCACTCCCCACCTGGAAAGCGGGGGTAGTGTCACCTGCCTCACTGTGAAGGTCAATGAGAACTCGGGGAGGGACACAGTAGCTGCTCAGTAAAGATGACCTCCTTCCCCCATCTTCCCCTTCAAAGTGCCTGGCATGATCTTTTGTACTCTTAGAGTACTTTGGTACTCTTTTGTACTCTAGCCTCTCTCGTGGAAGTTTCCGGAGTCTCCAGTTAGTTAGCCTGGGTTCTAGAGAGACACCGGTTTTGGGTTTTCAGAGCTCTAGGCACGGCACCTGAGGACACTCGGTCGAACATTTGGACCTTCCTCCCTCCAACTCTGCCTCCACCCTCTGGTCTCGAGCGTGCGTATCAGAGCAAACGAGTCCGACCACCTTGAACCAGCAGGTGCTCCTACAGAAAGGCCCAGCAGTGGGCAGTGGACACCTTGGGTAATGCCAAGGAGCCCAGAGAGGGTGGCCCCGTGCCAAGGCAAAGGGGAGGGGGCTCACCCTACTGCAGAAATTGATAACAGCTCCAGGTATACAGTGACATTCGGGAGCTAGAGTCCTGGAAACCTTAAGCATATCCTCTCCTGAACCGTAAGAAGGACCACGCTCCTGGGCTTCCGAGGGCTTGGATACAGCCCAGTGGATCGAGGAAAGGGTTGGAAAGGAGGACTGTCGCCCCACACACTCCCACACCAATGACTGACCGGGACCCGCTGACCCGGATGCGCACATCCTGTGAACGCGCCTCACTCCATCGTCACACCCTGGGGAGCAAGGCAAAGGTTAACACACACAGTCTGGCTTCCTCTTCCTGGGAAACACAGAGGCCAGGCCAGGCTGGAGGCCGGCGCGCCCTCCACACACAGCCTACGGGGGAAGTGACCCCACCGTTTCCTCCCCACCGGCTGCCACGCTCCCACCTCCCTCTGCACTGCGCTGAGCAAAGCTCAGCTTTTGACACGAGGCTAACAACTGTCACTAGGTGTTTCATTGCCGGGGGCAGACTGACACACACCTTTTGGAGAGCATTTTGGCCATCTCTGTCCCACACCTGCGTGCCCTTTCGCACAGCAATTTCATCTCTAGGAATTCATCCACTCGTGTGTGTGTGTGTGTGTGTTGCTTAGGTAAAGATGTTCATTGCTGCACCATTTATAACCACAAAAAGTGAGGATTATTGAATGTCTGTTGATTTAAAAAATGGTCCAGTTAGGATTCATACCTGTGTTAAAAATAAGATGGGCCCTTCTGTGTCACTATGGGAAAATGTCCACAGGATAGAAAGAAAAAACAGATTATAAAACAGCACGTATACAATATAATTAGATTTCTTTGGGGGGAGGTATGTGTGCAGGGGTTTGTACACATACCTGGACATTGTGCACACATACATGTACATTGTAAAACTGGAAAAAACACAACAAATGGTACCAGTGGTTATTTGGGTTCAGATAAGGAGAAATGTAGTAGTTTTACTTTATGCTTTGTACATTTCTTTATTATTTTACTTCTGTTGAACCTGTATGGCTTTCGCACAGGGCTGTCCAACCTCTGGGCGTCTCCGCGCCACACTGGAAGAAGAGTTGTCTTGGGCCACACATTAAATACATTGCAACACATAATCACAAAACAAATCTCATAATGTTTTAAGTAAATTTACATTTTTTGTGTTGGGCCGAGTTCTTAGCCAACCTGAGCCACATGCGGCCTGTGGGCCACCGGTTGGACACCCCTGAAGGAGATTCCATCTTATAAAACGATTGTGTCCTCTTAGTCTGTTCTCTGGCCAGTGCCAGCTCTCAGAAGCCAAAGTTTAAAACCCTGTCTGCACACACAGTTACCTGGAGTGCTTTAAAACACTATCGCCCAGGTCCCACCCCACACCATTGAAATGAGGATCTTGGAAGGTGGGGTGAACACTAGTGATTTTCAGGGCTCCCCAGGTGAGTCAACTGGCTGTTACAGGTTGAGAACCATGAAGGTGGACCAAAAAAAACCTCTTTAGCTAGAAAGCAATATTACAGTGCAATTTGTGTTACGAAGAGTAAGTTCTGCCTTCAAGAGGTCTCGCTAGGAAGTCTGTAGTCAGTGCTTTTTCTCAAACTCCTGCCTCCAGTTTGGAATTCACCAGCTCAAACGGGGAAAAGAAAACAGGGAGATTGGGTTCCCTAGTTCGATCTGGGGCTGTGACTCCGCGCTCTTGGGCAGCCTGCGGCCGTCCCCACTCCGTGGGGCCCACACCAAGTGACTGAGGGGTCGGCATCCAGCCCTTCTCGGCTCCAGGGGGAACAGCTGACAGACTTAGAGGTGCTGAGCCCAGAGGAGCATTCAGGAGACACACGACAGCTGGTTTCAAATATTTAAAGGACCACCGATACGGAAGGTTCGACTCCCGTCGCAGCCAAAAGAAGGTGATGGACAGTAAGGGCAAACTGGCGGAAAGCAGATCTTCGCCCAGAGTCGGGAAGGCACGTTCCAACCGGAGCTGCCCAAGGGGGGAAGGGGCTGTCTGGTGAAGTGCTGGGATCATCAGGGCAGGGGAGGAGCGACCACTTGTCTGTGCTGTTGCTAGAAAATCCCTTCCCACTTGGCCCTCCATGCAGCCAGCAACACTTAGAAAGTTTTAGCAAGATCCACTAGGGACGCAGCTCCTTCAACAAAAAGTTTTCTGCTCTAAACAGACAACAACCCAAACAGCAGCTGAGTGCCAGGCCCTGCACTAGGTGCTGGACCTGCCTGCAGGGAGCCTGGCAGTCTGTCCTCGGGACATGCATGGGGAGTGTCGGACATACATGCAATTGCTTCCGATGGTCCGATACGATGGAGAGCAGTGACAGAAACTGACTGCAGTGAAGGCAGCTCCTTTGACAGCTGGTTAGGAAAGGCCTCTCTCCAGAGAGGAGGTCTGAGCTGAGACCTAAAGTCAGAGAACGAAACATTACTTGCCAACTGGGGTGGGTGGTGTGGGTGGGACCTCAGTGTGACTCAATCAGAAGGGAACCCCACCTCACATTATATAGAAATCAACTCAAAATGGATCAAATATCTCAGTGTGGGCCAGAAAACTGTAAAAGTCTAAGAAGAAAACATAGGCTCAAATCCTCGTGGACCTTGGACTAGTCAAGGGTTTCTAATATATAAAACCAAAAACGGCAATCAAAAAAAGGAAATAAACTGGAGTTCAGCAAGATTAAAAACTTTCGTGCTTCAAAGGACACCAGCAAGAAAGCGAATAGCCAACCTACAGCAGCGATTTTCAGCTGGTGTGCCACGGCACACTGCTCTGCCACAAGGGATTTTAAAACGTGCAATGCCCCACCCCAGCCAGTGTGATTCAGCTGATTGGAGCGTTCTTCCATACACAAAAGTGTTGGGGGTTCGATTCCTGGTCAGCACACATACCTAGGTTGTGGGTTCAATCCCTTGTCGTAGCATGTAATGAGAGGCAACCAATCGATGTTTCTCTCTCTCTCTCTCAAATCAATAAACATTTAAAAAACAAACAAACATGTAGCCCTGCCTGGTGTGGCTCAGTGGATGGAGTGCTGGCCTGAGAACCAAAGGGTCACCGGTTCAGTTCCCAGTCAGGGCACGTGCCTGGGTTGCAGCCTGCCTAATTCTAATCAAGACCCACTGCCTTCTTTCTAGAAGCCTCCCTGCACTGCCTCTGCCCCTTCATCTGGCACACAGCCAGCTTGTTTAGGTGGGGGTCACATGACATCCATTAGCCTTGGAGAAACTTATCTTGGGCCTCTGAGATCCCCGTGTCGCAGATCACCAATGTTGGCACATAACAGCTGCACCTGGCTGATCAGGGAGAAAGCCTGCCTTGAAGTGCACCTGGTTTCCCAGGCTCATTGAGAAGAAACTGGGTTCTCTTCCACCTCGGACTGGAAAGAGCCGATGGCAGCAACATCTTGCTCTCTTTGCCTGGACAGTTCGCTGGCCCCGAAGACCGTGTGTGCAGTAAAACTTTCCCCATCAAGCAGCAAAACTGGGAACGCCACCAGCTCCTGCTTGGCTTCCAGGATAGAGAAACTGCACTAAAAATCCACTAACCCTGCCCTGACCACAGAAGCACCCACAGGAGCGTTAACTGCAGAACCAGGCAAGATCTGCTCAACTCTAGAATCACGTTTCTCTGCCTGCTCGTGGTCCTGAGCCTGCAGTTTGGTCCCACTTCCTTCCATCGGGCCCCCACCCCAGTGCCCTCCTCCAGGCCAAACAGCCTCTCTGCCCGCAGCCCCCTCTCTCTCTCTTTCACTAAAACCCTCAAGGGCACCTGTCGCTACAGCGCCCACTTCAGCCAAGTCCATGCGTGTCCGTCCCCCAACCCCTTCCTAGAGCTGTCCTCAACTGTTCCACAACAGTTGAAAGCAAGGATTTTATCTGACTTCCCTTGTTTGCCCAACAACTTCTGAGGATACCGGGCACGAGGCAGATCCTCGATAAAGACACAGCACTTCTGTCTGATAAAATTCAGTGCAGTTGAGGAAAGCAGCATCGAGTGCTCACAATGTGCCGGGCTCTGCTCTAGGCAAATAAAATAAAGTCCCAGCCCCAGGGCAGCTCCCAGACCGGTGAGAAAGAGCAGCACCAACAGGTAATTTGCAGAGGAGGCTAGACTGAGAGACATGCGTGACCCTGCGGGAACAAAAAGACAGGCACCGAGTGGGACGGTTTCCCGGCAGAGGTGATGCTAGAGGTGAGGTGAAGATGAAAGATGAGAAAGGTAAGCAGGGCTAAGGTGAGGGGGTGACCGTGATGGGAGGGTGCCCTGGGCAGAAGGAAGGTCACAGGCCAAGGCTGGGGGTGGAGACGGGCACGCAATGGCCTGAGCTGGGGGAGAACCAGGAGCAGCTGGGGTGGCTGGACCCCGGGCCCAAGGCCGTGAGCGGCAGGCAGTGAGCAGAAGAGGCCCTGGCTCCGAAGTTTGCGGGAACGTTGGGGGCAGGAGAGAGTTGGAGGGGAGGAAGGCAGAGAAGCAGAAGTCAAAGCTAAGGAGTTTCCTGGGTGGGAAACTTGGAACGGTTCGGGACTGAAGAGGGAGGGAAGAACAGGCAAACGTGGAGATTTAAGGATGGACGGAGAGGGGAGGAGGGTGAAGAGCGCCTGAGTAAGGAGCAGGCACTCCGGTGAGGCCAGGCCTGGTGGTAGGAGAGGGTGGGCGGCGAAATTCGTGGGGTCCGAGAAGGCGAGAAGGGGAGATGGGAGCCTAGGAGAGGACACCTGAAGACTGAGAAACCCCCACCCCAAGGCTTCCGGGACCCCAGGTGGACCTCGTTTGGGCTGCGATGGAAAGACTGGGACAGATCTCAGAGTTGGGAGCGGGGAGACCCCAGTTCCTGGCAGCACGGGGCACTCTGCTGCTCACTGCTGGACAGTGCAGAGAGTGATGGACACGTAAGATCACTCGATGCAGGGAAAGCATTAGAGACTTTGAAGAAGGAAAGGGACCAAGCGCTAGAAGTCGCAGGCTTTGTTTCACGCTCAATTCGTTCCCAGTCTCCAGATCTGAGAGCAGACCTTATAAACCTCCTCTCCCTCCCCCAAACTTGGCTCAGAACACAGAGCCATTTGGAATGAGTAAAGGGGTACCAGGCCACGTCTTCTGGGCCCCAGCCCACGTCTCCCCGCTCCTTCCTGCTGCGTGGCCAGAGGAGACCCCTCTTCTCTGCCACAGCCAAGTGCAGGACGTCATTGGCTCCCTGTCCCCTCTGGGAGTGGGAGGAGGGACCTGCCAAGCCGGTTGGAGAGGAGCCTCGCACAGCGGCCAGGGAAGCCTGCCAGAGGCTGCATCTGGCCGGGCTTCCCGCACCGATTCCCCATCTGGCCAGGCGCAGAGGTGAGACAGAAACACACAGCCGACCTCCTCCCCCTGTGTTCCCCCCCCGCAAAAGTCACGTCATCCAGGCATTCCCTTGGGGAGGGTGGTCCCCTTCCTCTGACCTCAGCCTGTTTCACTTGGCCAGAGCCCACCCCCGGGGAAGAGGCCCCCTCCCCACACCCTCGCTCACACCCAGGCCCATGCAGGGAAGGGCGTGAGCTATAGATTCCAGCCCTCCCAGGCCGCACACCAAAGCCCCAAGTAGGGGCCCCCCTCTCCCAGCCCTGTATGCTGAGGTGCCAGCTGTGCTGCTGAGGGGGGCAGGGGGCTGGGGGTTTGGGGCACTTGGCCAGAATACCTCATCCCCACCTCCCACCCTCTATGTGGACTCTCCCTGCAGCTTCAACCAAGGTGTCGGGGCTGGGGAGGAAAGGCGGGCAGACCCAGTGTGTGGCTCCCAGCAACTTCCAGTAGTAAATCCTCGCTTCGCTCCTTATTTAGTGTACGAGTTTGGGCAAACTATCTAATTTTCTCTGAGGCTCCATTTCCTTGCTTGTAAACGGAGGTTAATAGGAGCACACGCCTTGGACAGTTTGCGTAAGGATTAAATGGGGAAATGCACGCGAAGTGCTCAGTTGGTACCTGCGAGGCAGACACCGACGCCCTGCTGTGGCGGTGCCTTCTCTGTGCTTCCCGGCGTCCTCCTGACAGTGCCCACGGGGGCGCAGTCTCCGCCAGCGCGCTCCGCATGTTGTACAAGTGGTAAATCTGTCATGACTGACTTTATCTTCCTTATGTATGTTGATATTTATTCTCCCAGGCAAACAGACGGCTGACCGTTTCTGGATGTTATACTTACTGTGTACACAAACAACTTTGAGTAATTTTTTACTCTCTGACGGGGTGCGTCCTGTGCAGATATGACCCCTGGCAGTCCCAGCTCCCCACGGAAACTCTGGGCTCTCACATAGTTGCACCCAGACACAGGTCCTTGCTTGTCATCCCACTGTGCCTGCTATCCCCCCATCCCAGAAGCAGCGGGTCCGACACCAAGCCCCCAACACAGCCACCCAATCACAAGCCCTCCTCCGATGTACCTCCCAGCCCAGGGTGGGGGGTGGGGCGGGACTTTTACACCTGTTCACAGCAAGCTCAGGACAGCCCTTCGGGGGCGGGAGGCAGCCCCGGAGGAACCCGATTTGAACACCACCAAGCCCCGGTGGAGACCGCTCCCCAGGAACAACCCTCTAAACGCAAAGTAATACGTTGAACTTTCCAACAGAAAATGTTTAAATGGGCCAGGAATGTAAATAGCATTTATCCAAAAAGAAACGCAAATGGCAGATCCATCATGAAAAGAGACTCGTTTGAGTCTCGTGTGTCGCTGAAACCAGAAATCAGAACTACAGACGTTATTATCCTTTAGCTGACTGGCAAAACATTCAAGCCCGGGAAGCCCCAGGGCCGATGAAGACGTGGGGAAATAGATACGTCTCATTCGCTGTAGGAGGGATGTGAATTCTTTTAGGAGGGCCACTTGCCAACATATATCAAAATGAGAAATGCAAACCGTTTGACTCTCCAATCCCCCTGCTAGAAACTGATCCTGGAATAAACTCAAAAAAGTGTGTCAAGTTCTATGGTTCAAGGATATTTTTGGCACCATCCATCAAGTTGTTCCAGGATATTGGCGGAATTAAATACTTTGCAACTATCCCAAGAGCTAGATTGTCTACATTTGCCCACCGGAGCATTACCAAGGGAGAAGCAAAAAGGGCAAGGTGCAGAGGAATCGATTCTTTCCGCATACTCTTCATTTAAGGCAGTGCTGGCTTTGTCTAAGAAAGTGTCATTTCTTACTCCACCTTTTATCTGTCTGGCTTTAACCACTGCCCTTATTGGGACTGGGAGCCAGCTCCTGGTCAAGTAAGCGACAGAGCATAGCAACTTTCGCAGCACCTGAGGGAGGGGCGGAAGCCACCCTAGCAAGTCCCACACAGGCTCAGTGCCGAAGGCAGCCACCCACACACGGGACCAGGGAACAGGGACACAAACCCTGGGCACCGGCACACATAAGGCTCCATCTCACAGGAGAAGAGGCTGAGGTTCCGAGGGGCTGACTTGCCCAAGGTTACGGTCAGGATGTAGTAGGCTTGGACTCCAACCCGTGTTCTTTCCAATCCGAGGCACAGCCTCAGGCCTCACACCACACCTCACTGACTCCTGGAAAGCTGAGGGAGCCTGGGGAGCCCCAGGGGCGGGAGGCAGGGAGGAGCCTGCAGAGGCAGCTATGCTAAGAGAAGGAAGGCCAGAGGGTAGGGGGCAGGCCTCCGCTGGGACAGTGTTTGCCAAGGCCGTACTCACTACTGCAGTGATGAGAAAAGACATCTCAGCACTACACCCCAACACCCCACCCGGGAGTGCTCCCTCGGGCTGGAGGCTACTCCCTGGCAGGCTCCCCCTGCCAGCTGGAGGCTACTCCTGGCCTCTAGGAGGAAGCTCACAGGCTTGCCAGGTTTTTGTTTTGTTTCGTTTTGTTTTGTTTATTTTTAGAGAGATGGGGAGGGAGAGAGAAAGAGAGGTAGAGAAACATCAATGTTCGAGAGATACATTGATCAGTTGCCCCTGGCACACTCCCTGCTCGAAACCTGGCCTGAAACCCAGGCATGTACCCTGAATGGGTATGGAACTGGTGACCTTTGGGTTTACAGGCCCGTGCTCAATCCACTGAGCCACACCAGCCAGGGCTTGCCAGGCTATTTTGAAAGCTTGACGTCCCGGGCAATGCGCCCATTGTGGCACTCTCCTGGGCAACCTCTCCCCCATTAACCCTCAGGACACCTTCCGTAGGAGCCTGCGGAGGACACAGGACATGTTCAGAGGGCCCTGAGGGGAGAACAGGCAGGGACGGAGTCTGGTTCTGTCCGTGGTTTTGGCCAACTCAGTTCACTCCTTTGGGCCTTAGTTTCCTTGTCGTTAAAATGGGAGGATACGGAAAAGGGCAGAGTTGAGATATGCCTGCTAATGTGCTCTCTCTCACCCCACTTCTAACAGTCCCTGTTTTCTGGGCCCTCCTGTGGCTCGGGGAGGTTTATCTGGAGTTCTGCAGCAGGCCAGAGCGTGGCCCCCGCTGCAGACAACTCCAGCCTCAAGCACTGAGGCTGAGTCAGCTGGGAGGGGAGGGGAGGGGGACTTGGAGTTGGAGGCTGGGGCTCATGTCCACCTGGGTCGGCATGGGCTCTGGGATATTGGACCAGAAGTGCTCAGGTTCTAGAGGAGGCTCTGAGAACAGCCTCCTGCTGTGGGGGATGGCCACCCACCCCGTCCCCCTGCCCCCAGGCCCTGACGCCACCCCCTTGATCTACACGAATGGGAATCTCAACAGAGGAGTGGAGGGAGCAAGAGTGCTGTCCCAGGGGTTTCAGCCACAACTGGAAAGGGCCACATTGGCCAATCAGAGAACAGGAGACTGAGGCTCTCAGGACCAGAAGGGAACCCAAAAGGTCCCTGAGCCCTGCCCTGTGTGCTTGTGTACATCCAGCAGTGACAGGGAGGTCACAAGTAAGGCAGTCCATTCGACCTCTGGGCAGCTGACCATCAGGGCATTCTTCCCTGCAGTGATCCGAATCTACCCCCTGCCAGCTCCCACCCTGCCCACTGGCTCCGCCGTGGGACCACAAAGAGCAGATCCAACTCCTCTCCTGAAGGAGGGCATTTCACATGCCCCCTCTGCCAGCGTCTCTCTCCTCTGCTCCAGGCTGCCCTACCCACTTCCTCCGGGGTCTGCCCCCCACCACCCCCACCCTCAGACCATCCTCCTTGTAGCCGCTCTCACAGGGCACCCTGGAGCTGAACCCGCCCTTGCAGGGGCAGGCACAGAAAGCAGAATGGAAGCAGGTTCTTACCACCTCCCTCCCGCTACATTTCCTAAACCCTGAACCGCCATGAGTGCATCGAGGAAAGGTGAAGTTGGCGAACGAACGCCCAGGACTGGAAGAGGCATCACACTGCTGCCTTCCCCTGAGCTCCCAGGCCACCCAAACCCTGGCCCCTCACACTCTCGCTTCCAGAAAAACCAAGCCTGCTGCCTATACCCGGGCCACTGATTTCTCGGGTAAAACCCTACCACAGGGGTGCCTATTTCATGCCAGCCTTCTGCAAGGTAGTTTTGGAAGCTGGCTTGTTGACTCTCTTCTTCCTCCCCATGGCACCTTATAAATCTGAGCAGGATGACATCAAAATCTCACCCGAGTCACTGACAAACATTTTTGGTCCGAGTCAGAGAATGGAGCCCTGTGGCACGCCCCCTAGAGGCTCTTTCGAGTCAACACCGACACACTTGGTTTCGTGGGAAAGCTGAGCATCTGGGTGCTCCTGAGCAAATCACAGTTACATATAACAAATTATTTGATTTTTTCAAGCCATCTGAGAGGCTCTCTACATAAAAGAATCATCAGCAGCAAGTTTTTCATAAAATGAGAAATCCTCCTGTACATTAAACAAATCACAAAGTGACCTGTTCTGCACACACACAGAGTTTCATGAAATCTAGCTAATAAAGACACTCACATTTGCAAAGACCTCACCGCGTGCAGAGCATTCCAGGCATGAAGACACTGGGATCATGACTCCCATTGCGCAAGCAGGGGCACCTGGGCTCTGAAAGGTTGCCTGACTCACCTAAGGTCACATAGATATAAACCCAGAAGCACGCCCAGGTGTGTCGGACTGGACTCCAAAACGTCTGCTCTTTCCACTGTGCAAAGCTGTCTCTGAGGTTTCCGTACAGAAGTCTCTGCTCGGTTATGTATCTTCCCTGGACTGAGCCCAGAGCCCCATCCCAGCCTCCCTGGCTGCTCCCCGGCTCCTTCCTGCGATCAGACAGCTTCAGACCTACTGGGAACATGGAGACACTGGGAAACAGAGAGGAGCCCAGGACTTTGGTGGAATCAGCTCCCAATGCCAGCATGTTTTCCCCTAGAGAGCACCATTCCTGCCAGTGCTCCACGCACAGGTTAGAACCTGGCAGCAACCCAGGGCCACTTCTGTTCGGGGTCTGCCCACAAAGCAGGCGCTGTTCAGGAGCAAAGGCCATTCCTGGGTCCCACCTCCACTGCCTGTAAAATGGGCATCGCAACAATAAAAGGGAACTGCCTTCAGGGGCTGTGGTGGAGACCCTGCAGCACCCACCTCACTCCCTCCCACTACTGAGCCTTCACCAAATGTCCTTCCCTCTGCTTGGAACCCCATTCTCCCACCTTCCAAATTTGCACAGCTGTCTCCTGTTCATGCTTCAGAGCATCCTGTTCCTTTCCAGTTGGTTCCTGATCTCAGTCCCTCGCTGCACATCCATATATGTGACTCTGGTTAATGCTTGTGGCCCGGCCACTCTGTAAGCATTCTCCTCAACTGGAATGTAATTGTTTTGGTATACCCAGGAATCTGCAGCACTTGACATGCTGCCTGGTAAACAGTAGGCACTTAATAAATGCTTGTTGGATGAATGAAAAAAAGATCAGAGAAAATGGATATAGGCATGCTTTTTGCAAGGCCAACATGGCTGGGCCAATGCATGGTCACCATTAGGGACCTGGGAGATGAATGGGGGCAGGCAATTAAAGGGTGTGTTTTGCCCTGGCTGCTGCGGCTCAATTGACTGAGTGCTGGCCTCGAACAGAAAGGTCACTGGTTCCATTCCCAGTCAGGGTACTTGCCTGGGTTGCAGGCCAGGTCCCCATTTGGAGGGGGAGGGTGTGAGAGGCAATGGATCAGTATATCTCTCACACATCCATGTTTCTCTCCCTTTCTTTCTCCCTCCTTTCCCCTCTCTCTAAAAGTAAATAAACAAAATTTTTTTAAAAAATAAAGGGTGTATTTCATATTGGGCAGAAGGTAGGGAGCAGCAGAGAGCGTGGGAGAGAGCTTGGGATGCAGGCTGGTCCTTTCAAACGAGATGTCCCACGGCTAATCTGTCATCTTGACAGGCTCACACCCACTGCGGATGACCGCACCTAGTGAATTACCCAGCAAGTCCAAGGTAGAGGAGGGGCAGAAGGAGATGGAGGGGTGCGAGGTGGACATTTCTTCCTTGGAACCAAGGAAACTTGGCCTTCAGCAGCCAGCACATGTCATTAGCTATCACGCAGAGGTGACGGACTTGGGATGGTGATGAAGACTGGGCCAATCTCTCAGTCGTGGGAAAGCTGGTGGAATTCCTGCTGTTCCCCAGGACCTCCCGCTTTCTGTGGTTTGGATGCTTGTTCCTCCCTATCTCCCCCCCCACCCCATACCACCCCCTCCAAGACATTCCGTCCCTGGCAATTCTACTGAAATGGAGTCTCTATCGGGGGGTTGAGCAGAGAGAATGTGCTTTGGAGTTGGATGCCGGAGGTCAAGCCCAGCTCCACCTCCCTTAAGCTGTGTGGTGTTGGACAGCCTACATAACCTCTCTGAACCTCGGTCCAGTATTTGTGAAATGAACCTCGCAGGGTTACTATGAGAATTAAAATAAGTCATGGATACAAGGCACAGAGCACAGAGCCTGGCTCACGGGGTGCTCCATGCCCCACGACTTCCTCCCAGTCCCCTCCGGAATACCCATGCAGTTTCGGTACCGAATTCTGCTGGGCCCGAGAATTATCTTTCCACAGGAGGAGATGTCCTCTCTGCACCCAGACTATGAGATTTTTGAGGGCAAGGTTGTGCTGGCCATCTCTGCACAGTCCTCAGACAGAGAGGACAGTGCTGAAAAGCACGAGCCTAGGTCTGTACCCCAGCTCAGCCGTGTACTGTCTGTGCGACCACGGGCAAATGTTCCTGTGCTTGCTGGTGCCTCTGCTTTGCCTCTCTGTGAAAACAGCGATAACGAGAGTGGATGGTAAAGTCCTGCCTTGGAGAGGGCTGGCATGAGGCTTCGATGAAGGTCCCCATGTACAGAGCTTTGCACAGCCACCGGCAGAGAATTCAGCAAAAGCCAGAGACCATGCTTATCACCCTAGCAGGCCCCGGTGTGGTGTGTAGGCACATGTTCTGGGAGCGAGGGAAGGAAAAGTCTGTAAGAAAGTGCTTCGGACCTGTTTCTCCCTTTTGAGTAAGGGCGGGGCCCGCTGCTCTGAGGCATCCCCATCCCGGTAGCCACACCTGGCCGAGGGAGAAGGCCTGGGCTAAGAGAAAGCTCGCTGCTAGCACGAGCGCCGAGCGCCAAGTCCACCCCAGCAGAAGGAAAAGAGTCCATTTTCCACACGTGGGAGTTCTTCCTGATGATTCACGGACAACGTTCTCAGGTTTAAGAACAGCATTCCCATGTTGCAAGTCCGGTGAGGGATTTTACTGCCACTCCTCAAACGAGCTTCCCCCCGCTCGTGAAAGCAGGCGGGCCAGCCGCTTAGAACTGGGTCAACTTTGAAGCATTGCCCTCCCTGAGATAACCCAGCCTAACTTTTTAATAAAAGCAAGATGATTCCTGGTCTCTTTCCAATGAAAGTTAGGCTTCCCTGACCTTATAGCTTTCCCCCAGCTTCACAAGCTCCACCTGGTGAAGCCAGAATCTCAGCACTCAGGTACTCCACTTCTGGGTGAGGGGGCCCCTCCGTGGCTGAGACTCGGCCTGGAGCCCAAGGGCAGGGCCTCTGCTAGAGCCATCAGCCCTGCAGTCAGAGGGTCCGTCTTCATTTCAGACCCAGGATGAGGAGTCTCTTCCTGAGAATCTGCCTTTCGGGTCTCATAAGAACAAAGAGTGTCTCTGTTCTGCACTTCCTCCCCCTCCTCCTAACCTCACCCCTGGCCCGAGTCACAGTTGAGCCATTGCTGGCTGAACCACGACACATACACTGGTGCATTAATTTATTTTCCAGGTGAAAGGCACTGTCACGACTTCTGCAGCCACATACGGAATAAACACACACGCACACTTTCTCTTTTCAATGGAGCAGTCACCTGTTTACAGCTCATGCGGTCTTGATAGTTCTTCCTCCTTTTGAAGTCTCCACTGTACCTTTTGCCCACTGAGTGGCAAGTTCCAGGAGGCCGGGTTCTTATTTTCTTAACGCTGTGGAAATATGTGCCCTTTCCCCTAATATTTAGCTTTCCTGATACAATACATAGACGGCACTCTTTCAATGCTGTGTTTGCAAGGGACTGTTTATTTAATGGTGATCTGTAGGATACCACACACCGCTGTGGGCGGCAGGCCCTGCAAGAGGGGGTGGGGCGAGCCAAGGAGCCATCTAGAATGTTGTGCTCCCGACCCAGGCTGGGGCACATGCAGGCATCCAGTCTTCTCTGGAGAGTGTAGTTTATTATGCCTCTTTCAAGTTAAAGAGGCTTCACATCACTCCCCCAAGACCCCTCCCACCCCAAAAAGCTATAAATGAGACTAAAATGAACACTTGTGAGGTAAGGAGGTAATGGCACTTTTTAAAGGAAGGATTGTTTGTTTTTGTTTTTTTAATAGGTCTGGGTCTAGTCTTTGAAGATGATGGATTACCACGTAATCCTGGGGAAACCACCCAACAAGTATTTACTGAGCACCTGCTAAGTGCAAAGCTCTGTGGAGCGAGGTGGGGGAGGGGTGGGGTGCTCACAGTGCAATGGAGGAAATCAGACTAACACCCACCATGCACCTAACATAGAACCTAAAGCCACATTTGGCCTTTCTGGAACTAGAGAAGATGTAAGATTCAACAGTAGCCTGTTCCAGCAACTGTCACAGGACTGTCATCATTATGAATCGTACACAGTTCGAGCCAAAAGTTGGATGGTATTAGGTAGGATTCTTTTCCTACAATTATCCCCTCAGCAAATAAGCCCAACTCATTTCCACTTGCAAACAAGGCTGCAGGCCACAACTTCAACAGAGCTGAATCCCAAGCCTGGCCTCTGTGGTGGGAGTAACATCCGGGAGGGTCTGCAGCCCTCCCCCCACCCCAGGCCGGCGCAGGGGAACCAAGGACTTCCAGGGGCCATTCCTGCCACAATATACAAGAATGACCAGTGAGGCTTCAAGGCACTGAGCAAAGGGGGAAAACGAGATAAGAAGGGCTTATTTCAGATTAAGTTGAAAACAAAGGAGGGTTAGTTTTGAAAGGCTGGCTGAGTTCTTAAGATAATGGAAGGAGGTTTTAGGTTTCTGGTCCCATTAGTAAGAACTAGGTAGGGAATTATGAAAAGAACTTTCATTACAAGCAAGGGACACAGGCCAGGAAGGAATGATACGAAGACATTAAAATTCACTGTGTCTTCCAAAAACTCAGCTGGATTGGTCCTTGGGAAGAAGTGCCAATGGCCTGGCAGGTCCTCTCTGGAAGGGAGAGAGGAAAGTGACCTACCCTCCTTCTGGAGAGTCCCAAGTGTTGGTGAGGGTGTAGGGAGAGGGGGACCCTAGGTCACTGCTGGTCGCTGCTGTATAAACTGTGCAGCCGTTCTGAGCAGCAACACGGCAGTATCAACGGGTAGTACCGGCCCTGGGCCCTGGGCCCTCGCACTCCCCCTCTGCGGTGTACGCACTGGAGAGATCTCTGCAGCCCGCCCGGAGTGCAGTCTACGGGATGTTGGCTGCGGCAGTGTTCGAGGTAGAGGGCACTGGGGGCAACCTTAGCGTCACTGAGAGGGGGAGTGAGTAAGGCACCGGGGCTGGAAGCCGCTATGGACCTCCCTGCAGCAGTCAGCAGCCACAGATGCATACAACAGCGTCAACAGGTTTTAAGAACAAATTACGGGAGTAAAGAGGGAAATTACCAAACAAAAGCTACAGCACAAGACGAATGCAGATGAGGTACAAACCGCACGCACCAACAGCATAGTGTATTTTCAGAGGATACATGTGTTTGTATTAAACAGGTTAGAGTGGATGCCTAAGGGGAAAAGGGATAGAAGTGAGGATTAGGGATGAAAGGGGAAAATAAAAATAAAGCAGAAGGAGCACTTTGCAATGATGATAATGGGCCATGAATTGGAAAAAAAATGTGATTAACTCAACTTGCTGCACCTGAGGTCAGGAAAACCAGCGTGCTACCCACTCTTCTGAAAAGAAAAGGCCATAATACCGGGCAGGAGCAGCAAACAGTAATGGTGTAACGCTCAAGGAGCACCGGAGCCCTATCCTAGCAGGGCTGGGACTTACTTAGCATCTAGTGAGTAGCCTGCAGCTCAAGAAGAGGACCCTGTCTGTCCTCTCCTCATCCTATGCATCCGGGACAGTGCCTCATGTATGCTTGTTCAATTAATCTTGCAGAGGAAAGGCATCTATACATGAATAGTTATTATAAGACACAAGCAGAGAAAGCCCGAATGCCCGGGATAAACCTGGAAGGCCCTTTAGAAGACACACCTGAGACAAGTCGTAAGGGAGTTCAGTAGGAGGCAGCACACTCCAGGCAATGGAAATGGCTGAGCAAAGGTGCAGAGATGCTGAGTGACACAAAGGTGACCGCCCTGGTCTAGGCTGGCTGCAGTGACCTGCAGAAGCCCATCTCAGCTGCCATGGGACCTAGAATTAGGGTCCTGAAGAGAGGGGTACAAAATGGAAATGAAAAACTAGTGAATCTGTAAGACCTGGGA
Source organism: Phyllostomus discolor (assembly GCF_004126475.2). Taxonomy (NCBI): domain Eukaryota; kingdom Metazoa; phylum Chordata; class Mammalia; order Chiroptera; family Phyllostomidae; genus Phyllostomus; species Phyllostomus discolor. The sequence goes on from NC_040907.2 coordinate 155,661,615, forward strand.
CATACTTCCAGCACTTGGCTCAGCATCAGAAGCCTCTGGGAAGCCTTGAAAATGACAGGAACTTTGGGTCCTGCCCCCATGTCAGCCTCAGTGAATGCTGAATCGGCCTCTGGGTGTGGAGTGGGTGAACCACTCGTCAATAGGACACAGAATCCAAATGAATATTGGGGGAGGAGAAGTCAAAAGTCACACACAGATCTGGACTCTGGGGACTGGAAAGTAGGCGGTGCCATTCACATAAAGACCAGGCAGTCAGGGAGTAAGGTGAGGTGGGTGGGGAGGGAGGGTCTGTCCTTGGTGAGAAGGTACTGACTGGCCGGGGACAGGAGAAGGTCCCACTGGGGACACACACCTGCCCAGAGGTCATAGATTAAACAGAAAAGAGGGTCCAGTGCAAAAGGGAACAGAGAAGGAAACGGAAGCACAAGGACTGGGGAAACACCTTCACTTAGGGAGCGGGAAAGGGTTAACCGAGGAGAAAAGGGCAATGGTGAGGAGTGGGGAGAACCAGGACAGAGGAAGGCCGCGAAGCCAAATTTCCACCTGCAGCTGCATGGAGTCACATCCCTCTGGTGCTAACTTCACTCTCTGGGTCCATCCCTGCAGGTTATAGAGGCTGAATCTTAACGGGGAATGCAGTCAGCCGGCGGGCAGGCTGCAACCCTGAGGCCCCACCTTCCCCATCAGGTTACAGGTGGACTGGGTGGGTGCAGGATGCCGGCTACTGACTTGCCCTTTGTTTATCTTTGAATGAAGTTCGGCAGTTCTCACGCTGCACAGAGTCAAATACAAAGTGCCTTCGACACTGAACTGGGTGGGCCATTTGAGAGATTTTTAAAGGTGATAGTGACCCTCCTGGGTGACTTGAGAACCCGACCCACACACAGCAGATGAGACTGCCCCATGCTGCCACCACCTCCCAACTGGTCTCCCAGGTTCCTCCGATCTCTTGAGTTCCATCAATCCATCACACCACGTGTGGGGCTTCATCCTTAAACACACACTGGATCATGTCAAGCAACACCTCCAGAGGCTCCGTGAGCTTGCAGAGAAGTCTGGACTCCCAAGCTCAACATTCTAGCCCCGTAACCCCGGTCTCGCCTAGTGCCCCAAGTTGCCACGCCTGGGCCCCTCACTGCTCCCCATCATCTGTCTGCTCTGTCCCTGCCTCCCCAGGGACAACCTGCCTTCCCCTCTTTCCTCCTTCAGGCACCTAAGGATTAAGAGCACACGCTTCAGGAGGCCAGGAGGCCTGGCTCTGACTCCCGGCCCCACCGAGCACGGGCTCTGCTACCCTGGCTAAGTTAAGTCTCTTCCCTCTTTGGTAAGATGGGGATGAGTTAACACCTACCTCACATGGTTGTGAGAATTAATGGGAGGAGGAAAGCACTCAGCAGTGCCGGGTACAGAGTCAGTGGCCCATTAAAGCAGATATGCACGTGCCCGTGGGTGTGTGTGCACATGCACATGGACTCATGTGCACACGCGCCAGGTCATCAGGGAGCTGAGGACATTTCAACCCCTCATTAAAGTGAATACTTAATTCCCTTCCAGAAACTTCCATGCCACTTGCTGTCGTACCCCCACAGAGCCGTCACTTCATGCTACTCAGCTAGCTCACGGGGGAGGGGGAAGGGTGTCTCTCTCCGACTGCAGTTCCACAAGGGCAAGGAGAGAGTCTTGCTGCCGTTCCCTCACCCAGCCCTCCCGCCCTCCGTTCCTAGCAGAGGCTATAATTTAATCTGCCGAGCAATAGGGAGCCGTTGAGCACGACAGTGACCCCACTAAAGTAGTGCCACAAGGAGGCTACTCTGGGGTGGGTCGGCCAGGTCCATTGGGAGCTGGACTGACCACAAGGGTGGAGACCCCTGAGAGAGCTCTGGAAGGAAGGGCTGAGCTAGAGTGGGGGCTAAAGGAGTGAAAAGGGTGGAAAGTGATCTCCCAGCTGAAAACGGCAGTGCGGCTCCACTCCGAGGGAACCACCACACCCCTGCTGGATACACACGACGCTCTCTGCCAAGGCACTGAACAGACGAGCTCCACTCCCATGTGGGCTATTTGCCCATCAATGTCACTTCAATAATCTGTCCTACAAAAGTCATAGCCCAACTTCCCAAAGACATATATGGATGTTTAGGGCAGCACTGTGTACAATGGCAAAAAAAAAAGTTGGAAACAATATAAATGTTCATAGGATAGATTTTTAAGATTAGAACTGCTTACTCTGTACTTCTGAACCGCCTTGAAGGCATGATGATAAATCTCCGTGTGGGTTAAGACAGGTTTGGGTGGGATTTTGTTACTTGCAGCTGAACGCCTACTAACAGATTCACCAGCTTTGCACCGGGCCAGCTCCAGCTGGAGGAGAAATAAACGCAGTCTGACTCCACACGCAGAGAACTCCAAAGCCCTGGGCAGCTTCCCCATGAACTGCCCCCAAGAGAGCAGTCTCATGACCCCGTGTCTCGAGGGAAGACAGCCTGACCAGAAACCCAGCGACTGTCACCAGAAACTAGTAAGAGGGCTATGGAATTAGTCAACATTAAAAAACAAATAAAGATGATTTTTTGTTTTTCTTCCCATCCCCCTCCAGGAAGGGGAATCCCTGGAGGACCAATCTGTAAAGGCTTTGCATGGTTTCCACCCTTCCCCCACACTGCTCGCCAGGCCAGAGGAAGAGATGGGAATAAACTTCAGACAAGTTCAGTAACACCAGCCTCAGCTAGCTTCAGGGTGGTAGGACAGGAGAGAAAATCCATTAATACTGCGTCTACGACAGCCTCCAACTCTAGGAGTTTGTGCTCCTTTTATTACCCCCATTTTACAGACAAGGAAACTGGGGCCCAGGAAGATTAGATAACTTGTCCAATGTCGCACGGCTGTGGTGGACTCCAACACTCCTGTAACCACTGTACCATAATCCATAAGGGTTAACGCCTAATACTAACATTATTAAGGCTGGGAACCTATCGGAGGACAGTTTTGAGAATTCCTGTTGCCCAGGCTGACTTGCACGCGTCTTCCTACTTCCCAGGGTTCACCCTGGCTGATGTTAGGTGCACATGGCAGGGCAGAGGTCACCCTTTAAGGCACTGGGGGCACTGGCAGGGACTGTCTGCTTTGGAGGAGCTGGATTCACTAGGCTGTCCTGGGTACCAGGGGGCCCTCTCCCTGCAACTCTGGGAGCCAGTGGTTACCTGAGCCCCATGGGTAAATCCCAAGTGCCCCGTGCAGAGCCCGCCTGGGGCTGGAGCTTCGATGGGATTTCCCACTCGGATGCGGGCTCCTGCAGGCAGGAGCAGCCAGGCAATCCACGGCCCCACTGCCTCTGTCAACCAAGAACTCACACGGAGGAGATGCCCTCGCTCTCTCTGTTCTTTCCAGGAGTCCCAACTGGAAAGGCCTGTTCCTCTGCTCATCTCTCTGTTGAAGGCTAAACCACTTAACAGATAACACTGACAGATCAGCACTGCCCCATCCCCACACACCTGGGCAGGTGACCTTTCCACAGCAGAACAGAAGGGAGACTGACGCGCGTGCTCTTGGGAGATTAAAACTAGGCGTTAGGGTCCTCACCGGACTGAAACATTTACAGTCTCTCCTCTCCCCTCCCCGTGAGGCCCAGACTCACGGACGTCCCCAGCTCCCTCCAAGCCCCTCCTCGATTCTTCCCTTGCTTTCTTGCAGTTCCTCTTCCATCTTCACCCACTCTGGGTCACAGCTTTTTCCTGGAGACAGGTCCTCTGGACGCACCTGCACCAGCCTGCTTCACGCAGCCCAGCCTCATGGCCTTCCTGCTACCAGGCCCCCACCGAAGCGAGAAGCAATGCTTCAGAGCAAGCGCCCCTTCTGCAGGCGCAAAGCCACGGGAGAACCCCACCCACCCGCCCGCTCACCACACGGGGGCCAGGGAAGCAGGAGGGGACGGGAGTTGGAAAGCTGGTCAAATCCCAGTTCTGCCACCTACTAGCCGTGTCACCGTGAGTGAGCAGGTGACCCGACCTCTCTGATTCCCAGTTTCCTCACCTATACAATGGGAGAAACACAATCTGATGTGAGAGTGAAAAGTGTGTCTGGCACAGAAGAGGCACCGGAGGAAAGTTTTTAAATAGTTATGGTGAGCTTGCGTGAGCTTGTGTGAGACCACTAATACTAAAATCTGAGTATTCTTGGACCCCAAGCCTGACTATAAGGACATCTCAAGGATAAACAATGGCCCCAGGAATATGTCAGAGCGACAATGACCCAAAAACATGTGACGCACACACACACTCACTTCTCCAAACAGACCACCCACACATACAACATACCACACCCGAACACACACAGGTAAACACACCCTCTAAACACACATTCACAGACACCACGCCCAAACACCTGCCAACACGCACGTACACAACACATCCCCAGCTACGCAGGCACTCCACACTCATGCACACCCCCCTCAGGTCCAAACACCCCACCCAAACATGCCTGCCTCCAATCACACACACACACACACACACACACACCTCCTTTTCCCCCTTTATTTTCTGAAAGATGTTCTCACCGTCTGTAAGGACACCACCCTCTCCACAATTTCAAACGATGTCACAAGAAGTTTAAGGTTAACAATGTCCAACTTCCTGCCAACTAGCCCGACTGCGGCAGATACAACCAGCAGATGCAGATGGGGAATTTCACCACAAACAACAGTGTCTTGGTCACATGTCCCCTTGCGCCTGGGCACCGACGCCAGCCTCCCCCAGCCTCCGTTTCCTCAGACAGTTACTCGGCTCCCCCCCCGGCCTGACTGGTGAAGGCTCAAGACTCTAGACTTCTGCTTGTAAGTCCTCTGTTTGTTTATCTCTTTCCTGGGGCAAGTCGGTATCAGGTCACATTCCCACGTTGCCAAGGCCCGGCTTCTCTGGGTCCTGTTTACATTGACTCGCTCCTTCTCTGAGGAGCCTCCAGAAGCTTCTGTATTGATCGCCTGCTCTTCAGTCCTGTCCATTTTGATTCACCCCAGAAATTGCCCTCTTCTACCCTAAAACAACCTGCATTGGACAAGGCTCTTTTCTGACTGCTCTATATCAAGCGCCCCAGAAACCTCCAGAAAGACGGCACGGCCTGGGGAACTGAGTCACGGACAGAGGTTTCCAGCGGCTCCGCAGCTTGCTGGCAGAGGTTTACTGTTGTGGTTCAGGTTTGTCCCAAAGCAGACCATCAGACGAGGCTTTGGGTGCAGGCTGTTTATTGGGGAGCTGGTGCCAGGCAGTCCAGGTGGGGAAGTATAGGAAGGCAGACCAGGAAAGGGTGTAAGCTGGTGAAGGGTGTGTTTACGAGCAGGTTACCTCTGTGGGCATCTGGGGCTCTTGTCCTCGGCGTTTCTGGCTGGAACTTGTCTCAGAAGCCTCCCCTACAGAGCAGGTGTTGGGACACAAGCCCCATCCCCCACTTTTTGAAGGCGACTCCCTGGGAGGACAACTCACCCCCCCTCCTTCATCAGGTGCACCTGCTGGGGCAGAACAAACTCCCATGGCGCCACGGGGCTGGAGGAGAGCCCTCTCAGGCGGATGGGGTGGGGAGAGGGGTGAGGAGGGACCAGCTCGGGAGGTGGGGCTTAGGAATCAGCGGAACTGCTGCAGGTGAACTCAGGTAAGTCGAGGGAACATGGGGCAGGGCATCAGCAGTGTCCTCCACACTTAGGAGTCGTGTGCTTCTCCCAGCCTTCCCTCATTTGTGAAACAGGTGGGAGACACCTGTCACTTCTCGGAGGGTCCCTCAGAGGCAGAGATGACGTTTGTGCCGATACCCACAGAAGGGGCGTCACCCTCTGGAAGGGCAGTCCTGCCACAACACACACCCAGAGGCGGCTCAGCGCGGGCGAGCAGAGAGTGTCATGGAAAAGGGTGTAATTCCAGACTCCCAGCCAGAGAAGTCAGGCCGGGCCCACTGACCATCCTCCTGGTCCCTTGGCCAAGCCTCACAACCACTGAAATGGCCACTACGGAGGACAGTGGCTGCTGGACGCTTTATGCTGTACTGAGTTCTCACGGTGACCCTACATGGGAGTCATGGGCACGGGTGGCTGAGAACACTGAGCTGAGAGGCTTACTCCACTAGGAAACGGTGGCGTCGTCATGTCTGAACCTTTCCACTCCCTTCCTCCAGAACGTGCCACAAGCTCCATCCAAGATGCCACTGTCACCGGCACCAAGCAGGGAGAGGACCTCTCAAGGGTTCTAAGCACACACATCCCTCGGGCCCCACAGGCCCTGGCGGACTCCTCCTGCTGTGCCAGCTCTGATGACAACAGTAACACTTAGGTGGCACCAGCTCTGCCCCAGGCGAGATTGTAAGTGGTTTTAGCATCATTATCTCATGTAATCTTCCCAGAAATCCTACCAGACAGGTAACTGTTACTATCACCATTTTACAGAAGTGAGATCAAGCGATTTGCCCAAAGTCACACAGAAACAAATGGTAGAGCCGAAATTTGCATTCGGGCAATCCGGTTCCGGAGCGCCTGCTCGAAGCTGTTCTCGGTGCTGCGTTCCCCTGTACAGTGCAGGCTCCGTTGTCCTCACCCTCAGGAGGCCACACCCCCGAATGCTGGGGATAGAAGTGCCACTGACCTCCTTCCTTGGGCAAGGATGGACAAAGGCAGCAAGGAGGTGAGGGAACAGCATGCCCAGCCACCTCTCCTAAAGGGGCAGGCTCCAGGGGACACAGGGCCTATGCTGTCTCCTGAGTGAGGGTCTCCTTACTGGGGCAGAGGGGGGATGCCGACAGTGGCACCTGGCACTGTGGCCCAACACAATTAAGGTCAAGTGTTTTTTGTTTTTTTGTAGCATGATGACTTTTCAGTCTGGATGGGTTAACAGGGGGTTCCCAGGACAATCTTTCCAAAAGGGAGGGTAAATGCAAAAAAAAAGTCAAAGAAAACACAGTTCCACAGAGTACGGAGCCAGGGAGAAGCCAAGGTGAGCTGGCCCATGGAGAGGTGGTGGAGATCTTATGGAAGAACACCCTGGGGCTCACACACCAGCAGAGGTATCTGGTTGACCCCCGGGGGTCTGCCCACCAGCTGAGGGCCGGCCTGGCTGGCCGCAGGCAGACACAGTCTTCTTCCCACTGATTACATCAGCAGAACCTGAGCCACGGGGAACAGAAGTCCAGCTCTCCTTTTTTGCGCCTCCATTCTGCTTTATAACCCATTCTACCACCACCCGGCCCCTTAAAGGGACGTTCTGATCACAGGCTAGAAACAAAGCCAAGCAAATTAGCTCAGCCACACAGACCCAGAAGTCGGGTTAGGGGAAGAGTCATCCTGTCATCTCTCAGCCAATGCACCCGAGAATGATCCTTTGGGGACGTTCTGCCTTATCTGCTAGGGGGAGCACATGCTATTTCATTCACTGAGCTCTCGCTCTGCCTGGCTTTACTGGATAACCCACTTAATCCTCACCGCCAGCCTGGGATATGCTTTTCTCATCGACGCTGTAGAGATGAGAAGACCGAGGTGTGGAAAGCCTCAGCACCTCCCTCAAGGTCCCGGAAGCTCCCAAGTGGCAAAGCAGGGAGTCAACTCAGGCAGTCTGGTTTCAATGGCTCCACTCCAGCTCCACGATGGCACTGGTCTTAATCCTCATGACCCATGTGGTACAGACACCACTGTCTGATTTTACCCAGAAGGCAACTGAGGCTCGGAGTTACGCTGGCTCCCCAGGTCACCAGCTTAGTAGTGGAACCAGGATGTTGAACTTTGGAGCCTGAGTTTGTGACTACCACAAGGACCTGCAAGGGCAGGAGGGGACAGTGCCAATGGGTGGTCAACAAGCCAGCGCTGCCTGGAAGTGGGCACGCCAGCTGGCCGGCAAGGCAGGCGCCATAGGGCAAAGCCAAAGGACCCGATACCCCATGCCATTAAACCCCAGTGGGGCAGGACCAAGCAAGTGCCAAGGGCTGTTGACAGACTGGCCGCAGACAGGGACTGTGTAGCCCACAGCTGCTGTGTTATTTTGGGGTGCAGGAAGAGGGGGAGGACTGGCTAAGGACCCACCTCATTCCAACAACAAACTGAATGAGGCAGGGTGGGGAGGGTGCCCCCTCCCAGCTAAAGCAGCAGCCCCAGGCACCTGCTGGGCCTTGCTGAGAGCTGAATGGTCTAGGTGTCAGAAACATCTTGCCAGACACACTAATCCGGCCTCTACCAACAAACACACAGTTTCCCACCCGCCCCCCTCCCCGGCCCCCTGTGCTGGACTTGTGAATGGCCTAGGAAGACGACCCACACAGCAAACCCACCCCCTGTGGTGTCAGGTTCCAGGAGCAAATGGCTTTTCCTGCCTCAGGAACAAAGGAGGGCTGCTCCTGTCTGCCACCCGGCCTCTGCTTCCCCGACTCTGACATTTGTTAGCTCCACACTGGTGGTGGACACCTCACGGCCAGGATCCTGCACATAAGGTGTCCAGACAGAGGACCTGGGACGTGGCAAGGCTGGCTGGCAGGATTCCCTGGAAGGCCGGGAAGCAGGAAGCGTCCTGAGGGACTCTGGAGACCCACTGCCTAGCTCCGACCCCCCCCTCCTGGCTCACGGCTTTTGATACATTTACTTCTCTGTGGCCCTGTGTTCTCCCCCATAATGACCACAACAGGGCTTTCCGCGTTAAGTTATGTATAGAATTAAATGAATACGGTGCTTACAAGAGCGGCTGGCACATAATTAATGCCGCTATTACTATTATTACCATCATTTCGCCTGGAAGGCCCCTTCTCAACTGTGGACACTAGAAGACGGTTTTCCTGGACATTACACAGAGTCTAGTTCCCCAGGCCGGCCCATCATGCGGGAAACTAGACACAGCTCGTCCTTGGTGCTGTGATTCCATCTGCTCAATGGATGAGAAAGGTTTTGGTGGATTGGCCTGAGAGTCTTAATACCATTTACAATATTCTATCCCTAGGAATACATATATATTTTAAATTTCAAAAAGCCAGTTTCCACAACTGTAAGTCAAAAGCTGAGCTGTGGTCCTTTTAAACAAAAATAAGAGTGGGATGGGAGGTAGGGGCTTTGGTAGAATAAAGCTTTCATCCATGGATATATTTCATAAGTCAAGGGTCTAGGCGATCCAGTCCTCCTGCCAGCACAGGGGAGGGGCGTTCAAGACGGAAAGATGCAGCGGGCGCTGCCTTTGCAGGAGCTCACCACACTCAGGCCCCCAGCCGGAGGGACTGCTTTCAGCAAGGTTCCTCGCACACAGCAGGTACAAAACCCATGTTCACTTAGTGACATTCCCTGATACGTGCCCTGTGTTTGGGTCCTGGAGTTCCCATCCACGATGCTGCAGCCAGAGGCTGCGTTTCCCCAGAGAGTACCGCTTAGGGAGTCAGGATTACACCCCAAGCAGAGTTCCCAGAATAACCTCTCCAGCAACGTTTTGGCCAGATTCCACCTTCAGCAAGTCGGGAGGAGGCCTGGCTGCTGAGCCTAGCACCTTTCTCAGTCCTGGGAGAGATTCCTCGCCCAACTTGACTCCTTTCCTGTTCTGACCCCAAGGCCCACCGCTCTCCCGCCGCTCACTCCACTGGGCCACACCAGCCTCCTTGCTTCTCCCTAAAAGGCCAGGCACAGCCCTACCTCAGGGCCTTAGCACTTGCTGTTCCTCTCCCCCAATCACATTTGCTCCAAATGTCCACGTGCCTCACTCCCTCAGATCTCCCTCCAAAGTCACTGTGCAGGGGGCTGTCCCGGGCCACACTCTAGAAAATGGTGCAGCAGCTCCTGCCGCTCCCGCCGCTCCTGTCGCTCCCGTCGCTCCGGTCGCTCCCGCCGCTCCCTGCCTCTCTCACCCTGCTTCTCCACAGCACTCCCCCGGCTCCGTCCGACACACTGTACACGTTACCCATTTCCTTTGTTTGTTTGTTGTTTCCCTGCCCCTACAGAACATCAGCTCCACAAGGGCAGAGGCTTTCATCTGCCCTGCTGTGCTCCCAGTGCTTGGCACACAGTAAGCATTCAGATGTTGATTGATTGATTGACTGAATGAATGATTGCATGATTGAATGATTGAATGAATCAATGGATGGATGGATAAATATGAATAAGTATCAGATCAAGGTCCATCCCTCAAGAGGCTCTTCCATCAACCAGGCACTCTAAACACAGGCTTGCTGACCAATCCAATGCCACTCTTGATAAGTGTTACATGAGAGGTAGAAATACTAAACATACAAATTCACAACAGGAAATACTGTAAGATGATGAATCTGGAAGCTTCCAGGAGCTGGCAGCAAAACCATGAAGGGTGGACATGCTAATGATGGTCACAATCGCTGTCATTTATTGAACAGCTGTCGTGTGCCAAGCACGACGTAGAATAACAAGTATACGGGCTGGGTAGTATAATTATTCCCACTTTACAGATTAGAAGAGTGAGGCCCATGAAGGTAAAGAAACTTGACCAAGTGAAACAAATCAGTAAGGGGCTTCAGAGCCAGAGCCCACTTACCAGAGGCCATTGGTGCCCTGCCCTCCGGCTCCTGCCCTCAACTTCCAACTTCCGGCCCTGAGGCCCTCTCTCAGGGGCTCAATCCAGAGGCCAGGGCCTCCTTCAGCCTGAGCAAGCAGCAGGCTGAAAATGCCCCTTAACTAAACTCGCCCCCCTCCACTTCCCAAACACAATGCTGTGTAAGCTACTAGCTTCAAGCATAAGAAGTAGAGTCCCCAGCAGCTGAAACTTCTGAAGGGCCAGGCCTTCAAAAGTGGTTCTGGACAAGAGTTCAAGGGGAAGCAAAATTTAAATCTCAAAATAGAGGCCAGACCTTGCCAGGGGCCCATTCTTGATAAGAGAGGTTTGTTATCTTATCACCACCAGCAGCTCCAACCACATCACATGCTAATGGAGGGGCTCGGAGGGAATTCCAGCCAGGGAAGGCAGATGAGCGGGGTTTAATCCAGACCCTTGAAGTTTTATCTGGAAACCCGTACAACCCACTCCCTAGCCCCCCAGCCTCTCCAGAAGCTCTTTCCATACTGCAGCAGAGCCACAGATCAGGGCCCAGGCTCCCAAGGGTGCCCTTGGCAGAGGGAGACACACAGCCACACAGACCAGAGTACGGTGGGTGGCGAGCAGAGAGGGCAGACGAGGTGCAGCTAGTCCGACTTGTGTGGACGCTTCCAGCTGGAGGCGGGGAAGAAGGAGAACGCCCAACCTCGGCGCGTGGCGAGGGGGGTGGGGCAGCAACCCATCAACTCTCCAGGGAGCACAGTGGAGCCATCACAGGCTTTGCTCTGCAGAGATCTGCGTTCAAACCCTGGCTTCTCGCCATTTACTGCCACGTGACAGAGAGCAAGATGCTGCACCCCCCTGAGCCTCGGTTTCGTGGCCTGCGAAACAGGGGCCATGGGCAGGGTCGCCGTGGAGCTGACAGGAGACAGTGGACGAGACGCCCCAGCCCAGCACCTGCACCTGCACGGGCTCCACTCTCACGTCCTCTGCCTCGCCCCCACGTCCCCCGCCCGGGAGCTGCCACGTCCAGTGCACACGGGGAGAATGAGGCTGCCTTTCTCCAGCTGCCAACGAGTGATGACTAAAGTAAATAATTAATCCCGGCTTGGAACCGAAGCTCAGGCATTGTTCTACTACAGACCTTAACTCTGTAAGAGGAGGCTCGGTTTGGCAGTCCACTGGGGCTTGCTCAGAGCTCCAGGAAACCCGGGGCAGCCACCTCCGGCACCTCTGCCCCCACCGACAAGCGACGGCGTCCCCTCCGGGTGCCAGGCATGGTGCTGAGAGCTCTGTGAGTCGTTCCAGCCCAGGGGGGCAGCATTCCGGAAAGAGTTTCTTTCTCTGGGAGCCCCACTGCCAGCACCATGCCAGGCCGGCCAGGCCTCCCTCTCTGTTGTTACAAAGAAATTCTCCCACACAGTCGAGTCCCTTAAAATAGCCCTTTGGGTCTGGGCCATCAGGAAACGGAATAAAGCTGGGTCGGGATGGGGCCTACCATGAAAGAATGTACAAAGCAGCCACTTCAAACGACTGGGACAATCCCTTCGTGCTCAGAACCCTTAGGTGGGCGAAGGCAGCGAGGCAGGCTTTCTCAACAAAGAACATTTCTCCGCAGGAGGACCACGTGTCGGGTCGCAGGAGCCCCCACTACCCCAGAGCAGACCCGGAGAGGGACCACGTGAAGAAGGCACAGAGATGGGGTGGCACAGGCACGGGCGGAGGGACATGGGGGCCAACACCCCTGACTTTGTACTTGACTGACAATGCACCCTGCACTTTCTGAACCTCGGTCCCCGTGAGTGAAACGGGGTTAAAAATGCATGTTTTCAGGGCTGTGTCAAGATCAGAGACTGTAAGTAAAAGGCCTGAGTGTCCTGGCACGAAACAGAAATTCAGTATGTGATAGCTCTGATGATGGTGCCCACGTAAGACAGGTCAACGTCTCCTTTGTTACCTGCGTGAGAACGTTCCCGGAAAAACGGAAACCAGCCATTGCTCTCTACCAGGGGCCACACAGGGATGGGTGGAAATGGAGGAGGATGTCCCACACCCACGCAATCCCTCACCCTACCTGGTGCACCCCACCTAGAACACGACCAGCACTGGGTAGCACCCCCACCTCTGACTCCTTGGAGTTGCAGTCAGATCTGCTAAGAGTGATCAGTGTCTGTCGCTGCTGAAGTGCACGATCCAGGGGTCCCCGGGGCAGGTTGGAGGGCTCCACACAACCCACTGCATAACTTATGCTGCATTGACACACACGGAGGAAGGGGCTCTGCCCAGCCCACCCTGCACCTCCACCCAGACACGGGGAGGGTGCTTCCTCACCAGCCAAAGGGAAATGACAGCAGAGAGCCCGAGAAAGCGTCCGCAAGGAAGGGCAGAAAGCGCAGCTGTTTCCCCTCTGCTAACTCAGCCGCCTGGATGTCACTTCCTCCCCTCAGGTAACAGCAGAGAGAGAAGGGACTGGAAACAGCAGTCTCTTCCCATTCACAAAAACAATAGGTTTGGGAAGAAGCAAAGCGCAATTCCCGGGGTGGCTTTCTAGAAGCCACCTTCACTGGGGGTGCGTGGTGATCCTGAGCCAGCCCCGGCTGCCGGCTGCAGGGCAGGGGCGGCGGTGGATCGGGAACAGCCCCTTTTCGTAAAGCATCCCCTTCCCCAAACGATTAAGAAACCAGATTGGGGGACCTAGGGACCTTTCACACAGCTACTTTCTCTGGACTCAGCACTTCCCAAAGCTTCCTTCACACCCACCCTCCCCTCTGCAAAGCAGGCCAGAAAGGAAGCAATCAGCCCATTTTCTAGGTGGGCGAATGAAGATCGAGGTAGGGAGGGCAACGTGCGGAAGCTTTCCACCTGCCAGGCCTCAGGTGGAATTGCCTTGGGGTCCAGCACTCCCCAGGGGTGTCCCCAGGGCTGTGAGGTCTCTGAGGGGCCAAGGCAGGCCCCTCTCTGCATGCAGCTTATGGGCTGTGCAGTGTTTGGCGATTCATCTCAGCTCTGTGGGCCTCCGTGTCCCAGCCGGTACGATGTGGATGCCAGCAGAAAATACACACCTTTGGGGGCAGTTTTGGGCATTTCCATAGAACTCGTACACGGAGAAAACATTCGGAAAGGTTAGCTGTGATTTTTATCGTTAGGTATTCCCTAAAGAATCAGGCTTACTAGAAGATCTGGGGGTGTGGTGGGGGTTAAGTCCACGAAGCGGTAGTTGAAGCATTGTATTTAAAAGTAAAGCGAGTTCAGAGAGAATGGAAGAAGGCAACATCAGCAAGACTGTTTCAGGTCACACCCTTCAAAGACATCCTGGGCCCCCAGGGAGCTGCTCAGCATCAGCCCCCAGACCCTACAAGGACTGAGGCTTCCTCGCTCCTGCCCTTGGGGTGCTGCAGAGGCCGCAGTTTCTGGGAATGTGGATAGAAAACGCTCCGCTGTGACATTCTGCGGCTACTTCGGCAGGTCGGCCAGGGCCCTCCCTCTGCTGGTGAGGCCCTTGCTGCCCCCCTTCTCCTCCTCCTCCACCCTTCCTCTGCAAGACCTCGGGGGTGCAATCAACTTTTATGAGGCAGTCTGACCCCTGAGAGGAAGAACTGTAAACAGAGAGGACTTGGGTCCCTGCCTGCCATCTAGAGTCCCCCCCATGCAAAACTAGAAAAAGCTCTGTTCCAGCCACAGCTGCAGGAACCGCCCTAGGGCCAGCTCTGGAACCCACCAGAAGGCCGCCATTGTGGCAATCAGCTCCCTTTCCCGCACAATCCTTGGCGGGAAAGGAAGGTTCAGAGGTGTCTACACTATAAACGGAATGCCCTCGGTTCGTATTTGAGGCTCTTGGAAGCTGGCTGGCCTTTCCCTTCAGCCCTCTCCCCCACGTGGGCTCCGCCCACATTTTCCCTTCTAAATCCTACTCTTCGCCATCCACATCCTAATTACTCTTCAAGGCCCCTCATGAAGCCTGCCTCCTCTGCCAATCTTCCCTGAAGCTCCAGTCCACAGAGAGCTCTCCCTCTTCTAAACTTAGTAATTATTACAGCAAATACCTGTGTTGTGCTTAATACATGCCAGGGACTGTTCTAAATCCATGACAGGTATTAATTCATTTCATCTTCACTATAACCCTATGAGCAAAGTCCTATTTTCCCCTCATTTGTGTGTGTGTGTGTGTGTGTGTTTACAGATGAGGAAATCGAGGCACAGAGATATGTCATTTGCACTGGGTCCCACGTCAGTAGATAGATGGTGGAGGCAGGGTTCCAACCCTGGGGTACCAGAGCCCGGGTGCTTTCCGATGACACGGGCTTCCAGATGCACTTGGCGTCCGAGGTGGTACTGCCTGGACGCCGCAGTTATCTCCGTGCCCCTCTCTGACCAGCCGGCTCTAACAGGGAAAGAGGTGACAAGTTCACACAAGTGGGAGTCAGAGACCAGAGTGAGGACCCCAGCTTTGCCACTGAATTACTGAGTGAGGGCCACATAAACTGTCTGGTCTCAATTTCTGCATCAGTAAAGGGGAGATAAAAACACCTACCTACCTCAAGTGGTTGTTACGAAGTTCCAGAAAGACCCCCCTCTAAGGCAGCCCTCTAAAAGGTGCCTTCTGCACTCCCTGGCACGTAATAGGTGTGTGCACGGTAGCTCTCGCCCTCCTCTCCTCCCTGTGCACCATATCCCCCCTGGACCCTGCTCAGCACCTTGGCTCAGGTGGTAACTTGCCCGGAGGTTGCTCGGGGGCACGGAAGGGCCTCCTGTCCTCTGTCCAGGCCCCTGACCTCTCCATTCACCCGCCTTCCTGTGGCTGACTCCATGGCAGGTAGCAGCTCTGGGAATCCACTCTTGAAACGCCAGTCACCCTACTGGATGCTTCCATTATGTTTGGCAATTGCCATGGCAGAGTCAGCCTCTGGCCCTGGCTCAGAACCTATTTCCAAAGGCAGAATCTCCACCTCATTTCCCACACACACCCCTTGCCCTTCCTGTTCCCTGGATCCCTGTCCTAATCCATCATCCCTTTCCTGGATTCTCAGAACTCAAGAGGAGTGAGTGTAACTACCGTGTGTGTAACACTATTATTTGTTTGCCTTTGTTTAATCAAGAGGCTTAAGAGAACAGAGTTGCCTATTAGACATTTTCTGGCCAAAATATAGTCTGGTCAGTGACTCAGGCTGAGGAAATTAGAAGGCAGTTTCCAGGGGGACGGCTGTGCAAACCCCAAGTCAGAAGTCCTAACGACACTCCTCTAATTCAGAGCCTCTGCGGGCCATTAACTCAGGCCAGGCCCGGAATATCTCTTTGGAAAATGCAGCAGCTGGCACTTATATTTCTGGAGCTGGAACCAGTCTCCTATGACCTCAAATAGGTTTATTTTTCCCTTCCCTTCCCCTCCCCTTGGCCTGCCACCACACATGGTGATCCCAATCCCGATTTGTCCCCCGCCACCCCAAACCCTCACTCAGCTCTAGAAAGGGCAGTGATAAAAGGCTAGTGGTGCTCCCCGTCCCAACGGCCTTGACGGATGTGGTTGGTTGTTCCATACGTGGGGAGCCTTGTCAGACCTGTGAATCACCCCTAGATCATTTCCTTCCTGGGAGAACGAGAAGGAACTGTTCCCGTGCGCGTGGCCGAGAGAGAGAGAAAGCAGGCTAGAGTGCCAGCCCGTGTGTGGTGCTGACCTTGGGCCTAGGACCCTGTGTGGCCTAGCCCTTTCCTGGAGCACCCCTCTGCTCCTTTCCCCCAGCACATGCTCATCCCCGCTCCTGCCCGGCTTACCAGGAAGCCATCCCTACATCAGCTCCAGGAAGCCATCCAGGTCTGAACAG
Source organism: Phyllostomus discolor (assembly GCF_004126475.2). NCBI lineage: Eukaryota > Metazoa > Chordata > Mammalia > Chiroptera > Phyllostomidae > Phyllostomus > Phyllostomus discolor. Next base: position 155,677,927 of record NC_040907.2, read on the forward strand.
CTGCTGCTCGCTTACGTTGTTGCTCTTGTACGCTGGGTGTTTTCCACGGGGCATGAAGCCCAATTTCCCATCGGACTATGAACAGCTGGGCCTTCTTTTTTTGCCTCAGTCTTTCCTTTTCTCCTGGCTTCACCTATGGGGTCCGAACTGCACTCGGGCGTTTTGGTGATCAGGATCGCCAGGTAGAAACTAGTGTGTGCTGAGTGCTCACAATGGGGACCGGGGACTAAGTGGCAGCTTTACCCCAAGCTGTCTCAGGTCAGTTTCCCCAGAGCTCTGTGAGGCTACAGGTGAGGAAGCTGAAGCCCAGTGTGGCCGGCCCCAGGCTGTGCAGCGGGGAAGAGCCCGAGGTGGGATTCAAACCCTGATCTGCCCAACAGCACTGATTCCCTCAGGGAACCGGCCCTGAGAAGACCCTTCCCACGCCACCGCTGCCCATCCTTCCTCCCGTGGGGCCGGATCCGCAGTCTGAGAGCCCAGAGAGAAACTGACGGGCTAGGAAATGAACAGGTCTGGGACCAGCTCCTAAACATGCAGCTCCCGGGACCGAGAAAAATCTGTAATGATCTTCTCACTCGGGAGAATGCATTATTTCCACAGGGCCAGGTGTCATCCTGGGTTTGTTCCACTCCTGCCTCACACTGACCTCCCTCCATGGCGCGGGGTGAATGTCCCACACAGGGAGGCAGCCCCCAAGCACCACCCTGCATTGCTCTCTCGCTGCCCTGCAGGTCTGGGGCGGGTCTCCCCACCAGCCAAGAGGAGGGGCCCCATTTCAAGTTCATTTCCTCCCTTGCAGGAAAACTGGCCTGAGTTTACCCAGATCTGCCTTAACCAGCTAGGAAACCCTGAGCAATCTCTAACTTCTCCAAGACTCAGTTAACCCATCTGCACAAAGACGCCAAAGAACCAACCCCACGTTAGCGTACATTCGGGGAAAGGTAGGAGTCCCATGAAATCATGCACATTAAGCGTTTGGCTCCGATGGTAAATGCCAACGCTGGCTATTATTTGCATTCCCTAAAGAGTCCTGTAGAGGATCAGAACATTCACGACTGGTGTTTGTCTGAATTAAACAATCAGGAAAGGAAACAAGAGTGAAAGCACAACGCCTCCCAAAGCCAAACAAATAATTTCTTGTTTGCTTTAGAGAAACAAGCTTCTCTCCACCAACTCGTGACTTGACATACACCTACACAGACATGTGTGTGCAAAGAATTCTGTGGGCCTGGACCCACAGTCTTGCGGAAAACTCGGAAATGAAGACATGTGCAGTTTGCACTCAGCATCATCAGGGTCATTTGAAACGCAAGTGGTCTGGGGCCGAAGCCAGTTTACCTAAGGTCTCCCCCGGGGCAGCTCACATAAGCTAAGAAAGGAGCACAGCTCCACGCCAGGGAGCCTGGCCGAGGCAGCGGCTGCCCACCCTCCCCTAAGCTCTCCCCAGGCAGGGGCTTGGTGGAGAGGAGGGAAGCCAGGGGCTGACAGCACATCCGAAAGATGGAGGCCACATGTCTGCCTTTCATCAACAGACCAAAAGCACAGACCCTCAGTGTCCAGGCAGCTCCCCCTCACCATGGGGAGGGCACGCCCTTTGCTGGATGTCCTGAGAGAACCTCTGCGTTGTGTTCCCAGCGTTCCGGAGCCAGCAGAGCCCTTCCCGTTTGGACCCCAGGCCTCTCATCAGCTCCCTCCGGCTAATGTGCACATCCCATAAAACCTCTCTGTTCTGCAGTCTGCCAAAACACAAACTCAGAATTCACCATCAGTGCAGGAGAGGTGGGAAGAAGGCATGCTTCTCCAGTGCAGAGGCTGCCAGGCCGTATGCGACTTGGGCACAGTGTGTCCTGCCAGCTACCCACACCAGAGTGCCTTACCCAGAACGCCTTACCCAGGACACTTTACCTTCTGCAGTAAGTGTGGTGTCCACCGTGCACGCGCCGAGAAAGAAGGAAACCCTGCGCTTCAGAGGCACAGCCTCCCCAACCTGCTTCTCCTGCTGCTGGGGGCCCCACCTACACTTTTTATTATTATTGTGCACCTTCTCCTTAAACGCTATGCATTTGCGCCCCGGTTGTGTTAGGGACCTCTTGCTACCACCAGATATTGCCTTCCTGGTGAACCCCATCTAGACTTAGGATACGTCAATGGACAAAATCCACATGATAGGCAAAAAACCAGTTAGACTCAGGTGCTGTGACTAGCTGTGCTGCAAATGACTTGACCCCATCCGGTCCTCAGTTTCCTCATCTGCAAAATGGTGCGGTTGGGCCCGATGAGTCTGCGGGTCCCTGCCAGCTCCACAATTTCACAACATGAGACACTTTCTCCTTTAACTACTGTCCACAGTGTTCGTCCATGGCTCTACATGACCCCATCTACTTGGTGACATCATTCCCTGCCCCAAACATAATGTCCATTTCTATGTGAGAAACAGAGATGTCCTGAGAAACATCTCTGAAATGATCGTTTCAAGGGAACTGGACAAGACTTCTTTTGTGTTTTTCACATAAAACAAGTTATTATCAATCTTAAAACCCAAAATCTCTCTTCCCTTTTGCCAGACCATTAATAGCTGCTTTTCAAAAGTGCTTTCTTAGTCGGAATCTCACCAGAAATAAGCTACCATTTCATGACTGCTTGTTATGTGCCAGGAACTGGGCGACCCGCCTCACATGGATGATCTCACTTAATTCCCCCAACAACCCTATGAAGTAGGCACTTTTATTACCCTCGCTTTAAAAAGGAGGAAACTGAGGCCCTCGGAAGTTAAGTAACCCGCCTGAAGTCACTCAAAGCCCCAGGGCTTGACCACGTCTCAGCTCCCTGCAGCGGGTCCCTAGGTCACTTCGGCAACACACCTGGCCCGCTGCCAGTATGTCCTGCATCTGTCATCTTGCACCGCATTGGTCGGATTGGTAAGATTTGATGTTTTCCTTAAAATCCAGAGCTGGACAAGAACATGCCTGGGTCTCAGAGCAGAGAGTGCCATCTGTTGAAAGCAGCACCAACCTTAACTGGGGACTAGAAAAGAGAACCCCCAAAACTTAGCCCACAACATTTGGGACAGGAAAGTTAGGAAGGTGACTTGATAGTGAGTGCTGGGATGTGCAATGCAAAAGGACTTCTGTCCCTGGAGCAGGACCACCACCTGGTGACCTAAGTCCTCCAAAAAAGAGCTTTCTTGAAAAGCAGAGGAAGTTGCTTGTTGAGCCTAATAACGAAAAAGGAACAACTCTATGATCAATGTGAGGGAATGTCCCCCCTGGGCGCCCGCCCACCTCTCTGTCTAGTCAGGAACTAGCCCCCACAATTTACCTCTTCTCCACCCTGAGCCCAGCGCCGTTTGCTCCTACAAGAAACCTCAGGTTCAGAGCTATTGGTGACAAAGGCAGAGAGTCCCTGAGACTGACATTAGCATAAACCCCAGTTCCCTCCCCACAGGGAAATAAAAGGCATTTCAGAGACCAATGTGCAGTCTAGGCAGCAACCAACAGCCTGTTTTAATTGTTAAAATTAATGCTTTGAACAGTCTAAATGCTCCTTTAAGTGCTTAATTTGCAAATAAGATGCAGTCCTTCTGCTTCGGTTGCCCGGCTGCCTGCCTCTCCTGCGTCAAGTACAGGAGCACAGGCTGCTCAGCCGGGCGTCCTCAGGCGTCAAGGACACCCAGTTGACTTCCTAAGGTGCGAAGGATGGGAAGACAGGACTGGCTGAGATGAAAGGCGGCCAAGCCACACAGCCTCCGGAGCTCGGCTCAATCAACCTTAGCCCTTTCTCATTAAGTTAGGGGAAGAAAGGGGGAGGGGCAGCCGTTCCTCGGAGACCGCAGCAAACATTTGCCTTCTCGTGTCTGGAGATGGATCATCACTTTGGAGGAAATGAACCCGGTTAAGGGTCACGTCCAGAGTAGGGATAAAAGGAAAAGCCACAATTCTCCTCACACCGACAGACACAATGACTGTAAGAAGGAAATCAAAGCTCAGGGAGGAGGGCGGAGGTGGGGCCGGGGGCGCGGTGGCTTCCCTCTGCCCGCAGACCCAGGCCTAGGGAAGCAGAGACCAGCGCGAACGTGGGGCGAGCGCGAGGCTTCCTTCCCCAAGGCCGGCCTCGGAAAGAATCCCGGTCTGTGCGAGCGGGAGCGACCCGAGCCCCCAGGGAGGGCCGCGAAGGTGCTCTTTCCTAACAGCGCTTCCCAGCGAAGGTTTGACGAACGCTCCCCCACCACCCATCAACGCTCAGGAGGACAGATGACTTCACCGCTGTAACAGACAAGGGCAGCCAATTGCCAATTTCAAAGCCAAAAAAGAAAACGCGGGGCTGGGGGAGGCAGTGAGTGGAGCAAGGACTGAAAAGGCGTCCCTGGAGAGCACAGCCTCGCAAAGAAACTCCACAACGAGGGCTGCCCTGGGGGCACTTAGCTTCGGGACTTAACGGCAGAGAGGAGCGAGGAACGACTCGGGGGTCCCTGGCAAGCCCCCTGCAGAGCCGTTTGAGGCAGTACTCACGTAGTGCTTGGAGGGGTTCCTCCGCTTCTCCACGTCCACCACGGTGGCATCTTGCACGCAGTAGGCGAGCATCTTCCCACAAAGCGAGTGGCGCCCCCCGGCGGCGTCACCTTCTCATCCCGTCCGGGCTCCGGCTCCTTCCCCTGCTTCCAGGGTCGCCCGGGCCACCCGCCACTTCGGCCCGGTGCGCCGCTGCCCGGGCTCCGGTGCCCACGGATACTGCACTGGCCGGGGCGGTCCCGGAGGGCACGCGGGCTCTGTGCGCCCCGGGCGGCTCCCTTTGGGCCTGCCGCGCTCCCCTTCCCTCCCGCGCCGCCGCTCTCCGGCTCGCTCGCCCGCCCGCTCTCTCCGCCGCCCGGTGGGTCCGGCGGGAACAGGCGGAGCAGAGGAGGGGCGGGGGTGTGTCCCTCCGGCGAGGGGACTGGGCGGGGACCCGGGAGCCTGCTGTCAGCGCGCCGGGGAGGGGCAGGCGGCGCCCCTTCGCGGTGCTCGGGCTCCGGGGGGCTCGGCGCTGGCGGAGACTGTGGGCGCAGGAGGCGGGGGCAGGGCTGGGCAGGCAAAGAAGGGAAGGGAGGGGAGGGGAGGGGAGAGAGGGGAAGCGCGCGCGGGGAGGGGCTCCAGGCCCGGGGGAGGGGCAACGGGGAGGGGGCTGTAGCCCAGGCGGACAGGCCATGGTTGGCCAGCGTGCCCCCACGGATCCGAGAGCGCAGTCGGTGGCCTGGCGCAGCCCTGGGCTACTTCGCGGGGCCCAGAAACTCTGGGTGGCTTCCGAGAGAGTGAAGGGGCGGGAGGGGTGGAGAGGGGAACTGAAGCCAGCGTGCCGGCACCCTGGCTCTTCGTCTTGGGGCAGGGGCTTTTTTTTCTGTGGGGTTTTTTTTGTTGTTGTCCACACCTTTACATGCCCTCTCACTCCTATACCCCCGATCTATTTAATGAAAAGTAGTTTATTACCCTGCTGTTACTGCCCAGGCTGCCCGAGGAAGAGAGGGCATGGGGAATGGAGAAGGGGCTGGCATTAAATCCTTCAAGCCTGAACCTCTTTTGATAAACCACCTGCCCCTCCCTCGCGGGTCACAAAGGATCAATTTCTCCTTGGAAATGTGATCGATCTGCTGCCTGAGTCGTCCATCGATCTGGGCCTCTGTAACTAACCTGTGACATCATTTACCAGAGAGGTTACAAGGCTGCATAACACCACTGCCTTAAGCCCGGGGCTCCCCTGGGACCCTCCTCCCGGCGGGGGAGGAGGGAGGAGAGCACACAATGGTGGGAAAATCCACTGGATTGGGGGCCAGCTCATCATTGGTCCCAGACTCTGGCTTTCTCACCACCTCTCCCTCTTGCGTAGAAAACTGACTTTCCAAACCACTTGTCTGTCCCTGGATCTAGAGCACAATTACTATTTAATTCAATTTAATCCCATTTATTTTAACATTTTTTCCCACTCTAGTCTCAAACATATTTAAAGAGGTAGTGTTTTCACAATGAAACTTATTGCTTCACAATCACAATGAAGCTTTGTGGCCATGGACCAAGGTGAAACAGCTGAATTAACTGCATTCATATTTTCTTCTCTGCCCTGTCAGAACCCGCGTACCAATCTAAGACTTCATTCACACACTTGTTTCATGCAGAGTACCCCACTATTCCGCCTACCTTCTTGGGGAAGAATGCGAGAACACCAGGCAGTGCCACTATCTGCGTATTTGACCTTGTGTAGATCTTTAGGGTCGCCTTAACGTTCTCATTTGTAAAGTGTGGGTGCTGAACTAGATTGGTTTTTAAGATTCCTTCCTACATACGCTCCAAGCTCTTAACAGTACTTATTTCTATGGGGATATTTTGAGTTCTTTGTTTTTCATAATGAACATGTACAGATTTTGACGTTTAAAATGATTTTTTAAATTTCCTCTCTAAAATTCTAGAATTGTAGGATTGATTGAGCACCTACACTATGTTCATTTGCAAGGCATTTAGGGGCAGAAGAGAGGGAGAGAATCCAATTACTGTTTGTGGCACTGAAAACCGAATCCCGCTGACAGATGCTTGTCCCTTCCCTCAAAGAGGAGAGAGTACAGCTGAGAAACAGGGACCCCCTCTAGACTGCATCTAACATAAGGTGATTAGGACTCAAGGAAATGGAAGCCTGGGGTAATCAAGGAGAGCTTCCTGGAGCACACTGCCCCCGTGCTGGACCCTGGAGGGCGGGCAGAGTTTGGAGCACCCGGGAATACTCGGCCTCCTCTGAACTCTCCCAGGCCAGCAGCTGCTTGGACGTGTGTGTGCGTATTTGTCCATAACATGCTCCCTTTCCTCTGAAAGCACCTCGTGCAGAGGGACTGGCGTTAAGTTATCTTATACTTCTTTGCAGTCCTCATATAGCTACGCACACTTACACACAGCAGCAGTCACTTTGTAATAATCTGTTGAATGGATGATCAGTGGAAGAAGGAAAGGGGGAGTGAGGAGATGTGGCACGTGTAACCTGAAGCCTGAACCAGCTGGTGACAGGCCGAGGGCCGGGAGAACAGTGCCTCCTGGGGAAGGGGTCGGGGAAGGGAGTGAGGAGGCACAGAGAAGGAAATAAGGAGACAGTAGTCACAGGACTTCTCTATCAAAGGAGATGATTTAAAAAAAAAACATTGTAAATGCTGGAACAGGGGTCCTGGGAGAAGGCGATCCGGCAGCAACGCTCGGTGATGAAAAAAAAAGCCCAGGCATCGCGCCCCAGCGCGGCCAGCGGGCTGGCCCAGGGTGGGCCCAGAAGAGGCCCTTGGCACTGAGCTCCCCTCAAGGGAAGGGCCTCTGCCGGTGAGTCCAGACAGCCTGTGGGTTCACGGTAAAAGGTTTCAAAATGGCACTCAGCCCCTCCTCCTCTGCGGACCACAAAGCATTCTGAAAATGCTAATGCAGCCTGAGAAGCCCCTGGCGAGGGGAGGTCCAGCTCAGCTGTAGGAGGGAAAGGAGAAGAGGGGGCTTGGCTTGCCTTGGGTCCTCTTGCCAGTCAGAACAGTCAGCTCATCTAGGAGGCACCAGTGGTCCCCCTCTCACCCTTCTGACAAGGACCTGAGCATGACCCCAAGCACCAGAGGTGGGGGAGGGGGGCAGGGCAGGGGAGATGAAGCTGACTCAGTGCTCGCCTACAAGGTGATGGCCTTCTTCCAGCCTGAGAAACCCCAGACAACCTGACATCTCCTAAATCCAGGGTCTTGAAGCACAACTTGAGTGCTTCCAACGCCCCCTGGGCTCCCAATTACCTCAACTGCAGGGAGCAACTGAGTGCCAGCCCTCACCCCAGCCCTATGGTGCTAAGATCTCTGAGGATTAGTTGGCAGAAGTTATTTATACCTGTGGGAGAAAATCTCTTCCCTCCTGGGACCATATGCCCAAGAGTCTTTAAATAAAAATGGCACAGGCTCTCCCTTCTTCCTAGGGCATTTCAGCCTCTTTTCCTTTTTCCCCAGCAGTGCCCTAGGCATTGCTGGCTGTTCTAGACACATGTACTGAGGGCCTGCCTCACATGTGCCTGGCACGTCCCAGAAATGATTGAGACTAGCTGAACACACCTTGGAGAACAGACTTTGGTTCGTTCAATATCCCAGCATGCCTGGCACATAGTAGGTGCACTGGGTGGTCTGTGTTGAAACATCTGCTCAAGGAGCTGGTAGCGCCGGAGAGGATTAGGTAAACCCCTATGTTGCCCCCCTGCACCGTCAATGAACTGGGAACGACTCCAATCTGAGGACCTTGTGTGAATTCAGGCGATAAAATATAATCATGAAGATACCCAAAAAAATTAGGATAAAGGGGGAGGAGGACCCTAAATAAAGATGCATACTGACTGATACCTGAAAATCTGATTTTTCACAAACATGGTTGTAGGATGCTTTGCACTCTTTGCACACTCACAAGCACCTGCAGATCCAGAACATTGCTGTCCCCTGAACTCGGGGTCCCTCATTCCAATCCTTCATTCACACAAACATCACTCTCCCTGGACCCCCACGGAGGTAGAATGGGCCTCCAGGGCGGGGACCGGGTGTGTCTCCAGGGAGGTCTGTGGGCATGTGAATCCTATTGGTTCCTCATATGCAGAGCCCACCCGCCTCCTCTCCCCTGTAGTTTTCACCGCCACCCCAAAGTAGACATCCAGGAGAGCACTGAGGAGAGCTAACGCTAAACAAAGGCCCAGTATAATTCGCTCTCCCTCCTCGGAAAGTTTATGGCCATTGCTAATCATCCATCTGGTTACTGACTGTACTTTGCTCTGTGACAGCTCAGTCGCTACTGTACTGAACCCTTATTTACATCTTTTATTGTTCTCTAACTTTGCTGTGCTTAGGTTGTGCCTTCTAAACCAGTAAGAAGCCACTGAGGGTCTTGAGGACCCTGAACGTAGACTCTGTCACTACCCTTTCCCACCCCACCCCCGCCACCCAGCACCTGGGCCACCTGCCACACACACCCCGCCCAGCACACCCAGCACACCCAGCACAGGGCTTCCTACATAAAAAAGACTCAATAAATGGTTGTCTTTTTCAACTTTCTGGGGTCTCAGCAGGTCATTGTAAATGCTGCTGATGAGAGTGATGTTGAAGAAGATTTTATTTGAACAGGGCTTGGGAGCAGGACTCACCCGGCCTGGGTTCTAGTCCTGCTCAACAACAATGCAGCTCTGTGGCCTTGAAGGCACTCCCTGTATCTGGGTCTCTGGTGAGCTTTCTGGTCCCTTCCATGCCCTAGCACGGTGGATAACTAGTGAGGTCTAGTGGACTGTTACACAGAAGTGTGCGAATTTGAGTGAAATTTGGGGCCCCCTCCTGGCCAAAGTGGTTTTAGCATCTTTAACTCCAGCCTCGGGCCCAGGCTGTGTCCCTTCTCGTCCCTGGCTGACCTCTGGCAGGGACCAGCAGGAAGGCCTGGCACAGGTCACCTGCCAATCTCCAGACCGTAAGCAGCCCAGGCTGCTCTTGCTTCTCTCTCCTCCTCCTGCTTTCCGTTCTCTCTCTGTCTCTTTTTCTTCCCCCACCCCACCCCACCCCACCTCTCTGTCTCTCCTGCTGTCTCTCTTTCAAGTCAGCCCTAATAGATGCATGTATGGGGAGAATCTTGAGGATGGTCCCTTTGGTTTTAGAGTAGACAGTGAGGCCTACCTCCATTCTTTCCAGAGGGAAGTCAACTGCTGGCCAGACTTCTCCTCGCCCTGGTTGCTGGGGAATAAGACCAGGATGAGGCCCCAGAACTGCCCTGACTGCTGAGCCCACTGCTCACTAACTGCAGCCATAATAATAGTCCCCTCCCCCCACTTGGCAAACCACCTGGTGATAGATGCCGTCTCCCTCTGACTCCCAAAGCGGTAAGTTCATCAGCAAAATCTCAACAGGTTTCTTTACCTGGTGCCATTCATTGGGTCGCAGTCTCCTGTGTGAACTTGGACTCTGGTGAGGGTCATTATGCAACAGAATTTTTTGTGACACAGCCACTTGAAGTTCCAGCCTTAGCAAATGACCGTGCCCTGCAATACCAGAGGGGAATCTGGTAACATGCATGGCTACAGAGGCCGCCAAGGACACAATTAGATTCACAGAGGAAAAAATATGATTACATAACTCCAGTCTGCATCCCTAATACTGACCAGACATATTGTCCCGAAACTAGCGCACTATGTCTTAAGACACTGGCAAATGGGAGTGAGGATGGTTTCATACCATCTCTCTCAACTACTAAACATGCCTTCAAGTGTGTTCCTGCCTTGTATGTGGTCACCAGCACCATCTTACTATAAAGGATCAGCCTGCACAGTTCCAACATAACCATAAACTACCCTAGATTTTCTTTTTCAAAATCCCCTGGATTTTCCAGAAGCCAGCAAACCCTGAGCTGGCCACTGAATGACAAAATGAACAGAAAAGAAAAAAATCCCTTGGGGAATTCAAAGGCAGTTCCTTTAAATAGCCTGAAGCCACAACTCAAAACATGTCTGGTTTTAGTTTGACCGCCCCCCCCCCCCTTTTCCTTTTCAGTTCTCTGTTCAGAAATGTCACAGAAATTGCTGTTCTTTGTACTGTTTGGATCTATATGTCTCTTTCAGGTGAAAGATTCAAGACTCTCAAAGTCAAGTCTGGCTCCAGCTCACATCCTGCCCTCTCGGTCTCAAGCAGAAGATCTCCCCAGAGTTGGTTCATTTTCAATGGGCCAGAGAAGGCAGAGGAAGCCTCCGTGGGGGCGGGGGGGGGTGGGGTTCCCGTCTGGGGGAATCTGGCTGGGATTTGGACTGTCATCAAAAAGGTGTTGCCCTAGACAGATTACCATGATACTTTGATGAATCTTACCGCCTAATATATATGAACAACGCATGTCTTAGTTGAAATGCTTTGCTTTACACATACTAGAAATTGAGCTGAGGCAGCTAAAAAAGGAGAGAGAGGCTTATTTCCCATGTGTAGTGGTATCTCATGATCCACAGACATCTGGGCTTTCTGGAATAGAACTGGGAAGTAGCATATCTTTGAGAACAAGATCGTTTTCTCCATCTCTTATCTCTGCTTAGCACCACGTGTCTATTTTATCTTCTCTATTTGTAGACTCCTTTTTTTCCCTCTGCTTCCTCATCTCCATAGAAGGAGACCCCAGCCACCCAAGTGTCTACCAGCCCCTCAATCCTGACACACCTGTCACTCCTCAGCTGCCTCTGCAGTCCAGATTCTGGTTCCCAGGAAAAACAAAAGGATTGGCCCAGCTTGGGTCACGTGTCCACCCTGACCCAATTAATTATCACCGGTTGAGCCACGCAGCACAAATGTGACTGTCCTGAACCAACTCATTGGGCTGCAAATTCAATTCTAAGAAACAGGGCTGGTGTGAGTGGCCCACACACCCCACAATATAGCTACTAAATTATTGTTTACCTTTTTAAGGGCTTCACTTGTTTATTCATTCAATGACAATTTGTTAAGTTACCAACATGTGTCATCCACTCTCTAGGAACTGGGCTATTCTTAGGGCGAGCTGAAGCCGGAAGGACAGTGTTCAGGCTGCCTGTCACTCACTGCCAGAACCAATAAGCAGACAGGGATTGATTCTTCATGGGCACTTTAATCAGATGGCTGGTGATGTGATAAGATGGTGGGTTATGCACCCCAACAGACTGTCTTACATTTCCTTTCTTTTTTTAAAATTTTATTTATTTGTTTGTTTGTTTGTTTATTAGAGAGGGAAGGGAGGGAGAAAGAGAGAAAGAGAGAAACATCAATGTGCAGTTGCTGGGGGTCATGGCCTGCAACCCAGGCATGTGCCCTAACTGGGAATCGAACCTGCGACAGTTTGGTTCGCAGCCCGAGCTCAATCCACTGAGCTACGCCAGCCAGGGCCTCACATTTCCTTTCAGTCCAGCCTTTTTTATAAGGAGAAAAAAGTGTAGGTAAGGGATTTGGAATTCAAGGGGAAAAAAGTGTAGATATGGGATTTGGAATTCAGGAAAGAGGTTAATCAGATAAAAATCCAGTCTGGCAATTTCCCGGACATCCTTTCATCTGGGATTGATTTTCTATTTGGGTCCTGTACCTGTGACCTGGGAGATTTTACATCTGTGTCCAGGCTTCGGGATGTCTCTCCCTGGAACACAATGGCACGGATACCATCCTGATTGCTCATGATCTCTTGTGGAGCTCAAAGGTTGACTTGCTTGTGGCCTCCCGGGGTCAGGGTGGGCTGTGCCCTCAGTTCTAAAACAATAGCTTTTTACATGCACCAACTACTAAACTTATTAACTATTACCTAAAACTAACCTTTTCCAACTCTTGAGTTCCCACATCAAAGCCAGATAAGGTCCTTGTCCTCAGGGAGTTTTGTCACCTTTGGGGAAGATACACATTGCTTTTCTGTTGTTGTTGGGTTTTTTATCCTCACCCGAGGACATGTTTTTCATTGCTTTTAGAGAGAGAAGAAGGGAGAGAGAGAGAGAGAGAGATCATTGTGACAGAGAAACATCTATTGGTTGTCTCCTCATACATGCCCAACCAGGATTGAATCTGTAAACTGGGTATGTGCCCTGACTGGGAATTGAACCTGCAACCTTGCAGTGTACGGGACGACAGCACCCAACCAACTGAGCTGCACCCGCCAGGCCAAGATGCGCATTGTCTGCAAAACCACAACTGAGTATAAAATTGTGGCTGTGACAGATGTAACACGGCGGAGCAAACACAGACGCAAGTGTGAATGGTGGGAATCTTGGAGGGTGGGACTGTCACGTTTTCACTTTTAAAAAATAGTTTATTTAAACACTCAGAAATTCTGTAGTATATATGCCCTTCTCTAATAATAAAAGGGTTGTGTGTTTGTGTTTTTAATTTGCACTCTGAAAGCATCACTGTGGCCCCCGGGTAAAGGGCTGTGGTGAGTGAGGGGCACCGTTAGAAGTTCTGCAGCGGAAAACACGAGGTGACCACGGGGTGGAAGAGGGTGGTGGTCTTGGGTGGAGCAAAGGGAACTGCAGAAGGTGGAACGGCCTCTGTGTGGTAGTGCTTGTCTGGGAGGGACCTGGAGGTGCCAAGGACAACTGTAGCTTCTTGGTCTGTGTCACCAGGGGGAGGGTGGTGCTGCTCAGGTTTCTAACTGTTCTTTAGTCCGTAATGGGGGCTGGTCTAGTCAGTACCAGAAGTTCCCTTTAGCTATAATAAAGATCGTGATAATAATAACGGCGGCAATAACTGTTGTTGTTACTGTTATTGCAACTCTATTGCAAGTAATAGCAACAATTTTTTTTATCAAGCCCCTTTTCTGTGCTGGGCCGGGATTTGTGCTGACCAAGCACTATGCTAATGTATTTATTCCGCAAATGGGAATTTAGTCAAAAACAAAAAATGTCCTCTCTCGTGGAGCTCAGAGTCTAGGTGGAGGAAACAATGAATTACTCAAGGAAAAACCAAGACTTTGGGGCCCTTTGAATCTCTATTTCAATTAACTAATTAATTAATTAAGTAGTTAAGTAATCCTCATCTGAGGACATCTTTTTATTGATTTTAGAGAGAGAGGAAGGGGAAGAGAGAATGAGGAACATCAATCGTGTCCCAAATGGGGATTGAACCTGCAACCTAGGAATGTGCCCTGGCTAGGAACTGAACCCGCAACCTTTTGGCATACGGGACGATGACACCCCAACCAACTGAGCCACCAGGACAGGGTCAAATTTCTGTTTTAAAAATATTTGTTCAGCATTTATTTAATGATGGCTGGAAGAAATAAATTTTCTATTAAGTGGGCACTTCTTTCTCTACATTCAAAATAAAGCATTCACTACGTAACTGAACACAGCGTTTCCTCTAAACTGTTCTCTATTTCATGGTTTTCATACCTGGATAATGTCACTCACGTTCTTACTGTGAGTGACAGTAAACTTACATGGGTATAGCTTTAAGAGTTTAAAAGATATTTTAAGAGTTTTATTTCTTTATTTTTGCTTGTTTTTACTTTCATGGAGGTCAGGTGTTACCTATTTTTATGGAGTTCTTTGTTTCTTTAATTTGGGGGGGGGTTGGTGGTAAGGAGGAAGTTTTCACAAGAGTTCACTTCTCGGGAAGCATATTAAAAGGTCTGAGCTTTACCACAAGTCATTCCTCCCAAGAAAAGGGCACCAGGCCCTGCATTACTGCGCAGTGACCTTGCACCCGGCAGTGACTGCTGCCGACCTCAGGCTGTCTGCTGCCAGGGGTCAGGGCTGGTCCAGCCCAATCTACAAGTGCAAAGCATTCTGCACAGACTCACTGCAAGAATACTCCAGGGAGAGGGGCGGTGCTAGTGAGAGGGGACTCTGAATTTCTACTTGGGCATGCTGTTTGCTGTGGTAGGAACTGGACTTCTGTGCCAGGAGATCCTCGGAAAACCCCACTCTTCCAGGCCAGCTCTGGCTTAGCTCTTTGTCTACCCTACTTAACATATGAGGGGACTGCTGCTCAGACTTTTGGGAATGAAACAGAAAAATCTCACCAATGGACAGCCAAAAGAGGAGCAGATAATGTCTGGTTATTGATCAGGCTGTTACTAAGACATTAGAATGCCGGCTCCACAAGCACAGAGGGTGCTGGTCGGCTTTTCACCACCCCGCCCCGCCCCAGTGCGGAGAACCATGTCCGACACACACGTTTTCCCGAGACGTTTGTTAAAGAATGAGAGTGAATATTTTCAACTTTTTGGGTCATATAATCTCTGTTGCAACTACTCAGCTCTCCCTATATTATGGTCCTCAACTTCACTCCTAGGTATAGATCTTAGAGAAATTAGTGCATATGTTCACCAAAAAGTACTAAAGTATTTATAGCAGCATTATTCATAATAACTCAAAACTGAAAAATGCCCTATTGTCCACCAGTGCTGAGGGGATCAATGAATGGCGTGCCATTCACTTAGAATTCAGTAGAATGCTATAAGCCAATGATCAAGAACCAACAACTGTTACCTGCAACAAACTGGATGAAGCTCACAGATAGTTGACCAAAAAGGACGGACCCTTAGGGCACTTACTATATGATTTCATTTACATGAAGTTCAAAGCAGCCAGAAGTTACTTGTGGTGCTAGAGGTCAGATTATTCGTGGTTGCCTGTGAGGAGTCTGAGCTGGAAGGGAGCACAAGAACCGGGGTGGGGGTGCTGGAAATGGCTTTCATCTTGATCTGGGTGCAGGTTTTGAGCTGTGTGCTGGAGTTGTGCACTTCGGTTTATGTACGTTATGCCTTACTATGGACTGGATGTTTGTGTCCCCGCCAGAGTTCACGTGTTGAAGCCCTAGTCCCAAGACGATGGTGTTTGGAAAGGAGGACTTGGAAAAGAAATTATGTCGTGAGTGTGGAGCCTTCCTGATGGCATCAGTGCCCTGCTAAGAAGAGACACAAGAGAGCTCCTTTCCTCTCCCAACCCCCAACCCCCACCTCCCACCCCGCCCCCCGCCATGGGAAAGAGGACCCTCACTGAGAACCCAGCCAGGCTGGCACCCTGACCTCAGACTTACCAGCCTCTGGAACTGAGAGAAACAAATGTTTGTTGTTTAAGACACCCAATCTATGATACCCTTGTTATAGTAACTAGAATTGAGTAAAACATACCTAAATTAAAAAAGGAAAAAAAATAAATGAAATAAAACTAAGCAAATCAGGCTGGATAAATCTCCGTAAGAGTCTGGTGAGTGAAAACAAGGCAAGTTGCAGAAGGACAGGCACAGGATACCTTTTCTGTAAATGTTAAAAATGAAAAACACAGCCCTGGCTGGTATAGCTCAGTGGATTGAGCGCAGGCTGCGAACCAAAGTGTCGCAGGTTCGATTCCCAGCCAGGGTACATGCCTGGGTTGCAGGCCATAACCCCCAGCAACCGCACATTGATGTTTCTCTCTCTCTCTCTTTCTCTCTCTATCTCCCTCCCGTCCCTCTCTAAAAATAAAATAAAATAAAATCTTTAAAAAAAATGAAAAACACTTGAGAACCAGTGATCTGGGTCCTTCTCTCCTTCTCCTCCTCACAGTGTGTTCTGTGACAGGACTTCCTTTTCAATAATAAAACTATCCCTTCTAGGAACAAACAGAAAACCATGCAAATATATATATATATATATATATATACATATATATATGTATATATACACACATACTCGTACATATCTATGGATATATACATCTGTGGTCAAAGTATTAAAATGATGGGATGATGGATGGGAAGTATCGACTTCAGGATGATGGTTACCTCTGGTAAGAGAAGGGAACCAGAAGACTCTGAAAGTCACTGTAATATGTGTCTTTTAAAAAAGAATTGAATGTGGTAAAATGCTAATATTTGTTAATATTGGGTGGCGAGAACTTAGTTTTCATATCGTTCTTTATCCCCAAATTTCTTTGAAATAGTCACGGTATTTAAATAATTCATTATAAATGAAAAGATAAAATCAATATGAATGTGTTTTGATAAGCACAGAAATCGGAATTCGGTGGTTATGCATGTCAGTCCCAGTTTTATATTACTGTCAATAATCAATTTCTGCATGTTGTTATTGTTGTACAGTATCAGGTCATTCATTTTATTTTAAATTTTATTTACTGACTAGAGAGAGAGATAAAAACATCGATTTGTTGCTTCACTCATCTATGCATTTATTGTCGATTCTTGCACGTGCCCTGACTGCAGATCGAACCCACAGCCCACAGCCTGTGCAGATTGGGACGATGCTCCAAGCAGCTGCACCACTGGCCAGGGCTGGAGTAATCCTTGATTCACAGAAAGACAGTCCTTTCAAATAGTAACAGTCTTTAAGCAACTTGTCTTGCAGTCTTCTGCCCCATTGTATTTTCCTGAATCTCATCGATGATCTGAAATCTCTTCCCTTTTGAAGATGATTTTAGTTTTGGGGAAAAGCCAGAAGTCACAGGGTGCTAAATCTGGGCTGTAGAGGGGCTGAGTCACCTGGGTGATTTGATGCTTTGCAAAAAACTCTGCAGGAGACATGATGCATGAGCGGGCATGCTATCATTATGAGGCTGACAATCACCAATTGCCCGTAGCTGCAGACTTCTGAATCATTCGAATAGTTTCTGCAGAGGAATGTTCAACCTTACCACAAAATTTGATGCAGATTCATTGCTCTACTTGCTCAGTTATTTTGAATGTGACAGCCACACAGTACACACGCTCACTCAGCAGCATCTACGGCCCCATTGACTAATACAGTGAAGCTGTCACTGTAAAGTTCACACATGTGCATTCCAGTTCACTCTCCTTGACCGTGAGGTTACATCGGTGTCATGCAAACTATTCTCGTTACATTAACAATGGCTGGAATCTTTCCAGGCAGACCTCGTATGTCAGAGGAGTGTAGTGGGGGGGCTAGGTTTGGATTCATGCTCTCTCATTATTCTGTGTGCCAGTTTTGCAAGTTTTTTGACCTTTCTAATCGTCTTGTCTATGAAATGGAGATAATAATGCTTACCTTATGGGGTCATTGTCAGATAAAAATGAGACAATTCATGTAAAATGGTCAGCACAGTGTGGGCACATAGTGAATCCTCAGGAAATAGCCATCACTATTTACTAAATAAGCATCACTTGTTCACAGGTCCTGCTGGTTTGTAAAGATGTGCATAACTTTAATCTTCAAGAGCACTTCACAACTACTGAGTAGTTTGTGAATAGGTAGACCCGCCCTCAGGGAACTTGCATTTCTAGTGCAATTCGTTCCAGTGCAAATTTCTCTCTGGGCTGGAGGATCAGGCGAGGTTCCTGTCTTCTTACACAGCAGCCTGCTCTTTTGATGTTCTTGTTGCCCGATTACTAATAAGTCTGATTAGTAATAGCTTGAAGTTTCCTACGTTTTTCCCTAGTAGCATGTTCTTCGACTTCACGTGCAATGTGTTATTTACGTGTGGTGCTGTCAGTGCACTTTCATCACCAGACTTCCTTGCATATGTTCTTCCCCCCAAAACAGTAAGCTGCTCACTTTCCATGGGACGAAAGGGAAAGCCTGGTTTTCTGCTCCACTGTGTTTAGTCTCGAAATGGCATTGCAACTTGGCACAGTCTATAAAACTAATTTGCAACATTTACTACCCAAAACATATTTAGGACCTGGGTAATTTTTATTGCCATAAAAGGTTGACTCCTCAGAACAACTCTCATCATGCTCTCTTGCATGAGCATTTTCGGCACATTGTTCTCATAAACAGTGAGGCTGATCCTTTGAAGAATTGGTCTAAGGTGGGGTATTTGATATCTCGGCCCTGATCAAACTCATCACACTCATCATCAGACTTTCATCTTAAATATCCTGCTTTTTGCCAGTAAAATCCATTTTTAGTTTTAAGGGTAATTGTGTACACTACTTAAAGAAAATATGCATTAGCTCTTCAGGCACTCACATGATACCTATAGTAGAACTGTATCTCAGTAAGAAGCATAACGTTGTTGCAGGATTACAACAGGTGGGTTTGACCAGCTGGGGAACAGGAGACTCCAATCTGGGAGAAACTCCCTCTGATCTGTCATAGAGGCTGCACTCCCCTGGAGAAGCGGGGAGTATCTAAGGGAGCCCCAAGGTAGTGGATTGAAATCACAATGGAAACAGCGTGCCTTCCCACACTCCGGGGCTACTGTAAACAGTCAACACAGCTCATGCCACAGGCTGCACAGAGCCTGCAAGAGCTGTGGGGGTGGACGCCCTGCCCTGGGTTGAGATGATTCACCTTTGTGCATGACTGGGAAACTTCTGCCTCTTCTCACAAAATAGTGGCCCGAGGAGGGTCAGAGACACTGGGGAGCTGACAAAAATGGTGGACGTTAGCACACATGGGTGAAAAGCCAGCTGCCCCAGCACACGTGGATTTGTGGTCCAAGTCTTTAAAATGCAACATGTGGGGAAACATGGGTTTTCTCCCTCCCCTAGCTAGCCCAGTCAGCCAGAGCAGGCCCGAATGTCCCTGAGACCAGCAGAACCCTGGAGACCGCATGGTTTGGGAACATTCCTGGCGCTCCTCCTGCACAGAAAGGAGACCAGTGCTGGCTTGCTGCACAGGACTCCAGCACGTACACGCAGACTCGTGAGAGATGTCTGCAGCTGAACTGTGACTGGGAACCAGCTAAGCCTCTTGAATGATCATGTGGCAGACATCTGTGTTTCTTCAAGGACGGTACTTTTAAATGGAAGAAGGGGTTCCAGGCACATTCTGAAGCGGTCTGGCCTGGCCTGGTGGTAGGATTATTAGTCTTTGGGAGTTTTAAAGGGAGCGAGACTCTGAGACAGAAACCTGCCAGTATTCCAAAACTGTATAGCCTGTAAATAAACAACCCCTTTCCTTTTTCACCAAACTTCTGTCTCCAGAGTTTTGCTCTTAGGCAGTGAGCAGTAGAATCCCACCGACTGTTCAGAACAGTGCTGGCTGGTTCTAAACAGGATTGACTATTGAACTTTATATAATGAGTGTGTTAGCCCTGTGGTCACCAATGTATTCCCACGTGGAGTTGCAACACATTTGGATGTGGATATGATTGTGAGTTTTAAACCAAGTTAAAACATAGTTTTGAGTAATTTTTACAGAATAATGTCTAACAGGATCCTTTTTATGCAAAGAGCTTTATAGATGTGTATCAGGCTCTGTCAGTGCCCTGCCTGTGTCCCCTCGGCCCACCCCAGAGACTTGACCCTTCAGAGGCGTTTCCTTACACAATGGTGGCCCTTCCTTCAAGCACCTGTTCTCTGTTCAAGGGCTTTCTCTGACTATTAGGTCCGTAGGAGCAACTGCAATTGATGAGGGGCTTCAGTTGGTGAATAAAGCCCCTAACTTCCTGTCCCTGGGACAATTCTGAGGTGTGTTCTACACTGTGTCTCAAGGGGCACCGTGGGATTGAGCCCCAGTTGCCCAAACTGCTAACCTATGCATTAATGTACTTGCATTGGCTCTCTCTCTTCCCTGTCTCATTTCCCCACTCCCTCCCTCACCATGCTTCTTCAGATCATATCTCTCCAAAATTATTTGCATTCAAATCATTGACATGGGTACTGTTTTGAGGGGATGCCACAGTGAGACCCTATGTAACAAACATTAAATGATGTGGAAGGATTCATACCTAATAAGGGTATAAATCAAAGTGGATGTCCAACTTATAATAGTTCTCCCACTTGTTACATCTATGCTGCCTCTTTCCTTTTGAAGAGCTGTTTCCCTCCCAGAGGGAACTGCCTCCTTGGCCATAGTGATTGGTTGGGGTTGGACATCTGATCCAAACCAGTAGTAAAATTACCTCATACCCTGGCAATTGTGATTGTTCCATGGAGATAATGCAACTCACACTGGACTAATCGGAGGCCTTTCCTGGGATCTTTCTGACTGGTGCTGTGGGAAGAGAACCTCTTCTTTCCTCTCAGAGCTAGGAAGCTCTGAGCCCAGCACTGACCTTGGCCATCTCGTTCCACACAGAGAAGGCTGTTCACAGTAACAGTGTGTCCGGTGAGCTCTTGGAGAGAGCAGAGAGATGAGTGACAAGAGCATCTTCATGGCATTCGAATGCCTAGGGCCAGTTGATCCTGAACCAGCTCACTCCATCTGTCCCCACAGTTGGGCTTGGTTTCTCTGTACCCCTCAACCTTGCCATAAACTAGCTAGAGTCAGATCTTTGTCAGATACAACCAAAGAATCCTACTGCAGATGTTTAAATTTGGGGCAGAAAGTTGGATGGGGAGTGAAAATGTGGAGCAGAGGGACCATTTTTCAGATACTGTGTTTTTCAGTTCTACAATTTCCATTTCAATCTGTTTTTTACAGTTTCCAGATCTCGCCTGAGCTTCTCTTCACCCAGTATGTGCCTCGTTTACTATACAATCTTTACCATATTTATCAAAGTTATCTAAAGTTCTTGTCTGCAAATGCTGACATCTGGGTTACGTGGGCATCTGTTTCTGTTGACTGATTTACTTCTTGATTGGGGCTCACATTCTTCTTTGTCTTCACCTACCTCATGATGTTTGTATATAGTGAACATCGCAAATAGGTTCTAGACACCAGACTCTGGAATCTTCCACTGACAACTGTTTTCCTGCAGAGGTAGGGAAATTACTGGCGGATCACATCATTTAAGCTTGTTTTTAGGTTTTGTTCGGATGGATCTATTTTAGCTTGAACCTTAGTGTGAACTGGGTGAATGCCTTAGTCAGTCATGGAGTCTTTACTCGTGGGCTCTGGCCCTTCCATGGTTTTTGTCTAAACCCCTAAAACTGGGTGAGGATTTCAACTCCAAATTCTGTTTCCCTGTGTTGGGCAATCGCTGAAATTTCTGCTCCTTGAAGTCTCACTTGAACATGTGCCGTTCCAGGGTCAGCCAAGGATTTGAGAAGAATTTGTACACATATTTGGGGGCTCCCCACTGTGTGGCTCTCTCCTTTCCAGAATTTCTCAATTTCCAGCCATTCTTGTTGCAAACTCCTTCTCAGAATCATCAGGCTTTTGTCCCTCAGGGACCCCTATCCTGTGCAAGCTGACCTCGGCTCTCCCAAGTGTGGTCCCTGGACCAGCAGCATGAGCGAGCATCACAGGGAAATTGGTTAGAAATGCAAAATTTTGGGTCCTGATCCAGGCCTAGTGAATCAGAAACTCTGTGAAATGGAGCCCAGCAATCGACATTTTAACGGCTCTTGAGAGAGCTTAAGGTACCCTAAAGTTTGAGAATGACTGCCTTAGGGGGAAAGCTGTGCAAAAGTGGACCTCACACAGAGTTGTTCCCGCCCTCTCCTGTCTGCTCTCCAGGGTCAACAAGTAGGGTATTTGAGGGGGGAGGGGCAGGTATTCAGAATTTATAATTACTAATTGTAGGAGGGATTAGCCTTAAAAAGACTAGTCTGCCAGGTAAGAATTTGGACATTCAGTGTTCAGTATATATTCTCACTACATTCTGTTTTATTTTCTTCCCCAAGCATGTTCTTGGTAATTTAAAAATAAATTTAAAATATTGTTGGGTTTGGATAAAATGTTTGTAAAGCCCTGGAAGCACCTTATAGTTTTATGGAACACAGCTTGCAAACCTCTAGTTTAAAGCATATGATTGACAGTATGGTTGGGATTAGCTTCAACCATGCATAGGAATATCTCCATGGCAACTGTCACCATAGTATCAGGCCTGTGACCGAGGTGGTAAATGAGCTTGTGTTAAGTGGGGAAGAACATAATATGGTATCTTCCTGGACTCATCCCCGGGCATACCAGAGACATACCTTCTACCTTGAAAAAGGAAGCCTGCCCGTAGTGACCAGACAATGACCTCTTTGCTAAGAAGAGCCACATTGCCAGCGTTCCAACCTGCTGTTGCACTTTTCACCTCCTGTAGGTCAGACTCACATCCGCTTTGGTTCATCAGGCCTCACATGCTCCCCTCACCTGCTCACATTCCCCAAAGTACGGAGGGTCTGTGTTCCTCAATAAGCAGGAACCACCACCACCACCACCACCCCTGCCCCAAGAAAGGAATTGGCCTTATGTTCAGAGTATCCCCACCCTACCGGATTTATGGAAAGAAGAGAAAGTTTATCTAATAGATCACTCCAGCCTTCTTCTCCTTTCCCCTGCCCCATTCCCAGACAGACCCACGGGTGTTTCACCCACCGATGGCAGGCACTGGGCAGTACTTTTCCAACTTCAATGTGCACACCAGTCCACTGCAGACCTTGCCAAAATGTAAATCCTGATTTAGTAGGTGTTACGGGCTGAACTGTGTCCCCTCAAAATTCCCAGGTTGAAGTCTAACCCCTAGCACCTCGGAAACATGACTGTATTCAGAGATAGGGTCTGTAAGGAGGAATCACGGTTAAATGAGGTCATCGAGGTGGATCCTAACCCAATGTGACTGGTTGCCTTATGAGAAGAGGAGAATACAGAGACACGGAGGAAAGACCATGTGAGGACACAGGGAGAAGACGGCCATCTACAAGACGAGGGCAGAGGCTTCAGAAGAAACCAACCCTGCTGATACCTTGATCTTGGACTTGGAGCCTCCAGAACTGTGAGAAAATAAATGTCTGTTGTTTATGCCACCATCCCCGACAGTCTGTGGTACTTGTGACGGCCACCTGAGCAGACGAGCACAGCAGGGCTGGGGAGAGAACTGAGAATCCACATCTCTGACGGGCTCCTTCCTGGATGATGTGGCCGGACCCAGGACGGTACTTCGAGCAGCAAAGACGGAGCATCTGGCTCCCTGTTTTACGGCATTACCAGCAGCTTCCAAGTCCCCTAGCAGGTGGGGGAGGAAGACACCTTTTCTCAAACTCTGCTTTCCTTAAAATGGCTAAGGCAGTTGTTCGCAGCCTCTTTATATTTGCAGCACTTTAGAAATTAGGTACTTACGGAGGCCCCTTTCAGGGATGGGCCACAGGGGTTAGGTTGTGTGAATGAATGAAGTGGGCTGGATAGGACGACAGGACGACAGGATGACAGAAGCAGCAGCTCAAGCAGGGAGCTCATGTCTTGTCTAAAGCAGGTGCTGCTCCTCTGTCTCTGAGCCAGAGTTTATGTTTTGTGTGGCCAGATTTTTCCAAAATTTCAAGAGAAGCTAGACATTTTGATTTATACATTAAATCTCTAGATTTTTTTAACTTAAAAAAAAGATCTTATTTATTTACTTTTCGACAGAGGGGAAGGGAGGGAGGAAGAGAGGGAAACATTAATGTGTGGTTGCCTCTTGCTCACCCCCTACTGGGGACCCGGCCTGCAGCCCAGGCGTGTGCCCTGACTGGGAATCGGACAGGCAGTCCTTTGGTTCACAGGCTGGTGCTCAGTCCGCTGAGACACACCAGCCAGTGCTAGATTTTTCGATTTTGAAGTGTTGGCAACTCCATCAATTGGTCTTTGAAATGCGAGGCAAAGGCGCCCCTTGAGGCCCTGAACACGTTTCTGATCTGCAGCTTGTTTGGGGAGTATACCTGCACAAAAATTTATCACGCTATGTGATTAAGATTTGTTCAATTTACCACTTGTGGGTTACGCCACAACAAAAAAATCTGCATGGGAATGATGATACACATTCCTTCAAGGTACTCGTTACCCGTAGGGGCAGAGGCGGGTCAGGAGTGGGGTCAGCTCTACCTGAATCCCTAGCATTGTTTCTTTAAAGACATAAACCTAAGGCAAATATGGGAAAACATTAGCAGCTGTCTCCTCTTGGTGGAATCTAGGTTTTCCACTTTATTATTTTTTATGTTTGAAATATTTTATAGACATCTTTAATATTTAAACACACACACACAGCCTGAGAATACACACGCCGCATGGGCCAGAGCAAACCCCGCGGAGGTTACCAGACCACTCTCTCAGTCTCCCTCTGGGGCCGTGTTGCTGTTAGGCAGAAATGTTCGCTGTCCCGACCCAGCTCTTCTGCATGCCTGAGTGAACACCTGTTCCCTCTTCACCAGGGGGTGTGATATCCCCCCTCCCACTCAGCCCAGGGCCCCATATGACCTTTATCACCAGACGAGGCTGTCTCAGTGCAGCCTCAGCTGTAAAAGTAATGTTTATACATCAGTGCAAATTTGAAGACACTCTTAAAGGCTTCGCAGTGTAGAGTTACCAGAAAACGGGCTTCTCTGATCCTGAGAGCAATATAGCCTAGTGGTCAGTCTCGGTGGGAACAAACCTGGCTCTTCCAGTTACTGGCTGCATCCCTTGAGCAAGTTAGCCTCAGCCTCAATCTCTCCATCCGTAAAGTGGGAGTAATAATAGTACCATCTATTTGGATTTGTGTGAAGATTTAAGTCTGCTGAGTGACTGTTCAATAATCATGAGCTATTACTAAGTACTTCATATCAGTGTGATTTAACTTTCAAGATCTTTCTTACATCACGGTTTAAGTCCCAGGCCACAGCAGTACTAAACTGATAGCTTCAAAAATGCATGGGAGTATTTTCAACTCCAATTCTCGTAGCAAAAGGGGCCCAATACTGTCAAGGCCGCTGTTCCATGGGGCAGAGGCAGTTGAAACTCAACTTTCTGCCCTCAAGGAGCAATCAGTCTCTGTCCTCTGTGCAGACCCCAAACTGCTAATCTGAAGGGAAAGGAGAATGGTAGATACAGCTCCAGGCTGGTTCCTTTACGGCCTGGCTCAAACCCCAGGGGCAGGGCACGGCCCCTCCCTCTGGGCGGTGGGGCTAGCAGGGCAGCCTGGCTAGTCATGGGCCAGGTGCTGTTTGGGGCTGTGGCTCACGGTAATCCCCTCAGGAATGGCACCCTGTTGGAAGCTCCATAATCC
Organism: Phyllostomus discolor; assembly: GCF_004126475.2. Taxonomy (NCBI): domain Eukaryota; kingdom Metazoa; phylum Chordata; class Mammalia; order Chiroptera; family Phyllostomidae; genus Phyllostomus; species Phyllostomus discolor. The sequence continues at coordinate 155,703,196 of NC_040907.2, forward strand.
AAAAAGGGCTTTCGTGGTGACTGATGAAGCTGTAAGGGATACACACACAGATCCCAGAAAATCCAGTCTCTAAAAGACTATGATTTCAGCTACTTTTCAGTTGGTGTTTCTTTGCCTCTTAAGCCACAAGCATTAAGTTTCTCTGTTCAAAATTCCAATTCCCCCAGCGAGGCCACTTTCTCTGGGAAATCACTGAGGCACTCACAATTGGTGCCTGGAGTGGGGGAGAGGCGCTGACTGCCCCCTCCCCCTTGCACTTCAGGAGATGCACTCTTTTGACATTCCTGTTGTCTGTGGCTCAGAAGGCCCACACGCCTTCCGAGTCAAAGCCCCGCTTCCCTTCCATTAGTCTGTAACGCCTGTGGCACTTAGCTGGGTCTGCTGGCAGAACCTGGGCGTGTCCCCAGCCTTTCCCTCTACCTCGGTAACCCGCCTCTCTGTCTCTCCGTCCGTTTCATGAGTGTCTGACATCCGGCTCCCTGCCGTGTTCTCAGGGTAGGCCCGCACCGCCTTTCCCTGGCCGCCAGCATAAGACAACCTGCCCCTGAACTTGCCCTCATGCAGGGCTCCTCTGCTCCGCTGCTGCCGAGACCACCTTTCCAAAAGGTACCTCTGACACCCGCTCTCAGCTTAACTTCCTCTAATGCTGCGCCTCCCCCACCGCGAGATGTGTCAAGACCGCATGCTCCCAGTACGGGCGGGATTTCGAGCTGTCGAGGAAAGCCTGAAATCTGGGAGTTTTATGTGCATTCCCACAACCCTTTCTGTTCGTTTATTTTTAGAGTTATTACATTTTTTACATTAAAACAATTATAAAACGTTGCAGTGAGTCTCCCACCCATTCCTGATCCCAAGTCCCAATCTGAAGAGGCCAACCGGTTGCCGGTTCCTTCCGTAGCCTTCCAGACACAGGCGGACATTCACACGCACACTGGTACCTCTTCGTTAGACAGAGGGCAGGCAATTTTTTAATTAATTAAGTAATTTTTAGAGAGGGAGAGGGAGGGAGAAAGAGAGGGAATCATCAATGTGAAGAAGAAACATCGATTGGTTGCCTCTCGTATTCACCTCCACTGGGGACCGAACTGGCGACCTTTTGCTTTGGGGAACAATGCCCAGCAGAGCCACACTGGTCAAGGCGATAGCTGATTTTTTGTGTTGGTATACATTTCAAAAACTCTGAGGGTCAAACAGGACCCATTTGCACCCATGGGCTACACATCATGTAGGTATGAGTGACGGTTCCCTGAAGACAGGGGCGGTGCTTTGCCTTAGCACCCACCTCTGCACCTGGCATGATGTTTTGCACACAGCTGGCACTCAGTAAGTACACTGCTCTTCCACTGGCACAGTTATTAAGCACCACACTGTGTTTACTGCTGGACACAGACTTTCAGGTGAACTGTGACGTGGGCAACCTCTGAACCTTCAAACTTTCTGCTTAAAACACCTGGGGATAGGTGGGCTCGGTTAAGTCTCCGGCCCTTTGGATTTTGTCTATGGGTTTAGAACCTGCTCACCTCCCATCTCTCCCGGTTATCTGGATCTACAACAAATGACAGAAATAGCAGACCACTCCCTGCTCTGGGGCTCGCTGTGACACGGTGTCTGCTTGTGCTGACAGCCCAGCCCTGGACAGAGTGCTGACACCAGCATTCCCAAGCCAGCTGTCATTCCCAGGAGCAGGGTTTCCATTTCTTGCCCTCCACCCGGTCAAGGCAAGCCCGGACGGGCCAGAAACCACAGGACGGGCAGCCTGCTGACTCTTCCCCAGGCGCTGGGCCGGGCCGGGCTGGCTGTTGGCTGAGTAAGGCCTTTGCAAGCTTCTTCCTGTTGGAAGAAGGCTCACTGCTGGGGTGTGTGGGGCCCTCTCCTGAGGTCAGTTCCATTCGCTCCCTCACCTGTGCTCCCAGGTCGCCTCTGGCCAATCCATTTGCACGATGGTGGTGAGACAGGGTGATATTTTCAGTTCGAAACAAGGTGGACCCCACTGAGGAAACACACAAACTCTTTGCAGCGTCTCCCCCTCCCGCTTTGCGGTGATTTCCAGTAGATTCTTCAGTCATGTGACAAGGGCGGTTTTCATAGGTTTCACGAGCAATGTCCCCAGAACTGTGCTGTTATGTCATCCTTTGCTCTCCCACTCAAGAGAATATTCTGGAATGCAACGTGACCTTGTCCTAAGATTCATGTTGAATTTATTTTGAGTGTAGTGTGATATGATTCTTGCTCCCAAAACTCAGGTGGGAGAGACTTGTCAGATTCATTTTTCCCTCCTCAAAGTTACCTCCGGCGTAGAGACCCTGCCTTCTGGGCCGGCAGGAAAACACTGCAGATAGCGCGCGGGGCAGCTCTCCCCTTCTCTGGGAATGTGTGCGAGTCTAGGACAGTGATTTTAAGCCTCTTTCATCTCACGGCACACATAAACTAATTGCTAAACTTCTTGGGCACATCGAAAAATATACTTTTTGCCAATCTGACAAATAGGTATTACTTCGATCTATTCACACCACAATTACTGTTGTGTTGGCCGTTGTCATTTTTTTATTTGACACTCTGGAGAACAAGGTCAGAGCAACCGCCTGCCGGTAGGGTGGTGCAGGTTTTAAAACGTCCTGTGACCCGCCAGGAGAAAACCACCAGGCCAGGGGGTTATGTGGTTGGTGCCTGGGAAATGGGATGAGCCCGCCCTTCTCCTGAGACCAGGTCTTGCTGATATCCCCAGCGTGTCCCTTCAGAGGAGATTGGAGGAAGCTTCCATTCCAAGCTCGGGAATCTGGACTGAGGCTGGGAACCCTCCGCAGAAGTCCGGCCAACCTGCCGCTTGTTGCAGGCACTGCAGGGAGCACACTCCGGTCTGCGGTGCCTGGGGCACACTGTCCCCCGTTCCCTCCTGGGTTCCGGGCTTCCCGAAAATAGAGGCCAGATCTTCTTCACAAACAACTTCTGCGCTGGGCCGCAAACCAAACGTCCCTGAGGCAAGGCTGACTTTCTGCTCGAAAAGAATGAAATGTAGGAAAAACAAACCTCACGCTAATAGCTCGGTATATTATCCTGCCGTCTAATTTACAATTAAATAATCATTTCCAATTCAGTACATCTCACAGTTTACTTGTGGCTCACATCACAGCTTACGAGACAGACGTCACTGTGGCTTTGCTCTAGAGTACATGCTAGTCTGAAGTGGCTAAACATGGAAAGATACTTTGTCGTCACTCCTGCTTTCTTTCCTCCATTCACCGATTATCTTCAGAAAAAAATTAATAAACATCCCTTTTTCCAGAGGAAGCAATATCTAGCCAAGCAAATTATCAAAAAGGGTGTTGCCCACTGCCCTGACAGTACAAATCCAGTCAGTAATGAGCATGCAAACACAGCCTTATTATAATAGGCTATGTTGATTAAAGTGGAAACAGAGTTAAGACCATTTGTTACTAAAACTACCTTCTCCACTTAGCACTTTCTTAAAAGCCACCTTAGTTTTTCACATTACCCTGACTGGGGACAGAGTCACTGAACCAGAGCTGAGTGGCATCTGGTTTATGAGAGGTCTGAGGGGTTGGTTTTTAAGACTGTCGTCATGTATGGTTAGAATATTTGGCACACATGGAACCACCTGAAGTTGCAGGCCGGGAAGCCCGAGGTTCGAGTTCTTCATGATGTTTATCCCAGCTGTGTGTTACCTAAGACCGCAGCACCCTGCCTCCGGGCTAGTTCCATGGCTGATACCCCTGCTAGAACGTGTGGCCCTGGCTGCCCTCGGCCTCTGCTGCCAGCGGTGGCTGACGTCCAGGTGAGAACTGCATCTGTATAAAGGTTGCCCGTAATGAACTGATGCTCAACGCCACTCATACCTAAAGAAATATGAATGCAAACAAAACCCAGAAATCGTTCTTACCCATCAGATGGACAGTGATTAGAACTCTCAAGATACCAGGTGCAGGTGAGCTTGAGGACAAACGGCAGACTTATAAATCACTGGCAGGGGTATGAAATGGACCAGTCTGTCCAGGGGGTAATCTGTCGATGTCTATTCAAATTTTTAAATGCTCATGCTTTCTCCTACCAGTCGCACTGCTAAAATTTTATCACAGAAATATATTCACAGACATATGCCAAGAAAAGAAAAATGTCCAAAAATGTACGAGTTCTGCAGAATTGGTTGCAATAGCCACAAACTGGAAACGAATGAAATGTTCTCAATAAGGGTCTAGTTAAAAACATGAAGTGGGTTCAACGGGTTTGACTATACTCATGGAGGTTTTCAAACACCACCATGACCTAGTCCTGCAACATTTCTGTTACCCCCAAAAGACCCTGTATACCATCCAATCCCCTTTTCCCCCCATGCCATGGCCACCTCTGATCAATTTTTTTTGTCTCTGTTGATTTCAGACATTTTATATAAATGGAACCATGTAATACATTGTCCCTCGTATCTGGCTTCTTTCACTAAGTGTGCTGGTTTCTAGGTACATTAGCACTTCATCCCTTTTTGTGGCTACATAATGTTCCATCGTATGGGTGCACCACATTCATTTTAATGCGTTCACCAGCTAATGGCCATTTAGGTCATTTCCACTTTTTGGTGATTAGAAATAATACTGCTATAAACAGGCACGCACAAGTTTTTGCATGGACATGTTTTCAAATTTCTTAATGTTCAAGTGCTTATAAATCACCTACTGATATTAAGTGATACATAATAACTAAATGACACTGAGTAATAATGACACACAATTAAGATATTTCTTATTCATTACAGCAGGTTCCCTAACAACAGCAATATGTTTGCTTGTGGTAACTCAGATGTAACATGGAACACCTACAGTGATAAAATGGCACTATTTCAAGCCCAGATTTGTGGCTCATTTACATAAACTTTCTACCAAATCAGTCTGAAGTAATGAGACACCACTTTACTGTTTCCATCTAAAAATAACTAGGGCTCTGATGTGGCCTTCAAAATTCCTCTCTGCATGTTCCAAAATGAAAACCTACCATTTTAATTTGATGTACAGGGAGGGACTCAAGTCTCTTCAGGGATGTGGAATTTGACTTAGTATTCTTGTGCATACAGAACCTTGGGCTGGGCTGTGACTTACCCTGTGTGGGATTATCTAATAAAAGTTCAAAAAAAAAAAAAAAAACAGGCAACCTTTGGAAAATAAATTCTGGATTACATAAAACCTCTCCTTTGCGGGAGTTTGGGCTCACATTCGAGCCTCCGCCAGCAGACCATCATGCAAAGAAAAACCGCTGCCAGGTTCTTCCTCCGCAGGCACCGCTCCCCTTCACAAGGGCTGGGCTCTTCTCCCAGCGCCCGCTGCGGGCTGCTCCGGCAAGCCTCCTCGTGGCCTGGGAGTGTGCTCGTATGCTTCACATGAATTTAATATGGAAACGAGATTCTTCTTTGGGGACAGCTGCATAGAGGCCACTGGTAGAGAAGAAACCACACCATAAGAAAAGTGTGGTTGTTTTCTCCAACGGAAAATTACCAGTTTGCTTGGTTTCAATCCTTGGCACCAAGTCTTGGGTTCTTCATCACTGAGGAGACTTCTTCCCACTTGGCTTTCTCTCAGCCAGTGTCCTGGCACGCCATCAGAAGGGAAAATAATTAGAAAGAAGTGTTTTAGAGGGATGAGAAGCACTGGTAGCTTCCCAGATGGGGATAATCACGGATCTTCAAACAAACCCTTGGCCAGACGGTAGCATTTGTCTTCTCGCTTACATCAACTCGGTCAGTGTTCACACCTCCCGAAACATGTGCGCACCGTGAACACAGTGCTGGCTCAGTCCTCCCCCTCTTCAGAGGGGCCCTTCGGGGCCTCTTCAGTACATGGGAGGTGGCCCGGCTGTGGTTAGCCCCAGAGGATTTTCCAAGAACTTCCCTCGTCTCATAAGTTATTAAGTTGCTGTGGGATATAAGGTCCTTCTTATTCTTAGTTTGCTCGTGATTCAGATAATGCGCGTGTGGGGTGGGGAGAAACAGCTTTATTGTTTTTGTGACTCTTGCCAACTGTAAACATATCAAAGAACAGACATGTAGTTAAAAAGCGTCTGACATCTCACTTTTCTGAGGCAACAAGTGTATCACTTTGGTGAGCATTTCTAGTGATCTCTGTCTGATGTGGACAGTGATTCATACAGCATTTCTCAAATACATTTATGAGCATGGTGTTCATTTACGTTCACCCAGAAACTGACCCTGAGACCAGGATGGGAGGCATGCCAGACAGGAATGGGGAGTGGGGAAGTATGGGAGGGGAAGGCAGCCCATCAAGGATGGCTGTCATTAGCTGGTGGTGTGGTGGATGGAGCTAACTCCCACAGAGAAACCCCGGGAAACGGTGTGGAACACGTGCCTCAGAGATAGGTCATTTGCAGGGCAATGGAGGGGTCAGCAGGAAGTTGAAAGCAGCAGTTTGGAGTTCAGAAGACGTCCCAACTGGATGTAAACTGCAGAACCTCTCAGCATATAGATGGTTGGAGCCACAGGACTGGCTGAGATCTCCAGGAACCCGAGCTAGGCAGAAACGTGGTCCGGGACTGAAGCTGGAGCCCTCAGGGAGACGGGGTACTGCGCAGAGGTGGCTGAGAGAGAGCACCCCAGGCGTGGCATCTGGGGGCAGGGACTGGTCATATGGGACAGAGGTGCGACTCCATCACCTGTCCGGGCACACACCGGGTCTCTGTCTGGGGATGGATGGGGTCAGGACGTCCTGCACATTCAACGATAACCTTGAAAATGATGTCTGCCACTGCCAGGTAATTGGCCAAAAGCCTCCAGGAACTTCAAGGCGTTAAGGGGCACTGTATTTAGCCATGTATCTCCCCAGTGCAGGGAAATGTACTGAGATACCTGTCGACCCAGGAAAAAAATATATAATGTATCCATGTGCGATATTTATATACAGGTACACATAGAAACTCTCTATACAGATATATTGGACACATATGTACACACAGGCAGGTTTAGATCAGTAGTATCATACTATATAAACAGATCTGTAACTTGATTTTCTTTCCACTAAAATCTATTGGGAACAGTGCTCTGTGGCAATGTCTGTCTGCTCCCATTAGTTTAATGGTTGCGTAGTATTTAATTGTATATACATACACTACTTTTTTCCTATACTTTCCCCAACATAGAACTCTAAATTATATAGCAGTGGGAGTTCTGTGCATTCACCCTTTCACACCTGTGTGGCCATCCCCTTGGGATCAACTCTAGCAGTGGGGCTGCTGTGTGCAAGAGAAGTGTGCCCTTTTAATGGCCTCATCCAAGGCTGCTTCGTGGCAGTTCCAATAATCTGAGATGTATTCAATATGGAACAGCCAACACTCTCGGGGAAGACCCATGGGGGTATCACTCCAGGTAGACCCTCTTCTACACCACAGGGAGGACCCTGGGCAGCCACCCAGGTAATCGCTGTTAGAAATAGGGCAGAGGTCTGGGTCAAGTCAGAAGAGTCCATGACGGAAAGCCGTCTGCCAGCGCTAGCCCTCCGCCTGACATGAGGAGCTGCGGCTGACTCTGAATGTAAAACCCCTTCACCTCCACACACAGCAGGGCAGCTCCCCAGGCCAGCAGGCTCTGTGGCAGAGCCGCTAAGAGCTCATTACATCAGGAGCAAACACAGGGGACTGTAATTAACTCCAAATCTTTCTCCACACTTGATTTTTGCTGGCTGGATTTGTCATTTTGCTGTTAGAACAAGCCCTCTGCATGCCTCAGATTTTTTTCCCTTGACCTTGTCATTCAGAGCAGAGGCGTGACTCTGTCGCCTGTCCGGGCACGTACTGAGTCTTTGTGGGGAGATACCTTGTGACTCAGAAAAAACCATGGACCCAGAGCCATGCCTGGGACCCATTTATTGCCATCGCTGAGTGGGTCTGTAAAAGCACTGGATACAGGACTCACAACCCACCACAGGTGCATGACCCTTGGAAAGCGTAGTTCCTCAGCGCTCACTCAGGGACAGCTAGCTTCCTACGCAGGGGTCTTAACCATTAAGCAGACATACAAGAATATTTCTGATAGTCTAACCTTTTAAAATGTTTCAGGCCCATGTGATCTGGCTGCATGCTCTTCAGTTCCCACGTCCACGGGCTTTACCATGTGATGTCCCTTCACCACGAGAGTCCCACCCACACACACCGATTCAGCCACCAACACTGTCTCCGTCCCTTCTGCTTTACCAAGGATGCTCAGTCCAGTGAGGAGGTCAAACGAGAGGGTTTTCTTGCATGTCATGGCTGAGAAAAGTCACTTTGCCCCAAGAATATAGTAGGTAGAAGGCAGCCTACAGAATTTACGCCAAATTCCATTCCTCAAATGACTGTATTTCACAGTTGATTATAAGATAACTGCCTTCCGACCTATGAGCCTCTGCATGATGTTTAAAACCAGGGCCTGGAAATGAACACCACTCGGTCCTCCTCCCCGGCTCCAGTCCTCCTCCCCGGCTCCGCCAGGGCTGTCTGCGGCCCGTCCTCAGAACGCTATGTAGTACTGCTCCATTGTGCTGATGATGTCACTCTGGTCCTCCAGGAACTCCAGCACCTGCTGCAGCACGGGCTCACTCAGGCCCGGGCTGACGCTCAGGCGGGCGCAGGCCAGGATGTGCCGGAAGTGGCAGCCCTTCTCCATGTCTGTAGGAAAAAAGCAGCCGGCTGAGCTTGGACACACCCGTCAGACCCTCCTTCTCCTCTCCCTCTAAGTCAAAGCCCTCTCGGGATCTCCGGAATCAGAACCTGCACCTTCAGTCCCATCAGTCCCATCAGAGGCTCCCAGCTCTGCTCTGCCTCACTCCTATCGGCACAGGCTTCCAAGAAGGTCTGTCTCTGACAGTTGTGTTCTAGGAGCTTCTCACCCTCTCTCTGCCCGAAACGAAGACTACTGGGCGTGCAGCGGTCAAAGCTCAGGAGGAGTAACGTCTCTCTGGGCCAAAACCCATCAGTGAGCTGGAGCAGCGGTGTGCAGCTCGGGCCGTGGCCGTCAGAGGGTCATGAAGTCAGCTGAGTGGGTTGCGATTAGCATTCTCTTTCTTGCCAAACAGACTAAAGGGGAAAATTACAGGATGCACTACATCATAGGCAGGATGAGTCTTATTTTGTGAAACTATTTCTAGATATACGTAACTTATATCTATCTACTGCATTATAATTCTGTAATTTATTGGGTCAGGATGTAAAACGCATTCGTAACTGAGTCAAAGCCGAACCGCATTACTAAAAACAAACTCTCCCTGGTTTTCACCTCACAGCCCCACGGCAGAGCCAGGCTCGGCCTCTCACGTTACACGCAGTCACTGGATGTCTTTAGATGACAAAATGTTTTCAGCTCCAGCAAGGTGCACGAAGAGGTATCGTGGTGTTGGGCAAAGCGTGGTGGGTCCTCGTGGCTTCCGGCAAGTCACAGAACCACCAAGCTTCAGTCTTCTCCCCTATGGAGAGGGAGGCTGGGGAGCGGGTGGAGACGTCTGTGCGATCCTTTCCAGCTCAAAGGGTCAGAGACCATCACAGGTGGCGGCCTGGGCTAACAAAGACTTGCTCAATTCTGACCTCTAGTGGCTGTCAACTTATTATTCCTCCCAGTTGGGGTTACTGTTGGAAAACTTGCCATCTCCACCTGTCTCCACATTTCCAGTCTGCTTTCTTCAGCATTCATTTGATAAAGATTTCCTGAACACCTCCTATGTGTATATTATTTTAAGAAAGGAGGGGGGAGCAGATAAAGAGTACAGATAGAGAGCTGACTATTCAAGTCCAGGCTCTTTGACTGGGACAAAGTGGGTCACATCTCTGTTTCCTCATCTGTAAAATGGGAAGAAAATCACCTACGTCACCAGTGGTCATGTGGATTTAAGGAGACCCATGGCAGGTGCTTCTTACCTGGGGAATGACTATGATTCTATCGCCATAGCCATAACCTGGGAAGATGCTCGTAACCTAGTCCCTGCTGTGAAGATGCAACAAGTCTTCCCAAAGGCCTTACACTACTTCTTCAGAAAGGCCAGTCTGCTAAGAGGTGTCTGGTAAAGTGACCTTTCGGTTACACAGAGAGAGGGACTGGTCTTAGTTCTTTAAACGTTCGGTAGAAGTCACCAGTGCAGCCGTCAGGTCCAGGGCCGTCCTCTGCTGGGAGATTTTAAGTCACCAATTCAATCTCCTTCCGAGTTACAGATCCATTCAGATTTTCTATTTCTTCATAATTTAGTTTTGGTGGGTTTCAATGTTCCTTCTTCTGGCATACATTTGTTCACAGTATTCTCTTACAATTCTTTTTATTTCTGTAGAATCAGTACTAATATCCTCATTTTTATTTCTGATTTCAGTGATTTGAGTCTTGTCTATTTCTTATTCCATCTACCTAAAGGTTTGGCAAACTTGTTGACCTTTTCAGAGAATCAACTTTTGGCATCAAAGATTTACTCAATTGTTTTCTATTCCCTACCTCACTTATCTTTGCTCTAATCATTATTTCCTTCCTTCTGATTGCTCTGGGCTTAGCTTGTTCTTCTTTGTCTAGCTCCTTAAATAGCAGTCAGGTTGTTGAGACCCTTCTTGTTTTCTAATGGTTTTAGCTGTGCAGTTCCCCTTAGCACCACTTTCGCTGTGTTCCACGTTTTGGTATGTTGTGTTTTTGTTTTCAAACATCTCTATTTTCTAATTTCCCTGTGATTTCTTCTTCGATCTATTAACTGTTTAAGAGTGTTATTTAGTTTCCACTGATTGGTGTGAGTTTTCCAGCTTTACTTCTGTTACTGACTTCTAACTTCATCCTGTTGGGGTCAGAGAAGATATCTTGTACTATATCTACCATTTCAAATCCATTGAGACTTAATTAGTGGCCTAACAAGTGGTCTGTCCTGGAAATGTCCCCTGTGCATTTAAGAATGGGTATTTTGCCGTCAGGGAGTATTTTGTATACATCTGCTAGGAACGGTTGATTTATTGTGAAAATTTCTCTATTCCCTCCCTTATCTTTTCTGATTGTTCTACCCATTATAGAGAGTGGGGTGCTGAACTATTGTAGAATTGTATCTCTCCCTTCAGTTGTGTCAGTTTTTGCTTTGTACATCTTTTTTTTTTTTTTAATTTATTTATTTTTAGAGAGGGAAGGGAGAGAGATATAGAGAGAGAGAAACATCAATGTGTGGTTGCTGGGGGTTATGGCCTGCAACCCAGGCATGTACCCTGGCTGGGAATCGAACCTGGGACACTTTGGTTCCCAGTCCGCGCTCCATCCACTGAGCTATGCCAGCCAGGGCCGCTTTGTACATCTTGATGGTCTGCCATTAGATACAAAAATGTTTATAATTCTATCTTCTTGGTATATTGACTCTTTCATTGATGCACAATGTACTTGTTTCTTATAATCTTTTATGCCTTAAAAATCCTAAGTCTATTTTGTCTAATACCAGTATGTTTCATCTATCTACTTCATTTTATCTGATGTCAGTATAGCCACCCCTGCTCTATTTTGGTGACTATTTTACATTAGATATTTTTTTCCCATTCTTCATTTTCAATCCATCTGTGTCTTTGGATCTAAAATGAGTTTCTTATATACAGCATACAATTGGGTCATGGTTGTTTTTTTTTCCTTAAACCCTTCTGCCAATTTCTGTCTTTTGATTGGGGAGTTTAATCTGTTTATATTTGAAGTAATTACTGATAAGGAGGGACTTACTTCTGTCTTTTTGCTGTTTGTTTTCTATACACCTTATACCTTTTTTGCTTCTATTTCCTGCATTGCTGTCTTTTATGTTTAGTTGACCTTTTTCTAATGAAACATTTAAACGCCTTCCTCATATCCTTTTGTATATATTTTCTAGCTATTCTTTGTGGTTACCATAGGGATTACACTAAACTTCCTAAAATTATAACACCCTAATTTGAATTTATTCCAGCTTAACTTCAATAATTTACAAAGACCCTTCATAGCTCTGTGCCCACCCCTTTCAGTTGATGTCACAAAATCACATCTTTACACACTGTGAGCCTAAGAACATAAACTAACAATTCTTTTAAATGCATTAATCTCTTAAATTATGTGGGAAAAATGTGGAGTTACAAACCAAAGTTAAAATATAAATGTTTAGACCAGTACTTGTTTTTTGTTGTTAAAAAGTGTATTAGTCTCTAAAATTATGTAGAGACCAAAAAATGGACTTACCAACCATTGTTATGACAATATTGGCTTTTCTAATTGTCCAAGTATTTCCTTTATTGAAATCTTTTTTTCTTCATATGGGTTTGAGTTACTGTCTAATGCCTTTTCCTCTCACCTTGCTGGGCTCCTTTGAGTACGTCCTGCAGAGCAAGCAGGTCTAGTGGTAACAAACCCCCTTGGCTTTTATGTACCGTGGAATGCCTTGATTTCTCCTTCACTTCTGAAGGACAGTTTTTCTGGATACAGGACCATGGCCTACAGTTTTTCTCTAGCACTGACTGTATCAGCCTACGGCCTCAGGCCTCCAGAGTTTCTGAGAAAGCTGCTGCTAATCTTATAATGATCCCTTGTACATAACAAATTGCTTCTCTCAAGATTCTGTCTTTAAAAGTTTGATTACAATGTGTCTTGGTGTGGTCTCTTTTGAGTTCATCCTACTTGGAGTTTACTGAAGTTTTTGGGTATTTATATTCATGTCTTTCATCAACTTAGGGAAGTTTTCAGCCATTATCTCTTCACATATTCTCTCTGCCCCTTTTTCTCTTCACCTTCTGGGACTCACACAGTGCATATGTTGGTCCACTCCACGATGTCCCATGCGTCCCTTAGGCTCTGTTCACTCCTCTTCCACTGCAAGTTTGCTGCTTCTTTCTTCTGCCTGTCAAAATCTGTGTTTGAATCACTGTAGGAAATTCTTCATTTTACTTATTATACTTTTCAGCCCCAAATTTTTATAAACAAGGTCTGTTCAGAAGGTAGCCCCCCAAGTAATATGAAAAATAGAGACATTTATTGACAAAGATGCAAGATACAAGAAACATTGTACACAGGACAATGAAACCTCCATCCCCTTTCAAGCAGGCACCTTGAGACCTCACACGGTTCTCCCAGTTGCCATCTGTTGCCCTGCTGTATGTCCCTGAATCTCATCAATTGTCTGAAATCTCTTCCCTTTTGAAGGTGATTTAGTTTTAGGAAAAGCCAGAAGACACAGGGTGCCAAATCTGAGCTGTAGAGGGGCTGAATCACCTGGGTGATTTGATGTTTCACTAAGAAACTCTGCACCAGACATGATGCATGAGTGGGTATGTTGTGATGAAGCTCCCAATCACCGCTTGCCCATAGCTGCAGCCTTCTCAACCATCTGACTAGTTTCCATGGAGGAATGTTCAAGCTTAATAAAAATTTATTGCAGATTCATTGCTCTACTTGCTCAGTCATTTTGAATGTGACGGCCACAAGGTACACATGCTCAATGGCATCTATTGTCCCCACTGATTAGCACAGTGAAGTTGTCATTGTTCACACATGTGCATTCCAGTCCACTCTCCTTGGCTGCCAGGTTATATCAATGTTGTGCAAAGCATTCTCATTATACTAACAATAGCTGGACTTTTCTTGGACAGACCTATATTTTTAGGTTTTCTTTCTCTTTATATTTCCATTTTGTTCAACCATTTTCTTGACTTTCTCCACATCTTCCTTCAGTTCTCTGAGCATCTTTAAGATAGTCATTTTAAAGTCTTTGTCCCGTATATCTGCCATTAGGTTCTTTTCAGGGGCACTTTCTATTGATACATATATATTTTTTCTTTTGAATGGGTAATACTTTCCTGTTTCTTTGTACACGCTGTGATTCTTAGTTGAAAACTGGACATTTGAATCTAGCCATGTGGTAACTTTGGAGATCAGATTCTCCCCCTAACCCAGGGTTTGCTGTTGTCTGTTGTTATTATTGTCTCTGTACCAAGGATCAGACTGAGGTGTAAAACTTAAGGTCTTTTCAGGTCTTTTTCTGAGCCTGTGTCTTTCTCTGGGTGTGTGTGGTCACTTTCTGATTTCCCTCATATATTCAGTAGCTTTCGAATGCACGAGTCTTTCTTTTCCGGTTCCCACAAAGGGGAGAAAAGGAAAATAAGGGGAATTAAAAAATGGAGGGGGGGCACCAGTACTTCCCCTTAAGTTACTTCAGATGTTGAGGGAGGGGCTCACATCATTGGGACGAAATGCAACAATGGCCACCCACCTCTTCATCTGTCCCTCTGTAATCAGAAGCAACAGTGAGCAGAGCACATGGCCCTTATACTTTGAGGACAGGCTCTTTTTTGCCTGCCCTAGCTCCTGCAAGCTCCATGCAAGCTGCTCCAGAAACAAATGCACAGCTGTCCACTATATAGCTGGGGTAAGGGATAGGTTACCAAGAGGTGAGCATTGATTGAAATTAACACCAATTTACTGTCATTTGGAAGTTGCAAATTTTCAATAGCCTTTGGAGTTCCAAAATAGTTCCATCAGTCAGATGCAACTGTTGCCTAAGTGGACAGATTCCTAGTGCTTCCTACTCTACCATCTTCATAATAGTTTTATAAAACACCAATTTATTTAATCCTCATAACAATCTATCATGGAGGCAATGTTATCCCCATTTTACACATAAAGAAACTGAGGCACAGCCTTACCCAAAGTCACATAGCTGCAAAGTGGCAGAGCTGGGATTCAAACCTAGGAAAGGTGGCCTTAGAGCCCAGCTCTTTACAACTATACTATGCTGCCCATCTTTAGATAAACCCTGTACTGGTGCTTTAGGAACCTAAAACAAGCCTCATGTTTACAATCCTTTTATTATTATAGGTTTAACCTTTGCGAAAATACTTATAAATGACTATAAAGATTTTAAGTTCTCTCACTATCATCCTGACAAGGAAAAACTCAATGATATATTTTGTATGAAATGTTAGTAATGAACAAAAGGTCTAGGAGGAATGGTTAGATAAATAGTCAGCTATCTATTTATATATTTAATGGAATGCTGTGCAGCTATTAAAAAGACTGAGACACTTTTATATGTACTATTGCCAAATGACCTCCGGAAGCCAATGTTCAATTTAAAATACAAGATATAGCCCTGGCTGGTATAGTTCAGTGGATTGAGTGCAGGCTGCAAACCAAAACATTGCTGGTTCAATTCCCAGTCAGGGCACATGCCTGGGTTGCAGGCCAGGTCCCCAGTAGGGGGTGCTCAACAGGCCACCACACAGTGATATTTCTCTCCCTCTCTTTCCCCTTTCCTTCTCCTCTCTAAAAATAAATAAAATCTAAAAGAAAAAAAGAAATAACTAAAAGTAAATAAGTAAATAAAATAAAATAAAATAAAATAAAATATAAGGTATAGAATACTGAGTATTATATGCTAACCTTTACTTGTCCTTTTTAAAAAGGGTGAACTATACAAACATACTTACAAGTGTGTATACACATCCCTAGAAGGATATGCAGGAAACCAGGAACAACTACTGCCTTTGGCAAGGGGAACGCAAAGCTTTGGTCTCATTGCTGGGAGGGAGTCTGGCTTTTCTGTGTGTATTTTTGTACTGTTTGACTTTTTATCATGTACATACATTATTATTCAGAATAACTTTTTAATGCCATAGATATTTCCTGTGAAAAGAAAAGTTGCAGTAGACTCCCCAACAGTCTCCACAGAGTATTTTCATTGGCATTCTTAGCTACTCAAGCTCCAGGAATTCAGCTCCCGGGAGCTTACCAGTTCTGGGGAATTGGTGTAGAGGCTCCCACTTATAGACTGAGTGACAGAGGCTGTCCACCCTGACACAACACTCACCAAAGCAGGAGCTGGCCTGTGGATTAGAAGTGGACATAAAATATGCCACTTCACATACCCTCAGATCACTGAGGCTACTTGGCTCTCCTAAGAAATAAAGTGTGAATTCCTTTCATTTGCTGTACCAGGCCCTGGGATTATTTCAACCCATCCTGTTCCTCATGCAGATCAAAATACGAATCTGGAAGTAGGACGAGTGCAGGGATGTTGCACAGGGAACAGCCTCTCACCCTTTCTTGGTTAAGAAAGCCCACATTCCACTGCTCTTAAAAGCTCCTTAAAGCATGGATGGACAGATTCCCCCCACCCCCCAGCTAAAGGATATTTGTTCTTACTGGTCTGAATGCAGTGCACAACAACCAGAAACCTTGCATTCAGATAACTGGTTGCTTTAAGTTTATTTTAAGATCTGTCATCATGCGGCTCTGACCTCAGAGGTCCTTAAAGGCTAAATAGGGCTGCATATCAAACACCAGGGCCACAGACCTGGTCCAGCTCTACCCGGTGACTCAGCCTGGAAGAGGTCCAGGCCCCAGGGACGCACGGGCTAAGGGACTGGAGGCAGACTTCTCTGCAGGGAGAGGACGCAGAATGAGGAGACCTGCCTCACTAACCAGCCTTTTCACTTTCTTCTGGTCTCGTTTGTTGACGTATGCCATTTGTTATTAGCAGATATTTGCTGAAGACAGATTTTGAAAAGTTGCCTTTAAGACTGATGAGTTTTTATAGGACTTAAAGATAGGACTGCTACTTTTTTCTCTTTCTAACTAATAGGAAGGTGGTAATGTCTGTTGTCAGACTATCTACAGTTTGAGTTTCTAACCACTAGGGGCTGACCTAACTCCACCAAAACCAACAATTTCCTAAACCACTTTTGCAAATTACTGGGTTTCAGGATGACTGAATTATACTGTTCATACACTGTCATGTCTAGAACTATTCCTCCCAACACTGAAGGGCATGAAGTCAAAACAGTGGAAAATTTCAGGTTTGGGTTCAAAGACAAAGAGCAAGAACAGGACAAGAAATAACGCAAACCAGAGAGAACACTAGAACCAGAAAGGCATCGAAAGGTCCTGGCTCCGTGGCTGGCCTCACTGGATCGGGACCACCCGAGGCGCTCACCCACCACGCCCCCACCCCAGTCCTCGAGAATCAGAATCCCCAGGAGTGGGATCTGAGCACCCTATGTTCAAAAAATCCCCACGGCTGATTTTTACGTGCAGCCAAGATCAGGACGCCTGTGCCACCCTAACACTCACTTCAGAGAGGAAGAACCTGAGGCTCTGAGAGAGCAGGGGCCGCAACCGTCACACTTCCAAGTGGCTACTGGGGAAAGCCCGTCCCCGACTCTGCATCCAGTGCTCTCTGGGGGGAAGCGTTCCCCTCCAGCGTGTCAGGACACATGTGCGAGATGCCACTTACGGTTGGGTTTCTGGCAGTCTTCCCGAATGATACGGTGGATCTTTCTGTGCAGTTCTTTGTCTTCCCTGGTTACCTAAACAGCACAAGAAGTTCAGAAAGTATTTTTAAGTAGCACAGAGGTTGTATCATCCAGACTCCCAAATTAGTACTTGAGATAGTTTCTACTGATTTCGTACAGTAATCATCCTGACACCAACATGCTTTTCTTTTTTCTTTTAGATTTTATGTATTTATCTTTAGATAGGAAGGGAAGGAGAAAGAGAGGGAGAGAAACATCAACGTGTGGTTGCCTCTTGTGGCACCCACCTGCCCCCTACCACCTGGGACCTGGTCCACAACCCAGTCATGTGCCCTGACCCAGAATCGAACCAGCAACTATTTGGTTCACAGGTTGGCACTCAATCCACCGAGCCACACCAGCCAGGGCACAACATGGTTTTCAATGCTGGGCCTACTGTCAAACCAGTTCTCACCCTCAGCAGCTCACTGCTTTGTCACTGACCTGGAGGTACACCTTTCGGGGGCTGGTCCACTGAGGCCATGATGTAAAGAGAAACTGGAATACTTTTAAGGAGCAGCTTTCCTTTTAAATATTCATAACACATTCATAAATTTCTCCTATTTGTTATATTTTTGAGGGAGGCACGAGTGACCGAAGGCTCTGATCTCAACTCCAGGACTCTCTCCTCTGGGCTCTGACACCTGCCTGGCATTTCATTAGTTTTATTCCTCTTTCCAACCACAAGGAAAAACAAAAGAACTAAAACTGTAAGGACAAGCTAGCAGGGGGATACATCTCGCCTATCCCTTGAGACCCTTTCTGTTTTCAAAGGCAAACCTAACCTAGTTCCTTCCTCAGCCAGTTCGGGTAAGAGGAAAGCAGCAGCCAGCTGGGTCCCCCTTCATGTTCAGTAGTAAATCTGGCAATAAAACAAACAAATAAAAAATAGAAAAGGGAAAAGGGGAACAAAGGAAAAGAGGAAGAAAGGACAAAGAAAAAAAGAAGCATGCAAACAAACACATACAGGGTGGGGCAAAAGGAGGTTTATAAGTTGTCCACATGGAAAAATGATAATAAGTAATATGAGAACAAACTGTGTTCTCCTGGCTGGGTGGCTCAGGCGGTTGGAGCATCATTCCGTACACATTAAGGTTGCAGGTTCAATCCCTGGTTGGGGTGCGAACAGGAGGCAACAGATTGATGTTTCTCCCTTACATTGATGTTTCTCTCTCCCCACTCCTAAAATCAATAAAAACATACCCTCGCATGAGGATTAAAAAAAAAGAAGAAGAAACTGTGTTTTGCGTACTCACAACTGTAAACTTACCTTTGCTCCACCCTGCCTATCAGGAGTGCTTGTCTGAGGGGACTTACAGAGTGACCAGACTGGAGGGTGGGGACCCCGATGGTGCCTGCCTTTTCACAAGGCTGTTGTGAGGATTACGTGCGGTGATGGGGGTGACGGCTGCTGAAGGCTGGAGACCACCCTACAAACAGGAGTATCCACACCAGGCGGTGACTACTCCTCGGAGGCCAGACGGCTATGTTGAAAGGGGAGGCGTGGAGTCAGAGAAGGGGGGTGGCTCCACTGAGGAAAGAGAGCAATTGTTGCTTGATCACCCCACTCCAGCTCACACTGACTCACAGGAGGAAGTGCCCCAGCCTTGCCACGCCTCAGCCACGGACTGCTGCCCGTGGTCCTGCAGCTCCTCGGGAAGGGCTGCTTTCGACAGAGTCAGCTGGCCGACCCCAGAGCCTCTCAGGGCCACTGTGACGGGGTCGGGGGTGGGGACAGGCTGGGGGCTGCTAAGGTGAGCTGCCCATTACCAGCTTCTGCAACCCCACAAGAGGCAACCGATTCCCAGCTGGCCTTCCCATCCCAGGAGGGAGTGGCCTGTACTCAGCCTTCTGCAGAATGGAATACTGTTTTCTAAAGCTGTTCAAATAGTATTTAAAGCATCTCTTAATTTTTTAAAATGTTCTAAAATGGGGCATCACTAGAGTAAATCGATATCAAGAAAATGTCCTATTAAGGAAAGCTTCCCCTCGGGAATCATGCCTGTAAATAGTGAGACTTCTGGCATGCCTCCGAGTTTTGATCTGTCTCCAGGTCTGTCACTTGTAGCTGAAGCCACATCCGTGCTACTGACATCAGTGGTCACGAGGGGCCCGACTGCAGCCCGGCTCCTTTGATATTCAGTAGGCAGTGAAAGTGAACCTTTGACTCTGAAAGCATTAGGAAAGCAAGCACTCGTGCCCCTAGTGAGAATGCCGACCGGTCAAGCCTTTAGGCAGCCCATCAGACTGTGTTGACCGAAAGCTTAGAGGTGCATGCCTTTGCTCTAGTAGTTCCTAAGAGTCAACCTTACAGAAACACACAAGTTCAAAGAGTTGTGCAAAAATAGCCACAGCAGCAGTATTTGTGAGAGCAAAAGTTGGAAACACCATAGATGTCCAGCAGAGACAAGGGGTTAAAATACTGATGGCAAGTTCCCATAACGTGGAATACCATGCAGAAGTCAAAAAGAATGAGGTCGATTTCTAAGTGCTAACATGGAAAGATGGTGCAATGAGCTATTTTGGTGTCAAAAAAAGTTGCCGAGCCCTGGCCACTGTGGCTCAGGGGACTGAGTGCCGGCCTGCAAACCAAAGGGTCACCAGTTGGACTCTCAGTCAGGACACATGTCTGGGTTGTGGGCCAGATCCCCAGTGGCCACATGAGTACAACCACACATTGATGTTTCCCTCCTTCTCTTTCTTCCTCCCTTCCCCTCTGTCTAAAAGTAAATAAATAAAATCTTTAAAAAAAAGTGGCTGAGCATTACTTAGAGCAGTGGTTCTTAACTGTCCCGGGGGACACTAGGCAATGTCTGGGGACATTTCTGGTTGCCATAGCCCAGGAGCTGCTACTGGCATGTAGTGGGTGAAGGCCAGGGATGCTGCTAGCCATCCTACAACGCACAGGACAGCCCCCATGACAGAGGTGTCCAGCCCGAACAGTGTTGAGGTTGAGAAATCCTGACTTACAGAATGATCACATTTTTTTGGTAAAGCAAAAAAAAGCCAAAGCAACATATATTTATATGTGTGTATTTGTAAATGCACAAGTGTCTAAATGCACAAATGTTTAATAGAATGCTATTAAAAGTAGTACCTTAGGGTTCCTTACTTTATGTACCTCTGTAATGATTTTTAAAAACAGTAAATAGGCATTCTTAAGTAATACATATATTTGTAACTCAAGCTAAGAAGGAAAACATTAAGTTGCAAGTCTCTCACATAGAAGAGGTTATCAAAACCGCCATCCTTCTGGTAAATGAATCCTTTCTCCTGCAGGAGCCTTATAGCACTCTTAAATATGCTATGAATTGCCTTGGAAGCGGTGTCATTCTTAAAATCTGCCTGTGGAAGGAAAAGGAAGAAAAAAAGTGAGTCCCATCTTACAGCACCTGAGAGCAACTCCCTGGACGAACTGGTTTATGAATCCACCCAACAGGCTTTCCATCTGCTGAGTCAAAAAGACCCAGGCACACGGCAGCCTAGCAGGACGGCCGGTGAGGCGGACTGGGAAGTTTGCTCCGGCAGGATCGTGCCCAGTAACTGTTCTACACCTCAGTGATGACTTCTTGTTTAGTTCAATGATATAAAGTGGAAAACGCAAAAGGACAATTTTAATTTTTTTCATACAGAACTAAAACACTGTATACATATTAGCTGTTTCTTTTTTCCCCATGGAAATCGTGGCTATATACAATCTCTCCCTAAGGACTTTAAAGAATGTCACACACACTGAAATAAGCCGGGGACTCCGCATGTAGAAAGTATTAAATCGTCTCATTTTATGTGAAGAACGATGGTGGCAAGCAGCTCTGCAGAGACCCGCCGAAGGTTCGGGTGTGCGGGCTGCAGGCGCACAGGGGTCCCTGCGCGAGGCACGGCCAGCACAGGGAAAGGGCCTCCGCGGCTGTCCGTCAGTTTGCTGTCTCCTCGGTTTCAGGATTTCCTCCCTTCTCGAAGAGCCGGGGTTGCCTAGAGAGCTCGCCGGGCCATCCTGTTTCTTACTCCCAGGGACGCCAGGTTTTCGGCTACGACCCATGGTTAACTAGACTCTGGTTCTTCAGCTGGGGACTTTGTATTTAATCTCAGCCACCTTCTCCCTGGCAAAACAGTGGGTGATCAATAAAACATCTGTGCAATCAATGGGGATATTTTAGAGGCCACGTCCTCTATATTCCATTAGGGATTTTCATTTCATTCCTCAAACAAAGAAAGTGGTGAACAATAACTGTCCTTCAAGGCACAGATCCATTTTTAAAGTGACAGCAATCTGTCAATACATTAAGAAGACCAGAGCACCAAAGAAACGTGGCTAAGCATCCAAAACAGTGTGTGAAGGCCAGGTCCTCCCTCCGGTGAAAGGTCCCCATGAAGGCTCTCTGGGGCAGCACCCAGGGATGCTGAAAAAGACAATGTACTCGGGACTTGCTGTTACCACCTCCTCCAAGTGCTACGGAGAGGAAGGAAACCCCCCAATGGCCTCAAGGGCTGACAGTACCATCCCTGAAGAAACCTTCTCTTTCCGGGAGAGGCCCCCCCAACAGACACAGTCTTAATCTAATAGATCCTGGCAATGTCTCCCCAACGTGCTCTCCTGGGTTGAAGAGCAGAGTCTGAGACTCTTAAATTATAGTCTAAGTTTTTCCTTCACAGAATAAGCTGGAGAACCTGGTCATTAAAACATTAGGGCCTAAAATTCGACTAACATTCCAGGTTATGACAGCACCCACTCTCCGAAGGGAGAATAAGGCCCAGAAATACTTGGTGACTCTCACAGGCAGAGAAGTTACCTGGGTGTGTTTAGAATAAACACCTCCTCTAGCAATCCTCAGTCAGACATCCTCTTATTCAGGGGGGCTTCAGACAAAGCTGTTTTTAATTTTATAGGTGAGTTATTTTACTTGGGGGAAACACAACCCAGTATAGGCTCCCCCACAAAACATTATACTTAATCTTCATACTTCTAAGGAGATTCGGTTTCTTTGGTCAATTTAATATAAGAATCCTAGGGGTCGAGGTAGTATTACATCTCTGTTAAAATAGAACTGAACTGGAAACTAACTAGGAATGTTGTTACATAACTATTCCTGCCATTGAAAAACACTCTTGCTTCTCCCTAGACCGTACAGAAAGCCCTGCTCCTCCTCCCAGATTTCAGTCGGATCAAGCAGCAGGAAGACAGGGGGCAGGCCTGCGAGCTTAAAAACACGGTTTCAGCTGCAAACAAGGAGGACCCAGCAGAGAAGGCTCTCTGTCAACAGCAACAACATGCGAAGCTTCCTTGCCAGAAACATTTGCCTTGGCTGACATCAAAACATATCTCCCTCTCATAAAGACACCAAGTCTCAAGGGTGAAACCTCCAACCTTCTCTTCTTAGCCACTAAGTAGCTCTTCCTGGCCTGGGATTTGTGTCTCTCTTGTCTTTTTCTAAAGAGCAATGACAGACTCATCCGATTCAGGAAACTGAAACTGCTCAGAGGAAAAAACTGACTGGCTGGATGTGCTACGCCTTAGCAGGCCTCTCCTTGTTGCAGGTCAGGAACTGGGTGGATCTCTGAAATATATATAGTCTTCATTCCCAAACAAACTCAACATTTATCCAGCTGTCAAACAAACAATGGTTTTGCAAAGCCTGCTTATCAGGTTTCTGGATTTGCTAAGAAGGGCCCCACTGGAAAAAAAAAGAAAGGGAGAAAACATTCAAACCCCCTCTCCCTCGGCCTATCAGCTCTAACACTATCCCAGTGATTTCTGTGAAGCTTTCATCTGCACGGCGACACGAGCTGAACTGGAGCTAGGGTTTCACCAGCATTGTAAAGCATCCTTACTCTCCCAGGCTCAATTAAGCAGGATTCAATTGAACGACACTGACCTCACCAAGCAGAGCCATGTGAGGGAACAATTCATAATTGATGGAAAATTAGTTTCCAAAGACTGAACAAAGTGCCATAGTCATTTCTTTTTAAACATGCAGCGCTGGGCAGACGCAGGTTTCTTCCCTAAGCATTTTCAAAAAGAAATCATGGCCAAAGTTCTCCACGGACTGTTCTGCATGGAGGAGGCTTGTAGTCCTCAGAGACCCCGAGTCTCTCCACTTAATCAGAGCCCTCCCCGAAGAGCTGGTTCACAGGAAGAATGTGGTCTTCGCTAGGCTTCAGTGTTTCCTTCCAAACATGCCAACAGAGTGGCCAGAAGTCCTAGAAGGCCAACTTGGCAGGGAGCCCTCTCTAAATGATTAAATGGAGAAAGGTCAACCTTGCTGTCAGGAGACAGCTGGAAAGCCGCACTGGTTAGGAGCAACAATGACACAGGACAAAGCGGGCAGTCATGACCTGCCCTGCCTTGGTGTTTCCTGAAACAGTATCCCTCATCTCTGTGTATGGAATTATGGGTCACTGGACACATAGCCCGGTGCCAGGAAGAGGTAATTAGGTCCATGAATGAAACTGAGAAGCAGGGGTCATGCCTAGGAAGTTGGATGGGGGCCTGGGATCTGTTCGCCCAGAATCACGAAGAGTAACTTACGTTGCCTAACAAGGGGATTCGGAGCAGCCCTGTTGGTAATGGCAAAAAATGGGAAAACATCTAAACAGCCCAGGAAAGGAGAGGCTGGCTATATAAACTACGGTACATGTAACAAAAGAGCATTGTGCAGTGGCAGATCTCTGTATGGCAAGGAGAGGATAAGACACAGTTCAGTGAAAAGCTAGGGACAGACTAGTGTTTAGTCTGATACCAACTGTGTAAAAGAAAATGCGGTGGGGGTGGGGGGGCATCCCCAAGTGGATTTCCGTAATACCAGTAACAATGCTTGTCCCTGGAGAAGGGGTGGGAGGGAGACACATTTTTAACTAGATACTTACAGGGACTATTTGAATTTTTAAAAACCATTCATTCTTCAATTAACTCATAATTATCAAAAACCTGCTCTATGGTGCCCCAGTTCTAGGCCCTGGCCCTAGAGGACAGAGAGTAAGAGCGGGGAGACTTCTGCTCGGAGAGAGCAGATTCTGGGGGAGGAACAGGCGGGCGAACCAACAAATACAGTGATGCAATGCGATACGAAAGCAGGGTGGCAACACTGTGAGGAGAAGCAAGTGGCCATCAGAGCAGAGGGTCTAGGGGGGCAAGAAGGTGGCATTTAAGCAGAGATTATCCTCTGGTGGAAAAATGAAATAAATAAAAACACAAATCATGTTACAACAACAAAAAATCCAAGAGTTGCAATGAAAGGGAAAGCCAAACACTGAAGTCTCAAATAATTCTTAATTCCAAGTAAATATGTAAACACCAAACTGTGTTAAGTTCACCTTTAAAAGCAAAAAGATTTTATCCATTCATTTTTAGAGAGAAGAGAAGGGAGGGAGAAAAAGAGGGAGAGAAACACTGACGTGGGAGAGAAACATCAATCAGACGGCTCAATCAGACAGCTCTCGCATGCTGCTCCCCGACTGGGGCCTGAGCCTGCAGCCCAAGCACGTGCCCTGACCGGAAATCAGCCCGAGACCTTTTGCTCTGTGGGACAGCGCCCACCTGAGTCACCCCAGTCGGGGTAAGTTCATCTTTAACACTAGGGGTGAGAAAATGGGGACAGCTCTTCCCAGGAGAATAAAAGTAACTTAAAGTGTTCCTTGAAATGTCTACTTATAAGCCAGAATGAAAATAATTGGTCTTTATTCAAACTCCTAAAATATGATAGGTTAACTGTATTCTGAAGAGACAGCATGTCAGTAAAAGCCTTGGTTCAAGTTCAATAATCTTGGAAGGATAATTACCTCTTCTCACCTACTTCCCTCCTATCTGGCACCTGCTGACATTAAGTACCCATCTCAGTGAATACTAAGAACTGAGTACTATGAAGCTTAGACTATCATATATGTTTTTTCTACCCAAAGATTAATTAAGCTTAATAAGAGTAAGTCAGTGACCTTCCCAGAATAGAAAGAACATGAAATAGAACCATAACCTCTATTCCCGGGGTCCGCCCTGTGCGTCTTCATAACTCACTCCCTTCAGCTGCAGGTCTGGGGCAGGGGACCCAGGTTCGCACAGGGGCCCGCTGCACTTACTTGCTCGGAGCAGGTGCTGCGAATCACGGGCTGATTGGCCAGGGACAGCAGAGACTCCACCATTTCCAACTCCTGCTGGTAAAAGGTTTGCACTCTGTTCTTCATGAGGAATTCTTTGGCTTTTTCACTCAGCAAACATGTGAGATTGGCAAGGTCCAGGGCACCTGGATTTTTGCTGGGGAAAGTTTTAAGAAACCTTGTTGAAAAGTATTACCTCTGTTCCTTTTTGGTGTATGTAAAACAAACTCAGCTAGAAAGTATAACGCTACATTGATGTTAGTTTTGACATGGAGGACTGTTCATACTACGAGCACTGTGTGGTTGTTTAAAAAGAATGAGAATGACAAGAACTAATATATTCATGATAGCTTAAGGAAAACAATTGTAGAATAGTATGTAAGGCAGGGGTGTCAAACTCATTTTCACTGGGGGCCACATCAGCCTCACTGTTGCCTTCAAAGGGCCGAATGTAATTTTAGGACTGTATAAATGTGACTAGTCCTTAACAGTTAAGCAAGAGCTCTGCGCTGCCGCCAGGTAGAAACAAGGTGCCAGGATGGATAAAACAAGGTGGAGGGCCTGATTTGGCCCACGGGCCTTGTGTTTGCCACCTGTGATGCAAGGTATGATCCAATTTTTGTAAGAGCAAGTGACAACCCACAAAACCTCTGGGTGGATACTGCTGCTTGTGTCAGCGCAGAGAAAATCATCTAAAAGGGTAGACATGAACCCTTGGGCAGTCGTAACTCCTAGGGCTGGCTCTGAGGCGGGAGACAGGGCCACGGAGGACTTTCACTTCTTACTTCATACAGGTCTATAGTTTGGGATGTTTTAAACATAATTTTAAAATAGATTGAATATAGACATGTTTAAAAAATTGAAGTGTACACAGTAAAGTTTCCTTTCTATCCTCCTCCCAGTTCCCACCACTCCTTTGCAACCACTGTTCCTGCTTCTGTCTTCTCCCAGAGTTCTCTGATGCACATACATACTAGAAAATATGCACATGTCCTTGCTCCTCCTGTTTTGCTCTCCCCTGCCTCCCACCGCACCCCACAAAAGAGTAAAATCAGCCCTAGTTGAGAATGACTGGCACTGCGTTTCAGTTTTTCATTATGACGTGTCATGAGGTCATTCAATTAGAATGCACCTTGATGCAATTTTCTTCAGGTTTCCTGCTTGGGGCTCATTGGGCTTCTTGGATCTGTGAGTTTATAGTTTTCATCACACTTGGAAAAATCAGCCATTATTTCTTCAGATATTTTCTGTTCCCCCTACTCCTCCAGGGACCCCTGTTACACATGTCTTTTCCTCCCAGCAACCTTACAGCCTTACAGTGAGTAGAACGGTGGACTCAGGATTTGAACCTAGGGCCACCCCAGCATCTGGGCTCCCTCCCTCGCCCTGCTTGGCCCTCCTGCAGTGGTTGTATCTTTGGTAGTGGTTGGCCGGAACTTACCGTAGCTCTTCTTTTTCTAGGGCTTGGCTGCGGAAAGGCTGGTCATAAACTTTCCTGTACACACTGGGCAGCTCGAGCATCCTTGCGATTTGAGTGTTGCACACTGGGTCATCTACTTTACCTAAGAAGCCACAGGGGAAACCATGACACAGAAATTACACGGAGTTCAGTTCTTCCCCATGTCCAACTTGCTGCTGGGGTGACAGTCACTGAGACTCTCAGAGGGTCTCCTTCCTTGTGGGAAGTCATACAGTCTAGATGCACTAAACAGATCCCAGCCATCGGGCAAAAAGGGAATGCAGTGCCCTAAGGATCACACACGTGGCCAGGAGTGGCCTGGCCGGGGACTAGGGAGAGTGCATTAGCTCATTTATTGTAGGCAACCATGGTAGGCAACAGGGGTCCTCCCAGAGATCCCCAAGCAACAACCAGCCAGAGCGGTGCGAAGGGCATCATCGCTCAGATGATGCAGGGCTGCCGTGTATGTGATTGGCTGTTTTCTTCAAGAGTTAACAAACCTAATGGTACTCAAGAAATCTCCATCATTTTGAAGAATATGAACACTCTGTCCTAAATGGATTCACACTTGTAACGTAAAAATACTTTAGAAAGGACTATGTTGTCCAAATAACTTTTTCAGCTATACACAACAAATCATGTTTTCCTTCACAGTTGATTTATGCTTACCTCTCATTAAAATAAATTTAAGAAACACTGCTTTTCTAAAAAAAAATGAAGCATGTTATAAGGTATGATTTCCTCCATTAAATAGTTAATCATTTTATTTGAACTTTTTAGAGGTGTGACTTTTAGCTAAACAAGTTTACTGGACCCACACCCAGAATAACCACCATTTGGCAGAAATATCTTGTGCTTACAATAAGAAGCGGCATGAATTTCTCGCTCTTCTCTGAACGTGCGGATGTAACCTCTGACCCGGACGACGTCCCCAATTTCTATCTTTGTCCTCTGCTCAATGGACTCTTGCAGCTTCTTAAGTTGTGAGGTTAAACTCAGTTCTCTTGCCCTTGGAGCAGCTGTAACTGTTAGGGCCAGACCAGAAGAAAAGAGAGAAATGCATAACATAATCAATTCCACCACATTTCTAAGACAGTTTGCACAAGACATTTATTTATTCTATTTCAGATTAATTGTTCTACTATAAGAAATCTGTATAACCTTTTGAAATCCTCCACTGAATAAAAGGCACTGAGCTGTAATTATTCAAAAGCAGGGCCAAGGGGACCGTCTAGAAGCCCTGCAGAGCCAGTTTGGTCAGAGGGCTCTATGTGGTCCTCAGCTGAATTCTCTTAGGGTTCAGCTGGATTCGGCAACAATACTCTCCACAACAGTTCACAGTGTCCTTGCAGGGAGACCGAGGCCTGGAGGAGGGGAGAGGGGGCCTGACAGTCTCCATTTGTGATTCTGTTTATGGGGAAGGCAATTCACCTTCCGAGGTGCTCAACACCCTAATCGCTCACCTCTCATCTTTATTGGGTATCTAACCTAATCACTCGCTATTTCTCTCTCTGTCTCTGTCTCTCTCTCTCATACCACTTTGAACTATAAACTTAAGCAACAGTCCACCTTACACACAGAAGCACTGTGCATGATCTAAGCTAACCCTGACTTCATGAGCTTAGGGCAAGGCTAGATCCATAGGATAAATTCAATAAATGCCAACTATTTGGACAAAATTAGTTTGTTTCCTCTAGGGTTTTTCATTGGGGATTACTGGATATAAAGTACAAATAGGTCCACAGTTTGTTACATATTGTTGGAATGTTTGCCAGAAAAAAAAAATCAAATTATTCTCTCTTTACAAGGTGTTGCCAGCCACGTGTGCGTGTTTGTGGCTCTTACACAGGCTTCAGTCATTGGGGTTTTTAATACCTTAGAAAACATGCTCTGACCATGTGGCTCAGTTGGTTCGGTGTCATCCCTCAAAGTAAAAGGTCACTGGTTCAATTTCTGGTCAGTGTACATGCCTGGGTTGCAGGTTTGGTCCTAGGTAGGGCCACGTTCGAGAGGCAACCGATTGATATTTCTCTCCTCTTTCTCCCCCATCCCTTCCCCTCTCTCTAAAAATAAACAATAAAATCTTTAAAAAAGAAAATGTGGACCTGGCCATGTCGCTCAGTTGGAGCATCATTCCATGGACCCAAAGCTTGCTGGTTTGGTTCCCGGTCTCGCTCTCTCTAAAAATCAGTAGAAACAGGCCCTGGCTGGTGTGGCTCAGTGGACTAAGCACCAGCCTGCAAACTGAGGGGTTGCTGGTTCGATTCCTGGTTGGGGAACATGCCTGGGGTGCAGGCTAGGTCCTCAGCTGGGGGCATGTGAGAGGCAACCAATCAATGAATCTCTTAAACATCAATGTTTCTCTCCCTCTCTTTCTAAAAATAAATAAATAAAATCTTTTAAAATATAAATAAAAATCAATGGAAACATGCCCATAGGTTAGGATTAAAAAAAAAAAAAGAAGAAAAGAAAATTGGCTGGTGTGTCTCTCCACACCATGCCCCTCTCCTTTCTTGGAGAGTGAATAAAAACTTCATTCTCTACCAAAAAACAATTAAAAAAAAGAAAATATGTAATAATTCCATAGTGTTTTGTTTTTAAGTTGGCAGAGAGGCTGCTTTGGTATACCCGCAAGATGACATGCCCTCTGTATTCTTTACATTTAAGCCCTTCATCTCTTTGGAATACTTTATATTAATTTGTGAAAGATTTTTTAGGGAAACTTTGTCAAGTTATGCATACTATATCCACTTTCCCAATTCCACTGCATTTTTGTTTTTCATTTCATTTCATCACGTAAAAGTTTGGAGAGCACCTTTCAGTCTTGTCACTGATGACAGCTGTCAGTGCTTTAACGGGGACTCAGGAGAGTCAACACACACACGCCCCTGTCTTCGCTGGAATAAATACATGGCTCCCCCTTCTTTGCGTTATTTCATGAAAGCTGCAAGGCACGGATGGCAGTTACTCCCTTTTCAACATTGTTATCTACCTAAACCAACACCACATTTGTTAAATGCTACTTCATTTCCTGCTGCTGCATTATATTTGGTTTGCCATACATGCACTAGGGTTCCTATAAGGAAATGAACCTCTCATTCGGTCAGATATCTGCTCTTTATTGTAATACGACTTAGATAACTGTGGCTTTGTGCTGTGTGAAGGCATTACTTTTCTTTGACCACATCTGCTACGCCAAGGGAGACAGCCCCCGCAGGAGCCCGGAGGACTCTGTGCATCCGGTGACCTGCAGCTGGGGGTCCAGACCCGATCTGCACTGACGTCCCTCAGCTCACGGGGCTTCTTCAGAAAACGCCCAAGTGTTGCTTTGTAAAAGGTTTTCCGTCTGTGTTCCTATCCCCCACCCCTCATCTACTTGGGCTGAATTCTGAATGTATTTATAAGTTTCGCTAGCATTATTCGGACATTACAGGTGATAAAACGCTTCACATAGCTCTGCTGAAACAACCAGACCGATGGCTGGTCTGAGAAGAAAGGCCCAGCTTTCAGTTAAAGGGCACATGAAACTACCAAAAATAGGTGTTCGAGCTGTATAATTCAATGAATACAATGAGATGGCTGGAGCCTGACAGAATTTCATTTTAAGTAGTCTATTCCACACTGAAAGATAAAGCCTCTTCAAAACTCTAACATTAGGGGCCAAGCTTTCTTAACTTTCCTTATAAGCGAAGTCCAAAGGGTATATTCCATGTGATAGTTATAAGAGTTAATATCATATTTTTATACCTCAACTGATTTTGAAACATGATTTTGACTCAGGCTAAAATTTTGTTTAAAAAGAAATAGTCTTCGTCAGTCACTTTCCCTTGGAAAGCTTTAAAACCGAGGGAAAATAAATTAAAAGGAGAGAATGGGCTGGTTAGAAATAATTTAAGAATACTACTTCATATATAACATGATGTGAATCACATCCAGGCTTTCTCCGCTTACCCACACTTTTTCTTCTCTATTAAGTCTATCCACCCAGATTATTCATCTACTCATCTTAGAGATATTTTTTAAGATCTTACTCTCAGTATTGAGAGCAATCTTACCTAAAAAGTTACTAAGTATAAGAGTTATATAATATTCCTAATGATGTCATTTCTTTAAAAAAGATCCGACTCTGAAGATTAAAACAATGTCCAAACCAGGGGTTGGCAAACTATGTATGTCTGCCCCATGGGCCACTTCCACCCACAACCTGTTTTTGTAAATAAAGTTTTATTGGAACACAGCCATGCCTGTTTATGTGTGGCCTACAGCTGCTTCTGTGCTACGAGGGCAGTGCTGAAGAGTTGAGACGCAGACCAAGTGGCCCACAAAGCAGAAGACATTTACATTTACTATCTGGCTCTGTACAGAAAGTTTGTTAAACCTTGGCATGGAATGAGTATGCGTATTCAAACTACGCCTTCTGAATGAAGACTAACAATACAACCATAAATCTGCAAATAATTTTAATACACTAGACATATGCAAAGTCAAATATCTGATTGTCTTATAGGGTTATGTATTTATTTTTTTTAAAGGTGGGTCCTTTTTTAAGAATTTCATGTTCTATCTTTTATTATTTTTTAACGATTTTATGTATTTACTTTCAGAGAGGAGGGAAGGGGGGGAGAAAGAGAGAAACATTAATGAGTGAGCGATACATTGATCAGTTGCCTCTCGCATGACCCCAACCCGGGGTTCAGCCCGCCACCCTGGTGTGTGCCCTGACCAGGAATCAAACTGGTGACCTTTCAGTTCGCAAGCTAGCACTCAATCCACTGAGCCACACTAGTCAGAGCAGATTATCTTATAGGTTTATTTCTTGCCTGTAAGACATCTTCATAAAAGTCTGTTGTCTGTCTTAATTTTTTTTAATGTACAAATCTTCCCAAGCAAACTTCTACAGTGCCATTGATTGAGATTTTCCCAAATTAGGAAATGGGAATGTGAAAGTTATGTGAAATCAATAGCCAAATTCTAAATGTAAATATATCACAAAATTAAGCAAAGGAGCATCCACTGATTAGTATAGTCAAAGTAGGAGGTTGAGAGTTGGACAGGAAGGAAAGAAGAATCCACTCTATGTATTACATTCTCACCATGTGTCACATGAGACAGATACTACATGTCAGCTGTGACAGCAGGCAATATA
Source organism: Phyllostomus discolor (assembly GCF_004126475.2). Taxonomy (NCBI): domain Eukaryota; kingdom Metazoa; phylum Chordata; class Mammalia; order Chiroptera; family Phyllostomidae; genus Phyllostomus; species Phyllostomus discolor. Next base: position 155,735,175 of record NC_040907.2, read on the forward strand.
TATTAAATAACCCCATTGTGTATGGCACCATACTACGTATGTTGTAAAATAGAGGAAAAACAATGGTCCACTTTCTGTAGCTTCTCTAGAACCAAAATAATCACAAACAATGCATCATATTTTTTAATATTATTAACTTAAACAATGCAAAAAAAACACCTATTAAAATACTATAGTCATGCCCTGGCTGGATGGCTCAGTTGGTTGGAGCGTCATCCCCTGCACCAAAGAGCTGCAGGTTCGATCCCTAGTCAGAGCACATACCTAGGTTGCAGGTTCGATTCCTGGTTGGGGCACATCCAGGAGGTAACCCACCAATGTTTCTCTCTCACATCGATGTTTCTCTCTCTCCCTCTTCCTCTCTCTCTAAAATCAATTAAAAAATATATCCTTGGGTGAGGATTAAAATATAAAGTAAATAAATCAATAAAATATACTCAAGAAATTCTAAATGTTGTTTCAGTTACAGTCAATGTGTTTAATACATAATTTTGAAGTTCTTTTTCAGTTCATATTACTCAATGGCTAACTCTAACAAAATCCTACTTTACCTTCTCATCAGTCTTAGAATTCCTGGTATACCTGTGGACCATGTAGGGGTTTCCGAAATATCTGGATCTGAATGCCACGTAGAAGCTAGTGGCAACCATGTAAGATGAAAAGCTTCAAAATCTGCTGTGGTTGAGTGATAGCCCTGAGCAAGGGAATTCCGACCTGACTGGCGATTAAGCTACCACAACTTGACTTGCGTAATAACAGGTATAGTAAAAGTGAAAGGCTGAAACTCCTAGCAACCAAGCCATATTCCTGCAGGCTTAGGAGGAAGGGAGCACCAATGAAATGGGAGAAAGAAAACCAAGTGGCTCCCCTTTAGTATCAGCCTGCAGAGAAGCCAAAGCTCAGAGCTCAGTGCTGCGAGCTGGTCAGTGCACCTCATAGGCGGGTCAATGTGAAACTCCAGGCCTATGGCTGTTCTGACAAGTTCCCTTGAGTAAAATCCGCTGGGTAGTTGAAAAGCAAAGGATCATGGCAAATGAAATTACCTGAGGGAGACTCGGTGTTATTCAGCTTTTTCCAGCAGATGCAGTTTATAACTCCAGTGCTATCATCCACTGCAAGAGAAATGTAAAAGATTAGAACAGGGACTTGGGCATTGCTGGTGAATTAGCGCATTGTGACTGCATTAGGCCATACTGAAAGATGGCCTTTTCCAATGGTCTGGTTGGGCAAATCCCTTATTAAATTCTCCTTCCACCTTTAGACATAATCTCTCACCCTGCACCAGTGGGAACTGCTTGTCTGCAATGTCAAAGTGATACATGAGCCCAGTAGAATGCAGTCAACATTCCACTCACCCTATACCTGAAGAGTACTTATGATTCTTGTCTATAACTCTGCTAAAAATGGTGCCCTCTGGAAGTCAAGTGCAAAAATCTCAATGACTGCTAACATGGAAAAAGCAGCCTCACTCACCTACCCAGCAACAGGAGAGTGCCATGTGGTCTATGGTTAGAGCACTTAAGAGTGCAGCCGTCTGTCACTGTTTGCTCTTCCACTAGCTTGCTGGCCTACCTAGACAAAGCATCCCAAGCTTTGGCCTGAGCTTCTCTTTGAAAGAGCCTTGCCTAGTCCTTATCACTGCAGGAGCTATAAGGAAAGCTAAGCACATCACCAAAGGGCAAAGCTTTATTTTCATAATAAAAAATCATTACAATTGCATGAGGAAATATGTTTGCCCCTCATTCCTTTGGGAGCAGGAATGCATCCATAACACGCTACATTAAAAAAAAAAATAAGGAGTTCTCAGGGCTGTCAAACTTGCGGTAGAGATTGAGTAGTAGTATATTTCTCCTACATAAAAGCCAAAAAAAAAAATCATTACATCTTGGTCACACAAACAATACTGGTCTGCCTTATTTTATTCCTAGTGGGAAAAAAAATCAAGGAATTCCCATTGTACTTGGATTTACAACTGTACAAGTATTTGGGGATTTTTGCTATGGGATGATAGGTGTTTTTGCTTAATTTCTGACAAACTCAGAGCAGAGGTTGCCAAACATGGGGCCAGTGGACTTAATGATTTTCAAAAAGTCATCAGCTAGACTGTCGCAAAAGCAAATGTAATATATAAGAAACAAGGCAAAATTTTTTTAATGCTGGTTTAAATCTGTTGAAAGCTGAAACCAAGAACAAGACTGCTTACACTAAAATAAATTTTTAGATGGATTTTATCTTATTAAGTGTAATATAGGTAAATATAAGAAGATGAGAAAAAAAATTTGAGTGAATATTGCTTAACCTTTGGCTTATTATTAGAGGGGAGAGACTTCTTTCAGCAGATTTGAAAGTCAGAACTCATTTTTTTAAAGTCTGATGTATTTGACCAACTAAAAACTAATACTGTCCTAGCTGGTGTAGCTCAGTGGATTGAGCATAGGCTGTGAACCAAAGTGTCGCAGGTTCAATTCTCAGTCAGGATACATGCCCAGGTTGCAGGCCATGACCCCCAGCAACCGCACATTGATGTTTCTCTCTCTCTTTGTCTCCTTCCCATCCCTCTCTAAAAATAAATAAATAAAATCTTTAAAAAAACAAACAAACAAAAACAACCCCCCCCCCAAACTAATACTGTATAGCAATGTTTCAAATGATGGGGTTGGTGTCTTACATATATAAAGAGCTCATACAAATTAACATGGAAAAGACCAAGACCACAAAGAAAAAGTGACTCCCCCAAAAGAGAATATGCAATCTATGGAAGATATTTAAAAAATGGCCACTGAACATATGTCAGCACGCTAAATTCACTAGTTACCAGAAAAAAGGAAGCAAATTTAAATAATTTCCTCAACTACTAGAATGACAAATATTAAAAATACTGATTTCCTCATATGTTGTTGTTAGTGAGACTGTAAATCTGTATCAAATTTATAAAGAGCAAGCTTGAAAGTATGTATCAAATTTTAAAATGTATACAGGGCATCCTTTGACTTAGCATTTCCTTCCAGTAGTTTATCCTGAGGAGAAAAACAGAACAAACACACAGACATATACATCTTGTATAAGACTGTTCGCTGTAATATTGTTTGCAGTACTGGAAGTTGAAAATAACCTAAGTGTTTATAAATATGAATTGGTTAAATAAATTACAATGGCATAGCATGAGTATAAAAAGTTATAATAAAGACTGTTCATTGCTGTTAAAAGATATTCATGCTTCACTGTAAAACAGAAATTGTATATATAATCTTATGTATAATCGAATTTACATAAAACATTAAATACTGTATTTTGACAGAAATGATTTTAAGACATTAAAATGCTAACAGCAGTTTCTTTTGGAGCATGGGGAAGGAACCCCATGTTTAATGTATGCATGGGTTGTAAGCCTAATTTCAGAACTATTAAGAGAAAGAAATGTAAATAATAGTAATGAGGAAACAGGCATACTTCTTCAATATTAGGATCATCTTAGAAATATTAGGATGTTCACTCAAACACTGACTTTTTTTTTTACAGATTTACAGGGTTTCACATGAGTTTTATGTATTTATTAAACATTTCTCTAGCTTTAAATTTTATTTTTGAGTTAAATATCATTTTTAAGAAGCAAAAAAATTAATAAGGGTGTTTTCAGCTTTAAAAATTGTATACCACTTCTCTGGCCAATTTAAAATCTTGATTTAAAATGGGAAGTCAAAAAACATTAGCACATGAATATTTGTTCTAGAAAATGTGATGTCATTCTGACCTTGACTGTACTCTCGTAGGGCTCTAGGTCTGAGCTTGAGTTGTTGCCAGGTGCTCTGCGTGCTCAGGGCAAAGCCACTAAACCCTCTGACTTCCTGCTTTGTCACCTCCCCAGGCAGACCCTCTCCTGGCGCCCCGAGGTCTGGCTCCTGGAATGCCCCGGAAGGGGAGCATCCTTGCAGGGCTGCGCCAGGTCATTTCCAGCTGGGCAGTACCGCCGGGGCTGCCAGCCTTTTGTTTCAGTGGTGGGGCAGTCAGTGTGAGCAGGAAGCACACCCGGCACAGGCCTGCGGTGCCTGCCTGCGATGCATCAGGCGGAGCAGGACCCAGGACAGCAGGGGTTGCTGCCTGCCAGGCAGCGAGAACCAAGCTGGGCCTGGGGGCAGCAGGGAGGGTGCGGCTCTCCCTCAGACAGGCTCACATGAGCGAAAGTTGCGAAAGTGTTTCTGTTCTCAATTATGTCCACCTTCAGCTGCTTTCTGTCTTCCCACAGCCCACATGCGTGTCAGGTTCTCATGACAACCACTCTAAGAGACGGGACTGTGGGGGAAGACTCACACAAATCCCCTTCACCTTTTTACAATTGGAAAGGGGTTAAATGAAGCCCCTTTAGGTCACAGGCATAATATCTAGCCTAGTTCTAGTGCCAGGACTGATGTCCTCAAACAGCCTCATTTATTTCATCCAAAACACAGAAATTTAAAACCTAGATGCTGCTGACCGGGGGCAGAGGAGCACAGGCAAGAAAAAATCAAGCTGAGTCATATGCGGACTACAGAGTGCACTGGAGTCTGCAGACACACTGGACCCACCAGTGGCGCCTTGAGAAAGTAACTGAGCCTTGCTTTTCTCATCTATAAAATGGAAATATCTGTCTTTTCTATTTCAAAAGATTAGAGGGGGAATAACAAAATTACGCATGTGAAAATGCTTTGTAAATTGAGGCCCTGGCCAACTGCCTGTGTTGGTTGGAGTATATCCGGTACACACACACACACACACACACACACAGGTTGTGAGTTAGAGCCCCAGTCTGGGCGCATACCTAGGTTGTGGGTTTGATCCCCGGTAGGGGCGTGTACAGGTGGCACAAAGGATCGATGTTTCTCTCCCTCTCTTCCCCTCCTCCTAAATCCATAAACATATCCTTGGATGAGGATTTTAAAAAATACTTTGTAAGTTGAAAGATACTATTATTTCTTCACTGGTATTTGGAGAGAAGTACTGTATTCTCCTTCCCCACAGCTGGGTATGCTAGACAGGGACTTAGTGACTGCTTGTTGAACTGCCTGAAGAAAAATAAAACCAGTACCTTTGGTAAAATCAAGCAGAGATGAGATCCAGTATGGGGATGCCTGACAAGATAGATGACCTATTTCAGAGTTTAAAAAAAATATGCTGGGAAAAGCAGAGGGCATAAGAAAGCTCATCTCACACACTATCTTATGAGCACAAGACAATCACCCTCAGGAAAGAGAACGCAGTGATAGGGTATCGGGAAATTTTCAGTCGTCCACAGGCTACCAATGAAAGGTTCTCAGTCGCCGGTTCAGCTGCCTCTGTCTTTCCCAAAGTAGAGCGAGGACACAGATCCAAGGCAACAAAACAAGTGACAACGTCAATTACAAAAAAGGTCTGGAATTCAGAGTTAGGCTTCCCACAAAAAACTACCTTGCCTTTTTAACTAGAAAGGATCTCAGAGCTGCACAAAGCAATGTACTAAAGTGCTTACATTAGAACTCAATGAAAAAAATTAAGACCCTTGACACTAAAATCATATTCCGACCATTCGCTGGTAGCCAGAGAAACCGGAAGTGAAACTTTCTGATAATGTGTGTTTAGCTCTCTGAGTAACTAAAGGCATTTTTTAAAAAAACTTTTCTGGATATAAGTCTCATAAATTACTTTTCAGACCTCCCTGCCTTCTTAAAGAGTCTACCTGAACATTAATCTAGCCTTTTCTTTTTAAAGGTATCAATATAGACATAGATTACCATCCTTTGCTATTTTTAGCTCTGCCCTCAGGTATCGGGTGTCTGTCTCGGACCAGCCAAAGATCCCAGACAGCCACATTTTAATTCTACCTCCTAACTCCCCCATAGCTGTCGCCTCACCGCGACCATCAGCATCACTCCTACCACTTGCCTCATTTTACATAGTCTATGGCGGGGGCCCCAAAGGGCTCTCAACGGAGGCAGGTGCACGGGTCTGCTCCGAAAGGCTGGGGTTTCTCACATTCGGCATTCAGCCAAGTGGGGCCCTTTCACACAACCTGTCAGACACTGTGGTTCTCACCTCCGTAACTGTAGAAAGCGTTTCTTTCTCTCACTCCAATAACAGTTCCCAAGATATCGACCTGCTTTACTGGATGCCCGTTGTAAAAAAAAACACCTGGAAAAAAAAAAAAGACAAAGTCCATATAAGGCATGATCACATTTTCTGTTTCGGTCCATGTTAACTGTGGGGATGAGGATGGGGCATGTGTCAAAAATCAGTGGCAAAACTGACCCTTGCCAAGTGGCAAGCCCCAAGAAATCAGATGTCTTTTCTTCAGGTCCATAAGGAGAAAGCCTGGCTTCAAAGAAGCTTGCACTAGTGCAGAACGGAGAACACCAATGTTGCCCGGCTGGCCCTGGCTACTCTTTCTTCCACTTGTGAAAACAACATGTATGTCGCCGCAGAACTCCCCTGAGGGGCCTGCAAACAGTCATCCTGTTACGGAACCAAACACAGCACAGTGGTTTGAGGGGCTGGAGAAGGAAAAAGAAATCATGAAAAAGGTTTCTTTGGCTCTTTCACTGGTGCTTTTCTAGGAAACCAGTCATTGTTTCTATGAATTAGCAGTAGCTTCTTTTTTTTTTTTTTTTTAAAGAGAAGATAATTAGGTTACCAAACACTGTGCTTTGGGGCCAACCCATTACAACTCAAAAACGTTTTGAAACCCTATTTCCAAACCTAGATACCAGACGCCAGCAGGCAGGTTCCTGCTAGAGCAGAGACCTGAGAGGCCAAGCCCTCCCCACCCACTGACACCTGGAGGCCTTCTCTGGACTCGGGGACTGGACTCAGGGACTGGACTCTGGCAGAGGGACTCCTGGCAGTGGTGAGCCCTTGATGCCGACCCAGGTCCAGTTGCTGTCCTGGCTCCGGCAGAGCTTCCGTTCGGTGCCCTGCCCCCATCCATACCTGACTTTTTTTTTTTTTTTTTTTTTGGCTTAAGCTATTTGTGTTGTGTTCCTGGCACCTGTAGCTAGAGTCCTGACTAAAATCCTCTTTTTTTTTTTCTCCACTACGACTGAATTCTTTACTTTCAGAAAGAGGCTATAAACTTTTAAACGGTGACTTCCTTAAAAAAAAATCTGCAAACAGAGAATCAGTTACCACTTCAGGCATTTGGCCACCTTCCCTACCCTTAGGCCTGGTCGGAGCCTTTCTTCTCCACGTCCAAGGGGGACCCCCGGTCTGAACCACAGCACGGGTCAGAAACCCCACCCTGGCCTCCACAGGCGACTGGTTCCCCACGCCGGTAAACGGGCTGGGGGTGAGTAGCTCACAGCAGAGGTGCAGGGGCTGGACAAGGAGGCTCTGGCCCCAGTTAGCCAGAGAAGGGTGAGATGTGGTTTGAAGAAAAGATGGCAAATTTAGCCAAAAGAAGGGCCCCTGACAGGCCTACTTCAAAGGACACTTAGTAAACTAGAGATGTGCCCAGGGCAACCTTGGGGACCATGAGCTGAAATGGCAGGGCCACTCAAGGGAAAGGGCCTGGGTCATGGTGTCGTCACCAGAGGAGAGTCCCCCCCAACCAGGAGCACTTGGATTGAACAAGGACAGACTGGTGCCACTGATAACCCATGAAGTTTTCAGAGCAAGGCAGTTCCCATTGAGAACTGCTCCTAAGTTCTTCCGATTAAAGCCCAGGTCTTAGTTACTACCTTTGGGGAGGCCCTCAGCCCTGGCACTGCCTGCCTGCACTGAGCAAACACAAAGGAAAGAGGAGGACAGCCCGCAGGCCTTTGCAGACAACCTTTCCTGCTTCTCTGTGTGGCAGAAGGGAAGTTAAAATCGGGAGAATGAGCCTCACCCAGGGACATGGGTGCAAGAGTCCTCTAGTGAAGTGTGCCCCGGCCGCACTGTGACATGCTCTTGCGCAGAGATCGGCTATGGCTGGCACTACTCTGGCCCTCCAAGTCTGCTGCTGTAGGGCCAGGTGGGGCTTATAGTGGCCGGAGCTCGGGGCTGGTCTCCAAATGCACTGGACAGGTAATAATTCTTTCCAACTGTGCACCGAGCAGAGCAAAGTTACAGAGCAGTCTTTTCAAAAACCTGACTGGCCTCTCCTCCCCCAGCCCTGTTCATGGTCTGTGGTCCTTGTCAGGCAATTGTCTGTATTAGAGACAAAACACTCTATGTTTCTGTGATTAGCTGTGGCACACAGGGCATTGGCAATCAAAAGCAGAGCTGGGGAGCCCTTCGGACCTATGGGGGCATACTGCCTGTCCCCAAAATGTCTTTCCAGTTGGTGGTGGAGCCACAGTGGGTGTTCTGCTGGTGGCGTCGGAAAGCTTCCCCCAGGCCCAGGGCTCTGGGTTTTCTTGCGGCACCATGGTGTGTGCTGCTGTCTACAGTGGCTGGTACAGGGCAGAGCCGACATGCTTCAAGAAGGTAAAAAGAGCTGGCCAAAAGGCGTTATGACTGGCTGGGAGCACATGGAAAGGGCGATGAGAAGATCAGACCAATGACACAAGTCAATGAAGTCCCCAAGTCATCCAAAGTTGCCAACTCCTTGTTGGGCAACGCTTGATAAAAATTTGAATGGGTCTTCACCTAAGGACACAAGAGACTTTCTTGAAAAAAATACAGAAAAGGGAGCTAGAGGTTCAACTCATGGACTGACAATGGCTCCACTTCAAGGACAGACACAGTCACTCAAGAAGCAAAAAATCCTTCCAATCCCAAGTAACTGAGACAACTTAAAAGCATCACAGAAAAATGGAGAACAAATTTAGAAGAAAACAGCAGATGGGTTGAGCAGAAACACTCCAAGAAAATCAACTAGCAGGAAATAACATTGTGTAGAAATAAAAAAAATTTCCCAAAGCGCGTGGAAACATGAACTCTGCAATATCAGAAGTACAACCGCAACAAGATGGCTGAAGACGTGAAAAAAGAATTGGGGAGAACCACCACCTTCTACCCACATGGGATTCTCCTCTAGGAGAAAAGAGCTCAAGAAAACTGGATGGCAGCTCTGCGGAGAGCCTGGCGAGCTGAGAACAGAAAGTAACCACAAGAGAGAGCTGATGCTGAGTTAAAGCTGCAGCCTTTCCCCAAATGGAAGGTTGTTCCTGATGCCTTTTGTTCCACGTGCAGCCCCCAGAAGCCCAAGGATCGGGGGTCCCTGGGTCATCAGGTCCCCCAGAAGCGGGGTCATGTTGGGAGGGTCCAAAATCCAGGGTCACAGGCGGGTCTGATTTAGCTTTCATAGCAGCCAACCCCCGAACAGCCACATCACAGCAAAACATTTGCCTGTTTTCTCCCTTAAAGTGCTTTTGACTTATGTTTTTTTAGTCTAACTGCTGTTAGTTAACTGGTGCTACAGCTGCTTTAATTGAAGTTTGATAGTGTTAAAATGCCTAAGAAAATACTTTTAAAATACAAGTGTATATAATCATTTAATATAATCCTTATGAATACATATTTCTACTTCACTGAACCCTCTAAAGTTAGACAATATAAGTATTGTATTTTGATTTAAATAAGTGATTCCATATCTATCCTGTGAGAGAGAGAAAAGGGCCACATACTAAACCTAAGCTCAGGGGAGGCCTGGGAGGCAGACTTACAAACTCGGAGACGTAAAGTAACCCAAAGGATGGTTTGAAATTAAACTGATTAACTAAAAGCAGTTCCTGGTAGGTAATCATGTCCTAGGCCAGTATTTTCCCCTAACAAAGGTCAATCTTCACCTTAATGGAAGCTGTCTGTTGTCTTTTTGCATCTACAACATACCTTTGAAATGTAAAATCTTCTCTTTCAGGGAGACCACAGATCCCCTTACTGTTGTTTTCATGTTAATTGTTAACTGTTAACTATTTTATACCCACCTGTGTAAGAGTATGTGTCTATCAGTTTACCTTTTATCCAATCCCAGAGGTTCTTCCCTCCTTAAACTTTGCTTTCTCCCGCCTCCCAAATCTATCACCAAGGGGTTTTACCTAACCCCCTGAAGTCTTCTCCTCTGATTCTAACGTGTAAAATATGGCACTAAATTGTCATTACCCTGGAGCATTTTCTCAACTCATTGAGATTTGGCTTCCTGGCAACTGTCATTAGCTTGGCTCAAATAAACTCATAAAAATTCTTATGTTTCTTGACAGGGACAGAGGCTTTGGAGTAAGAGACTACTGTGTGCTTTGAGCTTTGAGCTATTAAACAAAAAGACAAAATGAGACCCCCCCACACCTAAAACACCACCACAGTCAAACCACAATATTTTTATTAGTTTAACCCTAAATTCACATGTCACTTTAGGGGAGTTGACATTTTGCAAAGCAATTCTGAGGCTATCCAGGACAAAGTCAAATTTCACAGTCTAAGGGCAGTCTCCCATAAGACTGATCTCACTTCAGTCACCAGCCCCAAATTTGGGGGTCTTCAGGCCACCGACACTTCTGACTAACTGGCTACAAATTCGGGAATTCCCAGGACTCCAACCGATTTGATAATGTTAGAATGGGACACAGAACTCGGGAAGGTGCTATGCTTACAACTATGATTTTAATAAAGGGTTCAAATCAAGACTAGCCAAATGAAGAGATGCATAGGACAAGGCCTGGCAGAGTCCAGGCACAAAGTTCCCATGTCCTCAGGGCACACAGATGTAAGGTTACCAACCAGGAATGCTCACTCAGGACTCAGTGCCCAGGGCTTTTATTTGGGTTTCATTCCATAGGCATGATTATCCATCACTGGTCACAGGACAACTCCAATCATCTCCAGGCCTCCCCTCCCCCCTCCCAAGGAGTCAGGCTGAAGTCACAGGGGCTCAAAACTCAACCCTCTAATCACGTGGTTGGTCTTTCAGGCACTAACAACCCCCACCCTGAAACTACCTGGGGGCCCAGCAGGAGGCACTCATTAGCATAAACTCAGGTGTGGTTCAGGGGACCACCCTGATAACAAAGACCAGCCTCTCATCCCAGAAATCCAAAGATCTCCGGAGAACCAAGGACAAAGGCCAACCAATGTCTTTCTTATATATTCGTTTCTTGTTTTATCATTCTTTGGTTAACTTTTATTATTTTTAAGATATTCTTTGCTGTTTAAACATTTCTAAATTTTGCCCTGGCTGGTGTGGCCCAGTGGATTGAGTGCTGGCCTGAGAACCAAAGGGTCACAGGTTCGATTCCCAGTCAGGGCACATGCCTGGGTTGTGGGCCAGGTCCCCAGTGGGGGGGTACATGAGAGGCAACCACACATTAATGTTTAAAAAAAAAAACATTTAAAATGTATGCAATCCAAATAGGAGTTTTTTCTTTATGACAAACCAAACCAGAATGACAAAAACAAAAACCTAGATGTGGCATTTCCTACCCCTAGGGCCCTACAGTTTAATCTAAAGGTCACTATGTGAAATTAAGGTTGATGTCTGCTTCAATCATGAGGTTTCATTTTAAAAATCACATACAGCAAAGAACACTGGGACCAGTCTTCCTTGCTTTGTGGTTAATCCACCATAAAGTTCTCCACCCACAGGAAGAGTTAAGCTCATCATGCCCCTGATACTGAGGCAGGACAGTTAGATATTAGAATTTTTGACAAGTGAGAAAAGGAAAACTGAGACAGGTGGTTAGACAAATAGGGCCAAAGGAGTCAAGTAATTTATGGCCAGTTAGTAAACTGAAAGAGCTTATCTTCCCTAACCAAGGGCATTTGAGAGCAAATGGTCTACATCTCTCCTCCCTAGCCAGAGAGTAAACAGCTTAAATTGCCAGGGTCGAGGAGATAGATAACGGAAACCCAATTAATGCCACTGATGCCTGCCCAACCCAAGGACGAATGAAATCAGGAGAATAACAAACACCCCAATTAGAGTCAAACATCCAAGATAGAGGCAAAGCAGACCAGCAAATGGTTCCTCTATGCATTTATTTTGGTCCATTAACATATTAAAAAACACACCTGGAGCCCTGGCTGGTGTGGCTCAGCAGATTGAGTGCCAGTCTGTGAACCAAAGGGTCACGGTTCAATTCCCAGTCAGGGCACAGGCCTGGGTCTCCAGCCAGGTCCCCAGTGGGGGGCGTGCGAGAGGCAACCAAACGTTGATGTATCTCTCCCTTTTTCTCCCTCCCTTTCCCTTTCTAAAAATAAATAAATAAAACCTTAAAACACACACACCTGGAAAGCTGATGCATGCTCTGCTGAAACCCTCCCCAGAGACCACCCCTAAGATTCACACCTGCAAAGGAGAGAGAAGTCTGAAGACAACAGACTCGGTGAGGGGCTCCTTCTGGAGCACACCGCTGCTTTTCCTTCCTCTGGTGGGAACTTTTGCCTAAACTCTAAGGGTCCCTCCCCACTGGACTTGCAACCAGGGAAACAGCGGGCAGTGGCAGCTCATCCGGGCTTACCCCCTGAACCAGTCTCCAAGGCCCCCTTTTCCCTTTACTCTGACTTTTCAGTGAGCTAACAGCAGCCCTGGCCTTGGCTAGCTTCCTTCCTATAACCTTTCTAGATTATAGGATTCTCTTCTGTTGCTTCTCTTATCCTAGACCTTCCTTTGTTTCACTATCCCCAGCTTTAATAAACATCCTCTCAAAATCACCTGGCCTAGTATTGTAAAAGCTTCCCTGCACAAATAAAGAACCCACACACTACACGCCTGCCAGAGGCAGACCCACTCCAGGGCAGGCCCTTTCCGGTGACAATAACTCCTTAAGCACCTACAGAAGACCTCTAAGCAAGGCTGGCATTTGGTGTGAATTAATTTTTTCCTGAGGAGATGAGCTATTTAGAATACCAGACTGTTCTGGAAAATGGACAAATGTGGGGGAGGATGGCCGCCTTCCAAGGAAAAACCAGAACATTTCCAACAATAATTAGGAAATAAAGGTGTGGTGAAAAATCTATAAAAAAGGCTTTAGATTAAGGTCATCCAAATACATTTGTACACAAAACTGGAAACACACACAAAGCATTGCCTCATTAAAACTGCATACTTGAGATTCTTGACTACTTCTGACCCACAGCTTGCTATTCATTCAAAATAGCAAAGAGAGTTGAACCAAACTTCTCATATAGCACAGTAAATGTGCGAAGACCCATACACTGCTATGTGAATTATTTAAATCTACCCCACAGTATACGTTACATTTTTAGGTATGGAGAGCCTATCTTTATTGACACCCACTCTAATTTTAAAAAACTGATTTCTTGAAATTTACACTTATAATGCTTTGTTGCTCCAATGACTGTTTCTTGAGGGCCTGCTACACACCAGATACTGTTCTAAACGATGGGATTACATATGTTCACAAGGCAGATGATGTTTATGTTACTTTGATGTGAATTCAAAATGTGACATGAATTCAAAACAAAACAAAACAAAAAAAAACCCCACAAGGAATTCAGGTGAATCCCCATTTTTACAAAGAGGCTTTACAGGTGAGTCACATCCAGGCCAGGTAAGTGGCACAGTTAGGCAAGGGAGCAAAGCCTCGGGATGCCTGGTCCAGAGACCTTTCCACCAAGAGGAGGGCCAGGAAAAACAACTGAGCATTTTTAAATATGAAAGACTTAGAATCCTGTAAAAAACATTCATCAGTACAAAGGTTATTCCTCCAAACATCTATTTAAAAAAAGATTTAGACTGTTTTTAACTTGCATAGAAATAATCTTGTTTGAGGGTCAGGGCTAGGTCATTTTCAAAGTCTGCAGGAGGGAGGGCTTTGCTGAAAGCCCTAAGCCCCAGATTTCTGCAGCTTCCGGGGAGAGTGGGGTACAGATGTAAAACAGGGCATCCACCAGGGGGCCAGCCACATACCTGGCACCTGGTGGGACTCCTTCAAGTCCAGGATATCCCTGATGTAGAGTTTTGCAAAGGCTAGAAACACAGGATCCAAACCCCACCAGAGGGAAGGGGTCTCCTCTTCACACCCGCTGGATTCAGACTGCATCTGTAGACTGGGCTGTGGCTTCCAGCCAGCCCTGAAAGTCTCTCATCACTGGGCCAAGAATCTAGACAGGAGACATACAGTCAGGACGCAAGGCGGTTAGAGTGGGTGAAATTGGCATGGCCCCGAAGCAGTTCCCAAGCGGGCATCCAGAGCACTGTCAGGGGTAAATCCAGGGATCGAGGACCTGTCAAGCTGCCCACAGCCTTGGGTTAACAGGCGCTCCCGTGGGAGGGCCCATGAGCTCCTTATGGCTCGCCCCCCTGGAATCTCCTCTGCGCCACGAAAGTGTGTCTCCTCACCCACGAGTTAAACACCAACTTTTCACTTTGGGGAGACAGGTCCACAGAGGTGTACCATGAAATCGCTTTAATGGGCGGGGTCCAAGGAAATTCTTGTAGCCACACACGAGTTGGGCACAGTGGGTGTACTGTCCGTCCGCCTGCTCCTGCACGTTCCGGCTTTCCGGAAGAAACTGTGAAAAGCGGAAACGAAACTGACTCGTCGGTAGCCACCACCTCCCAAACGCCCGCTCCCGAAGGCGCCAGCGTCCCGGGCCCTCAGGTCCCTGGAGCGCGCAGGCGCAGCCCTTCCGGCACAGGGAGGTAAGTCGCCTCTGAAGTTCCGGCGGAGACTGGGACTGCCCCCAGCGCGGGAAGCGGCGTTTCTCCACCCAGGCCTTTCCTCTCCACTGGCCGAGGCCACGCCCATCCCGCCTGCGGCCACGCCCCACTCTGTACCCCAGGCGGCTGCGCCCCACGCTCTCTTCCAAGTGGCTGCGGTTTGCGCCGCACTCATTAGATTAGGGCAGCGCACAGGTCCTTGCGGCGTTCCGGGCCACGCGGGCCTCTTTAGGAACGCAGAGCCCAAATCTCCAAGACTTTGGGAGGTGACCTTGAAATTTCTGCTGTCTAAAACCCTCGCTCCAGGTCACCCTTTCAGTACCCTTCTCACCCCCGGCAGGTGATGAGACCCTAACCCAAGATTTCCAAGAGTTGGGAGTGGGGTTCAGATAGCTTTTTTGCGGGGGACTGTGCAGGGGTGTTTCTGTGTATTAAATGAAGAAGTAAATTAAGCAATACCAAGCGCAGGATTGCACTGTGGCATATTTTAAATGTTTATTTACACTGGATAAATGGTCTAACACACACGTTGGGACTCTACAGTCTCACTTGGAGATAATGTCAGTATATAAATTTGAGCCCTGGTGTAAATGTGAGGTTCTCCTCTTATTGTCTACACTCTGGAATGTTATATATACATTTAAGAATTTTGAAAAGCTGGCATTTTGGTGAATTATAGCCACCTTGATGGTGCTTGTTCCCAGTAGTCCTAATTTAAAATGAGTAATGATAGCCATGTTCCACTCCCATAAATAAATAAACAAACAAGCAAGCAAGCTACATCATGACATTACTTGAGATGGCAAGAGTTCTTCCTAATTTACAGGGACTCTAAAACGGCAGGAGTACAGGTCATTTTGGCAGGCCACTCCCAGGGGTGGTAGGCGCTGGCCAAAGAGTTAATTGCTAAACCATTTAGCAGAGAAAGAACTTCAAGCAGCTGGAATGGAACATGTGTGTCATTAGAACGATGGCATTTAATTACATCCCCGGCCACTGAGGAAGCTAAAAAACGGAGTCCTTGGTGAAGTACAGCATTGCCCAGATTCTACTGCAATGAACAGCTGGGTCCGTGGAGGTGAAGATTTAATGAAGAGCAGACACCCATCCTCTTAGGGGAGGCTCTCCTGGAGCAACAACAGCCAGGAGGACACCCGGTAGAACAGTGCTTCCTGCTGACCTGTCAAATAGGCAGAGACAGGTTGGGTGACATTTTCCTGACCGCACACATCTTCTCCAGGGTGGAACCCAGGAAGAAAATCACTACTGGGTGTACTCAGAGCCTGAGAAGATTTTGGGAATGAATGACTCATGGCTTTCAGGGGCAGAGTGCTAGAAACAAGAGCCCTTGAGGATTCTATGCTCACTGCCAGCCTTGGGGAGGGTGGCACGCTACAAGGAAGGAAGGAGGTGATGGAGAGCAGAGCAGACTACCCTTGAAGTCATCTTTTACAGGGAAGGCAGGGCTTCTTGGAGTCTAGGGATGCTTCTTGCCTAGAAGCATCCCTAGATGGGGCTTAAAACATGGAGTCAGTTACAGCCAAAACCTAAGGTCAGACGTGAAGCAGAATTTTCAGACTGCAGAAGCATCCAGAAGGGTTTGGAAGGAACTTCTTCCTTGACATTTCTGTCAGGATAGATTCCAGGCTCCCCAAAAAACTGCCTACAGGTGGGCAGAGTGAGTTCTAAAACCATAAACACTGGAGAGCTCTTCAGCTTGGGATTTCAACAAACCTGCAAAGCAGATATTTCAAAACCCAGTAGTCTTGTAAAGTCTATGTGAAGTTACACGTGTAGCTTTTTAGTTCAATGTAGTCCCATTTATAAAGAACTCATAAGACTCAAAACCAAAACAAACAAACAAACATCCCAATTTAAAAACCAGCAAAGAACCTGAATAGACACTTCTCCAAAGAGGGCATATGAAAAGATGCTCAACATCACTAGTCATCAGAGAAATGCAAATTAAAACCACAATGAAATATCACCTAACACCAGTCAGAATGGCTATCATCAGTAAGTCAGCAAACTAGTGCTGGCAAGGACGTGGAGGAAGGGGAACCCGTTTGCACTGTTGGTGGAAATGCAGATTGGTGCAACCACTGTGGAAGGCAGTTTGGAGATACCTCAAAAAACTAAAAATGGAACTGCCTCATGACTCAGCAATTCCACTTTTGGGAATTCATCCAAAGGAATCCAAAACACTAATGTGAAAAACATAAGCACCCCTACGTTCATTGCAGCATTATTTAGAATCACCAAGATAGTAAATAATGGAGTGTGGGCTTTATTTTATATAGCTCTAGTAAAGTGATATTCAGGCTAAGATCTGAAGGATGAGAAGGAGCCAACCACACACAAAAAATGCTAAGGAAAGAGCATTCCAGGCAGCAGTCAGATAAGGGTGGATGTCTGCGAGGCAGGGAAGTACTTCCCAGTTCTGGGAACAGAAGAGAGCATGGGGGAAAGTAGTTTTGTAAGCAATTGGAGAGATAAGCTGAAGGCAGATGGCAAAGGACTTCTTAGTCCGAGATAGGTTGGGATTTTATTCTCAGTCTCCCTATTTGTAAAGAGGGCGATCACTTTGTGATGGAGTAGGAATAGGGCAAAGGTAGCAGGATGAGCAAGGCACGTTTGTGGGCAAGTCAACATAGCAGCTGGCTGGAGGGCACTGCTGTGGAAACAGCTGGAGACCAGGGGTTTAGCTAGATTTGGAAGGACTTGAATTAGTTTCTACCTCTATTCCTTGTGAGCAATAGAGTGTCGTTGATTGTTGATCAGAGGAATGATTTACTGAATTAAAAAAGTTGCAAGCATACTTGCACATCTAACATACTGTAGTAGGGAATACAAACATTTGTAAGAAGACTTCTCTACCCAATTAACAGAATTTATTCCAAAAATTATCTTAGGGATATTTACCAAAGGGGGTCTAAGCCGAGGTCTGCAGGCCACATGCCTCCCAGGAGGGCTATGGATGTGGTCCAACACAAAATCGTAAATTTACTTAAAACCTTTACTTTGTTCATAAGTTTTCGTGAGTGCTTATGTATTTAATGTGTGGCCCAAGACAACTCTTCTTCTTCCAGCGTGGCCCAGAGACACCCAAAGTTTGGACACCCCTGTTGCTGGGCCTACTGCAGTGGGCATTGCCTGTATCCCCTCTCCTCTGGCCTCCTCAGCAGTCTCACTCAATTGCCTGTGATATCACCCTCTCCCTCTCCCCGGCTTCCCCTTGGCACATAAGCATGCTGTCCCCTCTTTTTTAAGTGTCATCTAACTTTAAGAAAAACAGCTTCTCTAAACACCTCAGCCCTGACTACTGCCCTCTCACGCTCTTGTTCTCTGTTCCAAGCTCTTGGAGGAGTCATTTGCCCTCCCTATGCACACTTCCTTTGTCTAATTCAACCTCCTGTAGTTTGGCTCACCTTAACTTCCAACCAACTCCACCCCAGTCCACCACTCCACTGAAACCTCTCTCCTAAGGTTAACAATTACAGTCAAATTCTCGCGTACGATGGGCACATTCCTTATCATTCTTCATCTTTATTTCTGATTATCTGGCATTTGATGTTGATCTGATCACATTCTCTCTCTACTCCCCTTTGGCTTCCTGATGTCCTTTTTACGTTCAATTCTGCTTCTCTCTTTCTTCCTTCTCTGTGACCTCTTCTTCTGCTTATCTCTTGCATGTGGATGTTCCCCAAGATTCAGTCGCATGCCCACTTCCTTCTCACTTATGTGCTCTCTCTGAGTAGCCTCATTCAAACCTATGCTTCAACTGAACCAATATTCCAGTGACTTTCACCTGTTCACATTTAACCCAGAACTCTGTCTCAAGCTCCACATCTGAACTTCCAACTGGACAGTCCTGGGTACCTCAAACTAAATCCCCCCCGCCGCCCGCCACCCCAGTTCTGCCTCTCTCTTTCCTGTCAAATGAATGCCACCACCACCCAGCCATTGTCTAAGTCAGAAAACTGCATGGTTTTGAGGATACTTCCCTCTCTTTCACTGTTAGGTGCTATTAATCATAAAGACCTGTCAATTCTGTTTCTTAAATATGTTTTCTTAATTTAGAAAGACTCCTCCTGTTGGCAAAGTCTTTAATACTTTATTGCCTGGATTACTCCCACTACCTTCCAATCAGTCCTCTGCCTCTAGCCTGACCTCTTCTCAATTCATGGTCTATTAGACAATGCTACTCCCTTTTCTAAAATCTTCCAATGAATTTATGTAATGAGCAAAATAAAGTTCAAGTTTCTTACCATTTAATACCAGGTTTTTGTGGCCTGGTCACGACCCACATCTTGCCTTCTTTTATGTTAAATATTTTCAGGGTAACATTTCAACTGCTCTGCTAGTTTGGGGGGGAAAGTTTATTTTTTTAAGTTTACAATCTAAGGATTACAATAGTCATCTTAATTTATCACAATTCTACGTCAGGTTAATACTAATTTAACTCTAGAAAAATATAAAAACTTTGCTTCAATATGCCCCTGTTCCCTGCACCCTTCTTTGTGCTATTATTATCCTATTTATCGCATCTGTATATGCCGTAAACCCAACAAGATAATGTTATAATTATTTATTTATGAAGTCATATGTCTTTTAAAGAAGGTAAGAAATGAGAAAAAGACAACCATGGTCTTTTGCATCAGCCCGTATAATTATCATCTCTGATGCTAGTTATTTCTCCCTGTAGGGCTAAGCACTCCAAACTGAATGAACCCTTAGACTGCAGCAGAGGTCCTGTCGGCACTCACTCATGCCCTGCCCTGCCCTGACAGAACTTCTCTATTGACGGAGCTGGGACCGTGGGTGGGTGTGGGGAATGAGACCAGCCCCAGGCCAGAATGCCACAGACTCCCATTGTTCTTACCTGCGGTTTAGCTGGTTTTCAAGCATAGGTGGTTTTTAGATTATGTGCCTTTGATCTATTCTCAGAGAGCTAAAGTGGTTGTTTTGGTCAATTTTGCCCAGTTTTGTTCTTGCATTTTGGGGAGACTATTTGCTGATCTTCTCAACCAGCTATGGCTGGAAGTCCCAGATGATAGGGCTTGTAGTTAACGGTAGGTCCATTGAGTCAGGCATAATGTGGTAGCTCAAGAAATAAGAGCTGAAGGACTGAATTGTAGAGCAAGGTCAGAAAGTACCTAGCTGGAGAAAGCAGTCACTTGCAGCTCATCCTGCCTCACGGAGTTTTAAGACAATTTCTAAGTCAGCAGAAGGTGTGGTGTGAGCCAGGGTGTGATTCTCTGGAGCACTTCCTGGAATGAGAAGAATCAGAAATGACGTAAGAGATGGCTGAGGGTAAGATACCCTCCAGGTCCTTACATTTAGATATAACTCTTCCTCCTTGCCCAAATCTGATTTGACCAGAGAGCATACAGAGATGGGGCTGATGACCTTTGCAAAGATAAAGAGATCAGGAAGCAATGGGCCGGGATTCAACTCGGAGAACAGAGAACCACTTCCTCCTTAGGAGCTCTTGTGTGCCAGGAGCTGGATTGAGTGCATGAGAAAGAATTTTGCATTTTGTATTTTAAAAGTCTGTATCCTGCCCTTGCTGGTGTGGCTCAGTGGATTGAGTGGCAGCCTGCAAGCTGAGGGGTCGCCAGTTCAATTCCCTGTCAGAGCACATGCCAGGGTTGTGCGCCAAGTCCCTGGTTGGGGGTGTGTGGGAGGCAACCAATCGGTGTTTCTCTTGCTCTCTTTCACCTTTCCTTCCCCTCTGTAAAAATAAAGAAAATCTTCTAAAAAAATAAATTAATAAAAGTCTGTATCCCGAAGAAAGTAGAATTGTAGTGGCCAGGAGAAGAAAATGGGCAGTTATTTTTTAATGGGAACAGAGTTTCAGTTCTGCAAGATGGAAAGAGTTAACAGAGCTGGAGAATGATGATGGTTGTATAACAATGTGAATGTACTTAATACCTCTGAACTGTACACTTAAAAGTGATTAAGATGGGGAATGTTGTATTATGTGTACCTTACCACAATAAAAAAATGGAAAGGAAAAACAGTTGTATCTCAGGGCAATGCTGAGAATGCTGTGTGGCTTGTGCTATGTAAACTTATGTGACAGTCACCTGTGCACATTATACCTGGTCACTTAAGGCACAAATCCAAGTAGAGGTCCCTGTGAGTACCTCTTCTCTTGGGTAGATTATGAGACAGGTGGACTGTTTTGAAATGGACTCATGCCCATAATGAGCTGAGTAGAAACAATTATACCTTGGGTCTTCACTTCAAGTCTGAGATGCCCATTCGCTTTTCCGAAAAAAACCCAGAGTGCTGCTACAACAGACATCCTTACACGGGCAGAGCTGGTAACACCACTGCTTCGCCAGACACTACCGGCTACCAGTGAGCACATCACCTGTTAAATAAACTGTGTCTTACTCCTACTTTTCTGTTTTTATTATAAAGATGCTGCAAAGATTGTAGGGCACTAGGAGCTGGCTAGGGATTTTTTTTTTTTTGAGAAATAGGATTAATAGTCGTAAAACTAGGCTAGGCTAAATGGAATAATAAAAACACCAAAAAAGAAATGAAAATTTTTCTTTTTATGCATGACCTTTATAAAAGCTTATAATTTCGATGAAATAAATTGTATACAGACATACATACAATTGTGAAACTAATTAAAAACCAGTTTTCTAGTTTTTCAATGTTAAGTATACATTACTTATTTAATAATAAAAATCACTTTAAAATCAGCATCCTTGAATCTCACAGCTGTAATGTTGAGTGAAGAAGCCAGATATCTAAGAGAGTAAATATCGTATGATTCTATTTACATAAAATATAAAACTATTCCACGGCATTAGAAGTCAGGACAGCAGTTACCCGTTAGTTGGAGGTGGTGACCGAGACCAGGGAGCATGAAAGGGGCTTCTGAGGACATTTAGTGTTTCTTGATGTGCAATTATATTATATTTCAGTAAAATATTTTTTCATGTTTTCATCCTTAGTATTTGAATTAGTTGCATTTAAACTTGAGAGAAATTAGAAAGTAAAAACTTATTAAATGTACAAAACCCCACATTTTGTGTTGATGTCACTTGCATAGAAAAATAGACCATTTAAAATGCTTATGTCATTTAAGAGATGAGCTACAGCATCATCCTGAGTTTTTCTTAATTATTTGACATGTACCAATAAGCTCAAGTAGCTGTGGTGCTTCATAAGCATTAGCATTAAGCTGGCCAACAGAATAGAATTTTGCTTCTCTTATCAATTAATAATCCTCCTCAGGGCTACTTTCAATCAGGAACGATGGAACTCCCCAGTGATGCCAAAGACAGCATACTGCAGAGGCTCATTAACGAGTCACCCAGAGAAGACTGAACAGCCAGGTGCTGATGCGTTCAAGAGCGAATCGGTCCTGATGCTGTAATGTGCCCTGTGCTTGGTGTGTATTAGCTGGGTGGGTGACAGCTGCTGTGGGCCCTGCTGGGTGAAGTGGGAGGCCTGGGCGGCGAGTGCTTTCACACGGAGGGAGACTTTTACAGAACCAAGTGCCTTCAACCTGGTCACGCCGGACACCGGACTTGGGAAGCTTGCTCAGCTGCCACGGATCTCACCGCACGCAACACAACCTCAGCTCCACGCTCTCTTCTACAGGCGGCAGGGGTGCTGCCTTCCCGAACTCTCTAGTGGCACAGTCAGCGCGGCACACTTTAGCACTTACTTCTTGAACATTTGTCACATTTCCCAACGTGATGGCAAGTTACCTCAGAACATAATGACTTCTGTATCTCCCACATGATGGAACGTAATTGGTAGGTACAAAAATTTTTTTAAAAATAATATGTGGGGCAAAATGTTGATAATTGTCCAATCAGAGGGATGGTTACATGTGGGTTGGTGCGACTACTCTTTTTGCTTTTGTGTGTTTAAAAGTTCCCTTGAAAGCAGGGTTGGCAGATTTAGCAAATAAAAATGCAGGATGCCCAGTTAAATTTGAATTTCAGATGAACAATGAATAATCTCTTGCTATTAATAACGTATATTTTGTTATAAATGCACCTATTTCATACATGTTAATTTAATCATATAATTTATACTATTATTAGTACATACTATTTTGTTATAACATTATGGTGATGTTCTATATTTACATTATTTTATTATGTTCCCATGACATATATTTATGTTAAAAAGTATTATTTATATGAAGTGCAAATTTAACTGAGTGTCCTGTATTTTATCTTGCAGCTGGACTTGCTAGAAACTTAAACACATGATTAGCTAAGAGAAATGGGCAGTAAAAATAGTACAATGTGTCTTAGATTCTGATCTGCTGTCACTGGCATCAGAATCCTTATGAAGCTTGCTAATAAGGCAGCTCCCTATGGTCTCCTACCCTCAACCTCTAGGTGCCAAGACTGTTTCTGCTGGTGGGGCTCTGCATTAGCAATAAGATCTGCGGGTGATTCTGGTGCTGTTGCTAGCTGACCCAATACCTAGGCTGCTGCTAGTTTTTCTGATATGATCTTTTACAACATTTCCTTATAGGGGCCTAGCTTGAGCAACTTCTACTCTTTTTTTTATGTCAGGGACCTGCTTTAAGACATGTTAATATTCATGTTCCACGACTCACCCACTAAAGATTACAAGTTATATACTGTCACAAACATCCTAGTAGCCTTTTGTAGTTAAGCTACTCCTTTAATATTCATCCAGTGGCCTAGCCTCTTAACTACTGGTATATACTCTACTAATACATATTCATTGTTATCAAGAAAACGATAGTTGATAAATTTGTAGCTCCTTTTAGAACTTTAAGGTCAGGGCTTCTAGGGCAACCAAATCTCCTGCTTTGCTTGGGACTATTCCAGCTTTAGCACTGATATCCCCGTGCCCTGGGCTGCCCTCTCTCCTGCTTGCCCCTGGTCGTCCTATCTGCAGCAGATGTCACAGTATGCCACCCAGATCCCCACTTCAGGACCAAGGCTCTGTTTTCACCAGGGTCACAGTCGAGGCCCTGCTCAGGAAATTGCCTCACTGAAAACTGTGCCCTGTCCCCAGGGGCAGTAACTCACAGATGCAGCCCCCATCTTCCATTTGGGGTGTTTCTGTCCGTTTCAGCGGCAGAGCTCCCTGTAGGGGCGGCTGAGGCCTCTGTTACACCTATCCTACCATTCAGCTCTCCCTCTACCAGGGGTGACCAAGCTTTGGGCATCTCTGGGCCATACTGGAAGCAGAAGAGTTGTCTTGGGCCACACATGAAGTACACAAACACTAATGAAAACTGATGAGCAAAAACCAAAGTTTTAAGTAAATTTATGATTTTGTGTTGAGCTGCCTTTATAGCCTTCCCAGGTTGCATGCAGCCCACAGGCCACAGGTTGGATTCCCCTGCTCCCCGTCCTTCTTCCTTTACCTCCTCATAGGAGCAGCTCCTGAAAGCTCTCCCTAATGTACCCCTATGGGGAAATCCTGAGTCTGAGAGCCTGAATGAACCTAACCTCCAATGACTGGAATGAGAGTGGGGTGGTCTTAGGAAGCAGAGTCTAAAAGAAGATTTTGGAGTTGGGTCACCTGCTGACTGGCTGGTAACAGGAACACCCTCACTAGTGGTAGGCAGAGTCTCCGAGGAGGTAGCAGTGCAATTGTAGAACTTTCAACAGTGACAAACTGAGATGGGATGCCAGGGCAAGAGGATGAGCTGGAGGGTGCAGCATCCTGTGCATCCAGAGGTTCAGGGGCAGCAGCAAAACATTGCATCAAATAGGCCTGCTGTGTCAATGATACCGTATTAATCACACTACATGAGAGAAGTGCCAGCCAGTACCGTGAAGACCTTGGTAAGACACTGTGCTTCAGGGGGTGGGAGTTGAATCCTACAAAGGTTCAAGGCTCTGCCACATCAGTGAGTTTGCAGTAGTGAATTTTTAGGGGTGTAGAGGCTGGGCTATACTGGGAAATCCCTTCAAAATAAAGGTTGAATTGTTGCATTTCAGGCCTTCCACTACTAAGAAGGAAGCACAGTGCCTGGTAGACTCTTAGGGTTCTGCAAACAGTCTTTTCCGCATTGATAAATCCTTCAGCCTTTTTCCTGGTAACTGAGATATCTAGCTTTGACTGGGGCTTTGAAGCAAGTCCCAGGTGCATGTTGGCTGGATAACCTCTGTGTCCCAGATTTCTGAGTCACCTAGGGGGATTTTCCTGCTGTGATTGTTTTGTAATTCATCAACTGTGTGTAAATCACACACTCTCACTTTTGAAATCTAATAGGCCATTCCCCACCCCCGCATCTTTTTTTCTTTGTCCAAAATGTCTTATATACCCAGTGTTGCCTCACTGAATTTGGGAATTTTCAAGGCCTTACCATGTCTGTGTAAATTCTCCATGGACATGCATTAAATGCTGCCTTTCTCCTGTTTAAAAAAAATACACAGCACACCTGTGCATTTAAAGTCATTGGCATTGCCATGTAAACTCCCTCCATCACTTCCCTCAAATCATTCCCACTAAAGAGGTGAAGAGACACCTCTCTCTTACTGTGGGTGCAAGAAGAGGTGGGATTTGTTGTCCAAACTCCTGTACTACAAAACAGACTCTAATGCAGAAATGTAAAGCCCCAGGAAACAGAGGACCTAAGTACGTACCCTGAAAACTTCAGACAGCCATGGAAATTGAGCCAAATGTGGGATGAGCAGGAAGGCCCCAGCTGACAAGTGGGTGGCACATCTAATCTGTCATCAGACCAGTCGGGAAAGTGGTGAAGAGTTGTTAAAAATGAACCTGATGAGTTACAAAAGACACTAAAATGTTAATACTTTTTGCAATTGTTCTCAAATAAAATGTAAAAGTGCTGCTGAAACTTTAACCCTTGTTTCCTGATCACCCCAGCCAAAGGATAAAATTGGGATCCCAATATAAAATCATGTTTCTCTGGCCCTTCCCCAAGGGACATCACCCTTTCCCTCCTTGGGCTCTGCTCCAGCCCCCAGGATTCTGTCTGCAGCTGATGCCAGCCAGTGCCTGGGCCAATGTGCCTGATTTTTCCTGCAGATGCCCTGGCTGCCCCAAAGGCCGGGAAGCCAGGGTGGAGGCTGCCAGCCCCCAAGCTGCTCCTGCGGCTGCTGCCCTTTGGGCCCTCAGAGCCCCAGGGAGAGTCCAGACAAACTGCCTTCCCAGCCTTGACCTCCCCCCATCATACACTTTCCCTAGGACAGGAGCTGGGCTGGGGGACAACTCAGGTAAGCCACACTCACTGGTACTCAGCAGTGGCATTTCCAGTGATCTGATATTCAGAGGGGGTAATTTTTAAACACCCTTTCATATGATAAAATCTTTTTCAATCTTAATCATGGGACTTGGGGTGGTAAACACACAATACAGTGTACAGATAACATGTTGTGGAATTGTGCACCTGAAACCTGTGTAATTTTGTTTGCTAGTATCACCCCAATAAATTCAATAAAAAGAAAAAAAACACACAAAAGACAAAATATTAATCATGAAACAAAATGACTAGTGATAATGACTAGAAGGGAATTGCAACAGTGATGAGTAATAACATTTCTTATGAGTAATAATATTAACTTCTGCAAATTGGCCAATAACTTCATGAAAATTATCTTTGTTTCTTCATAGTCAAAGGACATTTGACTCATAGTTGGCCAGAGAACACTACTTATTTTAATTTTGAAGTGCTTTTTCACATCAAGTAAAAGATGTGAAAAGTTCACTGAAAAGGTGAAATCTTACGGCTGTTATGTCTATAGCAAAACATGTTCAATCTTGCGCTAAGAGAAATGCAAATTAGAATGTACAATAGTATTTGTACTTCTCAGATTGTCAAAGATTAAAGAGTTTGATGACATACTGTGTGGATGAAGATGTGATTCCAATATATTGCAGCCAGGACTATGAACTGGAGCATCCCTTAAAATGATGGCAATAGCTATCAAAATTACAAATGTACATCCTTTTGGCTCTACATTCTGTTCATAGGATTTTCTTCCTACAGACCTTACACACGAGTGAAATCGGTATGTAAAGACTATCTACTGCAGCATTGTTTGTAATGGCCTGTAATTGGAAACCACATAAATATCCATCAGTGAAGGGAAGATTGAATAAACTAACAAACAGGATTTATTTATAAAAAATTGTGTGCTTATTCTTGCCTGTTCAAACTTCAGTCACCTCCAAAGTACTCTCCATTTGATGCTTTACACCTACTAAGACATTTTTTTCTACTGTTCAAAACAGTTTTTTTAATTTGTCAATTCTGATGCCTTTTAGTGCTTCTGCCATTTTTTTGTTTCACCTCTTCCACATGGGCAAAATGTCCCCCTTTGAGGATTTTTTTCATCCAGGGAAACAAAAAAAAAGTTGCTCAGGGTGATATTGGGTGAATAGGGAGGGTGGGGCAGGGGGGTCATACTGTTTTGGTCAAAAACTGCTGAACACTCAGTGTGACGGGGCAGGTGTGCTTGTAAATCACCCGTCATGAAATGGACAAACATGTTGAAAGAATCTTCCAAAAAAATTCACTGAATCCGAATGCACCCTCTCACAACAACACCAGCTGGTACACTGACACAGATGGGTTCCTAGAAGACTCACCTAGTGGTGGAAGCCTGCACTATAAGGGGCATGCCCTCCAGAAGAGAATTCTGGGGTTTTGGGTCCCTCTCATCTATATAACAGGGATGTTCTTTAAACCACATTGAAGAGGATATGAGGAGATGGGTTACTGGAAGCAATTGTGCCCTTGGTCATGGAGGATGGTCTAGAAAATATGCTGGGTCTTCTTAGTGTCCAGCCTCCACAAGTGTGCCCTGAGAGTCATCAGCCCAGCTGTTCCAAGGAGGCAGAAGACTTCAATACCAGCAAGTTGAACAATTCTCCTTTCCATTGGGAACCTGTTTTTCTCTATTCTCCTTTTGTGTAGCAGAGCCAAGAACCTATTATTTGAGGACATGAGATTGAGCGGGACTAGGTATGTTATTTTAGCTGCACCTCCCTGACAAGTCTGTACCGGCAGAGCATGAACTGGAGGAATGCACGGCGGAGTTTTACTTCAGAAAGTTCCTGGACTGACTCTCCATGAGAGTTTGGCTCTTATTGAAGATCATGTTGACCTCATGAACTGCTCGTGCATATTTAAAACTTCCTGGGAAGCAAGACCATCATGAAGAAGTTTCCAGTTATTATGTTAACCAGGTTATAATGATGAGTAGCACGTTGAGCATATTTTTCCTCATATTCCATCTGCCTCCTCTACCAGTGGACTGTGCCCCCCTGAAGGGCAGGAATGGAATAGAAACTCAATAAATATTTCTAAATGAA
The DNA here is from genome assembly GCF_004126475.2 of Phyllostomus discolor. Taxonomy (NCBI): domain Eukaryota; kingdom Metazoa; phylum Chordata; class Mammalia; order Chiroptera; family Phyllostomidae; genus Phyllostomus; species Phyllostomus discolor. Next base: position 155,763,031 of record NC_040907.2, read on the forward strand.
TAATATGAAATTAGTACTTGGATTTGACCCTTAAAGCGAGGTTCTTAGAGACAGTGCTCGTCCAATTCACCACTTGTTATCTCTGTAACACTGAACAGATCATTTAAGGTTTCTTTTTCTTCCTTTTTAAAACAATTTCAGCATATTTAAGCAGACAAATGTAAAGAATAATAAAAATGAATGTCTATCTACCCCCAAGTTTTAGAAAATTTTGCTATTTTGTCAAATGTGATGGAGAGAGTCACACCTGTCCATCAAAGCCTATTTCATTGTCTTCTTCCCGGGCACAAAAGGACCGCCCCCCTAGCCTACTTTGTGGTTGGATTGGTTCCGTGAGACTGGCTGTGCCAATAGGGTGTGGCACGTGTAACTTCCAAGGTCGGCAGAAAATGACTGAATTCTCTGTGCTCTCTTCCCCTGTTGCAGAGACCATGGGGCCTCGTTTTAAAATGGTGCTCTCAGGAGATTCTGGAACCTCATCAGCTTATCGCTAGACAGATCAGTGTTTGAGAATTCCCCTTGATCGATCCACACCTGCATCAACACTGAGTTTTGTCTACTTTTAAAACTTTTTTTTGCCAGGTTGATGATGTGAAATTATTGTTTTAATTTGTATTTTGTTTATGATTATGAGCAACACTGGGCATCTTTTCAGATGCTTGATTGTCATTTGGGTTCCTCTTCTGTGAGTGCCTGTCCATATCCTTCGTCCATGATGGTGGTGGGGTTTGCTATCCTAGTGTTTTGTAGGAGCACTTTCTTTGCGGGGTGGGCAGACGTAGGTTTACAGCTGTTCATATAAAAAATAGTACAATCATTAATAAATAATAATATAAGAATAATGTCTGTGTTTTGTGTACTCACAACTATAAACCTACTTTTGCCTGCTCCTGTATTTTGGAAACAAATCTTTTATCAGTTACATTTGGAAAAAAGCAAATACTTCTTCCAAATCTGTAGTGTATATTTTTACTTTGTTTAAAGTATCTTTGATGTGTAGTTTAAATTCATCAGTCTCATTCCTCTGCTTTGGGTAAGAATTCTTTCCTATCTCGAAGTGATAAAGATATTTTCTTATATTTAATTTTGAAAATGTTAAAGGCTTGCTTTTCATTTTTAAGTGTTTAATCCACTGGTAATGGTGTGTGTGTGTGTGTGTGTGTGTGTGTGTGTGTGTTGTAATGTAAGAACACTGGGTCCCATCAGCCAGCCAGCACCGACTGCCGGGCACGAGAGTGAGATCATCTTGGACCCTTTAGGTACAGACAGGCTGTCGTATGGCTACTTCTGTGACCCCAGCTGAGCCTGAAAAAAGGAAGCCTCAATTATCAAGACACAGGCTTGTGAGACACACTACAACATCGACATTTAATTGGCCTTGTGCTGGGGTGGGCTGACAGGAGGAGTAGTCTGAAAGACTGCTCTTCAGAGATGTCCAAACAGCTTCTCCTTCACAGGGGCTGCGAAGAAAAGGGACTTCTCTCCAAACATATTAATTCACTGTGTAGTTAGTAGGTGTGTTTCCTCAGCTACATACCACTGCAGGGACAAGAGGCTCATTTCCAGTTCAGTGTTTGAAACTTTTGAGAAACAATGTCTCGCTGCCACTCTCCTGTTTTATGACCCCATATTCTGGGGATACTCTGGCTGGGATATCCCAGGACCAAATACTTATCACATGACACATCTGCTTACCACATTTGTTTCCAGATAATGTTATCATGTATTATTCATCTCTTCTACCGGGGTATTACACAGATTCATGAAAATATCGTCTTGATAGATTTTGAGTTACTCAGAACATCTTTTCATAAAGAAAAAAATGAGAAACAAATGGCCAATACAAATACTAAGGGTTGCATCGACTTAATTCATAGTTAAAAAAATGCGATTTCAAGCAATGAGTTTCCAGGGCTGCCATGTATAGCTGTTGAGTTTAAGCGTTGTGCAATGCTGACTGGCCAAGGGGAGAGTGGGGCAGAAATAGAGTTCTGAATGGCAAATTCCAAAAGGGAAGATATTGGTCAAAAGGTACAAACTTCTAGGTATAAGGTGAATTTGCTCTGGGGATCCAATCTACAGTATGATGGTTACAGTTAATAATACTGTATTATATACTTGAAAGTTGGTAAGAGAGTACATCTTAAACGTTTTCACCACACACAAAAAATATGGTAATTTTGCGATGTGACGGAGTTGTTAGCTAACAGCTACGGTTCCAATATGTAAGTATATAAAATCAACACGTTGTATGCCTCAAACTTACACAATGTTCTATGTTAATTATATCTAAAAAGCTGGGGGGTGGGTAGGTTTTGGAGAAGCCAGCTCTGAGACTGAGATAAGCGTCCTGAAAGTTTATTACTCGGAGAGCACGGTTGGGGCTGACACCTGCGGAAAGAAAGGGCAGGAACCAGCACTGGGCAGGGAGAAGGCAGGCTGTGAAACAGACTCAGCGAAGGCCTCCACTAAGCCTGTCGGGATCTCTGGAGCTGGGGTGGCCCTTCACAGTTGTCTGCAGTGGGACAAGAGGGCCAGGCCTTGATGTACCCTGGCATCAGCATGTCAGCGGATGAGGAAGAGGATGTGACCTGGGGAGACGGAACTCTTAGGCTGGGTCATTTTTTTTTCTTTTTTTTTTTTCGGCTGGGTCATTTCTAGAGAGGAGAGTCTCCCATCACCCAAGGGAGTAAGTCCTTCAGTCCTGAAGTGGGTACTGCTTGGCACATGTCGCACTGCTTCTGTAGCAAAGCCAGTTTTCTGTCATTCTGTCCAAGGACACTTTAAATTTGTCAGTGAAAGCCCAGTTAGTTTTTTCAGTGAAAACAGACACAGCTAAGAACAGCACTGGCTTTGGCTCTTGCTCCTTCCTGCAGCCTCTAATATTAACATGTTGACCAACATTGTTTGATTGCTTGTCCTCCCACGTGCTTAACTTCTTGTGTTAAGCAAATTGTAAAAGATAAAATGTCTTGTATATCAGAAACATCACTGTTCTTTTTTTTACTTTTAATATTTTTTCCTTTTGATATTATTATTGTTGTTGTTGTTATTGGTTGCAGGTGTACAGCATAGTGGTTAGACAATCATATACTCTACAAAGTGTTCCCCCTGTTATTTCCAGTAGCCACCTGGCAAACTGGCACCATACATCATTATCACAATAGTCACTGTTTATTTTTTTTTAATTAAAAAAAATCCTGCTTCCACCCTTTCACTGTCTGACTCATTGAAGTAGTTTTAAATCCTCTGGTTAATTTTCCATCTGCTCTTGGGAATAAAGAGAATAAAAATTTTTTTCCTTCTGTGTAGCACACAAGTAAGAAATACTTTGCACAGAAAGCCTCATTCTTTAAATAAGATTACTTTTTATTGAAACGGAAGAAGCACATCACCTTATGGTGCTTTTAGATTAATAATTGAGCTAGCTTGTTTTGCCCGCTCAATAGGGTAATTTGAAAATAATTCAGTTGGCCTTGTTTACAGGAATGTGCCACGTTGTAAATGAGTTTATCTGCAGAATCTGGATGCCATCAAAGCATAATGGAACACAACCTCCCCTTGGAAAAGTAAATCACGCAGCTTGAGGGGAAGACAAAGGAAAGCCCTCTGGGAGAGAGCTAGTGCTTCTCAGTTTGTGGGTTTAGCAAGATTGCTCTGGGCTTGGATGGCAGCAATACTTGGCTTCAAAGCAGTCTTGATCCTTCAGTAATTCCCTAATCCCTGTTGTTATGTGAACCAGCAAACATTTGAAAGGCAAAGCTGGAGAGGAGAATTAGGGTGGTCTCCTGAGTGAGGTAGAAAGCCTCAATGGTTGCAAAGAACTTGCAGGATTCTGCTTAAAGCTCACATGTTGAGGACTTGAGTGAATATTGATTAGAAGCATCAAAATATTCAAGTCTCAATATAATTATTGGTGCTAACCACGGACCATCAAAGTGCTTCCATATTACAGGAGGAGTCACGAAAAGGGGGAGATCTTCCACGTTTAAAAAACATGTTTGAGCCCTAGCTGGTGTGGCTCAGTGGATTGAGCACTGGCCTGTGAACCAAAGGGTTGCCAGTTAGATTCCCAGTCTGGGGCACATGCCTGGGTGGTGGCCAGGTCCCCAGTAGGGGGTGCATGAAAGGCAACCACACACTGATGTTTCTTTCCCTCTCTTCCTCCCTCCCTTTCCCTCTCTAAAAATAAATAAATAAACCCTTAAAAAAAAGTCTGAACTGCCACGGGATAGGACAGAACCTAAGACAATAGAGATAGAAAAGAGAGCATCCCACAAGTTCAAACGATGACACTGAGGTCTGAGTCAGAGGCCGGCGCTATCACTACTTTATAAATCGTCTTTGTTAAAACAACAGAAAGGTATTCCTTTGGGTAGACAGACTCATAAGCTCTCAGCCTAGTTAATAAAATGCAGGCTGAATTTCAGCCTCCCCCTACTTCTTCAGGGGCATGCCTTTGTGTGGTGCTTTCCATAAGCCAAAGAGAAATCTAGAAATCAGAATTCCCAACTTGGCTGTTTTGGGAGTGAGGAGATTAAAGTCAGCACTGTTCGAACAGAAGATAGCTTTTCTAGCAATCAGGCATAGATCGGGGTAGATTAGACTTGGCAGCGAGGTCAGGGGTGGAAATCCGGGCACTGTTGATCTAGGGCATATCCAGAGTGGAACAAGGAAGAGGGACCAGAGAATGCCATCTCCGGGGGGCAGGCTCTAGTAAAGTCCCTGAAGAGAGAATGATGACCAAAAGGGACCTGGGAACTGGTCAGCATCCTGGTCTGTATAATGCTGTACTTTGATGCTGAAGTTTTTATTCCAACACTCCCTCATGCTGGAGTGGTTTATCTGACCTGAGACCTGGGGGAACTGAGTAGGGAGGGGGAACTGGGAATTGGTCTTTGATAAGAAAACCAAAACAAAACCTCCACTTGATTTTGGGTGGTGACAATTAAGAATAAACTTGAATTCCAGTAGACATGAGACAGGATATAAATTCTCAATTTATCCACTTCAGTCCAATGTTGTTTTTAAGCTCTGGACAAATAAATAGATAATGGCGTAAATTTGTATCAGTGTACTAGAAGTATGTTGTGTAGTTCAATGTAAGGTCAGGTGGGAACTTAAGGGAACACAGAAGGCATTCTATAACACTCAACATCTAAGTATAATTGCTACTATTACCTTCCAAATAAAACAGTTTAAATTTTTTTAAAAAATTATGTAGCCATTTATCTCAGGGATTTTGAAATAACTACTGAGATGCCATCTAAGTGTGTTTTTTAACTGCCATTGGAACTTTTCATAATTTAAAAAATTTCATTAGGCAAGTTTAAAGTATTTCACCTGATTACCAGGACTGACTACATTACATACGAATTTTCCAGTCGAAACTACCCTGATATTAACTCTGCAATTTTAAGGGTTAACATTTCAGTTTACTGAATTACTGAAAGGTTAGTCTGTTTTTCTTGAAGTCTGGCCCTCTTAACACCAATCTTGCAAGACAGTACTTTAAAACACAGATTCTGGGGAGCCCAAGGAGAGAAGCATTTTGGTCCAACTCGGCCTCCCTGTGGGACTCTGAGGAAAACCCACCACCCGGGAGATGCCATCTGTCCCCGTAGGTAAGGGAGACCCCAACAAGCCGAGGGGCGGGATATCCTTGTGTGCCTTCTTCGTGCAAAGAGGCTCCCCGCTGCCGGGAGGAGCACAGGAAGAAACACCCAGACTCTCCCGCCCATTTTTCCGAATTCTCCAAGAAATGTTTGGAGAGATGGGAGACAATGTCTGCAAAGAAAAAGCTGGAGTTCGAAGATATGACTAAGAGTGACAAAGCTCGCTGTGACAAGGAGATGCAAAATTACGTTCCTCCCAAAGGTGACCAACAGGAAAGAAAAAAGGTCCCGACGCCCCTGAAAGGCCTCCACCGCCTGCTTCCTGCTCGTCTCTGAACGTCACCCAAAGATCAAAAGTGAACTCCCCGGGGTATCCATGGGGGATACTGCAAAAAAAAAAAAAAAAGGGTGAAATGTGGTCTGAACAGTCGGTCAAAGATAAGCAACATGGACAAAAAGCAGCTGAGCTAAAGGAGAAGTATGAAAACGACACCGCCGCATACCGTGCCGAGCGGGAAACCTGCAGTGGGAAAAGGCCCCTGGCAGGCCGGCAGGCTGCACGCAGAAGGAGGAACCAAAAGATGAGGAGGAGGAAGAAGAGAAAGATGAGGAGGAGGAAGAGGACACAGAGGAAGAATAACAGGCTATCCTGCAGTGATGTGGGCGGGGTCTGAGTGCTCAGGCAATGGTTTTGCTGAGAATGTGAGTTCAAGTGCAGCTCAATATTAAAATAGCTTCAGTATAAAAACTGTATCATTTTTTGTAGAGCGCATAAGATTCTTTGTAGAGAAAAATACTGTTTAAGAAAAGCAGGTTGTAGCTTTTGGGGGGCTACTACACACAGAGAGATTGTAAGGCTTCTGATGTTAAATGTTTCTAAATATGTGGTGGTTTCTTTAATTTCTTGCATGTATGGTAGCACAGCAAACTCTTAGGAATTAGTTTCAATAGTAAATTTTGGGTTTTTTAAAATGTTGCATTTTTGTTTTAAAAAAATTCTCATAAAATTTTGTATATTAAAAAATAAATAAGAGACATGTTCTGGGCTTAAAATGTTTGAGAACTACAAGATACTCCTGTGCAGAAATATAAAACACATTAGCCCATTAAAAGTTCTGTAGTAAGAGAAACTTCAAAACTTTATCTAACTGAGAGTTTCCCAAAGTTATATGGCTATAGTACTCCCTTTTGAAGTAAAAATTTGATTGACTCAATATTGTTTCAATTATAGATCATTGCATAACAAACCTCCCTAAAATTTAGTGCCATAAGTTAAGAGCAGTTGTTTATTTAGTTCATGACTGTGCAGTGTGTCCGGGACTCAGTAGGGAAGACTTGGCTCTTCTCCACCTGATGTCAGCTGGGGTCATTCCCCTAGAGGCTGGGAGATAACTCCAGGGTGATGCACTCACTTGGCCGTTAGGTGGGAGCTCAGCCAGGGCTGTGGGCCTGGGACCTGTGTTCCTTTCCACCCAAGTCTCCCCCCGTGGGCCTCTTCCTGGGTTGTTTGGGCTTTCTCAGAGCACGGTGGCTAGTTTCCAAGACTAAGTGTCCCAAGTGACAGGAAGTAGAAACTGCCAATTTCTTAAGGAATGGGTCTGGAAACTGGGAGTGTCACTTCGGCCATGTCACACTGGTTAAACAGTCATAGCTCCAGGATTCAAGGGGAGGGTTCGTGCACTGCCACCCCCTCACCTCTTGACAGGATGAGTTTCAAAAAAAAAAATGTAGTGGCTACATGTTAAAATTATACACACAGAAAAACATGCAAATCACAATAAGAGCAGAGTTTAGTGTATTTTTGCATAATAAACTCACTCATGTAATCAGCATCCAGAAGTGTCCCACTATGTCCTCTTCTAGTCACCGTCCCCTCAAGGGTAACCAGCACCCTGATCTCTCATACTAAAGATTAGTATAGGGCTTGTTGACCTGAGCTGGATAATTCCTTGCTGGAGGTGGGGGTGAGGAACTGTCTTGTGCATTGTAGGATGTCTAGCAGCATTCCTGGCCCCTACCTACCAGATGCCATTAGCTCCTACCCCCTCCACTTATGACAACCAAAAAAGTCTGCAGAAATTGTCAAATATCCCCTGGGGGGCGGGGGCAGGGGAGCCAAATCACCCTCAGTTGAGAATCACTGGGTTAGAAGATACCATCTGCCTTTTATTATTTGCCTACACCCCACTTAACCAAGGAGAATATACATTCCAAGAGGTTGCAGTTTTTTATTTGTTTATTTTTTAAATATTTTGATTCTGACCGATTCTTCAGTCATCCCTACTGGGGTATACAGTAGGATACTGCCTAGCATGTAGTACAAAATTGAGACCATCTGTTAAGTGAAGGAGTGCATAGGAGGTGGCAATTCTAGAAAGTTGAAGAGTCAACCCTGGAATGTATATTTTTTATTCAGCCGAACCCTCAATCACAAGTAATAGGTTGTGCATTTTTTTAGAAATGGCCATTTTATAAGGTCCAGATGGATTAAAAAGTAGAAAATAGATACAACTCTAGTAGGAACCTGTATTGGTTAATTTCTTCCTGCAGCAGCATGAAACATGAGCCACCGAAATAGAAAAGGCTATGATTTCCCAGACAAATAGGCAGTGTCACAAACATCGGTTTCTAATTGTGGCAGCTTTGTGAAACAGAAATGTGCAGTAATAAAGTTTTTGTTAAAAACCTGCTGCTCAGAAAGATGAGAGGAATTAAAGGAGGGCACACAGTGCAATATACAGATCTTGTATCCTAGCAACGCACACTTGAAACCTATAAGATCCTATTAACTAATGTCACCCTTATAATTGAATAAAAAATTGGAAAAAAAAAGAGTTAAGGAGGAAGATTATAAGATGGTAGTAAGAACCTGTTATTTCCTTGCAGGGAAAACTCGAACGTTTCTTTTGGAGATAGCCTCTGACATTACTCTGAGAACATCCCCCACCCCACCCACCCCCAAGGCGTGTGCCAGGCTTTCCTATCTTAAGGTAAATTGCCGAAGGGTTATTCCAATAATAGTTTTCGGCAGAAACAGGATTCTCAATGAATTTCAACACATAAGTCCTTCTTTTTGAAATTCCTAACTGCATTTATTTACTCTTCAGTCACAATTGCATCAGAAAAAAATGGACACAGTTACTAGTATGTGTGTAAGAAACTAAAGTTAGGGGCACAATGAAAACAGAATATTACCGTTGCAAGTGCTCTTAGAGATCATATTGAAGAAGAAATCTACTCCCAAAGTTGTCCCTTAGAAGATATCTTACTTTCTGGGTCATTCTGAATTGTTTCATCTCCCTGAAGCCACCTCTGTTAAAAGTGGAAGTCAGAGAGTAGTGACTTGCCCACAGAGCTGGTTAATGACGGGACAAATAATTTTGAGCCAGTGCCCAAAACTATCACATCCAACTTGTTTTCCTTATGACACAAAGATAGAACTTCAATACATAAAAGTATGGGCAACAGAATAGCACATAACCTTTATTAATTCCAAAGGATTGGCTGCCTGACCCCTGCAGCTAGTAAATGTCTCGATGAAATAAATCCAATATTGACCACTCAAGTCCTTAAAGCTCAAAAGAAGTTATGTGTCTAGGTTTTTATTTATTTATTTATTTGTTTGTTTTTTAATATATTTTATTGATTATGCTATTACAGTTGTCCCATTTCCCCCCTTCTCTCCCCTCCACCCTGTACCCCCCTCCCACCCACATTTCCCCCTTTAGTTCATGTCCATGTGTCATACTTATGAGTTCTTTAGTTTCTACATTTCCCATACTATTCTTGCCCTCCCCCTATCTATTTTCAACCTACATTCTATGCTACTTATTCTCTATACCTTTTCCCCCTCTCTCCTCCTCCCACCCCCCTGCTGCTAACCCTCCATGTGCCCTCCATTTCTGTGGTTCTATTCCTGTTCTAATTGTTTACTTAGTTTCTTTTGGTTTTGCTTTAGGTGTGGTTGTTAATATTTGTGAGTTTGCTGTCCTTTTACTATACATGTCTTTTCTTTATCTTCTTTTCTTAGATAAGTCCCTTTAGCATTTCATAAAATAAGGGCTTGGTGATGATGAACTCCTTTAACTTGACCTTATCTGAGAAGCACTTTATCTGCCCTTCCATTCTAAATGAAAGCTTTGCTGGATAGAGCAATCTGGGTTGTAGGTCCTTGTCTTTCATTACTTGGAATATTTCTTTCCAGCCCCTTCTTGCCTGTAAGGTCTCTTTGGAGAAATCAGCTGACAGTCTGATGGGAACTCCTTTGTAGGTTACTGTCCCCTTACCTCTTGCTGCTTCTAGGATTCTCTCCTTCGTTTTTACCTTGGCTAATGTAATTATGATGTGCCTTGGTGTGTTTCTTCTTGGGTCCAACTTCTTTGGGGCTCTCTGAGCTTCTTGGATTTCTTGGAAAACTGTTCCCTTTGCCAGATTGGGGAAGTTCTCCTTTATTATTTGTTCAAATATGTGCTCAATCTGTTGCTTTTCCCCTTCCGATTCTGGTACCCCTATAATTCGGATATTGGAACGTTTAAAGGTGTCTTGGATGCTCTTAATCTTTTCCTCAATTTTTTGAATTCTTATTTCATCATGCTTTCCTGCTTGGTTGATTCTATCTTCCTTCTGGTCCACTGTATTGTTTTGAGACTCATATTCCTTCCTTTCACTATTGGCTCTCCTCCGTGTGTCTTCCTGCATCTGTTTTATGGTAATCTGCATTCTTTCATCTAAATTTCGTCCAAAATCAACCAGTTCCGTGAGCTTTCTGATCACCAGTGTTTTGAACTGCGCATCTGATAGATTGGCTAGTTCTTGGTCGCTCAAAAGGATGAGTCCTGGGGTACTGATCTGCTCTGTTGAAAACATAGTTTTTTGTTTTTTGTTTTTTTTTCCCCCCTGTCTCTCCTTTTTTTTTTTTTTTTTCCGGTCTGGTTGCTCTTGTTACGGTGTGGGGCAGAGCCTTAGGTGCTCACCGGGGCTGGGCACTCCAGTCGCTAGATTGTGACGTTATATGTGGGGGCGGGGCGGGAGAAAACAATGGCGGTAGTTCCGTTCCCCTGGACTCAGACCCTTGTCTGGGCTTCTGGGCCGTGAGTTCTGCCCTGGTCCACAATCGCTGCCCCTCTGGGTCTGCCAGCCGCAGCTTGCGTACTCAGGGATCACCGCTGCCTTCTTGCGCGCTGGATGGCTTTTGCGCCGATTTCGCGCCAAACCTTCCCCCGACCTCCGCGCGCCGCCGACCCGAGCCAGCCCCGCGCCCGCCCGGCTCGTCTTCTCCTACCAGTCCGGATGAACGCGTCTACTTCAACTTCTTGGCTGCCCGACTTCCATTCAGATAAATCCTCTGCCGGATCTGGGTGTTATTCTGATAGTAAATTATTGTTGTAAATTATTGGTTTTCTAATCTTGGTTGTGCGAGGAGGCACGGTGCGTCCACCTATTCCTCCATCTTGCCGGAAGTATGTGTCTAGGTTTTTAAACTGGAACGTGAGTGCCACTTTTAAAAGAAGTATGTCTGTATGCTTTTTATTTTTTAATTCCTCCAGATTTGAGTACGTTAAGTCTTGCCATTACCACTGCCAAATGTTTATGACTCATTTTAGCTGAAGCAGCTAAGGATGAGGAGAGGGTGGGAGTGAGAGTGTAATAATTCTGTGTGACGCAGAAAGGGACATGAAGTCAAAGGGAAGATATTTTTAGATTCCCTTTTTGAAACAAAAATAACTTACCAGGTGATTTGTTTACTTGTAAAGTAGGAAAAAAATGACCGAAAATCCGATTTGGAATTTTCTGAATGACACACAATCCTATTTCAGGAGTATAATTGTTATGATTACAGGTTACTTTTTAAAACTACCTGAAAAAAGTTCTTTCTAAAAATATGACTCCACAAGTATAGACAAATGCATCTCCACCACAGTCCTCGTACACCAGAGGAATGTGCTGCTTCCATGTAACCGTAGTAGCATTTAAAAACTTGCTAGTAAATTTGCTGCCTAAATTAGAAATAAGGAAGGGAAAAGAATTGGCATGTAATTTGCATTGAGTAGGTATGAACTTCTTTCATTTTCGTTCATTATTCAACACAAATTTCTGGAATAGGAAGATATGTGGCTAGATGCAGGGCTTGTTGGGATCAGCAAGATGTAACCCTCGTCCTCCATGTGCTCCCCGTCTAGAGGGAGAAACATACATACCCTCACAATTCACTCGGATGTGCGCATGCCTACACACAAACGTGCCCTCAAATACCCACATACACATATTCACACCCACATATTCATACACAAACATACATCCTCCCATATACTCCCACAAATTTACATATACTCACATACATATCCACATACAAACACATATACAAATATATACCTACACATACACGCTTGGGAGCTAACAAAGGGGAGAGAGTGAGTAGGGTATGTTTTCAAGTTAAGAAGGAAAGGAGAAAGAAACAGCAGTGGGTGGCAATGACTCCGTGAGACAGCTATTACAGAAGCTCAGCAGGCTAAGGGGACAATCTCAGTTGTTCAGTGCTAAGGACTTTGGTTTTCCAAGGTGTGGAATCTGCCATTACTGTCTCTGAGTATCTGTCTCAGCTTTCGTCACTTTTATGGGGGCTTTCATATTACCTCGCTCATAAGGTTGATATGAGATTTAAATGAAGTGTGTGTAAACTACTTAGCACTGTGCTGGCATGTAGTAAGAACTCAATATATATTCAGTTAATAGTTTGTTTAAAAATCCTCACCCAAGGATATATTTATTGATTTTTTTTTTAAGAGAGAGAGGGAGAAACAATGGTTGGTTGCCTTTCATATGCGCCTCCAACAGGTTATTGAACCTGCAACCTAGGCATGTGCCCTGACCTGGTATCAAACCTGCAACCTTTTGGTGTATGGGGCAACACTCCACCTACTGAGCCACCTGGCCAGGGCAGTACATATTCAATTTTTAATTTTTAATGGTATCCTTATTATTTTTAGTGAAGGTTAGTTACCTGGCAAATTGTGAAGATAGTTCTCCCCTCACTAAGCTGTTAGTGAGCATGTCTTAAACTCTTTTGAAGGTGAGTGGAACCAAAAAATTGTGTAATAAATGAATATTTTACATGGTCACTGGTTAAACTTCACTTTTACAAATAACACAACCATATGTGTATCAGGGCAATTTCCCAGTGGGCTCTCAGGGCTCACTGGGAAAACCTGTATCTGTCTAAATGATATCTCATTGGTATTATTAAATGATATCTGTGGCTATAACATCATGGAAAAAAATGTATAAGCTACTACTAACTCCATCACCATTTCACCAAAGTATGTCAGACTTGATTACCTCATTTATACAATACTACCAATGCCATTTGATGTTATTCACTGATGAGTCAATTCATAAGAAAGAGAGGCGGCTAATATACATATTAAAAGATGTTACATCATAAGAATTAGAAAATTGTGAATGAGAGGTTATTTGGGGCTATCAGCTTGACAAAGATTAAAAAAATGAGATAATACCTTGGTGCTATTCAGGGTGTGGTGAAACTGGCATTCTCATATATTGCTAGTAGGAGTATGAATTACTATAATCTTTCCAGAGGTCAACATGTCCATATAGGTAAAAGCATTCTGACTACGGCCTTTGATTCAGCAGCTCCACTTCTTGTATTTTATCTTAAGGAAATATGAGACAAATACCCAAAGATGCTTGTATATGCATGCTCACTGTAGTGTTGTTTATGATGACAAAAATTTGGAAACCACCTAAATGAATACCAACAGGGAAATTCTTAAATAAATTATGGTATGGCTATACTCCATGCACCTATTAAAAAAGATTAGACAGATCTATTTGTAATGGCATAGAAAGATACCCACAATCCATATTGGATACCATTTTTATATTTAAAAAGTGTATGCATAGAAAAAATCTAGTTAAATATCTATAATATATCTCTATCTCTATATCTAACTTTTTAAAAGCCCCTTTATCGTGGTATAATTTACACACCAAAAAATTCAGCCACTGTTAGTATGCAATCCAGTTATTTTTAGTAAATGTCTACAGTCATGCAATCACTACTACAATCAAGCTTTAGAACTTTTTGGTTACTCCCCGAAGTTCCCTCTTGTTCATGGCTTAACTTTCACAGTGGTTAGACTGAGGCTGAAGTTGGGTAGGGGAAGGCAGAAGGAAAAACTTGCAGACAGCTTCCTAGTTCATTTCTGTGTTATTTCAATGAATTTACAACAAGGATATACTATCTTTTAATTTGAGAAAGCAATAATTTTTTTTTCTATTTTGAAAAGAACAAAAAGGAAACAGACTTAAACTCTTTGACCCAAACTTCTGGTAATTTGCCTAAGGAAATAATCAAATATGTGGAAAAGGATTTGTAAACAGAGATATTTACAGGGTTTTTTACAGATATTTACAGGATATTTACAGATATCAGGGTTTTATCTAAAATAATAAAAATATCGCAGGTTTGAAGAAAACAGTTACTAATGGTATAATGCAAACCTTTATATGCAATATAATTTAGTCCACATGAAAAAAAGTTAATCCATAGCCAAAAAGTCCTGTTTGGAACTATAATATAATCTTACCAACAGTAATCTCTGAATGGTAGAATTAAAGAACTTTTTATTTTATTCTTTGTGAATTTATTAGTTTTCCACAATGAGTATGTATTATCTTTATATCTAGAGCTACCCACATAAATGATAATAATATAGATTATTGCTTTCACAGGTGTATACATCTGCCAAGACATAAAACTGTATATTTTAAATATGTACAGTTTATTGTATATCAATTATGCCTCAATAAAACTATTAAAAGATCTTGAGAAACAAGATCGTTCTAACCTTACTGGAAGAAGAGTTTTGTTAGACCATTTTGGGGCTGGAGGGCAAAATGTTTGGGAATTATATAGATAGTAACTGGGCCTCTGCTCCAGATAACCTCCATTCATTCAAGGGATCTGCCTTCCTATTATATGCCAGGAATGTTGTCAGGTAGTTGGATACAATGAGGAGCAACCACCGCTCTGACAATGCACCCTTCTGGGGAGGACAGGAAGTCAGGTCACTATCTGATAGATTCTAGTTTATGCCCACATTGCCCAGGAAGGCTTCTGCTGGTGTTGTCCAAGGGGCCTGGAGGCAGGTCAGGCCAAAGCCTTATTAGGAGGTTCAGGTGAAGCTGGGAAGGGTGGCAAGGGAATACAACTGTGGAAGTGGCCAGGAGGAGGTAGATTACCCTCAAGGAGTGTGATGGTCATCACTCAAGAAGTGAGGTTAAACAACTCAATTTATTTATTTATTTATTTATTTATTGAGGTTGATGTATTCATTGGTTGCTTCTTTTTTTTACGGTTTTTTAAAATTTATTTTTAGAGAGAGGGCAATGGAGGGAGAGACAGAAACATCAATGTGTGATTGCTTCTCACACCCTCTCACACACATCCTACTGGGGACCTGGCCCCTCAACTCAGGCATGTGTCCTGACTGGGAATCAAACCAGTGATTCTTTGGTTCCCAGGCAGGCGCTGAATGCACTGAGCCACACCAGCCAGAGCCACTGCTTACTTCTTTATGTGCTCTGACGGAGATCTAACCTGCAACCTTGGTGAATGCCGACAGCGGTCTAACCATCTCAGCCACCTGGCCAGGGCTTAAATGATTTTTAATGTATCTATGTTTATCTTAAGTAAACATTTGTAACAACAGCAAGAACTAAAATCGAGTGTTTGCTGCTGCAGGTACCGCGTAAAGGCGTTACATCCATTGCCTCCTTTACTCCTCTCCATAATGAAAAAACTGAGTTTGGGAAAGGTTACCGCCCAGGGTCACAGATATGGTAACCTCTGGCTCCAAAGCCCCCAGCCACTACACATAGTCCCCTCTCGCTATACTCTTGGACCCATTTGAGAGTGAAAAAAGTCCACTTTCGGGCCACAATTGGGGCAGCTCAAATTTTCCTAGATCCAGAATGGAGGCAACATCCTCTAGCAAAACCAACAGGGTCGTGCCCGCTGAGGGAACTCCACTAAAGCCGTGGGCTGATAGGATTTTAGAGCTTAAGGGGGCAAATGAGAAGCAACCCGCAAAGAACGACAAATGCCAAGCGTCCACGTCGCACCCGGTGGTGCACATTCACGAGCCCCTCGAAATCGTCTGCATGTTGAGCACAACGCGATGAGCTCAACGCGCGTGCGCGGGGCCAGAGGGCACGCCCCCGCGCCAGCGCGGTGAGCTGGGCGCGCCACCGGGGGAGCGCGCGAGCGCGCTGCGGCATTGGCGTCGGCGTCGGCGCCGGCGCGCGCTCTGGAGCCAGTGGGCTAGGGAGGGAGAGAGGAGGCGGCGGCGGTGCCCCAGAGCCTAGGGGACGCGCGGGCCTCGCGCCGCGGGAGGAGACTGCTGCGGAGGGGAGCCCGGGCTCGCGGTCCGAGACCGGAGAGTGCGATCTGTCGGCTGCTGGCTTCAGAGGTCGCCGGCCGTGTCCCTTGCCCGGAGTGGCCGCCGCCCCTGGAGACTCGTCTTGACACGGGCCTAAACCGCGGCGACCGCGGGCGTTCGGACCGCTGGGACCCGTCGGGCCGGGCTAGATTGGGGCGGAAATCCGTACGAGTGCTGACCCCTAGGGCCGACTGGGGACAAGTCGCCCACCGCGCGGCCCGCGGGCCGGGCTCGGCGGAGGGACCGCCCGCAAAGCCCCCCCCACACTCCGTGGGTCGGAGCCGGAGTCGTGCCCCGCCTTCCCCGGGGACGCCCGACCGGAGCGGCGGGAGCCGGGAGAGCCCGCGCCCGCCGCCGCCCGTGAGGCTCACGCGGGAGAGGAGGGAGGAAAAACTTTGCCTTTTATTGTTGTTTTAGTCCTTAAGTGCCAGGAACTCTATTAGCAGGAAAAATGTCCTTCTTCAATTTCCGTAAGATCTTCAAGTTGGGGAGCGAGAAGAAGAAGAAGCAGTACGAACATGTGAAGAGGGACCTGAACCCTGAGGAGTTTTGGGAAATTATAGGAGAATTGGGTGACGGAGCTTTTGGTAAAGTGTACAAGGTAAGAGGGAGAAAACGGGAAGTTGCCACTGTCCGGGAGTGGCACGAGGATTTCTGCTCCTCTTGTCCCTTTCTCGTGTCTTGCCCCGTCTTTTGACGACGTAAATGTGCGTTGAAACTTTAGGCTGTCATCCAAGGAGTGGCTAAGACGGTAGGGTTTCGGGTTTAACAACATGGGGCCTGGATGTAGTTTTAAAGAGTGATTGCTAAAGGGAGGCGCGGTTCCACCGGCTACACTGTCCAACTCGAAAGGAAGGAGGGGGGCGTTCTTTAATTTAAAGCAGGGGTCAGGTTGTGGCCTTCGAGTGTTTAAGCATCGTTGTACTTATGGTGAGTTACTTTCCAGTGGATTCGTGTTTGTGTACAGGCTGTCTGCAATCGTTATGTGTAATTGCACTAAAAGAGTTTCCTTTTTAGGGTCCAGGGCATACACTTGGTTGTGTCTATAGCTAATGCATAACCAGTCTCTTGGGATGAGGGCACAGTGATTGCCACTTGGAGACTGTTCTTGAGTTGGCTGCTGACAACATACTATGAAATGGAGTGGAATTTCTGATAGAGAATTTCAAGAAGACCTGCATCTGGTATTGGTTTCAGAGTAACCATTGACTAGAAGTCAATACCAGTGTTTAAGAAATTAAAAACTCACATATCAATATATATACACATATATATTTATTTCAGTAGAAAGTCTTGATGTTTCAACCTGAAGGCATTAATGTTAACTGTTTACTACCTGATATGCATAAATGAATGATGTCATTGGAATATTTTCATCCCGAAGGGTGAGGTTTATATGAGACACAGGTTAGAGGGGAAGACCCACAGGGTTGCCTAGAAGTGAAAACAAATAATGTTTATCCAGGACTTTGCAGTTTTCAAAGCACTTTCACATAAGTTAGCCCTGCGCAAGTCCTGTGAGGTAGATGGGTCAGTAGTATCTACATTTCACAGAGGAGGACACAGACTTAGAAATCATTCAGTCTCACCAGTCACAGTCTAGATTTGAACTTGGGTCTTCTGACCCCATATTGATGATTGTTTTTTACTTTAATGTCCATTGGTAAAAAATGATAGAATTTTTTCCCCTCCTCTAAACACCAGCACACTCCTGCCTCTGCCTTGCCTCAGGCGCATCTCAAGCCTCTTGTCTTTCTCATTCCTTCCCCAGGCTGAAATAGCCACTCTCTGTGTGCTTTATGAACGCATTGTTCACGTGGTCACTTGGCACTCATACATGTTATAGTTAATGTTTATGTTTTTATGATAAAACCAGGAGTCAAAATTATGATATACATTTGGGTTTGTCAATTGCCTTAGCACATGGTGCGTCTTTATATTTGTTGAAAGAGTGTCTGTTACCTACCTGTGAGTGCTGTTGGAGTTAATTCTATGCTATGCAAGTTGGCAAAGTAAACTTGAGTGCTTGTGTGGAGTGTATCAGTGCTTGTGGCAAGAATAGATGTATGTTAGGAAGGAAGGGCTTTTAGTGCAGTGGGAAGATCACTCTTGGGAACTGTGTTTTAGTGGTGACTGTCACAGCCAGCTCTGTGGTCTGAACAGAACATGTCTCTGGACCTCCATTGTTTTAAAATCTGGAAATCATAGATTTCCCCAAATATTTGTTTAGATTTCTTCACCCATTAAATTTCTGTTAGTATGGATTTATCTAGGAAAGGCAGAAACAAATCCTTGAGGCATCTGGAATCCTGTGGTTAGATGGCAGTGGTAATGATGAGCAGTTCACATGGCACAGACATTTGCTGAGTAGGAACACTACAGTGTTAAGACACTGGTTCAGGAGTTGCACTCTGTCTTGGATCCCTCAATAGCAGCCCTTCAGCTTGGACAAATTACTTAATTGATCAATGTCTCACTTTCCTCGTCAGTAAGACCTGCTCCTGAGTGTGTGAAAAGTAAGGGAGATAGTAAATAATAGACACATAAGAAGGGCTCAGTAAATGATAGAAATTACTGTTTTATATTTAGAACTCAGAAGCAGAATATAGGAGGACAGGAAAAGGGACCAATGAAAATAGTGAACTGTTTTCTTTTAAAAAATATTTTAAAAACGTTTACTGATTTTGGGGGAGGGTGAGAAAGAGATACAGACAGAGAGAGCAAGAGAAACATCAGTTTGTTGTTCCATCTACTTATGCATTCATTGGCTGAGTCTTGTATGTGCCCTGACCCCCGCAACCTTGGTGTATCAGGACAGCACTCTAACCAGCTGGGCCACCTGGCCAGGGCAGTAGAGAACCATTTTCCTATTTTCCCATGGCACAGAATGATTGTGGACATGACAGTGCCCTGTGATTTAATTATTCAATGACTCTGCAAAGTGTAACATATTTTTCTGTAGTAAGACATCAATTGAAAATTTTCTGAAAAAGAAGAGACTCTGTAGTTGAACACTATAAAATTGTGTTGAGAATAATTTTTGTGGGCTCCGTGACTGTTTCAGTGTGATATTCGACGAGCATGAATTCTTTGCACCTTTTCATTTCACTATTCTGTGCTTCCAAGGCTCTGAGATTTCTTTAAAAGAAAATTTAAGCTTATTTGACCTGTTTTTCCTGAAAGTTTTTGTTTTCCAAGATACTCTAGAATAATGTTAAACTTATAAACTTCTTTCAGTGCAGGGGAAGAGCTATTAAACCTTAACATTGTATGTAGTAGAAAACTGTTTCTTAAAATTGATTCTAACCATCATTTACTTAGGGAAAGTAGTAACTATTACAAAGATTAAATTATGAATAGGCACTCATCTTGGATACTTAGTTTATTTGAAAATTTTCCAACATATAGTTGTATTCTTTCCACTCAGTTCAGCACTACACAACTCTGAAACAGTTACTTTCTTGCCTGAAAAATCTTCCATATTTTTATGTATTTCTTTTTTTTTTAAGTGTGTTTTATTTATTTATTTATTTTTTATTTTAAAATTTTCTCTTTTTTAATGTAGTATTATTCCTGGCTGGGTATCTCAGTTGGTTAGAGCAGCATCCCATTATGCCAGGGTTACAGGTTCGATCCCTGGTCAGGGCACATATAAGAATCAACCAACAAATGCATCAATGAGTAGAACAACAAGTTGATGTCTCCCCCCCCCAATCAATCAATAAAAAATTTTTTAAAAAATTTAGTATTATTTGACATGTAAATGAAGGTATGTAATATCCCTCACAGTTTTGTTTTTAACAGGAAATAAAAAGGAGTGACGTAAAATTATGTATTGAGTTGATGCTGACTTCCTGACTGTGCTGGATGCAAGTGTTTCTTTTTATGGCACTGATGAGTGTGCACCTTTAAAAAACTAGTGAAATATATAATCTTTGTTTTAAAAAGTAGAAAAATGTACGTGTACATTTAGCAAATAATAATAAAGTGAACTCATGTTAATTATCAGAGTCAAGGGATTCTGCCAGAACCCCGGAATTGCTTCCACCTCCCTACTTAATTGATCCCTGTCTTCCTCTAAAGGAAACCACTGTCCTGTCTTTAAGTTATTCATCTCTTTGCTTTTCCTTATAGCTTACCATCTAGGTATGTACCCTGACATATTATAGTTTAGTTTTGAATGCACTTGAACTTTATATGAATGGGATCATGTTGAGTGTCTTGCCTCTGTCAAAGTCAGCATTCTGTTTGTGAGGTTCATCTTTGTTCAGTCACTTAGAGCTGTAGGTTACCTTCATTTTCATTATTGCATAGAATTCCATTATATGATTATATCACCTGTTATTTACCATTGTACTGTTAATGGGTATATCAGTTGTTTCCAGTTTTTGGCTTTTATATACAATACTGATGCATATATGCATGAGTTTCGCTAAGACTGAACTCAGGGGTAGAATTGCTGGGTTATAGGGTGGTGTATCTTTAATTTTACTAGATGATCCTAAGCTATACAAATTTACACTCCTGCCAGCAGCATGTGAGAGTTTACTTGCTCTACATCCTTGCTAACGTTTGATATTATCAGAATTTTTCAGTTTTGACAATCTGATTTTGCTATATTTTTATTGTGGTTTTAATTCATTTTTCTCTGACTACTAATAAGTAATTCTTTTTCACAGGTGTATTGGTAAATTGAATTTCTTTTGTGTTGAAGTCCCTTGTTCGTGTTCCTGTTGGATGTCTTTCTCTTGTTTATTTGTGTATGTTTCATTTTAACCATTTTGCAAATCACTTTTCTACCTTGCCAGCTGTTCACTTTTAGTTTTCACCATTATGGAGCACTAGAGGGACGCTGTAAGGAGGAGGAGGAAGAAAGGACTTGCACTGTTCTCTTTGTTTCCTGTGGGCTTCCTGTCTGCTTTCCTGTTGCTGTGATCATCATCCTAGTGGAAATTCCTCGCCCCGGCAACAGGAGTTGAACCCAGTTTGTAGGTTTTGCAACACACACCGAGCTAGCCTTATCTTAACCCTTCACAACACCAGCTCCAGTTGTCTGGTTTCCGCTTCCTCAGGAGGTACCCTTGTCCCATAAGACCCCTCATCCAAGTTCAGAGATGCCAGTAGCAGCCGAACAACACTGTCTCCTCAGGGATCTGAGTTTCAGCTCTGCAGAAGCTTCCTTCCAGTCTTCCGAGTTTTAATAATTCCAGACCCTTCCTTTGGCTCCTCTGGTCCTTGGGTAGTAGCTTTTCCTGCGGTTGTTACCTCCCAGAAGGGTAACAACTCCCTTCACCTTCTCTTTTTATCTTTTTAGTTAACTAGTTACCAACAGAGTCAATAATTACTTACATTAAATTTTCTGTATTAAAATAATCAATATGATTTCTTCCCCCTGGCTGGACCCTGATTAGTACAAAGATTAAATAAGCTAATAAATGGAGATTGTAGAGAACAGTATTTGGCACAAGGTAATTTGCTCAATGAATAACGTCATCTCATAGCATAATGGATACTATTTATTATATAGAACAGCATACTTGAAACTTGAGATTTTATACCCCATTTCTTTGCAAAATACTAAAATTTCCAATTTAACGCCATAGTTCAAAAAAACATAAAAGTAATCATTGAACTTTATTGATACTGATATGCTCAAATATCATTCTCAGTGAAGTCTAACTTAGTTACCCTATTTAAATTGTAACTTTTTCCCTGTGTAACCCCCATCATTTCCTCATCTTTATTTTTTTCCGCAGTACTAATCACTTATATACTCTTTTTTTTTTATTTGCCTAATGACTGTCCTCTGCCCACAGTAATAAGTATCATGAGGACAGGCATTTTGTATATTTTTATACCATCAACATCTGGAACAGTGCCTGACATATATAGAAGGTACTCAGTATGTATTTCTTGAAAGAATGAATTGATTTTAGCAGACTGATAGTTTTTTTAAAAGAGTTTATTTATTTTTAGAGAGAGGGAAGGGAGGAAGAAAGAGAGAGAGAGAAATATTGATCTGTTGCCTCTCACACAAGCCCAGGGATAAAGCCTGAAACCCAGGCATGTGCCCTGACCAGGAATTGAACTGGAGACCTTTCTCTTTGTGGGATGATGCTCAACCAACTAAGCTGTGCCAGACAGGGCAAACATAGTAGACTTTTATATTGTATTGTATTTCTGAGAACAGATTTTTGTGGGGTGTTGGGTTTGCCTTTGTGTTTCCTCAGCTTCATCTAATGCCTAGCATGTAGTAGATGTTGATGAACTGTGATTTGGTTTGTTTAGTTTTTAGATTGTGGTTGGATTCATACACTGGACAGTGAAGGACCTCTTGTCTCGGTGGGAGGAAGAATATCTTTGAGCTCAAATAAATCATCCACATCAATAGAACCAGTCCCGGTGGTTACTGAAGTGATTGAATTCATCTCTTTTCTTCTATTCTTTGTCTTTTAGATTTGTTTTGTACTTATCTAACTTTTTTCCCTTCCCTTTTTGATTGACTAGCACCTCTGTGGTATTAAAGTCGCTTATATTTTGTGGGCTAGTCTTTTCAGTTTCCAGCTGAGAATTTAATTAAAATATATTTTCTGTTACATGATGCAGTGTGCAAATGATGTTTTACTGAAACCTTTATGGTTTTGCAAACCAATGTCACCCCAATAAATTAAATTGAAAAAATGTTTCCCATTATGAAAGTATCAGAGAGTCTTAGAAATATGGAAAGAAAATAAATGAAGATGTAAAACTTACTTGTGTTCTCACCATCTAGGAAAGTAGCCACTGTTGAAATAAGAGTAATATAAGAGGATGTAGTTTTTACTCTACTCCATTTAGAACATGAAATCAGTACAGGACACTTGATAAGCTATGTTTCTCTGTAGCCCGTTTGTTTATGTAAAGTGGCCAAGCTGTATTCACGATTTATGAAAATACAGTGATTTTTATTTTTATTACAATTTTTTTCTTTTATTGATTCTAGAGAGGGGAAGGGAGGGAGAAAGAGAGGGAGAGAAATACCAATGTAAGAGAGACATTGATCGGTTGCCTCTTGCACATGCCCCTACTGGGGACTGAACCTGCAACCCAGGCGTGTGCTTTGATTGGGAATCAGCTGGCAACCTTTCAGTTGCAGGATGACACCCGACCACCTGAGCCACGCTGGCCTGGGCAACGGTGATTTTTGAAAGCTCGTGACTGATCTTTGAAAAGTTTATCAGTTTAAAGCAATATCTCAGTATGTGTTATTCCATTCTTGTTTTTATTAACATTTGTGTAGTTATTTCATTAAGTCTTTATGCGAAGAATTTTCATGCTTTTAGGTAGTAGTTAGATGACACTATTTCTTTTTAACACTAATATTTGTGTAAAGTATCATGTACTTATCAATCTTCATTAGATTTGATTTTCAGGGTGTTTTAGAACTAGATCCTTATGAAGAATCAAGTTATTTTCAAGCAGTAATGTAGGAGGCACTATACTTTTAAATGTAACTTCTATTTATTACTTACATTAAACCAAATGGTATCATTATTGGTTTAATCATTATATCCAGGGGAATGGAATAATGAAATTTGTTACTGTAAATAACTTTAGAGATTATTTGGTGTTATTCCCTATCCTGCCCACCCCTCCCCCCATTCATGTTATTCCATTCACAAATAAAAGACACGTTTTTAAAATATCTGAGGACATTAGTCGAAACACGCAGAAGTTGGATGACTTTTAACTCCACTCAATCTACAAAGGCTTATATTTTATAGTGTTTGTCTTTACAGACAGTTCCTCTGGTTTCTTTTCTTTCCAAAGTGTTACATTAGAATGGTGAGATTTGAAAGGCTTATCTCTCACTGGCTTATTTCCTTTCGCTTAGGGGAGGGTGAGTTCTAATTATTTTGGCTCAACTGTGATTATCTTTCTTAGAGATACAAATTAATGCTATATTTTCACGAGTTATGATATGCTTTTTGCTTTTTAATGCCTCTGAATATTGGGATATGTCCTTAATTGATTGATGCATTAGTATTATTTTTGGCCAGGTAATTAGGGATTATTGAATTTAGTTTTATCCCTGCTGTCATACAGTTAAAGTCCCTTGTTGTTTCGATTAATAAACTGCTTAAGGACCTTTTGAAGAAAGCATGGGAGTCCTGGTTGTTACCTAAACATCTTTTAGCACCTGTGGTAAGATCAAGAAAGTGGTGTCATCATTATAGTTGCAAAGTGGGAGACAGTGGCTTTAAAGAAAATTTTGGAGATAGCAGTTAAGGAACAGTGCTATATCAACAAAGTTGTTTTTTTTTTTTTTTAACTTGATTGATTTTTAGAGAGGAAGGGGGAGAGAAATATTGATTGTTGTTCCAGTTATTTATGCATTCACTGGTTGATCCTTGTATGTGCCCTGACCCCCGTGCCCAAACCCGCAACCTTGGCATAGCGGAATGATACTCTAACCAATTGATCCATTCAGCCAGGGCCACCAAGCTTTTAATGACCAGAGAATGATATTGTGGGGAAAACACATAAAATAGAAAACTCTGAGTGAGAAAGTGATTCAGAAGAGTAAAACCTAAATATAAATATTTAAATTTTTATGTATGAACAAGGATAATAGATAATAACAATTTTTGTCTAAATATGTCCAAAAGAGTTCTTAAAAAATGTATACCAAAAATTCTAAATGATAAAATGTTGACATAGTTTAATTGGAAGTTTTTGGTCCTTTGTGGAATATAAGATAATGGCATATCTTAAAGGCATTGTAGATTTGTTAAAGGCTGGTAGTTTAGAATATTTTTCCAGAGTGGTACTGATAATCAGTATGACGTTATCTTATGTGCAAAACATATGCTCGGAACCCTGAACATTAGGGTTGCTTAATTAGTAATTAGTATTTTTGTCCCTATTTTCCACTAGGGAAGTAAAACAAAGTGATCATGTACTTACAAAATGTTAAACAAAAGACTTCACAGCCAAAAGTTTTTTGAAAGAAAGATTTTATTGAGCCAAGTGCTATCCAGGAAAGGACCAGTTCTGGGGCATAAAGTCTAAACCACCAGCATCACGGCTAGATGGAAAAGATGAGCACGTGTGTGGTACTGGTGGTGTCGGGCACTTGTATATATTCTGTTTTGAGGAAGAAAGATTGAGTTGTTTTGAAAGATCAGGTGGGGGTGGGAAAAGGTGAAGTTGGGGCAGTTTTGTGATAGTTACACCATCTATAAGGAAGAAATATTTACTAGCTTTGATGGGGTATAGGCAGCAGTCCTGAAAGTCTATGCCTATGTTGTCTTGTGGTTGGCTAATGGACCCTGGGGGTTGATTCGAATCTCCGGCATACATTCAGGAATGTGAGCAGTCTTTTGTTAGTTGGCCCGCAGCTGTTAACTGGTTAATCATTCCACGCTCCTTCTCTTATTCTTTTGCCCACTATAATTTAGCGTGTATCAGAATTTTCTCTTGATAAAAAATTCCCATATGCAGGCTGATACCTGTTTATTCTTCATCATTGCCAAATTTAGATAATGGATCGCTAAGAAATCTCCCATATACTGATTTTTAAAAATACTTTGTTGCTTCTGTGATAATAATAATAATACATGTCCATTTTTAGAAGTTCAAACAATAATATGGTATGAAATACAAAAAAAGTAAAAAAGCACCTGAAATTCTACCATCCTTACTAATGATGTCTTTCCAGGTACTTCTTGGGCAGCTATCCATACGTGAACATGGATGTGTAGTTTCTGTAAAATTACGTACCTCTCATATTTAATAAGTTGTCTTTTTTTCCCATTCACTGATTGGTTAGGGAGACTGTTTCATCTTAGGAAATGTTAATTAATTGGTCAATTAATTTTAAGGCTGCATAGTGTTTCATTGTAGAATTATATTGGATGATTTAAGCAGGTTCTTACAAATGGGCATTTAAGTTGATTCAGTTTTCCTTACTGTAAATAGTGTTTTTATGGATATTTTATATATGCATATTTTTATTTTGTAAAATTACCTTATGATAAATTATTAAAAGTGGGATTTGGACATTGATTTATTTATTGAAACCTTTATTAGTAGCTTTTAAAAGTTTGATTTTTTCTTTTAAAAAAAAAGATTTTATTTATTTATTTTTAGTGAAAGGGGAAAGGAGGGAAAAAGAGGGAAAGAAACATTAGTGTGTGGCTGCCTCTCCTGTGCTCCCTACTGGGGACCTGGCCCTCAATCCAGGAGTGCTCCCTGACTGGGAATTGAACTGGCGACCCTTTGTTTCACAGGCTGGTGCTCAATCCACTGAGCCACACCAGTCAGGGTGCTGTTTTGTTTTTTTAAGGTTATAGATGTAGTTATGCTGAAGTGATAACATATATTGAAATGTCTTTAAAAAACCTAATTAGTATTTTAAGATATGATTAAGCACTTAGCATGGTGCATAGCATGCATTAGTTAATATTTATGTTTAGGCTATCTTTTAAAATAAGTATGTCAAAATAATGAGAAGACAGGCCACTTACTTGGGAAAAAATAATACAGGATCTGGCACAAATAATGCTCCTTTTTTATTATAAAACCTTTTATTATAAAATCATAAGCATGTAATTCTGTAATAGCAATATCATACTCAAGCATACCTATGACATTTTAGGTGTGACAAATTAAAACTATAAATTATTACATCTGTTTTATTACCCTACCAACCACACTCAAGCAGGCATTACTTCTGCTGAATGCTATATTTGTAATAGATATCTGATAAAGGACTATTATTCAAAATATATAAATAACTCTTAAAACTTAACAATTAGAAAACCAACAATTTGATTAAAAATGGGCAAAAGATCTGGGCAGACATCTCAAAGAAGATTTACAGATGGTCAGTGAGTATATAAAAAAATGCTCGACATCGTATGTAATAAGGGAATTGCACATTGAAACAGGGAGATATACCAGTATACACCTATGTTAGAATGGCAAAAATCCAAAACACTGACAACACCAAATGCTGGTGAGGATGTGGTGCAACAGGAACTCTCATTCATTGCTGGTGGGAATGCAAAGTGGTACAGCGACTTTGGGAGACAGTTAGGCGGTTTGTTACAAAACTAACTGTATTCTTACCATATGATCCAGTAATTGTGCTCCTTGGTATTTACCCAAAGAAATTGAAAACTTATGTTACACAAAAACCTGCAAATGTATGTTTATAGCAGCTTTATCCATGATTGCTGAAACTTGGAAACAACCAATATGCCTACAGTAGGTAGATGGCTACATAACCTGGCACATCTGTGTAATGAACTATTATTCAGTGCTTAAAAAAAAAGAAGGTCCAACCATGAACAGACATGGAGGAACCTCAAATGCGTGTTACTAACTGAAAGAAGCCAGTCTGAATATGCTGTATATACTATATAATTCCAACTCTATGATATGATGGAAAAACGAAACTATGGAGTAAAAGATCAGTGGTCGCCAGGGGATAGGAAGAAGAGAGATGAATAGGTAGAGCATAGAGGATTTTTAGGTCAGTGAAACTATTCTGTATAATATAATGGCGGGTACATGTCATACATTTGTCAAAACCCATAGAATGTGCAACAAGACTAATTTGATCAATAGGACCTTTTGAAGTGGACCTTTTGAAGTTGAATCCACGTGTAAGTACGGTTCGGTCTGTAGGTGATGATAATGTGTCAGCATGTCTTCAATGGTAGCAGACGTACCATTCTGGTGCAGAATCTTGGTAGTGGGGAAGGTTGTGCATGTGTAGAAACAGGGAGTATGTGGGAACTTTTTGTACTTTCTGCTCAACTTTGCTGTGAACCCAAAACTATTCTAAAAAATGAAGTTTATTAAAAAATTGAAAATAAAATTTAAAAAGCAAGTATGCATTGGGACATTTTTTGATGCTTATATTTTTAGGCCCAGAATAAAGAAACCAATGTTTTAGCTGCTGCAAAGGTGATTGACACCAAATCTGAAGAAGAACTTGAAGATTACATGGTTGAAATTGATATTTTAGCATCTTGTGATCACCCAAATATAGTCAAGCTTCTAGACGCCTTCTATTATGAGAACAATCTTTGGGTAAGTATTTTCTATTGATCTATAGTAGTCAAAATGAGTTAATTGTCCTAAAGAGGTTTGTAAGTTGTGAAAGCCTATATGATGTATAACGTCTTTTGTGTTACTTGTGTTGAGAGCTGATCTGCTGATGAGAGGAGGGTCATTAACAACATAATTACCCTTGGCTTCAACAGATACAGGGTGGGCAAAAGTAGGCTTACTATTGTTCATGTGGAAAAAAACATGCAGGTTTTATTACAGTAGGTTTGTGTGTTTCGTGTACTCACCACTGGAAACCTACTTTTGCCCATTCTTGTATTCAGATGTGTGTTTCAGATTGTGCCATATTTTATGATTGTGTGACATTGGACCCAAATGGAGAAACTTGGTTATGAATATTAAACTTCTTAAACTATGAAATTAGATGGTCTTCTCTTATTTGTAATTTAAATTTAAGCACTTACTTAAAAATTTAAGTTTCTTTTGTTTTCCTAGAAATTATAATTTTCTTACCCAAAACTTCTTCTAAATCATGTAATAAATTATAAAATGCTTACTAGAAATGTTTAATATTTAACTTATAAAATCAGGACCAGCTTTAGTACATAAGTGACATGGGCTGTATCTATAAATTATGTTTATTTTTTGAAAATATTAGGCAAAAATAGATACAGGAGTAAAATATTAATATTCATTATAATAACCAGTCACTTGGTCTGCATCAACACTAATTTGATCAATAGGACCTTTTAAAGTGGAGTTTTGTTTTTTTCTTTGAAGGAAGAAGCAGAGTGTGGGAGAGAAGAGTAGGTAGTACAAGTAGTACCTGACTGGGAGATAAAAGGTCTATGATTTTTAATCCTGTTCTTGCTAGGTAGGAGCTTAAATAAGTCAATTAACCTTTGTAAGTCTGTGTACTCACTTAAAGGATGAGTAATGATCTACCTCCCAAATTATTTTTCAAATGATATAATGCATTTGAAAACAATTTGTAATTGGCATCTATAAAAAATAAAGTGTTATCATATACATAGAGGAAAAACAAACCAGGAAGCTATACAATTTGTTAAGATATATAGAAATTACCTATAGCTATTATTAGGGTGGTTTCTTCTAATATAGTTATTTAGGTCTGTAGCAAAATATTTCCAGAGATTTTAATGAAAATGAACTCCTAGACAATTTAACAAATAGATACGATCTTTACTCAAGACTGTTATAGAATAAAAAGTTAGACAATTGTGAAGGGACAGTCTAGTGGGTAAGGTAGATATTAATTAACCAAAGAATCATAGTAAACAGAAAACTCCAAGAAGGAAAGGTACCTGGTGGGGTGTAGGTACCAGGGAGGTCTGGGAAGGCCTCCATCAGGAAGTGATAATTGAGCTAGCGTCTGAAGCTCTTGTGTATATTTTTTCTGTTTTTTTTTGAACTCAAGTCTATTTTTTCAGGATTTATTCTTATTGGTGAAGCTAAAAATTACAATTGCTTACTTAAATCACAGAAGTTACCTTAAAAATGAGAGTAATAAAATCATTCAGTAGTGATGAAATGGATATATAATACTGTCCTGAAAAAAAAATTCTGTGCTTGGTTATTTTAGAGAAGCAGGGACACTAAAAATGGTCCTGGCTGGCATAGCTCAGTGGTTTGAGCGCGGGCTGCGAACCAAAGTGTTGCAGGTTCGATTCCCAGTCAGGGTACATGCCTGGGTTGCAGGCCATGACCCCCAGCAACCGCACATTGATGTTTCTCTCTCTCTTTCACCCTCCCTTCCCTTTCTAAAAGTAAATAAATAAAATCTTTAAAAAAATGGTGATTAGCAAAAATGCACATACTTCCATAATGTGTTCTCTTTGTACTTTCTCAAATGCTATTGTTAAGACTCCTAACTTTTGACAAAGAAAATCTCTATGGTTAGCATAATATTGTTTCCATAGCCTAGGTTATTTGATAACTTTTCTTTATCTTTTTTGCTAAATTGAAAAAAAATACTGAAACACAATGTTGTGTTAGACACATGATCTTTTTATTTGCCCGCAGATCCTCATTGAATTTTGTGCAGGTGGAGCAGTGGATGCTGTGATGCTTGGTAAATACCTTTCTTTGTGTTTATGTCTTAAATAACACTTAATAAGAATGGATTTAAAATATCTATACATATATCTTCCTGTTAAGTGACATTCAGTTAAGAAGTCAGCTTAATAATAGTTTTACATTCTTGGATAATTGTAATAAAATTCTAAAATTAAATGTGGAGTATAATATGCTAAGAAAGTAATCTTTTAGATATTTAGTTCTTCTAGAATAAGTTCACTCTATATGGTCTTTGACAGTGTTGGCAAAAGTAAAGAGCCCGGCAACACGTGTTTGCTGTGCAAAAATGCAGATTTGTTTACTTTTTCCTTACAGAACTGGAGAGACCATTAACTGAGTCCCAAATACAAGTAGTTTGTAAACAGACCTTAGAGGCGTTAAACTACTTACATGATAATAAAATCATCCACAGAGATCTAAAGGCTGGCAACATTCTTTTAACCCTCGATGGAGATATTAAGTTGGGTAAGTTTATTCTTGAAAATAAAACATTTGCATTTGTGCTATGAGATTCCCCTTTGTATGTGACTTAATATTGTTTTGTTATGACTCAAATATTTGAAACATGGAGTAATTCTCTACATTAATTTTTAATTTTTTTATTGTTTAAGATTTTATTTATTTATTTTTACAGGGATGGGTAGGGAGGAAGAAAGAGAGGGAAAGAAACATTAGTGTGTGAGACAAACATCGATCACTTGCCTCTCACACACGTCCCAACTGGGGACCGAACCCTCAACCCAGGCACGTTCTCTGACTGGGAATTGAACTGGTGACCTTTTGTTGTGAGGGACGATACTCAAATGACTGAGCCATGCTGGTCAGGGCTTCATATTAATGTTTTAAATGCTTCCTCGGATACATAATAATTCATTAACTTCAAGAATTCCTAAGTGTAGTGTAGTTATCTGATATAAAGACACTTTAAAAAGAAAGAAAAGAAAAGCAAGCTTTTAAAAACTGGTTCTTTTTTTCCCTTTCATTTTTGTATGTAGACTTAAAACTGATTAATATAATACATATAGCGTATGATATATTGTAGTATGTAAAACTGTTAATTTCGTTTTTAATTCTAAAACTCAGGTCTAATGTTTAGTTTACTACTCTTTACTTGTGGTATCTTGGCTAAACTAACAAAGTAACTAAATCTTAGGTCTGAAAAGGATGCCTAAAATAAGTATAAGTACAGTTTTTACTTTCTTATGCTGAAAGAATAAATAAAACTTCATAAGGAGAAATAGATGTAGATTTAAATGGGAAATTAATTTCATATATATACACACGGAAGATATCCCTTTAAGCACTCCCAAGATAATACATTTAAAAAAAATCTGGTCATGAAATCTAAATTTGTGTATTTTGGGAGGACATTAAAAGGATAAAGTATTAAAAAAACATACTGATTCCAGTGATCATAGTCATTTCACTTTGTTATGATATTTAAACAGTTATAATTTAATATACTAAATTTTACCTTTTTTACTTTGAAATAAACATATAGAAAACCACACAAACAACTTAGCTTAAGACAGTGAATTGGTGCTTTCTCATCCTTAGTTGGTGACCAGTATTTTAAAAAATACTATTACTGGCTGGTGTGGCTCAGTTGGTTGAAGCGTCATCCCATAGACTGAAAGGTTGTGGGTTCTATTCCCAGCCAGCACATACACAGGTTGTGGGTTTGATCCCTGGTCAGTATGCATGTGAGAGGCAACCAGTTGATGCTTCTCTTTCCTCTTTCATGCTCCCTCCCCCCCTTCTTCCCCTTCTCCCCCTTGCCTCCCCCTTGCCTCCCCCTGTCCCCCTACCTGTCCCTCTCCTTCCCAAAAGCAATGAAAAAATATCCTCAGTTGAAGATAAAAAAAATACCATTACTAATTCATGAATTTAATTTTATAAGTGTGAAATCTAACACAATTTTTATCCTCATTGAAGCTCACATTGTGCCATTTTTGCTCAAGTTGGCTTGTTAATCTTTTTGGCATGAATCTAGTCTTTGATAGCTTCCTTGTTATTTGTTAGGTTGAGATGTTTCAGGCTCATATTGTATATTTCCTGCCTCAGACCTGTAATTAGCCATTTCTTCAAGAAACCCTGGTTTCTTTTATTAGAATATGATATTTCTTTTTTTTAAGTCAACTTTTTTTTAACAGATCAAAGCGATATTAGCTTGATTTTGTAAGTTCAAATTTGTAAATTTCTTTTTTTTTTATTGTTGTTCAGGATACGGTATTTCAAGACCACTTTTTTGAGTGTTAGAGATTCTTATAGTTTCTGGATTGGCCATTGTTGTAGGCCAAGGGTGTCCAAACTTTTGAGATACCACAGTGGAAGAAGAAAAGTTTTCTTGGGCCACACATTATATACATCATGACACATAATTGCAAAAAAAAAATTCATAATGTTTTAAGTAAATTTACGATTTCATGTTGGGTCACATTCACAACCATCCTGGGTGCATGGGACCCATGGGCTGCAGGTTGGACACCCCTGCTAGGCCTTTCCAAAGGACAGAGTTAGACTCTCAATGAATTCCGACATATTTTCTGTTCTCATTCAGCATAAAGGTGGGTTCCCCCCACCCACCACCACCTAACCTCTTCTGTGTTACGTCTGTATCTTCTTTCTTCTGTCCTGATTTTCAAGGACATTGGTGACAGATTTAGAATATACCATAATAACTCATTTTAATCCTCATTTCTATATTTAATGCTAATCACTAGTCCGTATGTTGATGTATCTTTGGTCATGTTTGTTGTCTGAAGCTTATTCCCTGGTAGATTCCTCTGGAAGAGCTCTCAGGGTTTCTATATAATCATAGCAGTTTTGCTCTTTATACTTTGAAGGTTAGTTTTGCTGGATAGAAAATCTTTGGCTCACATTTTTTTACTTGAGTGTCTGAAATACATTACTGTGTTTTCTTCTGTCATAAAGTGTTGAAAAGTCTGGTGGTAATACGATTTTCTTTCTCTTACAAGTGATGTGCTCTTTTTTTCTAGATGCTAAGGAAATGCCAATATTAATAATTTGACTAGACTTTTTAAGTAAAATATATCTTCTTATAATCAAGTTTTTTTAAAGAAAGGTTTTATGAAATTACTGATTTGAATATTTGCTCTGTTCCCTTGCATTGACTTTCTTCTTTAGAGTTTTTTATCTGCTTCTGGGATTTGCCTGTTATCAATATTTATAACTTTCACTCAAGTTCTTTTCATCTTTCTTAATTTTTAAAAATTTTTATTTTTTTTATCCTCACCCGAGGATATTTTTTCATTACTTTTAGAGAGAGAGGATGGGGGGAGAGAGAAAGAGAGACAGACAGAGAAACACTGATGGGAGAGAGGAACATTGATCGGCTGCCTTCTTACACACGCCCTGACTGGGCATCAGACTCATAATCTGAGTATGCGCCCTGACCAGGGGTCAGACCCGCGACCTTTCGATCTATGGGATGATGCTCTAACCAACTAAGCCACACCAGCCAGGGCTCTTCATTTTTTTATTATGGTGAAATATACTTAGCAAAATGTACTATTTATCCATTTTTAAGTGTACAGTTCTGTACCATTAAGTACACACATTGTTGTACAACCATTACCACTATCCAAAACTTTTTCTCCTTCCCCACTGAAACTCTGTACTCTTCAAATACTAACTCCCCGTTCCCCCTCCCTCCAGCCTCTGGCAACCACCATTAACTTTCTCTTTCTAAGAATTTGACAACTCTAGGTACGCCTTATAAGTGGAATCATACAATATTTGTCCTGTGTCTGGCTTATGTTACTTGGCATATCTTTAGGGTTTGTTCATGTTGTAGCATGTGTCAATTTCCTTCCTTTTTAAAGCTGAATAATACTGTTACACATGTGCGCGTGCACACACACATACACACGCATGCACACACACACCCTCCCCAAATTTTGTTTAACCTTTCATCCATTAATGGACACTTTGGTTGCCTCCACCTTTTGGCTTTTGTGAAGAATGCTGCTATGGACACAGGTGTACAAATACCTGTTCGAGCCCCTGCTTTCAGTTCTTCGGGATGTATATCCAGAAGTGGAATTGCTGGGTTATGTGGCGATTCTGTGTTTACTTTTTTGAGGAACCAGCACATCATTGTTCATAGCAGGTGCACCATTTTACATTCATACCAGTAATGCAGAAAGGTTTCAGTTTTTTACATAGCCTTACCAAAACTGGTTATTTTCTGTATTTGTGATGATAGCCATCCTAAAGCGTGTGAAGTGTAATTAATGGGTATGAATTTGTTGTGTCATTTTGTTCTTGTAGTCTTCCTTGTTTAGTTTTTTTTCTAAAATGATTTTTATTTCTAATATTCTCAAGTTCTGCCACCTCATTTCTGAGTTTTTGTAATTCTGACTTAGGTTACTCTTTTATGACTTCCATCACTTTTTGAAGGCTCATAGCTCAATTTGAAATAATATGTTATGATCCATTTTTAATGAATGTTTTTATGTAAGTATATTAAAATCTCATTTGAATACAGGAACGTACTTTTGTATAGAATAATGTATACTTTAAAAATAAGTATATATTTGAAGATTTAGGAATGCCAAATAGTTTCAGGTTGGGTGCCATTTAAAACAGTTTCAATTTCCGTTTTATTAATTTGTAAATACAGCCCAGGCTGGTGTGGCTCAGTGGATTGAGCTCCAGCATGCAAACTGAAAGGTTGCCAGTTCAATTACTGGTCAGGGTACATGCCTGGGGTGTGAGCCAGGTCCCCAGTTGGGGGCATGCAAAATACATGGGGCCATCCATGTATCTCTCACGCATCGATCTTTCTCTTTCTTCCTCCCTTCCCCTTTCTCTAAAATTAAATAACTGAAATCTTTAATTTGTAAATACAGAGAATCTTTCATTTTTTTCACACCCTGTTAAATGTACACAGAAGTATAGAACCATACTATGCTCCAGAGCCATATTACAATACCGACATTTTTATTACCTTATTGGATCATGTTATTACAAATGGATCATGTCATTACACCATGTGTTTAATAAGACAGACTGGTGTGTACATGCCACGTCATTATAAGTGGGAATACACAGCACAAGGCAAACGTAACTTTCCCCTTTCCACAGAAAATAAAGATGCCTTTTGTCCCTCTTTAGTGTCCCTCCTGTTCGTTAGAGTGCTTAGAGGAGTGTGAATGTTGACACTGGACAGCTCTTGTTTAGGCCTCTTTCTGGACCTCCTTCCCCAGTTGTGCTGAGGGGAGAAAGTTAAAAAGAATAGTGTTAATACATTCTAGGAAAACACTAGAATAAGTACCGCAGCGACCTTACCTGAGTTCAGACCTTGTCTGGCAGGAATATCATATTGTGATCTCAGCTCCTTCCTCCAGAGTATAAAAAGCTTTTAAGTAGAGGAGGTGGGGGCAGGTAATAGGGTGAGGAGTCCTGAATAAATCTATCTGTGTTACATCTTCTGTAAATAATATATTCTAAATATAACACCATATTTTGCCATGTATAATGTGTACTCTTTTTGTCCAAAGTTTTGAGGGAAAAATGATGTGCATTACACATGGGTATAATAATCCCATGTATAATGGTGCACAGAAATGTAGGTGTGCATTATACACAGGAGTCCAGTATGCACACAAAAAACAGTATGTTCTGTTTGCTTATTCCTTTAGTAATTATAAAACATTAATTATCTAATGTAATGAAGGACTTTGTACATTATATTAGGAAGCTTGAACTTCGTTCCACAGGCAGTAGGTAGCTGTTTATATTTAAGCAGGAGAACTGTATGGTCAAAAAACAAACAAATGAGAACCATATAATAAATACATAGTTGGAATGCTACAAGGCAGGGTTTAATGAGTTTTAAGAGTTCTGTCTACAAAATATCACAAAGATGAGAATTACAGATATGGTTAAAATAGTAGCTACCTTTCATTGAGTATGTATTTGGTGCCAGGCCTTGCCGCGTGAGCACTAAGTGTTATATTTTGGTATTTATTTAGTTTTGAGAATTGTTTCATGTCCATCACGAAACTAATAGATATATGTATATATGGCATGAGGTAATTTAGGCAGCAATAACAGTTTTATGTTGCTATTAATAGTTATCTGAGCTGTAAGCTTAAAAGGTAGGGTTTAACAACCAATCAGACCATATTGTTGCTTTTTCTATAATTTAAATTAGAAAACATGTTTTCAAATTTTTTTCTTTGTAATATAATTTTATGAGGAAGTAGCAAGCCATGTGCTGTCATAAAGCTGCTTTGGTATAATTTCTGGTTTTCACACTATAAAAAATGTTTATGTGTATTGATCTAATTATAACGTAGCACTAGTTGGCATTTGTTTGAAGTGGATAGACTGGTCTGTTTTAAAGTTAGTATTTTTCTTTCACTTCTGGAGAATTTGTGGTTCTGAAGGTGTATAAAGATCGTGGTATTAAGTGTATTAATGATGGACTTTTTTCTGTGGCAATTTTTGAGGGTGGGTGTGGTAGAAAGAAGGTGGTCAGAATTAGGATGGTAGAGAAGTTATTTTTTTTACCCTTTAATAAGAATGTCCTTGTGAAAGATTCGATATGCTTTCCCCTTTGTTGACTACAGTGAACTTTGCTTAAAACTGTAATTAACACCTTTGTATGATTATTTATTTCAAGCGGATTTTGGAGTATCAGCTAAAAACACAAGAACAATTCAAAGAAGAGATTCCTTTATTGGCACACCATATTGGTATGTATTCATTTTTATGGATTTACAGTGTTAGTGATGCCAGCAGTTATTAGACTCATTAATTTGTCCACAAAATTGGTGATACTGTCTCTTATGTGGTTTTCTTAGGTTAAACATATTAACTCTCAGTTCTCTGTTTTTGTAGGATGGCTCCTGAGGTAGTCATGTGTGAAACGTCGAAGGACAGACCCTATGACTACAAAGCTGACGTTTGGTCCCTGGGTATCACTCTAATAGAAATGGCTGAAATAGAACCACCGCATCATGAATTAAATCCAATGCGAGTGTTGCTAAAAATAGCAAAATCTGAACCCCCTACATTAGCACAGCCATCTAAATGGTAAAATACTCTAAACAAAGCTTTTTAAGAAGTAAAACTTGATGCCTTTATTCTTCCAACTTTCCAAGGGTATTTAAATTTATGGTACAAAGACTACATGAAGTAGAAAACTGATTTTTGGTATATTTTTAAGATTTAAGGACCATATAAATTCTCATAACTAACTTTTTCCAAATTTGAAAATATCAGGGATTGGAATTCCACTGAAAAAGGTATTTTTTTGTACCACGAGAAAGTGAGGCATATATTTGTTTGATCTTATTTGTGGAAGAATTTTTGTGATTCTTTTGGTATACTTGTGAATTTGTGGTTATTTCTCAGTGATTAATACATTGAACTAACATACATGTATGTCTAATTTGTATTTATAAATGAATAACTTACACAGTCTTAATATTCTTATACCAGTTTTCTTATGTTGAGTTGATATTGTTGGATACATAATGAAATAAGCACAACTTATCAGAGTTTTGTTTGATATTAATAATAAGGTAAAATAGAATGTCACTGTTAAAATTTTATTTTGAAGGTCTTCAAATTTTAAGGACTTTCTAAAGAAATGCTTGGAAAAAAATGTGGATTCTAGGTGGACAACGTCTCAGCTACTACTGGTAAGATAAGAGTAGTATGACAACAATAAACCATATAATTGTTTTAACATCTTTCAAAGAAGAGTGCAATTTCTCATTCATTCATTGTGCTCTCCTTCCACTTGAATTTCCCTGTGGAAACTCAGGGTACTTTGTAGTAGTAAACATTTGCTTTGCAAACATAGGTGCTGCATTGCTAAAAGGCATTTAACTTGTAAGTCATTCCTCCTGTGCTTTTTTGTTTCAGTTTGTGTTCTTTCTATTTTGTTGTTATTTCCACTTTGTTAGTTGCTTCCATTTTCTCTCTCCAGTTACTGGAAAGTGAGCAACTTGGGGGCAAGTGTACGAGCTAATGAATTTTTTTATGTCTCTTGAGGGTAAATGATTAGTAAATGTTGCTGACTTCAATGAATGGGATTAAAGTGATTGGATAATTTTGTTTTATAGCAGGACCTGTTTATAATATTTGAAATAAAATATCAAATAATTACTATTATAGGTGAATAAAAAGAAAGGCAAATCTTGAGGCACTTAGGCTGAATTACTGTTTGACTCCTGCATTATAAAGACTGTACTTTCAGGGGTCATTTCTATTCTATTTCATTACTGTTAACTCCTGCATTATGGTGTTTTAGGTTGATGTATTTACATGAGAGAAAGCAGGAAAAATTGCCTTGTTCTGTGCAACAAGTTTGTCCCTAGGGCACACTTTTACTCTTTTACTACCCTCACATTTGAAGACTTTAGTCTGTGACAGACACGGTTTAGTGCTGAGTATACAGAGATAAATAAAGGACCTTCTTACTCTTAAGAACATTAGAATCATGTCAGAAAAGCAGGTGTTTGTAGACACTTTTAACAGAACTTTAAAGCTTTTTGTTATTTTTCCACTGAGGCTTTATACTGGATTTATATGTATTGTTACTTTTTAAGAACTGGTAATGTACGACTAAAACTTACTTTAAATTTTATTTTTTTAATCCTTATCTGAGGACATTTTTTTTCATTGTTTTCAGGGGGCGGGAGGGGGAGAGAGAGAGGGAAACATTGGTGTGAGAGAGAAACATCAGCTGGTTGGTTGCCTGTGTACCCTGACTGGGGTTTGAACCTGCAATCCGGGTATATTCCCTGACCAGGAATTGAACCCTCAACCCTTTGGTCCACGGGATGATGCTCCAACCAGCTGAGCCACACTGGCCAGGGCTTTACTTAAATTTTAGATTATGAGATTTTAAAATATACATAAAAGTACATGTTCCTCTATCTAGAT
Source organism: Phyllostomus discolor (assembly GCF_004126475.2). Lineage (NCBI taxonomy): Eukaryota > Metazoa > Chordata > Mammalia > Chiroptera > Phyllostomidae > Phyllostomus > Phyllostomus discolor. Next base: position 155,802,188 of record NC_040907.2, read on the forward strand.
ATATTATTATTTTTGACATATTTCCTTCAGATTCTTAAAAAAAGGTAGAATAGGGGTTGCAGGCTGCCCCTACTTCATCTCCTTTACCTTCTTCCTTTCCCAGGTGTGACATTATTTGACGTGTCTCTATTTTTCCTACCTGTATATTCATATTTTTACCAAGTAATAATATGTTTTATATTCTTGAAACTACTTTACAAGCAAGCATTTCAGGTGTTATTGAGTGTGCTCTTTTTAATGATCCAATAGCATCCCTTCGTTACTGTGGATTCTAACAGACCAGTCCGAGAGTTGATTGCAGAGGCAAAGGCTGAGGTAACAGAAGAAGTTGAAGATGGAAAAGAGGAGGAGGATGATGAAGAAACAGAAAATTCTCTGGTCAGTATTTAGTAGAAAGGAAGTTGTATTTAGGTAATTTTTAGAGTTGATTTTTGAGGTATGATTGCACCCGTGTCTAAGGATTAATTGATGAGTAGCAGAACAAAACCTTTAATTTTAGAGGTGAAGATTAATAGCAGGTTTACTCTTGTTGCCTATTTTTGTCATATTTATTATATGAAGACTTGTCAATTCTTTAAATTATCTTTATAACTTCATTAGATTTATTGAATAAAGATTATACATGAATTAAATAATTTTAAATATAAATAAGTAAATAAAGAAGTAAATAAATTGTTGTCTTCACCACCATTTTGTTTTAACACTAAATATGTATGAAATCTTTTTTTAGCCAATACCTGCAAGTAAGCGCGCCTCCTCTGACCTTAGTATTGCCAGCTCTGAAGAAGATAAACTTTCACAGAATGCTTGCATTTTGGGATCTGTCTCAGAAAAAACCGAAAGTAATACTCCTGAAGATAAATTTAACAGCAGGGTTATTAATGAAAAACCCACTATTGACAAGCCTGATAAAGTTATGGAGGGTATTGGTGAACATACCAGTGACGCTCATTTAGAAGCTGTGGCTGAACTCCCTAACAAAAAAGTAACAATCAAGGACAGTGAGAGAGAGGAGAAGAGACCCAAGCTTGAAAATCCACCTGACACAGAAGACCAAGAACCAGTAGACATGAATTCAGTCAGTGAAGGAAAAGAGAGTAATAGGATAACTTTAGAAACAAATACGGAACAGAATATGGAACCTGAGGAAGAACGAGATCAGGAAAAGCAAACGGTATTTGAAAATAAGGTTATAAAATCTGAAGAAGAAATTAAAGATACTATTCAAACAATGGATTTAGTTTCTCAAGAGACTGGAGAAAAAGAGGCAGATATTCAGGCAGTTGACAATGACGTTGTGCTTATAAAGGAGGAAGACATCCAAGAGAATTTGGGAAAAGATGAGAAATCTCAAGAAGATGTGACCAGTGCTACGAGCAGTGTGATAGGAACAAGTGAGGAGGCAGCAGGTGTTGCTCAGAAGGCTGTGGAAAACAACGCTGCGGATGCACAGAGTGACGATGGGAAGGAGATGGTTGAAGCAGGCCAGGAATTAGCAAGTAAACCCACGGAGGGTCCTGAGGTCGGTGGTGCTGAGGACGTTTCTGTTAGAGAAATAGTTGATACTAACGAAATAGACCAAAAGTCTGTAGAAGGTAAAGGTGAAAAACAGTTAATCAACAGTTCCGAGAACATAGTGGAGACCAGGACAAATGAAGCTGAGGAAACTACTGAGTCAAGCAGCACTGAAGAAATAGAGGTCGGAAGTTCAGTGATTCATACTGACCACAAGGCTTCAGGAAGTGAAATTCAGGATGTTCGTGAAGCCACTACTCAGACAGATACAGAACTAAAACAAATTCCATGTGAAGTGCCAATTAAAACAGAACTTGAAGTTGCTGCTGCTTCACAGCCCAGTGAACCTCAGCCTGTCCCAATACCTAGTATTAATATCAACTCTGAAGATGCAGAAAAGAAAGGGGAAAGAGATGCTTTATCAAAAACTGAAACCATGTTGCTACCAGAATCGGAGAATCAAAAGGAAAATGATACTGATTCAGGCACTGGTTCCACTGCTGATAATAGCAGCATTGACTTGAATTTATCCATCTCTAGCTTCTTAAGCAAAACTAAAGACAGTGGATCTATATCTATACAAGTAAGTGTGCATGGGTCCTTGTTTGAGTTTTTCTTTGTCATTTTGGCAGTTCAGAATTTACTTGAAACTGATGTATTTACTTGAAACTGATGAAAATAAAACAGCACTAAATCAATATAGTATTACTCCTATAAAGTTCTCTCCTTTTTTCCCTGTAAAATTCTTAAGATCTTGAAGGAATCAGTTAAAAAGAACTAAGAAGAGAGGTTTTGAATGTGACCTTCAATTTTTTTGGTAGTACTGCTTATTTTTGCCAACTTGATATAGACAGTATAATATAGTTGCTTATTATGATTTGGGTTCTCTTATTGCAATACTATTTTAGCAAGAATCAATAATATATGAGATAATGATGTTTTTAAAGCATGCTTAGGGTCTAAACAGCCCTTGATTTGCCATTGGACCATACAGGTGACCACTGTTGCTTCCCCAGTCATAGCTATCACTACTGCCATGAGAACTGTTGTGGGAAAACAAGCAATACTAAAATCTAAAACCCAGGACACTTGCAGTTTCTAGAGAATAATTCTCAAATATTAGTGTGCCTAAGAGTTAGCAGGTGGAGCTATGTAGAAGTATGGGGTAGATCCCAAGAATCAGTATTTATAACAAAAGATCCCATGGAATTCTGATATAGGTGAGCCATGGACTAACTAAAGACTTTGGGTTGACAGGTAGCAGAAGAGAAGACTGTAAAAAGCAGAAACAACTTAGGGGAACTGACCTTAGGGACAGGACTCCAGGGCATGACTGATCAGCCTGCCTGCCTGCCCCAAATTATTGCAGTCTTGCCTCAGTTGTCTTCGGTTTATTTTGTTTCACTGAAATTCTATAAATGTAACATACATTCACTGACTTAATAATAGGTACTGTAATTATATATATTAACTTTCAAGTTACACTATAAAAGTATACTAATATTTTTTATGATTTTATTTTATTTTTATAGAGAGAGGGAGGGAGGAAGAAAGAGAGGGACAGAAACATCAGTGTGTGGTTGCCTCTGGCCACCCCCTTCTGGGGCCCTGGCCCGCAACCCAGGCATATTCACTGACTGGGAATTGACCTGGCAACTCTTTGGTTTGCAGGCTGGCACTCAATCCACTGAGCCACACCAGCCAGGGCAAAATATACTGATTTTTAAAAAAGATTTTATTTATTTCTTTATAGAGAGGGAGGAAGAGAGGGAGAGAAGCATCATTGTGTAGTTGCATCTTGCACGCCCTCATCCAGTCCCTAGCCTACAACCTAGGCCTATGCCCTGAGAATCGAACCAGCGACCTTTCACTTTGTGGGACGATGCTCAACCCACTGAGCCACGCCAGTTAGAGCCTAATATTTATTTAAAATGCAATAACTTATGTGAGAATTAAGGTTGTGTGAGTTACGGATATTTTAGTAGGAGCTGAAGAAATGGAAAGTTTGGAGGTTACAGGGGAGGTAGCTAGACTTCAGGGGCGTGCCCACTGTAAGTTGCAGAGGGAGCCTGGATGGAGGGCCACAGTTGGGGCTCAGGGACAGGAGTGTGAGGACACCGGAAGCCTGGAGAACAGAACAATGAGAGATTGCAGAAAGGTGACTAGAAAGTGCTGAAGACAAGCTTTAAAATTCTAATGCATTTTGAATTTAGTATTTTCACATTCCACCTTTGCTCCCTTTGCTTTCTAACCTTTCCCTCCACATCAGAACCAAGTAATTATCTGCCCTCAATACTTAACTATGTTTATCAAATGTATTTGTAAGAGTGTCATACATCTATTATTTTTATTTACATTTAAAAAGTATTTGAATACTGGTTGAGGAATGAAGAGTTTGGTCTTAAAGAATTGTAGGCAATAGTGAGGAGGCAAATAAGTGGTAAATGTGTAAAAGGTTTACTAGTTAGTCTTTTATGTGAATCACTCCTTAAAATTGTGCTTGATTATGGTGTGGTATCGTAAAAATTATACATGTGCATCATCAAAAAGCATAATTTCACTTGAAAAAAGTTTGATTTCATCTGTAAAGTCATGTGAAAGTCAAATGAGGTATAAGATGGTATAACTGGTGAGCCTTACTGCTTTATATTCTTACTTCATATGTGTAGTCTTCATGGCTGTTCATTTGTTTTGTTAAAGAAGAAGATGTATTCTATCTCTAATATTGTCTGTATAAAGCCTAACTAAAATAAAATCTCACTCAGGAAACAAGAAGACAAAAGAAAACATTGAAGAAAACACGCAAATTTGTTGTTGATGGTGTAGAAGTGAGTGTAACAACATCAAAGATAGTCACAGATAGTGATTCCAAAACTGAAGAATTGAGGTTTCTTAGGTGAGTAGGGAAACAGCATAATTAAAACTGGTTTTGTGACTTCTTTTCAGTCTGTGTAAAATCTGAAGACGAGAGAAACAAAGTCTTGGCTAATTGGGGATTATTCTTTTATTATACATTTGGAAAAAATATTTTTAAAGTTTTTTTTAAAAAGCACATTACTTCAAAATAATGCTTTAAAGGTGTAATTACTTCAGAGGCTTAATTTTTGTTACTTTGCTCTATCATTGCTGTTACATTTTATTAGACGCCAGGAACTTCGGGAATTAAGATTTCTGCAAAAAGAAGAGCAAAGAGCCCAACAACAGCTCAATGGCAAACTGCAGCAGCAGCGAGAACAGATTTTCCGGCGCTTTGAGCAAGAAATGATGGTAAAGTCTTAGATATTTGTACCAATTTGTTAGTTATAAAATTTGGTGCTTTAAGAAAAATCCACTAGCAGTTACAACGTATTCTCTGATGACTAGTTTTTTTCTGAGTGATATGATGGCCTTTATCTCTTTGGTGTTCTTGATGCCTTTCCCCCCACCCTTTGCCCACAAGGGCCTTCCACCCCAGTCTTCCTATCACCGACTTACAGTGTGATGGTTGTCTTCATTTTTCTTTGGTTAGCATCTGTCACGAAAACCTGGAATCATGAAGCTAGTAGATGGTTTACAAAGTTCTTTGGTGTGTCTATTGCTGGGTAGTTTTTCTGTGTTACAATTTGATCCCTCATATTTGGAGTCCCAAGATTTTAAGCCAGTCTAAAGCAGTTATCTTTAAACCTTGCTGAATATTAGAATTTACTGGGGGCTTTTTCAAAACACAGTTAATTCTCTGGCTTCTTCAGTTTAGCTTCTGTATCCCTCTTCACAGCTGTTAGAGAAGTTAGTGCTAACTAGTCAAGGGTAGTTGAGATTTTTGGTTTTTATCTTGTGTCCAAAGTTAGAAAAGGAATTAGTAATGTGGATTAACTTTTGATGACTTAGGTTGAACATGTAGCTTAATGTAGGTTAGAAAAAAGATCATTTGAAATGTTATGGTGCTTATGTTTTCAATATAGTTCTTTTACTATTCTTGTAATTTTAAGTGCTAAGAATTCCTTTATGTGAAGAGTATATTGTTGATTACATTTTTTTCAATCACAACTGAGAATTTCTAAGAAAATAATGAACTTTTTTTCCTCACCAAGTGTTTTTATGGTACTTAACATTCTGTTTTCCAGAACTTTATAAAAGCTGGGTTTCTCCCCACCCCAGACATTTTTCAGAATGTTTTACTTTTTTAATTTGTTTAAAGAAAACACCCTTTACAAATATTTAACTCTGCCTTTATCCAAAATTACAGTATTATTCAAGTTTTATATAAGCAGCAGTCTTTTGTTAAAACATAGATGTATAATCCCAAAAGACTTGTTTTAATAAAACAGGATTTTTATTTTAAGCACCTTAATGAAGAAGAGTAAATCTGAAAATGACAATGGTTCACAATTAAGATAGACTTCAGATAAGACCTTTGATTTATCAAACATTTTATTGTATAAATATTGAAATTTTTCTTTAGTACTTCATAGCAACTGGCCATTCTTCTGGATTGTGTAAAAATTTTGAACATTCTACTACTTGTAAAACAGAAAAAAGTGCAGTTGACTCTTGAATAATACAGGGAGTCAGGGACACTAACCCCGCACATGTTCACCCCCTTCACTGCCCCCTCCCCGTGCGGTTGAAAATCCATGTTTAGTTTCTTTAACTCCCCAAAACTTAACTACAGTTGTCCCTGGGTATCTGCCTGGGATTGGTTTCAGGACTCCCCATGGACACACCAGCATCTGCGTGTGTTCAAGTCCCACATGTAATATGGTGTAGAACAGTGCATGTAATAAATAGGCCTTTTGCCTCCATGGGTTCCAGACCATGGGGATCAAAAATACTGTTTTCGGTTTGGGGTTGGTTGAATCCATATATGCAAAACCTGTATATTTATTGAAAAAATTCTGTATCTAAGTGGACCTGTGCAGTTCAAATCTGTTCAAGCATCAGTTGTATTTATTTTCCACTTTAGGAGAAATGAAGTACTTATCATATTTTAGTTTATTTGACTTGTTCAGTACTACAAAGGTTATATATTACATCACTAAATTAAAATGCTAGTTATGTGCTCTTAGTAAACATCTTCATTATAATGATTTAATATAAGTGATAGAAAAGTTAAGTGATCTTGAGCTACATTGTTTTTCAGAGCAAAAAACGACAATATGACCAAGAAATTGAGAATCTAGAAAAACAGCAGAAACAGACTATTGAACGCCTGGAACAAGAACACACAAATCGCTTGCGAGATGAAGCCAAACGCATTAAAGGAGAACAAGAGAAAGAGTTGTCCAAATTTCAGAATATGTTGAAGAACCGGAAAAAGGAGGTAAGTGTAACTACTGTTTTTAATTACTAAAGATATTATTTTTAATGCACATGTAAGAATGTCAATGGGATTAGAAATAATACTACTTAAACAGCATTCATTCTTTTTTTTTTTTTTGGTCTTCCCAATAGTCATGTGGGGTAGTACTAAGGTCAGCTGTTATCCCATTTTACTGCCAAGGAGACTGGAGTAGAAGAGATTTTAATGGCCTGTTTAAGGTCATGAACTATACCATTAAATATCTAGCTAAATGTTGAGCCAAATCTTCATTTTCCTACCATGCTATCATTTCTCTTTCATTAATGCAGCATTCAAGGCCTGTCATAGGAATATTTTTTCAAGAAAACTTATAGCATTGTGTTTGCAGGTGGCAATAATAATTCATCTTATTATTTATTTGTAATATTTAATTAATACTTAATCTTTTTTTATTAGCTGGATTGCCTTTCTTAGTCATTGTGCCAAAACCAAATCTGAGTAACCTGAAATCTGAAACAATACCTATAAATTCATCAGGTGGTGAGATACTTTGAAGATTCAGTCATAGGTAGAAAGTATCTGAGAAGTCATTTGAGTAGAATGAAACTTTTCATTTTTCCTGAAACCATTCCATATGGTGGTAGAATCTGTATTTGTGGTATGAAGAATTGTCATTGATTGAGAAAGAAGATTTACATATTGTATTAGTGTGTCTTTTTCTCCCCAAGTTAAATAAAACTAAGAGAACTTTTTATATTAGCAGTTTTCAGAGATAATTTTATGATTTATTCTGTACCTTTAGTGTAGAAGGAGCATTTACCTTTTCATGATTATAAAGATCCCAGGAGTAATAATTATGATTACTTCTATTAGATTGAAACCAAAATATCTCAGTCAAACTAGTGAATGTATTTTCACTTCTGTGTGTTTCAAATACCCAGCTTCATTGACTTTAACATTTAAATTACGCAGAAAATTGGACATGATATTACTGAACTTGAGAATCTACTCTAAGAAGGATAGAATCATACATTAACACAGTGTGTTCTATGATTTCTTTAGGTAAAGATGAATGAAATGGTATATAATCTTATTTGATGTGGCTACCATTTCTAAAACTTACAGTGTTGCCACACTACATGCTTTATGCAGAATGGCTCTACATACGATGTATGACTTTTGCTGAGATTACACACTAATTCTCCTGAAACCATGGGTAGTTTTCATTGAGAGGTTATTTTTAATATCAGATTAAATAAAACAAATTTTACAGGTAAATATATGATTTAATTGTAAGTATATAAAATTCTCTAGTTATTACTGTTTTGGGTAGGAGAGTTTTAGCCAGTTAGTATGTTTGAGATCATAATATGCATATTTTAAATAATTTTATTATGTATTTTTTCCCTTATCACTAAACTTCTTGCATTTGGGGAGTCTCTTCCTTTTAATGGTGATTTGGTTTCATGAGGAATTACTGATGGGGAATTTTAAATACACTATGTTAAATCAAAATCAGTCTCTTTCATGGACCATCAATAGCATGTGGTGATTTGGAATCTGGTTGCTTTTGGTGCTTCTACTTGTAAACACATGATCGTTTATTCAAAGTGGGTCTATTTTTACCTGGGATATATATATCTGGGATTTTGAAATGATTTAAGAGAGGGAGCTCTAAAAAATACTTTGTTTTATAATATACTTCATCTGGTATAATAAATCATAGCATATTAAACTTATTTTATGAATGCTTATGTTACTAATTTTAAACTTGACAGTTAAGCTTGGATTAAATTGTCATCAAAGGAGAATGCTATTCTAATCCAACACAAAATCATGAGATATGTTCATTTTTATCACACCGTATGTGAAATGGTGTGTTCTAAGAAAAAAGAAAATATAGTATCCATTTATTTCTCCTTTGTGTATTCTAAGGCTTACTTTTCCTATTGTTTTTCTTTTTTGTCTCAGTGGATTTTATTTAAAGTTATTTTTTGTTTTTTTTAATCCTCATCTGAGGATATTTTTACTGATTTTAGAGAGGGAGGGAGAAACATCGATGTGAGAAACATTGATCAGTTGCCTCCTATACACTCCCTGTCCAGGGACCGAGCACACAATCTAGGTATGTGCTCTGACTGGGGATTGAACCCATGATCGTTTGGTGCATGGGACAATGCTCCAACCAACTCAGCCACCCAGCCAGGGCAAAAATTATTATTTTTTGGTTTTATCAATAAAGTTATGCAATGTTTTACTTTTTTCATTTTTAAAAAGATTTTATTTATTTATTTTTAGACAAAAGGAGGGAGAAAGAGAGGGAGAGAAACAGCAATGTGTGGTTGCCTCTCATGTGCCCCCAGTGGGGGACCTGGCCCTCACCCAGGCATGTGCCCTGGCAGGGACTCGAACTGGTAACCCTTTGGTTTGCAGGCTGGCACTCAATCTAGTGAGCCACACCAGCCAGGGCAAAATGTTTTTGCTTTTATAAGTGGCATTAGCTTTCCTTATGTCCACTATTTCAGTGTCAATAGATATATTTATAATTTTATGAACTTTAAAGGTTAGTTGAGTTTATTACCATTAGTTCAGCATGAGTGCTATAAGTAATCCTTTACTGATTGTCTTTGGATCTTTAAGAAGGAATGATATACAGGGATAATTAAGCAACTAATTAACTTCTTCATGGTCCCTTTTCTGCACGGAGATTAAGCATGTTCTGTCCTTTCATTCTTTTTCACCAAACTAACACCTATGCTAATGCATGTTAAACTTTTAACAGCTTTAATATTTGACTTGTAGCCTGTCTGCTCACATAAATGCTTGCTGTAGAGAGAGTACTATTTCCCCACCTCCTGCATGCTTATACACTGTAGGTTATAAATGAAGTGGAGAAAGCACCCAAAGAGCTGAGAAAAGAGCTTATGAAACGCAGGAAAGAGGAGCTTGCACAAAGCCAGCATGCTCAGGTAACAGCAGCAGCTTAATGCTACTAAAAACAGAAAGCAGCATTATTCTCACAGCTCAATAAACCATAATTGAAAGGGTTAATTCCTAACTGTACTTATATGATACTGACTTTTCCTCATACAGAGGTTCCCAGGGCATTCTTTATGTAGTAATAAAATGTGCACTAATGGTGACATTTAAGTTGCTAACATGAAGTTAAGTGGAATGTGTAGAAAGTTGATACCAGATGAATAAACAAGTATGTTAATGTATAATCCACTGTATTCTTATTTTAATTATGATGGAGGCTTATATTTTTAAGTAGCAATGCCAATGTTTGATAAAAGTCTTTCAGGACAGAAAAATATGGAGGGTGAGTATGAAAAGAATGCCTGTAAAAGGCCGTCATTTCTGAAAAGTTCAGTTAAAAGAAAAATGGTCAATGGTAAATTAAATGGTAGCAAACATTTATTACTATTAAACTCAACAACATAAGCAACTTAAAACCTGATTTTAAATATTAAGTTTTTAATTCAGAATCTAGCAGTTTAAAAAGTTGACTATTTTTACTTATATATATGTGTGTGTGTGTGTATATATATATATATAAACATATATAAAAGTTTGATTCTAGATGGTAAGGCTGAGTCAATTAAGATGGGTGAATTCTTTATAAAACTAGATGAGTATTTTCAACGTATTCTTCTAGAATTACTTCAAATGACTCTCCAAGGCTTTTTTATGCTAGGAATCATCTTTTTTTAAATTAAGTTTGCACTCAGTCTGGAGGCAAAGAAAGGTGAGCTCAATTTGTAGTTACATATGTCATGAAAGGAAGAATAAACATGGATTATATATTAACTATATATTATCTTTTTAATGTGGTTTTATTTATTTTAAAATGTGGTTCCCAGACTTTTAAGTTTTGCAGACCCACGAAAAGAAACATAAAAATAACAGAAAACATTGGGGACCATGATAAATGGATTGCCATTAAAAATATTTTTGTTTTTGCTAAGTAAGGATGTTTTAAAAACTGCCATTTACTTGTCACCATCATTTCAAGGGGGAGGCTATTTTAACACCATGGAAAATAAAAATATCTCAGGATTTCAAATTTTAATAAAACTAGCCTGTTTGAGCAAATTTAGTTTCTGCTGTGAGTCAGTGAAAAATTTTGTCTTGGCCGTTGTAGAGATCACTAAATAGCAAACACAGCATTTACTAAGTGTCAAGCACTGTTTAAATGCTTTACATGTATAAACTCATCAAACCTTACAGTGTATGAGGTAGTTACTCGTACCACCTCCATCCTACAGTGAGAGAACTTGAAAGCACAGGACAGTTGAGTGACTTTCCCAGGGTCACACATCTGGTTAATAATAGAACCAGAATTCTTGTCCAGGTGAGTTTGGTTCCACATTTCATACACTGAACCATCATACCATGTTTCCCTCTACATGTAAGCTACCCTTGCTGTGCCAAATCTAAACTCTTACAGCTTAGCTTTGTGCTTGTCGGCCATGTCTTGTTATAGGTGAAAAGGAAGTCCTTGCTGGTTGTCCATCTCTTTTTGGATAATTTGGATTTCAAACCACCTAATAGTGATGATGGTTTTGCTTTGTAAAAGAATATAGACTTTTTAAATTCCAAAAGGTAATTATATCAGACTGTAGAGTTGAAATTAAGAATTTAGTGTTGATTGAATTAGGTGATCTTATGCTTTAATAAAACTGTTGGTGATTATTCATATAATTTTGGGTGCTAGCCTGTATTTTCCAACACAAGCTGAAAGCAATAATTTCTTTTGTAAATTTAATGAAGCATTTAGTAGTCTAACAAATTTGAAAAGAGTTCCTCTTCAGCTACTGATTTTAATGGAGGTGATAAAACTGGATAACTTCACAGAATCTGTTTTAAACTTTTATGAGAGTTTATAAATAATAGCCATACAGTCATGGAGCTAGAATGTTTGATCGTCTGGTCCAGTGGTTTCAAACTGTGCTTCCAGGAGCTCTTGAGTTTGGAGGAAGCACCTCGAGAGCCCTTCAAAGTAGGGACTGCGGGGCTGCATGCTCCTGCTTCCACTTCAGCTCCATCAGCGCCTCTTCTTGTCTGTTCCATGATGTTACATATGAGGTCTGTCCAGGAAACGTCCAGCCCTGTGTTATGAAAAAGGGAGACATTTATTGAAGAAGATACAAGATACAAGGAACATTGTACACAGGACAGTGATGCCTCAGTCTCCTTCAAAGTAGGCACCTTAGGCCCTCACACAGTTCTCCCAGCAACTCTCCCACTGTTCAAAACATTCTGCAAACTCCTTTGTTGGGATTACCATCAGCTACCCCATTGTATTTTCTTGAATCTCATCAACAGTCTGAAATCCCTTCCTTTTCCAAGGTGATTTTAGTTTTGGGAAAAGCCAGAAGTCATAGGGCATCAAATCTGGGCTTTGGGGGGCTGAGTCAGCTGGGTGATTTGATGTTTCACCAAAAAACTCTGCATGAGACATGATGTATGAGTGGGCGCATTGTTGTGATGAAGCTGCCCATCACCAGTTTCCCATAGCTATGGGCTTCTGAATCGTGTGAATAGTTTCCACAGAGGAATGTTCAGGCTTGACGCAAAATTTAATGCAGATTTGTTGCTCTGCTGGCTGAGTCATTCTGAACATGACGGCCACGCAGTACACATGCTCACTCAACAGCAGCTACTGCCCCCACTGAGTAGTACAGTGAAGTCATCCTTGATCACACATGCACATTCCAGTCCACTCTCCTTGGCTGCCAGGTTACATCTATGTCATGCAGACCGTTCTTTTTATATTAACAGTGGCTAGACTTTTTCCAGACAAACCTCGTATTTTTGGTGAGTTTTTTAAAAAGGGTTTAGAAAACAGTGCCAGCAAACTAGAGTTTGGAAACCATCGATCTAGTTCAAATCTTTCATTTTATAGAGGAGAAGGAGATTCCTCTGTTTCAGGCCTCAAGAAACTCAACGTTTGTATAATTATTTTTCCATTTACAAAAAGTCATTCAGCTGTGTTCTCACCTGGGAGGTGCGTTGTATTCTGATCCACAGGGCGTTGCTCGGGTCATGATTCAGTCTTTTCAGTTGTCATCTTGTACGGTCTTCAACGCAGACGTAATGCAGGACGTAAGTCCCGCGTGCCTGTAGGAGGATGCCTTCTGTTTTACTTGCTTTTTCTTTGGCTCACATGTGCCTTTTCATTGTTAGCTTTATTTGTTAAAATCTGAGAAGATTGGTAGATGATAATGTCATTAATGACCATAACAGTAATAACCTGACATGACCGTGATAGTACAGTGTTCTTCAGAGTGTGCACACTTGCTCTCCCCGCCACCACCCTTACGTGGGCCACGGTGGAGTGGACTCATTTCACAGATGAAGACGTCAAGGCGCAGAAGTCGAAGTGGTCTGCCTAAAGTCACAAACTCATTGACGGTAGAGGTGGAGCTAGAACACTCCTTCCACAGTGTTCTTTTTCATCTACCCACCACAAATTGTAATTTGAGATGTTCATATTTTTCAAGAAATATCTTCCCAATAGTATTTTATGAGCTTTGCACATGTGAGAAATTGAATGCTGTGATTAGATTTCTTTCTTTGTGTGAAGTGACATTTTGATTGCATATGTTTATGTAGATGTTTTAATTATGGATATGGTCAGAAAAGCCATATTAAAAGTGGTGATTTTAGTTTTATTTAAGTCTAGTTTTCACTATTCAAATTGTCTGTGATGAATAGTGACTTTGCTATTCTTCTTGTTGTAGTTTTAAATTGAGTCTGGAGTTCAAGGCTGTATTCTTTCTCACAGTTTCTGTGGGGAAGTGACTAGCTTATTGAGCACTGTAACTTTCGTTTGTGATGTTTGACACACACAACTGGGGCAGATAGAATACAGCTTGGCTTCAGCCTCTTCCTTCCCCTCTCCTGAAATTAGATTTATTTTTTAATTATTGGAAGCTGTTGGGCTCTACAGTTTCCTAAAAATGTAAGCAAAACATTAATTTTTTTAATGAGAGGGAGAAATCATGAATTACGATCACTTTTCTGATCATTACCATTTTTAGCTTTTCTTTTGAGTTAAAATGATAAAATTCTGTACAAATAGCCCAATATATCATAACCCTTCCATATAGTTTTTTAGAACCCAAAGTTGTATTTTTCATTTTCATAATTATCTGATTATATGATAATTACTTATAAAAATTCAAACTTACACATTTAAAGGGCACTCATTTTATAATTTATATGTCCATTTTTAAATTATTTGTAACACCTAGTGATCAGATTAATCTGTTAGTTTTTTTATAGGATGACTGTAACTTGTACAATCTTTTTTGGAATGTAACATCACTTTTTATTTAGATCCTAAGAGCAATTTTTTCTTTCAGTTGAATGACATAATGCATTTAGATGTTATTCTAAGAGTAATTTTTAATTAAAACTTCCATTGTGAACATGTTGTACTTATCTTTTGAAATTAGGAAATTTAATGAGAGCACAATAACATTAAAATTTCATTTCTCTTGAGGTAATAAAATATATTAGTATGTAAGGGACCTTTCAAGTCCAAGGTCTATAAGATAGCTGGTGTCTTTGCCAAGTCTGATTGTTAGCAAGCACTTGCATATGTTGTCTGCCTTGACTCTTAACCTATTGATTCACATTTCACCTCCTGGAGCAGAGCAGTGCTCGTTCTGCCTGCTTCTAGCAACAGTCTCAGCTCTTCTTTTCCCCTCGTTTGTTATTAGCCACTTCAGGGCATGCTGCAGCTCTTTCATTCATTGTGTAACATGGTTTCCGGACCCTTTGTTCCCAGGTTTGAATTTTCTGTGGTTTACTTTAGAACTTTTGAAAGTCCAATACAAAGGAAAGGGGCCTACTACTCTTTATGTCAACTGAAAACCATTTTGGGACCAACAGAGTAGAAGCTCTTTGAAGGCAACACTGTCTTTTATTAGATTTAGTAACCCTGTAACTAGTACAGTGCCCAGCATGTACTAAGTGCTTAATAAATGTTTTCTTGGAATTTCTTACATTGTTTATCTAGACATAAATATATTATAGTAATGTGACCAAAAATTGCATTGATAAGAAATTACATGCACTTTTTTAGTGGCACTGGCTTAAACCTTTTTGATTTTCACACAAATATTTATTCACCCCATCTTGTACTTTTGCGCTTGATTTCTTTGAGCCTAAATGTAATATTTATATTTATGCTAGTTAATTTCGACCCATTGTTTCTGTCCACACAAATATTTTTAAAAAGTTTTTTATACAAACCAATGGCAAAAATGTTGAACAAAAGAAAACCCGTTGATATATCTGGAGATTATAGTAAGTTTATTTAACAAGTTTGCATATAGAAATTTTATAATGAAATTAGAAAAACAATTTTATTATAAGTGATATTTACTGAGGACAAAGAAAAACTTGAACAACTTTCTTTGTTGTAATTGCTTAAAAGATAGACATGGAGATTTTCTGTCTCTAAATAAAACTGAAAAAAAAAACCCCACTCAAAAGGTCTTATTCTGTAGAGTTGAATTTAAATATTCATTTAGTTTTATTTATGTTTTGCTGTGATAAAGTTAGTAGGTGTCTGTAAGTCAAGTTGGCAGCTGTATTTTATAGAGGCAATTCATCAGTCTTTTTGCTACTGCATACTTGTATTTATGCTATAATACAAATTATGATGCAGAAGAGACAGTAGCATTTGTGACTCTGAATTACTTTAAAGGACATCATGAGTGGTGAGACTTGACCCCCGCCTGCAGGGGCAGTAGTAAGGCGAGCATCCCGAGGAACACTGCACTGAAGGTTGGGCTGGCAGCGGCCTACATCCTGCAGGACTCTGTCCGAGGCCTAAAAAATAGTTCCACTGAGGATATTGGGGTTTTATCTTCTCTAGGGTGCACAAAAAGAGGGATTATAGGTGAAGTGGTGCTTCACTACTAAATTTTTAAATCCACACTCAAATTGATCAGAATATCCCTTGAACCACAAACTGCAGTAACTGCCGAGAGAAAGGTGGCAAGCCACACAGTTCCTGGGAAGCATTTTTTCAGTTTGGATATTGCTTTTATTTTTTCTGTAAATGTGTGCTCTAGCATAAAGATCATAAGTCATTTTAACATTTCCTTTCTTACACTCTAACGAAGGATATTTTTAAAGCAAGGATAAATTTAGCATTTAGGCAAATAGTATGTGCTTAATAAGCATTTATTGAATTAATGAGCAAATCCCAAACATGTTAGTAGAGTCTTCTGATTACGAGAAATTTTGTTTATAGACTTATAAAATGTAGCTCACTTTCTTACTAGGTCCTCAAACTGTTCTTTTTAGGCATCAGCTGTCGATACAGAAACAATCTTTCTCTGCTGGTATAGGCATGGTATTTTTTCCTAACTCTTTATTTCTTGGGAAAATAGAGAATATAAAATCCTGATATCAGTTTTATTTATTTGTTCTTTATTGCTTTTCTGAAAGGCATTTCTTGTTTGTTCTTGTTGTATCCACACAATAGGGGAACAGATAGTCAGTTTTAGAGGATGTAAATTTATTACTCTCCCAAAGATGACAGTGTAACAAGGGCATTTTAATTATGAGTGAATAATAACCTATTATATATTATTCTTAAAAAGAGTTTAGAATAATATGTATCCTAGTATTTTTTTCTGGGCTTGAATTGGGTACCTAATGCATTTTTATATATGTACACTATATAATTTTGATATTTTTAAATTTCACTAACTTTAGAAATTTGGTTTATAAGTCTTGTTAACCACTAATATATGCAGTCGTATAGATAAATGGATGTTTTGCTCATTAAATACTTACTAACTGATGGTTAACTATGTCTGATAGGAACAAGAGTTTGTTCAGAAGCAACAACAAGAATTAGATGGCTCTCTGAAAAAGATCATCCAACAACAGAAGGCAGAGTTAGCCAATATTGAAAGAGAGTGCCTGAATAACAAACAGCAGCTCATGAGAGGTATATGAAATTATGCAGAATATGTAAAATGATATCTCAGAAACATTGCTGAGATGTACTTTGAAAATTATTGGAATGCTTTCCTTTGCTAGAGTGTTAGAAGGAAAGATCAAGAAAGTTGAGGTAAATAAGAAGAAAAAATAAGAAATACTGTGAGATACAGAATTCCTTTTTGACAGTAGAAGTGAACATAGACACATACTTCTTAAAACATCTTGTCCAGATGATGCTAGAAATATACCTGAATAATTTTGTATACTGATTATTTTTTATAATTGTTGGTATACTTAATGGCTGCATGATAGAATGGGATTTTAAGCACTTATTTGTCCTAAGAAATAGCTCAGATTTTTTTTTTTAAGTTTCCATGAAGATGATTAAATGGAATTTTGGTATTGGGGGTGGTGCATTCTGTTCTAGAACATTAGAACAGAACTGAAAGTACTAATAGATATATCTTTATATTGGTAATATTTCATTTATAGTTCAGAATGTCAGTGTGTAAAAGTTAGCGTATATAGAATACATTTATGTAAATATTAAAATGAAGACCAAGATGCATTAGTAAGAAGATCAAAGTGACATTTTGAAAATTGCTTTCTTCTTCCAGCTCGAGAAGCTGCAATTTGGGAGCTTGAGGAGCGACACTTACAAGAAAAACACCAGCTGCTCAAACAGCAACTTAAAGATCAGTATTTCATGCAAAGACACCAGCTACTCAAGCGCCATGAGAAGGTTAACGAAAGGAAAAAATTTTTTTGTTCATTTTAAAGTTTACAGAGTGGAGATTTCATTTTTGAAAGTTAAATTTCTTAGAGAATGCATTCAGATTTATTTGACCCTAAAAAGTCTCTGATAAAGTTGGAGTAATTAATTATATGTTGATCGTGATTGCAGACTTCTTTTTCCCACATTCCGAGGAAGGCACTAATCACAGTGCTCAGTGGCCTCTAATAAGGTCCATCTCGGTCTCTGAAAGGTAGCTGTTGTGGGTCCACTTATGGTTCAGGTGTCAAAATTGTGGACTCCTTGTATTTATTGAGCGTTTCAGCACAATACTCATTACTAATAACTTTGTATTTTTCTTATAAATTATTTTTTGCCTAATATTTTGCTGGTTTGTATGCAGTAAGGAAGAGAGTAATTTTGGGAAACAGCAACAATAAAATGGCATGTTTGAACATCTGTGCAGGTACTGAGTGTGATATCTGCCTCACTGGATTCTGTTTCAAACTTTCTTAGGAAACGGAACAAATGCACCGTTACAACCAACGACTTATTGAGGAATTGAAAAACAGACAGACTCAAGAGAGAGCAAGACTGCCTAAGATTCAGCGTGGTGAAGCCAAGACTCGAATGGCCATGTTTAAGAAAAGTTTGAGAATTAACTCAACGGCCACTCCAGATCAGGACCGTGAAAAAATTAAGCAGGTAAATAAGCAAATTATTCTCTTCAAGGTTAAACAGATTTGAATGACCTTCGGGAGTGCCACATAATTATGATGTAATTATTTAGAGCCACCTTGCACCTGGGATGGCCACTTCAGCTCAGTGGTTGGGGCTAGATATGCGGCAGGTACCAATTAGTCTTCCAAGGGAGGCAGCCACAGGGAGCAGTGCCCTCCCTCCCATCGCCCACCCCTGATCTTGGGCCAGGCTAGTCTTAATTTCAGCTCAGTGAATGAGGTGACTTGGGCAGCTCTGTGAGTGAAAACACGTGGTCTCACTATATTTCCATAATCACAGGTCCCACACGCAAATTAACTGAGGTTACTTAGCAGGTAGGAAGGACAGGGTTTTAACCAGAGGTCCTCCCTTCCCTATGATACAAGCTATAAGCTCCAGCTTTAACTCACAGCATAATTATTACTTGCAGCTTTAATTTATTGTCCTGTAAGTTTTGTTAAATTCCTTAATTGTACCGTTGGAAGATGCAGAAATTACATTGTTTGTTAACCATATTTACCTTTGTCTTTCCTATTTGTAGTTTGCTGCTCAAGAAGAAAGGAGGCAGAAAAATGAGAGAATGGCTCAGCATCAAAAACACGAAAATCAAATGCGGGATCTGCAGTTGCAGTGTGAAGCCAACGTCCGAGAGCTGCACCAGCTGCAGGTTAGAGCCGAAGCGCGGAGACAAAGCGGACAATAGATGCGCAGCGCGGAGTTGGAGAAGTGTACAGTGAGCCCCACTCTCTAAGGACCAGCGAGCTGCCCTTTACTCACGGAAATGCTGGTTTTTGTTTCCCGTATAAACCAAATGAAATATCGTGGGCACTTGTTTGGATTTTATATAACCATGGGTAATATAAGCCAAATTATAACCTGAGAAGTTGAGTCTTTCAAAAGCAGTATTGGCTGTTTTTAGTGTATTTCTCAAAGAAGATGAACAGTTCTCAAACTGATGTAGGCAGCCCTGGCCAGTGTAGTTCAGTTGGTTGGAGCATCATCCTGTAACCAGGGGTGTCCAGCCTTTTGCGTCTCTGGGACACTGGAAGAAGAGGAGTTGTCTTGGGCCACACATTGAATACATTGTGACACGTAATCACAAAAAAAATCTCCTCATGTTTTAAGTAAATTTACAGTTTTGTGTTGGGCTGAATTCACAGCCATCCTGAGCTGAATGCGGCCTGTGCACTGCAGGTTGGACACCCCTGTGGTGTAAACTGAAAGGTGGTGGGTTTGGTTTCTGGCTAGGGCACATACCTATGTTGTGGGTTCGATCCCCAGTCAGGGCGTGTGTGGGAGGCAACCAAGTGATGTGTGTCCCATTGATCTTTCTCTCTCCCTGCCCCTCTCCCTTCCTGTCTCTCTCAATCAATTTTAAAACATTGAACCTATGACCCATTTCATAATACCTGGCCCTTGATTTTTAGAGAATTTGAACCTCAGTAATAGCCTAGTGTTTGATGAGTAATTTATTATTTTGGAAGATAATTATATTTGTGAAAAATTGCTTTGTTGATCTGAAGTTTTTTAACCCAAACTTGATTTTCAGAATGAAAAATGTCACCTATTGGTTGAACATGAGACTCAGAAACTGAAGGAATTAGATGACGAACACAGCCAGGAATTAAAGGAATGGAGAGAGAAATTGAGACCTAGGAAAAAGGTAATTTTAAAAACTTTAATTCAGATGTTTGTGTCTGCCTGCCCATCCGTCCATCCACCCATCCATCCATCCACCCACCCAGCCTCCCAGCCTCCCAGCTGTTGGCTCTTTACTTACTATGTGTCAGGTACAGGAAACTCACAGGTGAGGAGACAAAGTCCCTGTGCCCTAAAGGTTCAGAATTTAGCGGTAAGTAATTATACATCAGTAGGATGATTGCTCTGAAGGAGTTAAGTTCAAGATACTGGGGATAAGGGGGTTCAATGGTAATGGGAAAAAGTAAAGTAAAAATTCCAAAAAGTAAGATGCAGAGGAGCAGAGCACAGTGCTCAAGCAGAGGAGGAGGAGTGTGAAAGTCCTTTTTCTTACTCCATCTCACCTTTTCCCTTTCCAGTTCCCTCCACCAACAAATGTTCTCACATTGCTGTTCTCCTGACATCTAGGCTAGAAACCTGAATTGTTTTTCGTTTCCATGATAACCCACATTCAGTCATAGTATTTCTCTTGTCCATATTGTCATCCTACTACTTGCTTAAAACTGTTCAGTAATGTCCTAATGGGCCTTCTGGTCTTTAGTTCCCTCTCCTTTTTCCCCGCTTGCCTGCCACCACCAGATACATTTATCCTCAAGAACATCTCTGGTTTGGTCATAGTGGTATATGGGGTGGGGGGATCCCTCAGAAAAACACCGGAATTGTCTTCTGGGGGACGGGCCCCTTGTAGCACAGGCTTCCCTCACTCAGTGAGTGTTCTAGGAGCCCATCTGTATCAGTGTACCTGCTGGCATTGTTGTGAGAGGCTGCGTTTGGCTTCAGTGAAATTCTTTGTAAAAAAAATTTTATTGTTTATGATAATACACTTGTCCCACTTTCTCCCCTTGTGCCCCCCTCCACCCAGCCTGCCCCCCACTTCCACAGTCAGTCCCCACACCGTTGTCCATGCTCATGGCTCCTTCATACATGTTCTTTGGTCCCTTCAGCTTCCTTCAGTCAGCCCCCACCCCCCTCCTCCCCTGTTACAGCTGTCAGTCTGTTCCATGATTCTAGGCCTCTGGGTCTCTTTTGCTCACTAGTTTATTTCGTTCATGAGAGTCCTCCTATAAGTGAGATCATAGGGAAGTTGTCTTTCACTGGCTTATTTCACTTAACATTATAGTCTCCAGTTCCATCTGTGCTGTCACAAAAGGTAGGATTGTTTTGGACAACTCTCAGCGCGTTTGCCCGTTTCCTGACGGGTGATTTATGAGCGCATCTGCCCACACAGTGCAGGGTATTTGCCAGTTTTTGATCCAAAATGGCATGACCCCTGGGCCCCACCCTCCCTATTCACCTGATCTCACTCCAAGTAACTTTTTTTTGTTTCCTTGGATGAGAAAAGTCCAAAGAGGGAAGCGTTTTGCTGATGTGGGAGAGATGAAGCAAAAAATGGCAGAAGCACTAAAAGGCATCAAAATTGATGACTTAAAAAACTTTTGAGCAGTGGAAAAAATGTCTCAACAGGTGTATTGCATCAAATGGAGAGTAAAGGTGACTGATGTTTAAATATGTAAGAGTACACAGTTTTTCATAAAAGTTTTCTATTTTGGGGGGATCCCCTCATAAATAAATCGTTAGTTTTATCAGAAAAAATCTGAGTGCCTCTGACTTTTACACCTTCACGGTGCCACACATCAGCCACAGCCCACCTCTCCAGTTCAGCCCCCACTGACCGCCGTACCCCAGGGCGTGTTCTGGTGTCGGGTCTGATCGCCGTTCCTCGCGCCGGCTTTGCTGCAGGTTCCGCCTCTGCGCTCTCTGCTCCCTTCGTGTGCGTGCCACCCTGTCCTGTCTCATCTTTTTAGCTTTCCTTCAAGACTGAGCCAGGCTTCATTTCTTCTGAGAAACCTTCTTGTATCCTCCCGCCTTCTTCTAGACTTTGCTTGTACCTCTCCAGCCACACTCATCCCTGAATCACTTGTCCCCAGAGCCATTGGTACTTCACCTGTTTATCCAGCACTTACATTTGCTCCATGTTGTGGGGATGTAAAGGTGAATCTGGTTTAGGTTTTACCTTCAAACAACATATAGTCCAGTGTGGGAGAAAAGACAGGCACATCAATAGTCAAAATAAAATATAGAAAATGGTAAGTTCCATTGGGAGTGACAGATAATAGTTAATAGTAGGTGCAGTCTGTTGAGTACTTAATATGTGTTAAGTACGTCCTTGTCACATTTAACCCTCACATGGAAGCCAGTGCGGTAGGTGGCGTCACCCCTATTTATAGCAGCAGAGTGAAATGACCTCTGTAATACAGGACAAGTAAGTGGTTGACCCAAGTTAGATGTTATTGTGGCTGAACCAGGACTTGATCCCAGGGCTGTGCACAGCCTTTAATCTTAGCTTTTGAGCAGTCTGGCCTCCTGCAGGATAATACACAGGGAAAGTGTTGGGGGAAAAGAGCTTTATCTTGCTGTCAGAATAAATTCTGTTTGTAACACTAGTACGTGATTTTCTTTTTTCTTCTTTTATTTTAAGACACTGGAGGAAGAGTTTGCCAGGAAGCTGCAGGAGCAGGAAGTGTTCTTTAAAATGACCGGGGAGTCTGAATGCCTTAACCCATCAACACAGAGTCGGATTTCCAAATTCTATCCTATTCCTAGCTTGCATTCCACTGGATCGTAACAGTGGGAAGCATCCTGTGGTCTGGTTTGGCTTTTAGAATATGTCATTTTGTTCTCTTCATCTTCTGCCACAGTCCGCATTAGAGGGTGCACGAAGACAATCATCTGCCTCACCTTCTGGGTGGTTTTTGTGTGTTTGTCGTGTTTGTTTAGCAAAGATGGAGGGCAAGGAGCTAAGACAGATGCCGGGCCGCGTTGGCATATAGCATCTTGCAGTAATTCCCTAAGGTGATTTTGTATATTAATCTTAAAAATTGTGTTCTTTAGACACTGTTACCTAAAAAAATCTTGAGAGATATAATGATTAAAGTTATTTTTTAAAAAACCTGTTATGTCACTGAATATTAGTAAATATTGGTTTTTCTCAATGATGCCTGAATTCTGTAGTTGAAACTCTGCTGTGTGGAGAGTTGGAGCAACTTTCTTTTGGTAAATCAACTCTCATGAAAACGCTAGGAGTTGCTCAAAATATGATACTGATTTATTAAATACATCTATTTTATCTTTAAATAGCAACAAAGTCTTTTAAAAGAGAAAAATTATTTCAGTAATCTGTCTAAATAATTACCTGTTTAGGCATGAGCTAATATTCAGGGGTGCTAGTTTTATTAAGACAGTGCCTAAAACACTAAACTTTAATTGAGTCTAAAAAAGGGTTTCCTTGTTTGACTCAGCAAAACATCCTTAGCATTAAGTATTATTGTTTTTTAAATCTTGCTTCTATTACCATTTGATAGAAATTTTCATTCTAAAACATGTTGTGCAAAATTGGGAACAATGGGAAAAAAGTAGCTTTTAGATGTTCTAATTGGAAATGTAAAACCTAACAAATTAAAAGAAACAGAGAGTTAGCTATCCCACCTAAAATAATACATAAGCTGGTTAAATGACTTCTCCCATCTTAGCAAATTCTGTTCATTGAAAACTCTGTCAGAGGCCTGCTGGCTCTGAGTTATATTTATAAATGTATTTTCTGAAATAGATCTTAAAAGAGGCTTTTGTTCAGAATACTTTTTAAAAAAAAAAATTAAAATAGGCAAATGTTGGAAATGACTTAGTTGTTTTGAAATAAAGTCATTTATATTTTGGTTTTATTTTGTTCTATGTTTAAATTATTTACTTTGGTCTGAGTGGGAAAAGCCAGAATCCTTTATCATGTGGTTGCTGATATGTGTAATTATTAATGAAATGCTCACTCTTAGTCCCTCTTGAGGCTTCGAATTTCAAGCACGTGTTGGGCCGGACAGTGTCACGCACGAACTGCACTGTGGCACGTGAGACGGCACATCTGTCAGTGACGCTTGCTGCCCGCCATCAGCCTGTTCTCTCTCAAGAGTACTAGGTACCAACTCGTACAGGCTTCAGTTTTTGTTATATTACATTTGATGCTGGTGAAAATTTTAAATGTAACTGTGGGAACACTTGTCATATTAAGAAAATGTAAATATCTGTAGCACTTTCTTGCAGTTAATTTGAAAACTTTGAATACTGAACCTTATTTCGTCAATGGTTTAGATGATTTAAATGCATGTGTGATTTTCATTTTGTAATTGTTTTGACAAGTATAATTTACTTGGACAACTTTGTAGGTAGCCTTAACTTCTGGCCAAGTTTGTTTTTTATATAAATATATATATATACATATATTATGTATGGTTGTAAATTCATACACTTACCACATGAATGTGTTACTGTATACAAAACTCCTTTAATGCTTTATTCTCAAATGCTGGGTTGAAAAATGTTGTGAAAGCCTTTTAAAAAATATATCTTTATAAAGTAATATTCAGGATGATGATGGAAATTGTTTATATTATGATAAAAATGACAGTATAAAGTTACTTAGTGTATTTAATGATTTATTTTAAGAGGGAGAGGAGAGGAAGGTTCTCAAACCACTTTCTTTGAAATTTTCAGGTTATTGGCTTTTAAAAACTTAACACTTTAGGCAGTGACTTTTTCAGTATCATTTTAATGATATTTTGAGTGCTAGTTTGTGGCACATAATCTTATTTGATCTGAATATTTGAGTCTTTTTATTTCTTTCAACCTGACACTCAGCGTGTTGAGTGGAGGAAAGAGGCTCGGAGGAGCCCCTCGCCCACTGCCGCATCCCCCTCAACACCGCCCTTGGATCCAGTGTTTCCGCTCGCGTCCTCTTTCAAACGTGACCGTGTTCTTGCGGCCGCAGGACTACAAAATGAGAATATGCAGAGGCGAAGCATTCATTTTAATACTTAAAGTTACATAAATACTTTGAAAAAGTGTTTTGTTACAGACCGTCCCTGCACACTTCTTAGGCCCTCTGTTCCAGTAGATGATAGTGGTCTTGCTTGCATGAAGTATAGGTGGGGAGTGGGGGAGGGGCGCGGCCTTCTTTGATATCCAAGAGTGCAGTCAGATCCATTCCTGATTTGGACCTTGTTGCTGTGGCAGAATGTGCTATGAAATGCGTAAAAGAAACTTTTCACGTGTGTACCCTGGTGACTCACCCCCTTCTCCCTGTGTGCTGTGAATACACCAGACCGCCACGCTTCCGCAGGCCCAGCTCTCAGAGCTCGTCGCACCAGGTTGCCTTTCTTCGTCCTGTCAATCCGTAGTTGGGAGCGAATTGCTGAATTAGCTGCTATTCTGTATAGAGTCACAATTAAGCTTTTTCTTACCCTTTTCTGTGGGGAAGCTATAGGGTGGGTAAGGAAGAAATTGAGTGCTTATACTTGGCTGAAAATATTAGAACTCTCCTCTGACAGGTTACAGCAAATTGTAATTAAATATAAACCAGAACCAGAGCTACCTCTAAGTAGTGTTTCCTCAAGCACAAAGCTCTCAGGCATACGAGACCCACTCTAATGGAGGGTCTCTGATTTCTTGAGCATCAGCGAGTTTCAGAAGTGACTGTCTTTTGTACTCTTTTCAGTTCCTTTGTAACTACACACTCTTTCCCATTCCACACTGTGCTTAAATGACAAAGTCTCTTCTGAGAAGCCAAATTCTGTCAAATGATTAGCTAGAGATAGTATTGATTAAAGGAAAACCTAGAACTGAGATGAAAGAGGAGAGTTAGTTCTAGTTCTAATAGTCTTCTGATTAAATAAATCAATTCTTTTCTGGGAAATGATCTTTTATAGGAAATGGGATATTTTAAATGCTTTTCTTAAGTTGAGGACACAACAGTTAATGCCTCTATTGTCGCTTTTCTGTGGCTGACATGGTTCTGATACAGCTTTAAAATTTCTGCTTCTAGGCTTTGGGTAGAATGTTACACCAGTTTTAAATGTTGGCTGCAGCTTTCTGTGATCCTCTGATTTGCAGTGTAATAACTTCACAAGCCGAGTTTTCAGAAAGAACTTTGTTTCAGATCATGCCTCTTGTCTATTTGGGAGCAATGTGTCTTTTCAATCATGGGATTGACAAATGAACAATAAAGTTATTTCTTAATCTGTGTTGAGAAGCAGTCTTTCATTGAGAACCATTGGAACTGAATTGTCATGCATGAGAACATCTTGCAGCTTTTTGGGTCCTGGTTGTATTTTGACAATTGCAGTCCTCCAGGCCTGCTGACCCTTTCAGTCTTAAGTAGCGGGGCTTTACATATTTCCACCAACATATGTGTGTATATATTTTTTTATTTCTTTTTTTCCCTTGGCATATATTATTCTCACCAAACATTTCACAAAGCCATGTGACCTCACTTTTGCTAAAACTAGCCTGATTCATAATGTTCATACACGTTTTAGTAGACACTAGGCAGATCGTTTGCAAGTGTTCTTGGTTGGAGAGAGGCAAAGCATGTCACTTCTAATCCAGGACCATTGTACACTGTCGAGCTTATTCTTAACCCCAATCCTCTTTTTTTTTTTTTTAATACAAATATAAGAGGCTCCGAGTCATTGCCATCCAGTTCAGGACATATCTGCCCATTTTTTTCCTGGGTTCTGTCCTTTCACCCATTTCACGTGGCCTTAGAACTCAGGAGACTTTTGGATAGCTTAGAAAGGTAAGTGGGGGAAAACTCACGTCTAATTAATCGAGCGAGTATCATCAAAGGGGATAGAATACTTGAGCCTTAGAAACTATTACCAGACTAAAGAGACTCAGACTCTAGGTAAAACTGAAACATTAAGAAGGCACAGTGTAGTCATTTATTATATGCAGTGAGTTTTCATTAGGAAGTTAGAAGTTATTTGAAATTCTGGAAGCCTTTTGGACTCATTTTTCAGAGCTCCTACATTGATTCAGAGCAGGTACTGATGGGACACGACAGAGGAGGCAAACAGACCGTGGGGAGTGCGTGGTGCGTGGCTGGTGGTTGCTGCCAGCTGTTTGGTGGTGTGGAGTTAGGCGTTGTGTTTTTTCCCAGGGTAGTTTGTGAGATAGCTGGGAGAGGCCACATGAGAAATAAGCAATCCAGTCTTTTAGAAGAACAGAGGTACAGAAGATTTCATTGAACTCCACTTCAAATTGTCCAGCAATTGAGTGTCACAGTTTGTAACAAATTCAAAAGTTAGCCTCTTTTGAATTTGCACGTCTGATTTTACTCTGCGT